>NW_028123997.1:0-1200000 GCF_965194805.1 Balaenoptera borealis
CCTTATGTACAATGGAATATCACTCAGCCATGAAATCAATGTCATAAGGTTAGTAGCAGCATGATGAGTGGATTTAGGTACGACGATTCTAAGTGAAATAAGTCACACAGAAAAGGACACTTCTCATAAGGTATCACTGATAGAGGGAATGTAAAAACCGTTACACTTGAACTGAATTACAAAACAGAACAGAGTCACACATGCAGAAAACACACTATGGCTGCTTAACGGGAAAGGTGAGGTGGGGTGATACATAAAACAAGGGTATCAAATTAGCTCAGATACCGTTCCATAAATCCAATATGTAGTAGACAAGACCTACTCCTTGCTCAGAGAACTGTACTCAACACGCCCTATTCACCGCACAAGAATATATCTGACTGGTAATAATCTTGAAACCTATGTATTGATATCTCTCTGTTAGTGTGTCAAGTGGGTGTAAAGCGGCATAAACACAGCCGTGAAAAGCAGCTAAACCCCATTATGAAAATAAATTACTTTGAAAAACCCATGAAACAACGACAGTGAAAGAGATAGAAATTCTTACACAATGAGTTCAGGGGCTGTGATGCAACCTGGATTGACCATATCTAGACCCACAGCTGGATGAGACATAAGGGTGGACACTCTTGGGGCTGAGAGGTTTGGTGAGGTTGGGTGAGCAAACGCAGACCCTTTAAAGTAATACTGCATGGTACCCATCGCATGGGTCCCAAATCTCCAGCTTCAAGGGCATCTTCCTACATCGAAAACATGCATGAGAAACCCAGAAGATGGTACACCGTGTGATGGGGAAAGGTTTCTAAAACGCACCTCATTTCTCATCTCCTTGTGCCCGGGTTCGCCATTCCAGCCACTTTACTAGCAATCTCCCTACTTGGAGCATCAGCACCTTTAACCTCCTGTTCCGTACAGGTTGCAATTTGTCCTGAGGATGAACGGGAAGACGGGGAACCAACGAGAGACTAGCTCTTGGTGTTGGGACAGGCACAGGTCACTCTATTTTCCCATCAGGAAGAAGAATTAACCACAGGCTCAGCCTGCCCCCCGGAACCAGAACAGGGCCTGAAGCCATCCTGCGCTTTTGCGGCCAGCTCCCAAAAAAGCGAGTTGTAAAATGGAGGTTCAGGGCACTGCAATTCACAAACCTGCAGAGTTATAAATGATAACTCTCGTCCACAAATATATTGAGGGAAGGCAAAGAAGAGGATTTGAAATCAAGGCAGAATTGCACGAAACAGATTTCAGGAGGTAGATACGAATCGCCTTTAAAGCACATGAAAAGCGGCAAAACGTTGACAATGATGCCCTTGGCCAAAAAGGGCGTATGCGTTTTTTCCTGAATATATTCAGGAAAAAACGCATACGCCCTTTTTGGCCAACCAAGCAACCTGGAAAGGCAAATCAGCGCTACAGAGAAGTCTCGCTTCCCATCGGTCAAAAGGGCCATGCTGAAAAAAGTGTCAAAACCAGAAATGCAGGACAGGCCATGGAGAAATGGGAGCCTTGCTACACTGATGGGCGGGATGTAAATTGCCAACAGCCACTCTGGAGAAGTGTACGGTGTGTCCTGAAACATCTGAAAAACACAGCTTAGAGAGCATAGGGCACTTCCACTCATGGGGGTATAAATTGGGAAAATGAAAAATCAGCAAGACACAAGCACCCCAAAGTTGAGGGCTGCTCTGTTGACAAGGACCTCCACTTCATTCCACCTTAAATATCCCAGGAAAGAGAAAAATGGATAAAGAAGTTGTGGTCCTTATGTACAATGGAATATCACTCAGCCATGAAATCAATGTCATAAGGTTAGTAGCAGCATGATGAGTGGATTTAGGTACGACGATTCTAAGTGAAATAAGTCACACAGAAAAGGACACTTCTCATAAGGTATCACTGATAGAGGGAATGTAAAAACCGTTACACTTGAACTGAATTACAAAACAGAACAGAGTCACACATGCAGAAAACACACTATGGCTGCTTAACGGGAAAGGTGAGGTGGGGTGATACATAAAACAAGGGTATCAAATTAGCTCAGATACCGTTCCATAAACCCAATATGTAGTAGACAAGACCTACTCCTTGCTCAGAGAACTGTACTCAACACGCCCTATTCACCGCACAAGAATATATCTGACTGGTAATAATCTTGAAACCTATGTATTGATATCTCTCTGTTAGTGTGTCAAGTGGGTGTAAAGCGGCATAAACACAGCCGTGAAAAGCAGCTAAACCCCATTATGAAAATAAATTACTTTGAAAAACCCATGAAACAACGACAGTGAAAGAGATAGAAATTCTTACACAATGAGTTCAGGGGCTGTGATGCAACCTGGATTGACCATATCTAGACCCACAGCTGGATGAGACATAAGGGTGGACACTCTTGGGGCTGAGAGGTTTGGTGAGGTTGGGTGAGCAAACGCAGACCCTTTAAAGTAATACTGCATGGTACCCATCGCATGGGTCCCAAATCTCCAGCTTCAAGGGCATCTTCCTACATCGAAAACATGCATGAGAAACCCAGAAGATGGTACACCGTGTGATGGGGAAAGGTTTCTAAAACGCACCTCATTTCTCATCTCCTTGTGCCCGGGTTCGCCATTCCAGCCACTTTACTAGCAATCTCCCTACTTGGAGCATCAGCACCTTTAACCTCCTGTTCCGTACAGGTTGCAATTTGTCCTGAGGATGAACGGGAAGACGGGGAACCAACGAGAGACTAGCTCTTGGTGTTGGGACAGGCACAGGTCACTCTATTTTCCCATCAGGAAGAAGAATTAACCACAGGCTCAGCCTGCCCCCCGGAACCAGAACAGGGCCTGAAGCCATCCTGCGCTTTTGCGGCCAGCTCCCAAAAAAGCGAGTTGTAAAATGGAGGTTCAGGGCACTGCAATTCACAAACCTGCAGAGTTATAAATGATAACTCTCGTCCACAAATATATTGAGGGAAGGCAAAGAAGAGGATTTGAAATCAAGGCAGAATTGCACGAAACAGATTTCAGGAGGTAGATACGAATCGCCTTTAAAGCACATGAAAAGCGGCAAAACGTTGACAATGATGCCCTTGGCCAAAAAGGGCGTATGCGTTTTTTCCTGAATATATTCAGGAAAAAACGCATACGCCCTTTTTGGCCAACCAAGCAACCTGGAAAGGCAAATCAGCGCTACAGAGAAGTCTCGCTTCCCATCGGTCAAAAGGGCCATGCTGAAAAAAGTGTCAAAACCAGAAATGCAGGACAGGCCATGGAGAAATGGGAGCCTTGCTACACTGATGGGCGGGATGTAAATTGCCAACAGCCACTCTGGAGAAGTGTACGGTGTGTCCTGAAACATCTGAAAAACACAGCTTAGAGAGCATAGGGCACTTCCACTCATGGGGGTATAAATTGGGAAAATGAAAAATCAGCAAGACACAAGCACCCCAAAGTTGAGGGCTGCTCTGTTGACAAGGACCTCCACTTCATTCCACCTTAAATATCCCAGGAAAGAGAAAAATGGATAAAGAAGTTGTGGTCCTTATGTACAATGGAATATCACTCAGCCATGAAATCAATGTCATAAGGTTAGTAGCAGCATGATGAGTGGATTTAGGTACGACGATTCTAAGTGAAATAAGTCACACAGAAAAGGACACTTCTCATAAGGTATCACTGATAGAGGGAATGTAAAAACCGTTACACTTGAACTGAATTACAAAACAGAACAGAGTCACACATGCAGAAAACACACTATGGCTGCTTAACGGGAAAGGTGAGGTGGGGTGATACATAAAACAAGGGTATCAAATTAGCTCAGATACCGTTCCATAAACCCAATATGTAGTAGACAAGACCTACTCCTTGCTCAGAGAACTGTACTCAACACGCCCTATTCACCGCACAAGAATATATCTGACTGGTAATAATCTTGAAACCTATGTATTGATATCTCTCTGTTAGTGTGTCAAGTGGGTGTAAAGCGGCATAAACACAGCCGTGAAAAGCAGCTAAACCCCATTATGAAAATAAATTACTTTGAAAAACCCATGAAACAACGACAGTGAAAGAGATAGAAATTCTTACACAATGAGTTCAGGGGCTGTGATGCAACCTGGATTGACCATATCTAGACCCACAGCTGGATGAGACATAAGGGTGGACACTCTTGGGGCTGAGAGGTTTGGTGAGGTTGGGTGAGCAAACGCAGACCCTTTAAAGTAATACTGCATGGTACCCATCGCATGGGTCCCAAATCTCCAGGTTCAAGGGCATCTTCCTACATCGAAAACATGCATGAGAAACCCAGAAGATGGTACACCGTGTGATGGGGAAAGGTTTCTAAAACGCACCTCATTTCTCATCTCCTTGTGCCCGGGTTCGCCATTCCAGCCACTTTACTAGCAATCTCCCTACTTGGAGCATCAGCACCTTTAACCTCCTGTTCCGTACAGGTTGCAATTTGTCCTGAGGATGAACGGGAAGACGGGGAACCAACGAGAGACTAGCTCTTGGTGTAGGGACAGGCACAGGTCACTCTATTTTCCCATCAGGAAGAAGAATTAACCACAGGCTCAGCCTGCCCCCCGGAACCAGAACAGGGCCTGAAGCCATCCTGCGCTTTTGCGGCCAGCTCCCTAAAAAGCGAGTTGTAAAATAGGAGCTTCAGGGCACTGCAATTCACAAACCTGCAGAGTAATAAATGATAAGTCTCGTCCACAAATATATTGAGGGAAGGCAAAGAAGAGGATTTGAAATCAAGGCAGAATTGCAGGAAACAGATTTCAGGAGGTAGATTCGAATCGCCTTTAAAGCACATGAAAAGCGGCAAAACGTTGACAATGATGCCCTTGGCCAAAAAGGGCGTATGCGTTTTTTCCTGAATATATTCAGGAAAAAACGCATACGCCCTTTTTGGCCAACCAAGCAACCTGGAAAGGCAAATCAGCGCTACAAAGAAGACTCGCTACCCATCGGTCAAAAGGGCCATGCTGAAAAACGTGTCAAAACCAGAAATGCAGGACAGGCCATGGAGAAATGGGAGCCTTGCTACACTGATGGGCGGATGTACATTCCCAACAGCCACTCTGGAGAAGTGTACGGTGTGTCCTGAAACATCTAAAAAACACAGCTTAGAGAGCATAGGGCACTTCCACTCATGGGGGTATACACTGGGAAAATGAAAAATCAGCAAGACACAAGCACCTCAAAGTTTAGGGCTGCTCTGTTGACAAGGACCTCCACTTCATTCCACCTTCAATATCCCAGGAAAGAGAAAAATGGATAAAGAAGTTGTGGTCCTTATGTACAATGGAATATCACTCAGCCATGAAATCACTGTCATAAGGCTAGTAGCAGCATGATGAGTGGATTTAGGTACGACGATTCTAAGTGAAATGAGTCACACAGAAAAGGACATTTCTCATAAGGTATCACTTATAGAGGGAATGTAAAAACCATTACACTTGAACTGAATTGCAAAACAGAACAGAGTCACACATGCAGAAAACACACTATGGCTGCTTAACAGGAAAGGTGAGGTTGGGTGATACATAAAACAAGGGTTTCAAATTAGCTCAGATACCGTTCCATAAACGCAATATGTAATAGACAAGACCTACTCCTTGCTCAGAGAACTGGACTCAACACGCCCTATTCACCGCACAAGAATATATCTGACTAGTAATAATCTTAAAACCTATGTATTGATATCTCTCTGTTAGTGTGTCAAGTGGGTGTAAGGCGGCATAAACACAGCAGTGAAAAGCAGCTAAACCCCATTATAAAAATAAATTACTTTGAAAAACCCATGAAACAAAGACAGTGAAAGAGAGAGAAATTCCTATACAATTCGTTCAGGGGCTGTGATGCAACCTGGATTGACCATATCTAGACCCACAGCTGGATGAGACATAAGGGTGGACACTCTTGGGGCTGAGAGGTTTGGTGAGGTTGGGTGAGCAAACGCAGACCCTTTAAAGGAATACTGCGTGGTACCCATCGCATGGGTACCAAATCTCCAGGTTCAAGGGCATCTTGCTACATCGAAAACATGCATGAGAAACCCAGAAGATGGTACACCGTGTGATGGGGAAAGGTTTCTAAAACGCACGTCATTTCTCATCTCCTTGTGCCCGGGTTCGCCATTCCAGCCGCTTTACTAGCAATCTCCCTACTTGGAGCATCAGCACCTTTAACCTCCTGTTCCGTACAGGTTGCAATTTGTCCTGAGGATGAACGGGAAGACGGGGAACCAATGAGAGACTAGCTCTTGGTGTTGGGACAGGCACAGGTCACTCTATTTTCCCATCAGGAAGAAGAATTAACTACAGGCTCAGCCTGCCCCCCAGAACCAGAAGAGGGCCTGAAGCCATCCTGCTCTTTTGCGGCCTGCTCCCAAAAAAGCGAGTTGTAAAATGGAGCTTCAGGGCACTGCAATTCACAAACCTGCAGAGTTATAAATGATAACTCTCGTCCACAAATATATTGAGGGAAGGCAAAGAAGACGATTTGAAATCAAGGCAGAATTGCAGGAAACAGATTTCAGGAGGTAGATTCGAATCGCCTTTAAAGCACATGAAAAGCGGCAAAACGTTGACAATGATGCCCTTGGCCAAAAAGGGCGTATGCGTTTTTTCCTGAATATATTCAGGAAAAAACGCATACGCCCTTTTTGGCCAACCAAGCAACCTGGAAAGGCAAATCAGCGCTACAAAGAAGACTCGCTACCCATCGGTCAAAAGGGCCATGCTGAAAAATGTCTCAAAACCAGAAATGCAGGACAGCCCATGGAGAAATGGGAGCCTTGCCACACTGATGGGCGGGTTGTAAATTGCCAACAGCCACTCTGGAGAAGTGTACGGTGTGTCCTGAAACATCTAAAAAACACAGCTTAGAGAGCATAGGGCACTTCCACTCATGGGGGTATAAATTGGGAAAATGAAAAATCAGCAAGACACAAGCACCCCAAAGTTGAGGGCTGCTCTGTTGACAAGGACCTCCACTTCATTCCACCTTCAATATCCCAGGAAAGAGAAAAATGGATAAAGAAGTTGTGGTCCTTATGTACAATGGAATATCACTCAGCCATGAAATCAATGTCATAAGGCTAGTAGCAGCATGATGAGTGGATTTAGGTACGACGATTCTAAGTGAAATAAGTCACACAGAAAAGGACATTTCTCATAAGGTATCACTTATAGAGGGAATGTAAAACCCGTTACACTTGAACTGAATTACAAAACAGAACAGAGTCACACATGCAGAAAACACAGTATGGCTGCTTAACGGGAAAGGTGAGGTGGGGTGATACATCAAACAAGGGTTTCAAATTAGCTCAGATACCGTTCCATAAACCCAATATGTAATAGACAAGACCTACTCCTTGCTCAGAGAACTGGACTCAACACGCCCTATTCGCCGCACAAGAATATATCTGACTAGTAATAATCTTAAAACCTATGTATTGATGTCCCTCTGTAAGTGAATCAAGTGGGTGTAAAGGGGCATAAACACAGCAGTGAAAATCAGGTAAACCCCATTATAAAAATAAATTACTTAAAAATTCCAAAAAACAAAGACAGTGATAGAGGGAAAATTTTTACGTAATTCGTTCCGGGGCTGTGATGCAACCTGGTGTGACCATATCTAGACCCACAGCTGGATGAGAAATAAAGCTGGACACTCTTGGGGCTGAAGGTCTCTTTCCCTATTTACCAGATTAGGAACGTAGAAAGGCTGCCACCCTCTGGCCGTTACCTGCAAAAGCAGCTTTAAAACCTGTGCTAATGGTCACTTCATATGAACAAGTACTTCAGGGTTGTAAATGAAACGTGCCCTCAAAATGTCTTGAGGGAGGTAATGGCCAAAAATTTTCAAAATGTGACACTTACTTTAAGAAAACACTTTGAAGAACTGAGCTGTAATCACAGTTTGATAAATAAAAAGGGCATGCTTTAAAGCTCAATTTCAACAGATTATGGGACACATGCAAATTCAACCACAGATAGGCATCAGCTCGCACCCATTAGAATAACCATCAGCAAGAAAACTACAAACAATAAATATTGAAGGTGTTTTGGAGAAATGCATACCCTCAATTTTAAGTGGGACGTAACCTGGAAAGAGCCACTAATGAGAACTGAACGGTGGTGCCTTTAAAACATACACACTGAGCTACCATATGATACAGCAAGCCCACTGCTTGGCCTATAACATAAGAAGATATAACTGGAAAGACACAGGCAAGCAAATGTGCATTGCAGCAGTATTACAATAGCCAAGACATGGAGGCAACCAGAAAGTCCATCAAGAGGTGCGTGGCCAAAGAAGAACTGGTACACGTACAGATGGAATATTAGCCAGGGAAAAAAATGAAACAATGCCATTTGCAGCACCATGTATGATTCTTGAGGTAATCAGGCAAATTGTACTAAGTCAGAAAGCAAAAGACACATATCCTATAATATCACTTATAGGTCTTAGCTAAAAATTGATACCAATGAAAATATTTCCACAGAGAAATGCAATCACAGATTCATTAAACAAACTTATGGTTCACCAAATGGAAAGGTGTGAGGATTGGATACATTAGGATATTGGGGTTAAGATAGATATAGAAACACATGTGAAATATGTAATCACCAAAGACCTACGTAATACCAAGACAAGACTACTCAACATCGTGTCATAACCTACATGGGAAAATGATCCAAAGAAGAATAGATATATGTATATGTTTAAAAGAACCACATCTTTCACACCTAGAAGAAACAAAACATTTTAATTAAATTTGCTCTGACAAAAAATAAAAATTAAATTAAAAAAAGAACAAGAAGTAATGAGACATAAACTTAAGGGGCTATTTGCTGGCACATTGCATTCTAATTTACAACCAGAACATGACTTCCATTAAGGCTCTGTCATCACTAATAAAGCAGCTTTATAAGCAATGTTGAAGGTAGCTTAAAAGAAGTCTCACTAATTATTGATAGTAACAAGGAAACAAAGAAAAGTAAAAATCTCACTGCAAAAAGTATACATAGGGTAAGGATAGTAGATCAAACACTTATTAAACTTCTGTAGAGAATAAAAGACAACAGTAGTATGTTTTTTTTAAAAAGAGAGGGCCCAAATAAATCTGAAATGAAAGAGATGATGTTACAACAGACACCACAGAAATACAAAGTATCCTAAGATACACACAGGGTAACTCAGGGCTCAGACTGGACAGAGCCCACTCTCCAGTCCCCTGTACATGACTTACAGGAGCCTCAGGAACTGAGGAGGGGGTCCCTGAGGAGAGGCTCAAGATAGAATATGGTAGGCATTAACATGACTGCATTCATCTTAAACATGCCTGAACTACATTCACACGAGATGATTTTGTCCTGTATGTACATCGGCACCTCTAGTTGGAACTGCAGATCTTTGGCTTCAACACCTCTACTGACAACATTAGCGTCACCTGCTGTGGACCGTCTCCTATAGGATTTCTAGAATCACAAAACATCGAAGCTTCACAGGACCCAGAGTCTGTGCAACTCCACACAGAGTCTCAGAGTCTCAACTCCACTCAGATACTCCACTCTTGGAGGGCACACACAAAGTAGTGTGCACATCAGGACCCAGGGGAAGGAGCAGTGACCCTGTAGGAGAATGACCAGAACTACCTGCTACTTTTAGAGGGTCTCCTGCAGAGGCAGGTGGTGGCTGTGGCTGTGGCTCACCGTGAGGACAACGACACTGGCAGCAGAAGTTCTGGGAAATACTCCTTGGTGTGAGCCCTCCCAGAGTCCGCCATTAGCCCCACCAAGAGCAAGGTAGGCTCCAGGGCTGGGTCGCCTCAGGCCAAACAACCAACAGGGAGGGAACCCAGCCCCATGCATCAGCAGACAAGCGGATTAAACTTTTTATTAAAGTTTTATTTAATCCGTAGACAAGCGGATTAAAGCTCTGCCCACCAAAGCAACACCCAGCTCTACCCACCACCAGTCCCTCCCATCAGGAAGCTTGCACAAGCCTCTAAGATAGACTCATCCACCGGAGAGCAGACAGCAGAAGCAAGAAGAACTACAATTCTGCAGCCTGTGGAAGGAAAACCACATTCACAGAAAGATAGACAAAATGAAAAGGCAGAGGACTTTATACCAGATCAAGGAACAAGATAAAACCCCAGAAAAAAAATGAAATGAGGTGGAGATAGGGAACCTTCCAGAAAAAGAATTCAGAATAATGATAGTGAAGTTGAGCCAAGACCTTGGAAAAAGAAAGGAGGCAAAGATCGAGAAGATGCAAGAAATGTTTAACAAAGACCTAGAAGAATTAAGGAACAAACACCTAGAAGAATTAAAGAACAAACAAACAGAGGTGAACAATGGAATAACTGAAATGAAAAATACACTAGAAGGAATCAGTAGCAGAATAACTGTGGCAGAAGAACGGATAAGTGACCTGGAAGACAGAAAGGTGGAAATCACTGCCATGGAACAGAATAAAGAAAAAGAATGAAAATAAACGAAGATACCCCAAGAGTCCTCTGGGACAACTTTAAACGCAACAACATTCGCATTATAGGGGTCCCAGAAGGAGAAGAGAGAGAGAAAGGACCCGAGAATATATTTGAAGAGATTATGGTCAAAAACTTCCCTAGCATGGGAAAAGAAATAGCCACCCAAGTCCAGAAGCACAGAGTGTCCCAGGCAGGATAAACCAAAGGAGAAAAATGACAAGACACATAGTAATCAAATTGACAAAAATTAACGACAAAGAAAAATGATTGAAAGCAGCAAGGGAAAAATGACAAATAACATACAAGGGAACTCCCATAAGGATAACAACTGATTTCTCAGCAGAAAATCTACAAGCCAGAAGGAAGTGGCATGATAAATTTAAAGTGATGAAAGGGAAGAACCTACAACCAAGAGTACTCCACCCTGCAAAGAGCTCATTCAGATTTGATGGAGAAATCAAAAGCCTTACAGACAAGCAAAAGCTAAGAGAATTCAGCACCATGAAACCAGCTCTACACCAAATGCTAAAGGAACTTCTCTAAGTGGGAAACACAAGAGAAGAAAAGGACCCACCAAGACAAACCCATAACAATTAAGAAAATAGTAGTAGGAACATACATATCGATAATTACCTTAAACGTGAATGCACTACATGTTCCAACCAAAAGACACAGGCTCGCTGAATGGATACAAAAACAAGACCCATATATATGCTGTCTACAAGAGATCCATTTCAGACCTAGGGACACATACAGACTCAAAGTGAGGCGATGGAAAAATATATTCTATGCAAATGAAAATCAAAAGAAAGCTGGAGTAGCAATACTCATATCAGATAAAATAGACTTTAAAATAAAGAATGTTACAAGAGACGAGGAAAGGCACTACATAATGGTCAGGGGATCAATCCAAGAAGAAGATATAACAACTATAAATATATATGTACCCAAAATAGGAGCAGCTCAATGTATAAGGCAACTGCTAACAGCTATAAAAGAGGAAATCGACAGTAACACAATAATAGCGGGGGACTTTAACAGCTCACTTACACCAGTGGAGATCAGCCAGACAGACAATTAATAAGGAAACACAAGCTTTAAATGACACAATAGACCAGATAGAGTTAATTGATATTTATAGGACATTCCATCCAAAAACAGGAGATTACACGTTCTTCTCAACTGCACACGGAACATTCTCCAGGATAGATCACATCTTGGGTCACAGATAAAGCCTCAGTAAATTTAAAAAAACTGAAATCATATCAAGCAGCTGTTCCGACCACAATGCTATGAGATTAGAAATCAATTACACGGAAAAAACCGTAAAAAACACAAACACATGGAGGCTAAACAATACGTTACTAAATAACCAAGAGATCACTGAAGAAACCAAAGAGGAAATCAAAAACTACCTAGAGACAAATGACAACAAAAACACGATGATCCAAAACCTATGGGATGCAGCAAAAGGAGTTCTAAGAGGGAAGTTTATAGCAATACAAGCCTACCTCAAGAAACAAGAAAAATCTCAAATAAACAATCTAACCTTACACCTAGAGGAACTAGAGAAAGAAGAACAAAACCCAAAGTTAGTAGAAGGAAAGAAATCATAAAGATCAGAGCAGAAATAAATGAAATAGAAACAAAGAAAACGAAAGCAAAGATCAATAAAACTAAAAGCTGGTTCTTTGAGAAGATAAGCAAAAATGATCAACCTTTAGCCAGACTCCAGAAAAAGAGGGAGAGGACGCAAATCAACAAAATTAGAAGTGAAAAAGCAGAAGTTACAACAGACACCACAGGAATACAAAGCATCCTAAGAGACTACTACAAGCAACTCTAGGCCAATAAAATGGACAATCTGGAAGAAATGGACAAATTCTTAGAAAGGGATAACCTTCTAAGACTGAACCAGGAAGAAATAGAAAATATGAACAAACCTATCACAAGCAATGAAATTGAAACTGTGATTAAAAATCTTCCAACAAACAAAAGTCCAGAACCAGATGGCATCACAGGTGAATTCTATCAAACATTTAGAGAAGAGCTAACACCCAACCTTCTCAAATTCTTCAAAACAATTGCAGCGGAAGGAACACTCCCAAACTCATTCTATGAGACCACCATCACCCTGATACCAAAATCAGACAGAGATACTACAAGGAAAGAAAATTATAGACCAATATCACTGATGAATATAGATGTAAAAATCCTCAACAAAATACTAGCAAACAGAATCGAACAACACATTAAAAGGATCATACACCATGATCAAGTGGGGTTTATCCCAGGGATGCAAGGATTCTTCAATATACACAAATCAATGTGATACACCATATTAACAAATTGTAGAATAAAAGCATATGATCATCTCAATAGAGGAAGGAAAAGATTTTGAGAAAATTCAACACTCATTTACGATAAAAACTCTGCAGAGTGTGGGCATAGAGGGAAACTACCTCAACATAATAAAGGCCATATATGACAAACCCACAGCAAACAGCATTCTCAATGGTGAAAAACTGAAAGCGTTTCCTCTAAGATCAGGAACAAGACGAGGATGTCCACTCTCACCACTGCTATTCAACATAGTTTTGGAAGTCCTAGCCATGGCAATCAGAGAAGAAAAAGAAATAAAAGGAATACAAAAAGGAAAAGAAGAAGTAAAATTGTCACTGTTTGCAGATGACATGATATCATAGAAAGAGAATCCTGAAGATGCCACCAGAAAACCACTGGAGCTAATCAATGAATTTGGTAAAGTTGCAGGATACAAAATTAATGCACAGAAATTGCTTGCATTCCTATACACTAACAATGAAAGATCAGAAAGAGAAATTAAGGAAACAATCCCATTACCACTGCTACAAAAAGAATAAAATACCTAGGAATAAACCTACCTAAGGAAGTAAAAGACCTGTACTCAGAAAACTATAAGACACTGATGAAAGAAATCAAAGATGATATAAACAGATGGAGACATATACCATGTTCTCGGATTAGAAGAATCAATATTGTGAAAATGACTATACTACCCAAAGCAATCTACAGATTCAATGCAATCCCGATCAAAATACATTTGGCATTTTCTACAAAACAAGAAAAAAAAATCTTAAAATTTGTAGGGAGACACAAAAGACCCTGGATAGCCAAAGCAGTCTTGAGGGGGGAAAAAAAAGAGCTGGAGGAATCAGACTTCCAGACTTCAGACTATATTGCAAAGCTACAGTAATCAAGATAATATGGTACTGACACAAAAACAGAAATATAGGTCAATAGAACAGGATAGAAAGCACAGAGATAAACCCACGTACCTATGGTTCACTAATCTATGACAAAGGAGGCAAGGGTATACAATGGAGAAAAGACAGTGTCTTCAGCAAGTGGTGCTGGGAAAACTGGACAGTTACATGTAAAAGAATGAAATTAGTACACTCCCTAACACCATACACAAAAATAAACTCAAAATGGATTAGAGACCTAAATATAAGACCAGCCACTATAAAACTCTTAGAGGAAAACATAAGCAGAACAGTCTATGACATAAATCACAGCAAGATCCTTTTTGACCCACCTCCTAGAGAAATGGAAATAAAAACAAAAATAAAAAAATGGGACCGAATGAAACATAAATTCTTTTGCACAGCAAAGGAAAACATAAGCAAGATGAAAAGACAACCATCAGAATGGGAGAAAATATTTTCAAATGAAGCAAATGGCAAAGGATTAATCTCCAAAAAGCAGCTCATGTAGCTCAATATCACAAAACCAAACAACCCAATCCAAAAATGGGCAGAAGACCTAAATAGACATTTCTCCAAAGAAGATATACAGGTTGCCAACAAACACATGAAAGGATGCTGAACATCACTAATCATTAGAGAAATGCAAATCAAAACTACAGTGAGGTATCACCTCACACCAGTCAGAATGGCCATCATCAAAAAATCTACCAACAATAAATGCTGGAGAGGCATTTATTGGAGCAAAGGGAACCCTCTTGCACTGTTGGTGGGAATGTAAATTGATATAGCCACTAGGGAGAAAGGTATGGGGGTTCCTTAAACACTAAAAATAGAACTACCATACAACCCAGCAAACCCACTCCTGGACATTTACCCTGAGAAAACCATAATTCAAAAAGAGTCATGTACCACAATGTTCACTGTAGCTCTATTTACAATAGCCAGGACATGGAAGCAACCTAAGTGTCCATCAACAGATAAATGGATAAAGAAGATGTGGCACATATATACAATGGAACATTATTCAGCCATAAAAAGAAACGAAATTGAGTTATTTTTAGTGAGGTGGATGGATCTAGAGTCTGTCCTACAGAGTGAAGTAAGTCAGAAAGAGAAAAACAAATACCGTATGCTAACACATATATATGGAATCTTAAAAAAAAAAGTTTATGAAGAACCTAGGGGCAGGAAAGGATTAAGGACACAGACGTAGAGAAAGGACTTGAGGACATGGGGAGAGGGAAGGGTAAGCTGGGACAAAGTGAGAGAGTGGTATGGACATATATACACTACCAAATGTAAAATTGATAGCTACTGGGAAGCAGCCACATAGCACAGGGAGATCAGCTCTGTGCTTTGTGACCACCTAAAAGGGTGGGATAAGGGAGTGAGAGGGAGGTGCAAGAGGGAGGGGATATGGTGTTATATGTATACGCACAGCTGATTCACTTTTTTATACAGCAGAAACTAACACACAATTGTAAAGCAATTATACTCCAATAAAGATGTAAAAGAAAAAAAAAAAGCCCAGAGATAAACCTACACACCTATGGCCCACTAATCTATGACAAAGGAGGCAAGGGTATACAAAGGAGAAAAGACAGTCTCTTCAATAAGTGGTGCTGGGAAAAATGGACAGCTACATGTAAAAGAATGAAATTAGAACACTCCCTAACACCATACACAAAAAATAAACTCAAAATGGTTTAGAGACCGAAATGTAAGACCGGACACTATAAAACTCTTAGAGGAAAACACAGGAAGAATACTCTTTGACATAAATCACAGCAAGATCTTTTTTGATCCACCTCCTAGAGTAATGGAATAAAAAAAAAATAAACATATGGGAGCAAATGAAACCTAAAAGCTTTTGCAAAGCAAAGGAAACTACAAACAAGACGAAAAGACAACCCTCACAATGGGAGAAAATATTTGCAAACGAATCAATGGACAAAGGATTAATCTCCAATGTATATAAACAGCTCATGCAGCTCAACAGTAAAAAAACAAACAACCCAATCCAAAAATGGGCAGATGACGTAAATAGACATTTGTCCCAAGAAGACATACAGATGACCAAGAAGCACATGAAAAGCTGCTCAACATCACTAATTATTAGAGAAATATAAACCAAAACTACAATGAGGTATCGCCTCACACGAGTTAGAATGGGCATCATCAGAAAATCTACAAGCAACAAATGCTGGAGAGGGTGTGGAGAAAAGGGAACCCTCTTACACTATTTGTGGGAATGTAAATTGATACAGTCACGATGGAGAACAGTATGGAGGTTCCTTAAAAGACTAAAAATAGAATTACCATATGACCCAGCAATCCCACTACTGGCCATATACCCAGAGAAAACCATAATTCAAAAAGACATATTCACCACAATATTCATTGCAGCACTGTTTACAATAGCCAGGTCATGGAAGCAACCTAAATGCCCATAGACAGACGAACAGAAAAGATGTGCTACATATATAAAATGGAATATTACTCAGCCATAAAAAGGAATGAAATTGGGTCATTTGTAGAGACGTGGATAGATCTAGAGACTGTCATACAGAGTGAAGTAAGTCAGAAAGAGAAAAACAAATATCGTATATTAACGCATACATGTGGAACCTAGAAAAATGGTAAAGATGAACCGGTTTGCAAGGCAGAAATAGAGACACAGATGTAGAGAACAAATGTATGGACACCAAGGGGGGAAAGTGGCAGGGTGGTGGTGGTGGGATGAATTGCGAGCCTGGGATTGACATATATACACTTATATGTATAAAATAGGTTACCAATAAGAGCCTGCTGTATAAAAAAATGAATAAAATAAATTCAAAAATTAAAAAATAAATCATACTTAAAAAAATAAAACAGAAAAAAAAGTTCTGTCCTTCCCATAGACGTATTTATATGAATGAATTATTTCCATGCTTATATCCATAAATACAAAAAGAGGAATAAAACTTACTTTGAACCAAAAAAGAAAAAAAAAAAAAAAACAGAACCCACTGGTCATACAGAGGAAAACCCTATCAGGGCACTTGCTCCAGGGGTAAACAATTCTGAAGTTGGTCACAGGTGGGGAATCATCTCCCATGCAGCCAGCAGCCCCCACACGAGGAGCGTCCTCATTGCAAAGCTGGGGGACCGTGAGGAGGCGTCTCTGAGTAAACGTGAGCTGAGCCCCAGGCCAGCTGCTGCTGAACTTTTCCCACCCTTCCCAGGTAAAACACCTGAATGTGTGCAAAGACTTTAAAAACTAGAGGAAGGGGCTTGGAGTCACACCAGTGACAGCACGCAGGCCGACTTGGTGCCTGCAGGCCAGCCAGGATGGTCCTGGCCCCGGGCGCTCGTCTGGAAGCTTTCCATTTCCCTGCCTGAGGTACCCCTCCTGTCCCGGCCCCCACTGCTTTTTTCCTTCCTCACCTCTGCCCGGGGAGAAATTCCAGCAGCAAGTATGGGTGACACATCCTCTTCTTTAGCAGGTGGCAGCCCGGCAACTCCTGCAGAAAGTCCAGCAGAGCCCCAGTCACACTGGGCCACTCATAGAGCCGTGGGCCCTACTCCCTCCCACCAGCCCAACCCCGAGACTGCTGACGGGGCAGAGAATATGGCGTCAGGCACAGCTGCAGAGGCTTTTGCTGCCTGGAGGGGTGTTTATATTGACCTCAACCCAGGCACACCTGGGAAGGGCTGGCCGGCCGGGTCAGGCTGCCCAGGTCAGCCAATCCTCGCCCCTCAGGGGCTCAGAGTTGCAGAAAATGGGCCTTGCTGCACCGGCCAGATCCAAGGAACAGGTGTAGGGTCCCGAGAGTCAGGATAGATAAGGGGCGGCAGCCCTGGCTTGTTTTCGAATCATTTTATCTGGTCCATGAGTGGGAGACAACTTCAAGAAGACCCTCTGCTAATGAGAGGAACCCAGGAGTCAGGGAGAGGAGGGGTGGTGGGTGGAGACAGAGGCCTGGTGCCCCGGCTGCAGTGGAAGCCCCTGGAAGACCAGGCAGAGGGAGGCCGCACAGAGTGAAGCCTAGGGTCACAGACCTGTTGGAGCTGCTGTTTGTTAGTTCAAGCTCTGCTCTGAGGTGCTCTGTGTCAGCTCTGAGTGACAGGGGTGCTGGGGGTGCTCTGCAATGAGGGCTATGTGCACGGTTCCTGTGTGCCCAGCCCTGCCAGGGTACCTGTCCACGGGAGCTCCATATCCAGGGAGGGGCCTGCCCACGAGAGCCCCGTGGGCTGCTGCGTACCTGCCCAGGTGAGCTCCATATCCTGGGAGGGGCCTGACCACAAGAGCCCCGTGGGCTGCTGGGGACCTGCTAGAGGACGCCAGGACAGTCAGTGAAGCCACAGAGGATATACATCTAGTAGTTCCTAATTCCTACAC
The DNA here is from genome assembly GCF_965194805.1 of Balaenoptera borealis. NCBI lineage: Eukaryota > Metazoa > Chordata > Mammalia > Artiodactyla > Balaenopteridae > Balaenoptera > Balaenoptera borealis. The sequence goes on from NW_028123997.1 coordinate 18,124, forward strand.
CCTGCTGGTCATTCTACCATCCACCAGGACATGGCATTCTGTATTAGACTTCAATGATGCCTTCTTCTGTATTCCATTAGTCCCAGAGTCACAAGAAATTTTGGCTGTGAGTGGCAGGACTCAACCTACAACAAAAACAATACTGCTGGGCCGTCCTGCCCCAGGGGTTCAAAAATTCCCACACCATCTTTGGGGAAACGTTAGCTAAAGACCTAAAAGATCTACCTCTGGAGAAGGGAACCCTCCTTCAATATGCAGATGACATTCTGATCACCAGCCCGACTAAGGAGGCCTCTGAACTACCTAGCCAATAAAAGATAGAAGGTGTCCAAGGAAAAGGCTCAAATATCACAAACTAAGGTGGCCTTCCTGGGCTTCATTCGCACAGAAGGTCGGAGAAGCCCACCCCAGGAAAGGGAAGAAGCCATTTGCAGCCTCACCTTTCCTGAAACTAGAAGACAGCTTAGGGGTTCCTGGGGAGACCGGGGTTTGCTGCATCTGGATCCCTAACTACAGTCTAATAGTTAGACTGGGCCTCTATATGAAACACTGAAAGGAAAAGATGATGATCCTTTTGAATAGAATCCAGAAGGGGCCTTTCAAGAATGGAAAGAGCAGTCAATTCAGACCCTGGCCCTGGACCTCCCTAAGTTAGCTAAACCCTTTGACCTTTACATTCCTGGTCCAAGGCGAATCGCCCTTGGAGTATTAGTGCAAAAACTGGGACCACTTGAAATGGAACAATGCAAGAATGCCCTCCAGGCATTGGCCAGCCACCCCATCCGACCAGGATACTGGGGGTATCTAAAAACCTGGAAATCAGCAGCCCACAAGGCCAGCTCCCTCCTAAGGGAAAAGGACGCCACTTGGTGATCCTAACCACCCACCATGCCCTGAAGTTGCAGGGATTGCTCCGTGGGCACAATGACCTCGAGTGAGGAGGCCCTCCAACACCAACCTCCAGAGAGACAACCTGGGGCAATGGGCCCCCATGACGACTCGTGTGACCATCACTTGACCTGGAGCTTCTCTCAGAAAACAACAAGAGTGTGCCCCAAAAGAGCAGACTATTGCTTACAGGACTTACTGCACCCAGAGCGGAGCTAATAAACTTGGCAGGGGAACCGTAAATAACGCTGCCACCATAGAAAAGCCTACAGACACCGCAGTGATGGCGGCCAATGAGACCGGCTGTACTCCTGGCTACTTCAAAAGGCCGTTGACTGAGTGGCCGTCATGGTCCTGGATCACCACCGGCCCTGGACTGTCTGGGAGTTGAGCAAGCAGGGCTCTGACACCTGGTGCTGTTTGTACGTTAATTCAGTGGCCTAACTGAAGAAAGCACAGACTACTGGTCAGAGCATCTAGGCTGGCAGAAACCGTCAGCCTAAGGGGGCCGAACCAATGTGGAGCAGGGTAAAACCGCCCACCCCCCCAGCGTCTCTGCACATCTCTTTCCTGGACCCTTAAAGGTCATTAGAATCTATAAAACTTCCAATGCTGGTGCTCAGGCAGACGAGCAGTGAGGGAGGAGGCCTGCGGACAATCAACCTCACCTGGAGGCTGCTGGGGAGAAGTCCTGCCCCTCCCCCCGGGTATGAGGACACCCAACTCAGCATGAAGCATTTACAGAAGACGTGTCTGCACCCTCAGCGCCCCAAGAATGAGGAATGGGACAAAAGGCAGAGGAGGGCTTTGTCACTGGCAAAGCCCATTAAAAATTCCTGGGAGATAAAAATAGAATCTGGGCAATAAAATAAAGTCTAACCATTTTTTCCTTTGTGCTTTGTCTAATTTCACTTGCTCCTAGGTTTCCACATGCAGAGGTCCCACACCCGACACTTCAGACCCGATTTCCTCGTGCAAAATGGCTGGGCCGACACCTCAGCTCGTGGGGCCCCGTGCAGACTCTGCGACATAGAGCCTGAGCTCCAGCCAACCTGGCCCTCGAGAGCTCCGCCCCCTCCCTCCCGCTGATGCTGACAGGATCCCTACACAGCAGCCCGGCCCACAACCCGCAGGGGAGCACACACTCTCACCTCTCCATTCTCTGATCAAAATATAAAGTTTTCCTTTGCTTCTGAACCAAAGTCAGTCTCGATCTGTTGGCTCCAATGACACTGGGCAGGGAGACCCTTGTTGGGGCCCACTCTGCAGGATCAGTAACAGAATTTGAGAACATTGTAACTTCAATGAACAGATGTGTGAGCCAAACTGTAATTAACATAGAGCAGTGTATAAGGCTCGTGTAAAATAAGATGTTTCTAACACTTCCATTTGATATTTCCATCACTTTATTATAAGCAAGTTCAGTGGAGGGGATTGTCTTATTTGTCAGGTCAAGAGTAGAGAAATGCAGTGATTTCTTTCCAAGGATGTACATCTAATAATCTTGGTTGAAGTTTCAACCTTGTTTGGAATGATTTTCCATTGAAAATGATACCTCTCTTTCAGCTCCTAGATTTCTGAGAAGTATAAAATCTTATATTTTTTATTACCAAAGGGGAAAGGTGGGAGGAGGGATAAATTAACAGTTTCAGATTAACATATACACACTGCTATGTATAAAATATATCATCAACAAGGAACTACTGTATAGCACAGGGAACTATACTCAATATTTTGTAATGACCCCTGAGGGGAAATAACCTGAAAAACAATAGATATCTATATCGACATCATCTATCAACTACAGATAAAATGGAAACTAAAGGAGGCCGATGGTGAGCGTTTCTGAACCTAAAGACTTCAATCATCTAAAGTTCGGACTCTGCCTACGGCCCAAGTCCCTTAATGAACACACATGTACCAGTAGCTTAAAAATTCCCCAGATTGGAGTTCGGGGAGACACTGATTTGGAAAAATCCCTTGTGTTCTCCTTACATACACGGGACCTTTCCTACAGCTAAAACATGCCTGTGACACCCAGAAGATGGAACACGGTTGGATCAGGAAGATTTTGGAAAAGGCACCAAAACGCCTAATTTCCTGGTTGTTGGGTTCACCCCTCCAGCCTTTTTCCTTAAAATCTCCCCACTAGAGGATGTCAGCACCTTCAACATCCAGTTGCACAGAAATCGGAATTTGTCCAAAGGAAGAAGGGGAAGGAGGAGAAACAAGGAGAGCCAAGCCCTAGATGTTCGGAGAGCCACATGTCACTCTACTTTCCAGTCAGGAAGAAGAATTAAGCAAAGGCTTAGCTTGCCACCGGGAACCAGAGTAGGTCCAGAAGCAAATGAGCGGTTCTGCGGAAAGCTCCCAAAAAAGCGAGTTGACAAATGGAGCTCAGGGGCACTGCAATTCACAAACCTGCAGAATTATAAATGATAACTCTCGTCCACAAATATATTGAGGGAAGGCAACGAAGAGGATTTGAAATCAAGGCAGAATTGCAGGAAACAGATTTCAGGAGATAGATTCGAATCACCCCTAAAGCACATGAAAAGCGGCAAAACGTCGACAATGATGCACTTGGCCAAAAAGAGCATATGCGTTTTTTTCTGAATGAATTCAGGAAAAAACCCCTAGGCCCTTTTTGGCCAACCAAGCAAGCCGGAAATGCAATTCAGCGCTACAAAGAAGTCTGACTTCCCATCGGTCAAAATGGCCTTCCTAAAAAAGTGTAAAACAAGAAAAGCAGGAGAGGCCAGGGAGGCAAGGGAGCCTTGCTACACTGATGGGCGGGATGTAAATTGCCAACAGCCACTCTGGAGAAGTGTACGGTGTGTCCTGAAACATCTAAAAAACACAGCTTAGAGAGAATAGGGCACTTCCACTCATGGGGGTATAAATTGGGAAAATGAAAAATCAGCAAGACACAAGCACCCCAAAGTTTAGGGCTGCTCTGTTGACAAGGACCTCCACTTCATGCCACCTTCAATATCCCAGGAAAGAGAAAAATGGATAAAGAAGTTGTGGTCCTTATGTACAATGGAATATCACTCAGCCATGAAATCAATGTCATAAGGCTAGTAGCAGCATGATGAGTGGATTTAGGTACGACGATTCTAAGTGAAATAAGTCACACAGAAAAGGACACTTCTCATAAGGTATCACTTATAGAGGGAATGTAAAAACCGTTACACTTGAACTGAATTACAAAACAGAACAGAGTCACACATGCAAAAAACACACTATGGCTGCTTAACGGGAAAGGTGAGGTGGGGTGATACATAAAACAAGGGTTTCAAATTAGCTCAGATACCGTTCCATAAAACCAATATGTAATAGACAAGACCTACTCCTTGCTCAGAGAACTGGACTCAACACGCCCTATTCACCGCACAAGAATATATCTGACTAGTAATAATCTTAAAACCTAGGTATTGATATCTCTCTGTTAGTGTGTCAAGTGGGTGTAAGGCGGCATAAACACAGCAGTGAAAAGCAGCTAAACCCCATTATAAAAATAAATTACTTTGAAAAACCCATGAAACAAAGACAGTGAAAGAGAGAGAAATTCCTACACAATGAGTTCAGGGGCTGTGATGCAACCTGGATTGACCATATCTAGACCCACAGCTGGATGAGACATAAGGGTGGACACTCTTGGGGCTGAGAGGTTTGGTGAGGTTGGGTGAGCAAACGCAGACCTTTTAAAGTAATACTGCGTGGTACCCATCGCATGGGTCCCAATCTCCAGGTTCAAGGGCATCTTGCTACATCGAAAACATGCATGAGAAACCCAGAAGATGGTACACCGTGTGATGGGGAAAGGTTTCTAAAACGCACCTCATTTCTCATCTCCTTGTGCCCGGGTTCGCCATTCCAGCCGCTTTACTAGCAATCTCCCTACTTGGAGCATCAGCACCTTTAACCTCCTGTTCCGTACAGGTTGCAATTTGTCCTGAGGATGAACGGGAAGACGGGGAACCAACGAGAGACTAGCTCTTGGTGTTGGGACAGGCACAGGTCACTCTATTTTCCCATCAGGAAGAAGAATTAACTACAGGCTCAGCCTGCCCCCTGGAACCAGAAGAGGGCCTGAAGCCATCCTGCGCTTTTGCGGCCAGCTCCCAAAAAAGCGAGTTGTAAAATGGAGCTTGAGGGCACTGCAATTCACAAACCTGCAGAGTTATAAATGATAACTCTCGTCCACAAATATATTGAGGGAAGGCAAAGAAGACGATTTGAAATCAAGGCAGAATTGCAGGAAACAGATTTCAGGAGGTAGATTCGAATCGCCTTTAAAGCACATGAAAAGCGGCAAAACGTTGACAATGATGCCCTTGGCCAAAAAGGGCGTATGCGTTTTTTCCTGAATATATTCAGGAAAAAACGCATACGCCCTTTTTGGCCAACCAAGCAACCTGGAAAGGCAAATCAGCACTACAAAGAAGACTCGCTACCCATCGGTCAAAAGGGCCATGCTGAAAAAAGTGTCAAAACCAGAAATGCAGGACAGGCCATGGAGAAATGGGAGCCTTGCTACACTGATGGGCGGGATGTAAATTGCCAACAGCCACTCTGGAGAAGTGTACGGTGAGTCCTGAAACATCTAAAAAACACAGCTTAGAGAGCATAGGGCACTTCCACTCATGGGGGTATAAATTGGGAAAATGAAAAATCAGCAAGACACAAGCACCCCCAAGTTGAGGGCTGCTCTGTTGACAAGGACCTCCACTTCATTCCACCTTCAATATCCCAGGAAAGAGAAAAATGGATAAAGAAGTTGTGGTCCTTATGTACAATGGAATATCACTCAGCCATGAAATCAATGTCATAAGGCTAGTAGCAGCATGATGAGTGGATTTAGGTACGACGATTCTAAGTGAAATAAGTCACACAGAAAAGGACACTTCTCATAAGGTATCACTTATAGAGGGAATGTAAAAACCGTTACACTTGAACTGAATTACAAAACAGAACAGAGTCACACATGCAGAAAACACAGTATGGCTGCTTAACGGGAAAGGTGAGGTGGGGTGATACATAAAACAAGGGTTTCAAATTAGCTCAGATACCGTTCCATAAACCCAATATGTAATAGACAAGACCTACTCCTTGCTCAGAGAACTGGACTCAACACGCCCTATTCGCTGCACAAGAATATATCTGACTAGTAATAATCTTAAAACCTATGTATTGATGTCCCTCTGTAAGTGAATCAAGTGGGTGTAAAGGGGCATAAACACAGCAGTGAAAATCAGGTAAACCCCATTATAAAAATAAATTACTTAAAAATTCCAAAAAACAAAGACAGTGATAGAGGGAAAATTTTTACGTAATTCGTTCCGGGGCTGTGATGCAACCTGGTGTGACCATATCTAGACCCACAGCTGGATGAGAAATAAAGCTGGACACTCTTGGGGCTGAAGGTCTCTTTCCCTATTTACCAGATTAGGAACGTAGAAAGGCTGCCACCCTCTGGCCGTTACCTGCAAAAGCAGCTTTAAAACCTGTGCTAATGGTCACTTCATATGAACAAGTACTTCAGGGCTGTAAATGAAACGTGCCCTCAAAATGTCTTGAGGGAGGTAATGGCCAAAAATTTTCAAAATGTGACACTTACTTTAAGAAAACACTTTGAAGAACTGAGCTGTAATCACAGTTTGATAAATAAAAAGGGCATGCTTTAAAGCTCAATTTCAACAGATTATGGGACACATGCAAATTCAACCACAGATAGGCATCAGCTCGCACCCATTAGAATAACCATCAGCAAGAAAACTACAAACAATAAATATTGAAGGTGTTTTGGAGAAATGCATACCCTCAATTTTAAGTGGGACGTAACCTGGAAAGAGCCACTAATGAGAACTGAATGGTGGTGCCTTTAAAACATACACACTGAGCTACCATATGATACAGCAAGCCCACTCCTTGGCCTATAACATAAGAAGATATAACTGGAAAGACACAGGCAAGCAAATGTGCATTGCAGCAGTATTACAATAGCCAAGACATGGAGGCAACCAGAAAGTCCATCAAGAGGTGCGTGGCCAAAGAAGAACTGGTACACGTACAGATGGAATATTAGCCAGGGAAAAAAATGAAACAATGCCATTTGCAGCACCATGTATGATTCTTGAGGTAATCAGGCAAATTGTACTAAGTCAGAAAGCAAAAGACACATATCCTATAATATCACTTATAGGTCTTAGCTAAAAATTGATACCAATGAAAATATTTCCACAGAGAAATGCAATCACAGATTCATTAAACAAACTTATGGTTCACCAAATGGAAAGGTGTGAGGATTGGATACATTAGGATATTGGGGTTAAGATAGATATAGAAACACATGTGAAATATGTAATCACCAAAGACCTACGTAATACCAAGACAAGACTACTCAACATCGTGTCATAACCTACATGGGAAAATGATCCAAAGAAGAATAGATATATGTATATGTTTAAAAGAACCACATCTTTCACACCTAGAAGAAACAAAACATTTTAATTAAATTTGCTCTGACAAAAAATAAAAATTAAATTAAAAAAAGAACAAGAAGTAATGAGACATAAACTTAAGGGGCTATTTGCTGGCACATTGCATTCTAATTTACAACCAGAACATGACTTCCATTAAGGCTCTGTCATCACTAATAAAGCAGCTTTATAAGCAATGTTGAAGGTAGCTTAAAAGAAGTCTCACTAATTATTGATAGTAACAAGGAAACAAAGAAAAGTAAAAATCTCACTGCAAAAAGTATACATAGGGTAAGGATAGTAGATCAAACACTTATTAAACTTCTGTAAAGAATAAAAGACAACAGTAGTATGTTTTTTTAAAAAGAGAGGGCCCAAATAAATCTGAAATGAAAGAGATGATGTTACAACGGACACCACAGAAATACAAAGTATCCTAAGATACACACAGGGTAACTCAGGGCTCAGACTGGACAGAGCCCACTCTCCAGTCCCCTGTACATGACTTACAGGAGCCTCAGGAACTGAGGAGGGGGTCCCTGAGGAGAGGCTCAAGATAGAATATGGTAGGCATTAACATGACTGCATTCATCTTAAACATGCCTGAACTACATTCACACGAGATGATTTTGTCCTGTATGTACATCGGCACCTCTAGTTGGAACTGCAGATCTTTGGCTTCAACACCTCTACTGACAACATTAGCGTCACCTGCTGTGGACCGTCTCCTATAGGATTTCTAGAATCACAAAACATCGAAGCTTCACAGGACCCAGAGTCTGTGCAACTCCACACAGAGTCTCAGAGTCTCAACTCCACTCAGATACTCCACTCTTGGAGGGCACACACAAAGTAGTGTGCACATCAGGACCCAGGGGAAGGAGCAGTGACCCTGTAGGAGAATGACCAGAACTACCTGCTACTTTTAGAGGGTCTCTTGCAGAGGCAGGTGGTGGCTGTGGCTGTGGCTCACCGTGAGGACAACGACACTGGCAGCAGAAGTTCTGGGAAATACTCCTTGGTGTGAGCCCTCCCAGAGTCCGCCATTAGCCCCACCAAGAGCAAGGTAGGCTCCAGGGCTGGGTCGCCTCAGGCCAAACAACCAACAGGGAGGGAACCCAGCCCCATGCATCAGCAGACAAGCGGATTAAACTTTTTATTAAAGTTTTATTTAATCCGTAGACAAGCGGATTAAAGCTCTGCCCACCAAAGCAACACCCAGCTCTACCCACCACCAGTCCTTCCCATCAGGAAGCTTGCACAAGCCTCTAAGATAGACTCATCCACCGGAGAGCAGACAGCAGAAGCAAGAAGAACTACAATTCTGCAGCCTGTGGAAGGAAAACCACATTCACAGAAAGATAGACAAAATGAAAAGGCAGAGGACTTTATACCAGATCAAGGAACAAGATAAAACCCCAGAAAAAAAAACGAAATGAGGTGGAGATAGGGAACCTTCCAGAAAAAAAATTCAGAATAATGATAGTGAAGTTGAGCCAAGACCTTGGAAAAAGAAAGGAGGCAAAGATCGAGAAGATGCAAGAAATGTTTAACAAAGACCTAGAAGAATTAAGGAACAAACACCTAGAAGAATTAAAGAACAAACAAACAGAGGTGAACAATGGAATAACTGAAATGAAAAATACACTAGAAGGAATCAGTAGCAGAATAACTGTGGCAGAAGAACGGATAAGTGACCTGGAAGACAGAAAGGTGGAAATCACTGCCATGGAACAGAATAAAGAAAAAGAATGAAAATAAACGAAGACACCCCAAGAGTCCTCTGGGACAACATTAAACGCAACAACATTCGCATTATAGGGGTCCCAGAAGGAGAAGAGAGAGAGAAAGGACCCGAGAATATATTTAAAGAGATAATGGTCAAAAACTTCCCTAGCATGGGAAAAGAAATAGCCACCCAAGTCCAGAAGCACAGAGTGTCCCAGGCAGGATAAACCAAAGGAGAAAAATGACAAGACACATAGTAATCAAATTGACAAAAATTAACGACAAAGAAAAATGATTGAAAGCAGCAAGGGAAAAATGACAAATAACATACAAGGGAACTCCCATAAGGATAACAACTGATTTCTCAGCAGAAAATCTACAAGCCAGAAGGAAGTGGCATGATAAATTGAAAGTGATGAAAGGGAAGAACCTACAACCAAGAGTACTCCACCCTGCAAAGAGCTCATTCAGATTTGATGGAGAAATCAAAAGCCTTACAGACAAGCAAAAGCTAAGAGAATTCAGCACCATGAAACCAGCTCTACACCAAATGCTAAAGGAACTTCTCTAAGTGGGAAACACAAGAGAAGAAAAGGACCCACCAAGACAAACCCATAACAATTAAGAAAATAGTAGTAGGAACATACATATCGATAATTACCTTAAACGTGAATGCACTACATGTTCCAACCAAAAGACACAGGCTCGCTGAATGGATACAAAAACAAGACCCATATATATGCTGTCTACAAGAGATCCATTTCAGACCTAGGGACACATACAGACTCAAAGTGAGGCGATGGAAAAATATATTCTATGCAAATGAAAATCAAAAGAAAGCTGGAGTAGCAATACTCATATCAGATAAAATAGACTTTAAAATAAAGAATGTTACAAGAGACGAGGAAAGGCACTACATAATGGTCAGGGGATCAATCCAAGAAGAAGATATAACAACTATAAATATATATGTACCCAAAATAGGAGCAGCTCAATGTATAAGGCAACTGCTAACAGCTATAAAAGAGGAAATCGACAGTAACACAATAATAGCGGGGGACTTTAACAGCTCACTTACACCAGTGGAGATCAGCCAGACAGACAATTAATAAGGAAACACAAGCTTTAAATGACACAATAGACCAGATAGAGTTAATTGATATTTATAGGACATTCCATCCAAAAACAGCAGATTACACGTTCTTCTCAACTGCACACGGAACATTCTCCAGGATAGATCACATCTTGGGTCACAGATAAAGCCTCAGTAAATTTAAGAAAACTGAAATCATATCAAGCAGCTGTTCCGACCACAATGCTATGAGATTAGAAATCAATTACACGGAAAAAACCGTAAAAAACACAAACACATGGAGGCTAAACAATACGTTACTAAATAACCAAGAGATCACTGAAGAAATCAAAGAGGAAATCAAAATCTACCTAGAGACAAATGACAACAAAAACACGATGATCCAAAACCTATGGGATGCAGCAAAAGGAGTTCTAAGAGGGAAGTTTATAGCAATACAAGCCTACCTCAAGAAACAAGAAAAATCTCAAATAAACAATCTAACCTTACACCTAGAGGAACTAGAGAAAGAAGAACAAAACCCAAAGTTAGTAGAAGGAAAGAAATCATAAAGATCAGAGCAGAAATAAATGAAATAGAAACAAAGAAAACGAAAGCAAAGATCAATAAAACTAAAAGCTGGTTCTTTGAGAAGATAAGCAAAAATGATCAACCTTTAGCCAGACTCCAGAAAAAGAGGGAGAGGACGCAAATCAACAAAATTAGAAGTGAAAAAGCAGAAGTTACAACAGACACCACAGGAATACAAAGCATCCTAAGAGACTACTACAAGCAACTCTAGGCCAATAAAATGGACAATCTGGAAGAAATGGACAAATTCTTAGAAAGGGATAACCTTCTAAGACTGAACCAGGAAGAAATAGAAAATATGAACAAACCTATCACAAGCAATGAAATTGAAACTGTGATTAAAAATCTTCCAACAAACAAAAGTCCAGAACCAGATGGCATCACAGGTGAATTCTATCAAACATTTAGAGAAGACCTAACACCCAACCTTCTCAAATTCTTCAAAACAATTGCAGCGGAAGGAACACTCCCAAACTCATTCTATGAGACCACCATCACCCTGATACCAAAATCAGACAGAGATACTACAAGGAAAGAAAATTATAGACCAATATCACTGATGAATATAGATGTAAAAATCCTCAACAAAATACTAGCAAACAGAATCGAACAACACATGAAAAGGATCATACACCATGATCAAGTGGGGTTTATCCCAGGGATGCGAGGATTCTTCAATATACACAAATCAATGTGATACACCATATTAACAAATTGTAGAATAAAAGCATATGATCATCTCAATAGATGAAGGAAAAGATTTTGAGAAAATTCAACACTCATTTACGATAAAAACTCTGCAGAGTGTGGGCATAGAGGGAAACTACCTCAACATAATAAAGGCCATATATGACAAACCCACAGCAAACAACATTCTCAATGGTGAAAAACTGAAAGCGTTTCCTCTAAGATCAGGAACAAGACGAGGATGTCCACTCTCACCACTGCTATTCAACATAGTTTTGGAAGTCCTAGCCATGGCAATCAGAGAAGAAAAAGAAATAAAAGGAATACAAAAAGGAAAAGAAGAAGTAAAATTGTCACTGTTTGCAGATGACATGATATCATAGATAGAGAATCCTAAAGATGCCACCAGAAAACCACTGGAGCTAATCAATGAATTTGGTAAAGTTGCAGGATACAAAATTAATGCACAGAAATTGCTTGCATTCCTATACACTAACAATGAAAGATCAGAAAGAGAAATTAAGGAAACAATCCCATTACCACTGCAACAAAAAGAATAAAATACCTAGGAATAAACCTACCTAAGGAAGTAAAAGACCTGTACTCAGAAAACTATAAGACACTGATGAAAGAAATCAAAGATGATATAAACAGATGGAGACATATACCATGTTCTCGGATTAGAAGAATCAATATTGTGAAAATGACTATACTACCCAAAGCAATCTACAGATTCAATGCAATCCCGATCAAAATACCTTTGGCATTTTCTACAGAACAAGAAAAAAAAATCTTAAAATTTGTAGGGAGACACAAAAGACCCTGGATAGCCAAAGCAGTCTTGAGGGGGGGGAAAAAAAGAGCTGGAGGAATCAGACTTCCAGACTTCAGACTATATTGCAAAGCTACAGTAATCAAGATAATATGGTACTGACACAAGAACAGAAATATAGGTCAATAGAGCAGGATAGAAAGCACAGAGATAAACCCACGTACCTATGGTTCACTAATCTATGACAAAGGAGGCAAGGGTATACAATGGAGAAAAGACAGTGTCTTCAGCAAGTGGTGCTGGGAAAACTGGACAGTTACATGTAAAAGAATGAAATTAGTACACACCCTAACACCATACACAAAAATAAACTCAAAATGGATTAGAGACCTAAATATAAGACCAGCCACTATAAAACTCTTAGAGGAAAACATAAGCAGAACAGTCTATGACATAAATCACAGCAAGATCCTTTTTGACCCACCTCCTAGAGAAATGGAAATAAAAACAAAAATTAAAAAATGGGACCGAATGAAACATAAATTCTTTTGCACAGCAAAGGAAAACATAAGCAAGATGAAAAGACAACCATCAGAATGGGAGAAAATATTTTCAAATGAAGCAAATGGCAAAGGATTAATCTCCAAAAAGCAGCTCATGTAGCTCAATATCACAAAACCAAACAACCCAATCCAAAAATGGGCAGAAGACCTAAATAGACATTTCTCCAAAGAAGATATACAGGTTGCCAACAAACACATGAAAGGATGCTGAACATCACTAATCATTAGAGAAATGCAAATCAAAACTACAGTGAGGTATCACCTCACACCAGTCAGAATGGCCATCATCAAAAAATCTACCAACAATAAATGCTGGAGAGGCATTTATTGGAGCAAAGGGAACCCTCTTGCACTGTTGGTGGGAATGTAAATTGATATAGCCACTAGGGAGAACGGTATGGGGGTTCCTTAAAAACTAAAAATAGAACTACCATACAACCCAGCAAACCCACTCCTGGACATTTACCCTGAGAAAACCATAATTCAAAAAGAGTCATGTACCACAATGTTCACTGTAGCTCTATTTACAATAGCCAGGACATGGAAGCAACCTAAGTGTCCATCAACAGATAAATGGATAAGGAAGATGTGGCACAAATATACAATGGAACATTATTCAGCCATAAAAAGAAACGAAATTGAGTTACTTTTAGTGAGGTGGATGGATCTAGAGTCTGTCCTACAGAGTGAAGTAAGTCAGAAAGAGAAAAACAAATACCGTATGCTAACACATATATATGGAATCTTCAAAAAAAAGTTTATGAAGAACCTAGGGGCAGGAAAGGATTAAGGACACAGACGTAGAGAAAGGACTTGAGGACATGGGGAGAGGGAAGGGTAAGCTGGGACAAAGTGAGAGAGTGGTATGGACATATATACACTACCAAATGTAAAATTGATAGCTACTGGGAAGCAGCCACATAGCACAGGGAGATCAGCTCTGTGCTTTGTGACCACCTAAAAGGGTGGGATAAGGGAGTGAGAGGGAGTTGCAAGAGGGAGGGGATATGGTGTTATATGTATACGCACAGCTGATTCACTTTTTTATACAGCAGAAACTAACACACAATTGTAAAGCAATTATACTCCAATAAAGATGTAAAAGAAAAAAAAAAGCCCAGAAATAAACCTACACACCTATGGCCCACTAATCTATGACAAAGGAGGCAAGGGTATACAAAGGAGAAAAGACAGTCTCTTCAATAAGTGGTGCTGGGAAAAATGGACAGCTACATGTAAAAGAATGAAATTAGAACACTCCCTAACACCATACACAAAAAATAAACTCAAAATGGATTAGAGACCAAAATGTAAGACCGGACACTATAAAACTCTTAGAGGAAAACATAGGAAGAATACTCTTTGACATAAATCACAGCAAGATCTTTTTTGATCCACCTCCTAGAGTAATGGAATAAAAAAAAATAAACATATGGGAGCAAATGAAACCTAAAAGCTTTTGCAAAGCAAAGGAAACTACAAACAAGACGAAAAGACAACCCTCACAATGGGAGAAAATATTTGCAAACGAATCAATGGACAAAGGATTAATCTCCAATGTATATAAACAGCTCATGCAGCTCAACAGTAAAAAAACAAACAACCCAATCCAAAAATGGGCAGATGACGTAAATAGACATTTGTCCCAAGAAGACATACAGATGACCAAGAAGCACATGAAAAGCTGCTCAACATCACTAATTATTAGAGAAATATAAACCAAAACTACAATGAGGTATCGCCTCACACGAGTTAGAATGGGCATCATCAGAAAATCTACAAGCAACAAATGCTGGAGAGGGTGTGGAGAAAAGGGAACCCTCTTACACTATTTGTGGGAATGTAAATTGATACAGTCACGATGGAGAACAGTATGGAGGTTCCTTAAAAAACTAAAAATAGAATTACCATATGACCCAGCAATCCCACTACTGGCCATATACCCAGAGAAAACCATAATTCAAAAAGACATATTCACCACAATATTCATTGCAGCACTGTTTACAATAGCCAGGTCATGGAAGCAACCTAAATGCCCATAGACAGACGAACAGAAAAGATGTGCTACATATATAAAATGGAATATTACTCAGCCATAAAAAGGAATGAAATTGGGTCATTTGTAGAGACGTGGATAGATCTAGAGACTGTCATACAGAGTGAAGTAAGTCAGAAAGAGAAAAACAAATATCGTATATTAACGCATACATGTGGAACCTAGAAAAATGGTAAAGATGAACCGGTTTGCAAGGCAGAAATAGAGACACAGATGTAGAGAACAAATGTATGGACACCAAGGGGGGAAAGTGGCAGGGTGGTGGTGGTGGGATGAATTGCGAGCCTGGGATTGACATATATACACTTATATGTATAAAATAGGTTACCAATAAGAGCCTGCTGTATAAAAAAATGAATAAAATAAATTCAAAAATTAAAAAATAAGTAATACTTAAAAAAATAAAACAGAAAAAAAAGTTCTGCCCTTCCCATAGACGTATTTATATGAATGAATTATTTCCATGCTTATATCCATAAATACAAAAAGAGGAATAAAACTTACCTTGAACCAAAAAAGAAAAAAAAAAAAAACAGAACCCACTGGTCATACAGAGGAAAACCCTATCAGGGCACTTGCTCCAGGGGTAAACAATTCTGAAGTTGGTCACAGGTGGGGAATCATCTCCCATGCAGCCAGCAGCCCCCACACGAGGAGCGTCCTCATTGCAAAGCTGGGGGACCGTGAGGAGGCGTCTCTGAGTAAACGTGAGCTGAGCCCCAGGCCAGCTGCTGCTGAACTTTTCCCACCCTTCCCAGGTAAAACACCTGAATGTGTGCAAAGACTTTAAAAACTAGAGGAAGGGGCTTGGAGTCACACCAGCGACAGCACGCAGGCCGACTTGGTGCCTGCAGGCCAGCCAGGATGGTCCTGGCCCCGGGCGCTCGTCTGGAAGCTTTCCATTTCCCTGCCTGAGGTACCCCTCCTGTCCCGGCCCCCACTGCTTTTTTCCTTCCTCACCTCTGCCCGGGGAGAAATTCCAGCAGCAAGTATGGGTGACACATCCTCTTCTTTAGCAGGTGGCAGCCCGGCAACTCCTGCAGAAAGTCCAGCAGAGCCCCAGTCACACTGGGCCACTCATAGAGCCGTGGGCCCTACTCCCTCCCACCAGCCCAACCCCGAGACTGCTGACGGGGCAGAGAATATGGCGTCAGGCACAGCTGCAGAGGCTTTTGCTGCCTGGAGGGGTGTTTATATTGACCTCAACCCAGGCACACCTGGGAAGGGCTGGCCGGCCGGGTCAGGCTGCCCAGGTCAGCCAATCCTCGCCCCTCAGGGGCTCAGAGTTGCAGAAAATGGGCCTTGCTGCACCGGCCAGATCCAAGGAACAGGCGTAGGGTCCCGAGAGTCAGGATAGATAAGGGGCGGCAGCCCTGGCTTGTTTTCGAATCATTTTATCTGGTCCATGAGTGGGAGACAACTTCAAGAAGACCCTCTGCTAATGAGAGGAACCCAGGAGTCAGGGAGAGGAGGGGTGGTGGGTGGAGACAGAGGCCTGGTGCCCCGGCTGCAGTGGAAGCCCCTGGAAGACCAGGCAGAGGGAGGCCGCACAGAGTGAAGCCTAGGGTCACAGACCTGTTGGAGCTGCTGTTTGTTAGTTCAAGCTCTGCTCTGAGGTGCTCTGTGTCAGCTCTGAGTGACAGGGGTGCTGGGGGTGCTCTGCAATGAGGGCTATGTGCACGGTTCCTGTGTGCCCAGCCCTGCCGGGGTACCTGTCCACGGGAGCTCCATATCCAGGGAGGGGCCTGCCCACGAGAGCCCCGTGGGCTGCTGCGTACCTGCCCAGGTGAGCTCCATATCCTGGGAGGGGCCTGACCACAAGAGCCCCGTGGGCTGCTGGGGACCTGCTAGAGGACGCCAGGACAGTCAGTGAAGCCACAGAGGATATACATCTAGTAGTTCCTAATTCCTACACCCTGCTGGTCATTCTACCATCCACCAGGACATGGCATTCTGTATTAGACTTCAATGATGCCTTCTTCTGTATTCCATTAGTCCCAGAGTCACAAGAAATTTTGGCTGTGAGTGGCAGGACTCAACCTACAACAAAAACAATACTGCTGGGCCGTCCTGCCCCAGGGGTTCAAAAATTCCCACACCATCTTTGGGGAAACGTTAGCTAAAGACCTAAAAGATCTACCTCTGGAGAAGGGAACCCTCCTTCAATATGCAGATGACATTCTGATCACCAGCCCGACTAAGGAGGCCTCTGAACTACCTAGCCAATAAAAGATAGAAGGTGTCCAAGGAAAAGGCTCAAATATCACAAACTAAGGTGGCCTTCCTGGGCTTCATTCGCACAGAAGGTCGGAGAAGCCCACCCCAGGAAAGGGAAGAAGCCATTTGCAGCCTCACCTTTCCTGAAACTAGAAGACAGCTTAGGGGTTCCTGGGGAGACCGGGGTTTGCTGCATCTGGATCCCTAACTACAGTCTAATAGCTGGGCCTCTATATGAAACACTGAAAGGAAAAGATGATGATCCTTTTGAATAGAATCCAGAAGCGGCCTTTCAAGAATGGAAAGAGCAGTCAATTCAGACCCTGGCCCTGGACCTCCCTAAGTTAGCTAAACCCTTTGACCTTTACATTCCTGGTCCAAGGCGAATCGCCCTTGGAGTATTAGTGCAAAAACTGGGACCACTTGAAATGGAACAATGCAAGAATGCCCTCCAGGCATTGGCCAGCCACCCCATCCGACCAGGATACTGGGGGTATCTAAAAACCTGGAAATCAGCAGCCCGCAAGGCCAGCTCCCTCCTAAGGGAAAAGGACGCCACTTGGTGATCCTAACCACCCACCATGCCCTGAAGTTGCAGGGATTGCTCCGTGGGCACAATGACCTCGAGTGAGGAGGCCCTCCAACACCAACCTCCAGAGAGACAACCTGGGGCAATGGGCCCCCATGACGACTCGTGTGACCATCACTTGACCTGGAGCTTCTCTCAGAAAACAACAAGAGTGTGCCCCAAAAGAGCAGACTATTGCTTACAGGACTTACTGCACCCAGAGCGGAGCTAATAAACTTGGCAGGGGAACCGTAAATAACGCTGCCACCATAGAAAAGCCTACAGACACCGCAGTGATGGCGGCCAATGAGACCGGCTGTACTCCTGGCTACTTCAAAAGGCCGTTGACTGAGTGGCCGTCATGGTCCTGGATCACCACCGGCCCTGGACTGTCTGGGAGTTGAGCAAGCAGGGCTCTGACACCTGGTGCTGTTTGTACGTTAATTCAGTGGCCTAACTGAAGAAAGCACAGACTACTGGTCAGAGCATCTAGGCTGGCAGAAACCATCAGCCTAAGGGGGCCGAACCAATGTGGAGCAGGGTAAAACCGCCCACCCCCCCAGCGTCTCTGCACATCTCTTTCCTGGACCCTTAAAGGTCATTAGAATCTATAAAACTTCCAATGCTGGTGCTCAGGCAGACGAGCAGTGAGGGAGGAGGCCTGCGGACAATCAACCTCACCTGGAGGCTGCTGGGGAGAAGTCCTGCCCCTCCCCCCGGGTATGAGGACACCCAACTCAGCATGAAGCATTTACAGAAGACGTGTCTGCACCCTCAGCGCCCCAAGAATGAGGAATGGGACAAAAGGCAGAGGAGGGCTTTGTCACTGGCAAAGCCCATTAAAAATTCCTGGGAGATAAAAATAGAATCTGGGCAATAAAATAAAGTCTAACCATTTTTTCCTTTGTGCTTTGTCTAATTTCACTTGCTCCTAGGTTTCCACATGCAGAGGTCCCACACCCGACACTTCAGACCCGATTTCCTCGTGCAAAATGGCTGGGCCGACACCTCAGCTCGTGGGGCCCCGTGCAGACTCTGCGACATAGAGCCTGAGCTCCAGCCAACCTGGCCCTCGAGAGCTCCGCCCCCTCCCTCCCGCTGATGCTGACAGGATCCCTACACAGCAGCCCGGCCCACAACCCGCAGGGGAGCACACACTCTCACCTCTCCATTCTCTGATCAAAATATAAAGTTTTCCTTTGCTTCTGAACCAAAGTCAGTCTCGATCTGTTGGCTCCAATGACACTGGGCAGGGAGACCCTTGTTGGGGCCCACTCTGCAGGATCAGTAACAGAATTTGAGAACATTGTAACTTCAATGAACAGATGTGTGAGCCAAACTGTAATTAACATAGAGCAGTGTATAAGGCTCGTGTAAAATAAGATGTTTCTAACACTTCCATTTGATATTTCCATCACTTTATTATAAGCAAGTTCAGTGGAGGGGATTGTCTTATTTGTCAGGTCAAGAGTAGAGAAATGCAGTGATTTCTTTCCAAGGATGTACATCTAATAATCTTGGTTGAAGTTTCAACCTTGTTTGGAATGATTTTCCATTGAAAATGATACCTCTCTTTCAGCTCCTAGATTTCTGAGAAGTATAAAATCTTATATTTTTTATTACCAAAGGGGAAAGGTGGGAGGAGGGATAAATTAACAGTTTCAGATTAACATATACACACTGCTATGTATAAAATATATCATCAACAAGGAACTACTGTATAGCACAGGGAACTATACTCAATATTTTGTAATGACCCCTGAGGGGAAATAACCTGAAAAACAATAGATATCTATATCGACATCATCTATCAACTACAGATAAAATGGAAACTAAAGGAGGCCGATGGTGAGCGTTTCTGAACCTAAAGACTTCAATCATCTAAAGTTCGGACTCTGCCTACGGCCCAAGTCCCTTAATGAACACACATGTACCAGTAGCTTAAAAATTCCCCAGATTGGAGTTCGGGGAGACACTGATTTGGAAAAATCCCTTGTGTTCTCCTTACATACACGGGACCTTTCCTACAGCTAAAACATGCCTGTGACACCCAGAAGATGGAACACGGTTGGATCAGGAAGATTTTGGAAAAGGCACCAAAACGCCTAATTTCCTGGTTGTTGGGTTCACCCCTCCAGCCTTTTTCCTTAAAATCTCCCCACTAGAGGATGTCAGCACCTTCAACATCCAGTTCCACAGAAATCGGAATTTGTCCAAAGGAAGAAGGGGAAGGAGGAGAAACAAGGAGAGCCAAGCCCTAGATGTTCGGAGAGGCACATGTCACTCTACTTTCCAGTCAGGAAGAAGAATTAAGCAAAGGCTTAGCCTGCCACCGGGAACCAGAGTAGGGCCAGAAGCAAACGAGCAGTTCTGCGGAAAGCTCCCAAAAAAGCTAGTTGAAAAATGGAGCTCAGGGGCACTGCAATTCACAAATATGCAGAGTTATAAATGATAACTCTCGTCCACAAATATATTGAGGGAAGGCAACGAAGAGGATTTGAAATCAAGGCAGAATTGCAGGAAACAGATTTCAGGAGTTAGATTTGAATCACCCCTAAAGCACATGAAAAACATCAAAACGTCGACAATGATGCACTTGGCCAAAAAGAGCATATGCGTTTTTTTCTGAATGAATTCAGGAAAGAACCCATAGGCCCTTTGTGGCCAACCAAGCAAGCCGGAAATGCAATTCAGCTCTACAAAGAAGTCTGACTTCCCATCGGTCAAAATGGCCTTCCTACAAAAGTGTAAAAACAAGAAAAGCAGGAGAGGCCAGGGAGTAAAGGGAGCCTTGTTACACTGATGGGTGGGGTGTAAATTGCCAATGATGACTCTGGAGAAGGGTATGGTGTTTCCTAAAACATCTAAAAAACACAGCTAGAGAGAAAGGGGCACATCGACTCATGGGCGTATAAATAGGGAAAACTAAAAATCAGCAAAACACAGGCACCCAAAACTTTAGGGCTGCTCTGTTGACAAGAACCTCCACTTAATTCCACCTTAAATATCCAAGGAAAGAGAAAAATGGATAAAGAAGTTGTGGTCCTTATGTACAATGGAATATCACTCAGCAATGAAATCAATGTCATAAGGGTAGTAGCAGCATGATGAGTGGATTTAAGTACAACGATTCTAAGTGAAATAAGTCACACAGAAAAAGACACTTCTCATAAGGTATCACTTATAGAGGGAATGTAAAAACCGTTACACTTGAACTGAATTACAAAACAGAACAAAGTCACACATGCCGAAAACACACTATGGCTGCTTAACGGGAAAGGTGAGGTGGGGTGATACATAAAACAAGGGTTTCAAACTAGCTCAGATACCGTTCCATAAACCCAATATGTAATAGACAAGACCTACTCCTTGCTCAGAGAACTGGACTCAACATGCCCTATTCACCGCACAAGAATATATCTGACTAGTAATAATCTTAAAACCTATGTATTGATATCACTCTGTTAGTGTGTCAAGTCGCTGTAAAGCGGCATAAACACAGCAGTGAAAAGCAGCTAAACCACATTATAAAAATAAATTACTTTTAAAAACCCATGAAACAAAGACAGTGAAAGAGAGAGAAATTCTTATACAATTCGTTCAGGGGCTGTGATGCAAACTGGATTGACCATATCTAGACCCACAGTTGGATGAGACATAACGGTGGACACTCTTGGGGCTGAGAGATTTGGTGAGGTTGGGTGAGCAAATGCAGACCCTTTAAAGTAATACTGCGTGGTACCCATCGCATGGGTCACAAATCTCCAGATTCAAGGGCATCTTCCTACATCGAAAACATGCATGAGAAACCCAGAAGATGGTACACCGTGTGATGGGGAAAGGTTTCTAAAACGCACCTCATTTCTCATCTCCTTGTGCTCGGGTTTGCGATTGCAGCCACTTTACTAGCAATCTCCCTACTTGGAGCATCAGCACCTTTAAACTCTTCTGCCGTACAGGATGCAATTTGTCCGGAGGATGAACGGGAAGACGGGGAACCAATGAGAGACTAGCTCTTGGTGTTGGGACAGGCACAGGTCACTCTATTTTCCCATCAGGAAGAAGAATTAACCAGAGGCTCATCCTCCCCCCCGGAACCAGAACAGGGCCTGAAGCCATCCTGCGCTTTTGCGGCCAGCTCCCAAAAAAGCGAGTTGTAAAATGGAGCTTCAGGGCACTGCAATTCACAAACCTGCAGAGTTATAAATGATAACTCTCGTCCACAAATATATTGAGGGAAGGCAAAGAAGAGGATTTGAAATCAAGGCAGAATTGCAGGAAACAGATTTCAGGAGGTAGATTCGAATCGCCTTTAAAGCACATGAAAAGCGGCAAAACGTTGACAATGATGCCCTTGGCCAAAAAGGGCGTATGCGTTTTTTCCTGAATATATTCAGGAAAAAACGCATACGCCCTTTTTGGCCAACCAAGCAACCTGGAAAGGCAAATCAGCGCTACAAAGAAGACTCGCTACCCGTCGGTCAAAAGGGCCATGCTGAAAAAAGTCTCAAAACCAGAAATGCAGGACAGGCCATGGAGAAATGGGAGCCTTGCTACACTGATGGGCAGGATGTAAATTGCCAACAGCCACTCTGGAGAAGTGTACGGTGTGTCCAGAAACATCTAAAAAACACAGCTTAGAGAGCATAGGGCACTTCCACTCATGGGGGTATAAATTGGGAAAATGAAAAATCACCAAGACACAAGCACCCCAAAGTTTAGGGCTGCTCTGTTGACAAGGACCTCCACTTCATTCCACCTTCAATATCCCAGGAAAGAGAAAAATGGATAAAGAAGTTGTGGTCCTTATGTACAATGGAATATCACTCAGCCATGAAATCAATGTCATAAGGCTAGTAGCAGCATGATGAGTGGATTTAGGTACGACGATTCTAAGTGAAATAAGTCACACAGAAAAGGACACTTCTCATAAGGTATCACTTATAGAGGGAATGTAAAAAGCGTTACACTTGAACTGAATTACAAAACAGAACAGAGTCACACATGCAGAAAACACACTATGGCTGCTTAACGGGAAAGGTGAGGTGGGGTGATACATAAAACAAGGGTTTCAAATTAGCTCAGATACCGTTCCATAAACCCAATATGTAATAGACAAGACCTACTCCTTGCTCAGAGAACTGGACTCAACACGCCCTATTCACCGCACAAGAATATATCTGACTAGTAATATTCTTAAAACCTATGTATTGATATCTCTCTGTTAGTGTGTCAAGTGGGTGTAAAGCGGCATAAACACAGCAGTGAAAAGCAGCTAAACCCCATTATCAAAATAAATTACTTTGAAACACCCATGAAACAAAGACAATGAAAGAGAGAGAAATTCTTACACAATGCGTTCAGGGGCTGTGATGCAACCTGGATTGACCATATCTAGACCCACAGCTGGATGAGACATAAGGGTGGACACTCTTGGGGCTGAGAGGTTTGGTGAGGTTGGGTGAGCAAACGCAGACCCTTTAAAGTAATACTGCGTGGTACCCATCGCATGGGTCCCAAATCTCCAGGTTCAAGGGCATCTTCCTACATCGAAAACATGCATGAGAAAACAAAAAGATGGTACACCATGTGATGGGGAAAGGTTTCTAAAACGCACCTCATTTCTCTTTTCCTTGTGCCCGGGTTCGCCATTCCAGCCGCTTTACTAACAATCTCCCTACTTGGAGCATCAGCACCTTTAACCTCCTGTTCCGTACAGGTTGCAATTTGTCCTGAGGATGAACGGGTAGACGGGGAACCAGTGAGAGACTAGCTCTTGGTGTTGGGACAGGCACAGGTCACTCTATTTTCCCATCAGGAAGAAGAATTAACCAGAGGCTCATCCTCCCCCCCGGAACCAGAACAGGGCCTGAAGCCATCCTGCGCTTTTGCGGCCAGCTCCCAAAAAAGCGAGTTGTAAAATGGAGCTTCAGGGCACTGCAATTCACAAACCTGCAGAGTTATAAATGATAACTCTCGTCCACAAATATATTGAGGGAAGGCAAAGAAGTGGATTTGAAATCAAGGCAGAATTGCAGGAAACAGGTTTCAGGAGGTAGATTCGAATCGCCTTTAAAGCACATGAAAAGCGGCAAAACGTTGACAATGATGCCCTTGGCCAAAAAGGGCGTATGCGTTTTTTCCTGAATATATTCAGGAAAAAACGCATACGCCCTTTTTGGCCAACCAAGCAACCTGGAAAGGCAAATCAGCGCTACAAAGAAGACTCGCTACCCGTCGGTCAAAAGGGCCATGCTGAAAAACGTGTCAAAACCAGAAATGCAGGACAGGCCATGGAGAAATGGGAGCCTTGCTACACTGATGGGCGGGATGTAAATTGGCAACAGCCACTCTGGAGAAGTGTACGGTGTGTCCTGAAACATCTAAAAAACACAGCTTAGAGAGCATAGGGCACTTCCACTCATGGGGGTATAAATTGGGAAAATGAAAAATCAGCAAGACAAAAGCACCCCAAAGTTTAGGGCTGCTCTGTTGACAAGGACCTCCACTTCATTCCACCTTAAATATCCCAGGAAAGAGAAAAATGGATAAAGAAGTTGTGGTCCTTATGTACAATGGAATATCACTCAGCCATGAAATCAATGTCATAAGGCTAGTAGCAGCATGATGAGTGGATTTAGGTACGACGATTCTAAGTGAAATAAGTCACACAGAAAAGGACACTTCTCATAAGGTATCACTTATAGAGGGAATGTAAAAGCCGTTACACTTGAACTGAATTACAAAACAGAACAGAGTCACACATGCAGAAAACACACTATGGCTGCTTAACGGGAAAGGTGAGGTGGCGTGATACATAAAACAAGGGTTTCAAATTAGCTCAGATACCGTTCCATAAACCCAATATGTAATAGACAAGACCTACTCTTTGCTCAGAGAACTGGACTCAACACACCCTATTCTCCGCACAAGAATATATCTGACTAGTAATAATCTTAAAACCTATGTATTGATATCTCTCTGTTAGTGTGTCAAGTGGGTGTAAAGCGGCATAAACACAGCAGTGAAAAGCAGCTAAACCCCATTATCAAAATAAATTACTTTGAAACACCCATGAAACAAAGACAGTGAAAGAGAGAGAAATTCTTACACAATGCGTTCAGGGGCTGTGATGCAACCTGGATTGACCATATCTAGACCCACAGCTGGATGAGACATAAGGGTGGACACTCTTGGGGCTGAGAGGTTTGGTGAGGTTGGGTGAGCAAACGCAGACCCTTTAAAGTAATACTGCGTGGTACCCATCGCATGGGTCCCAAATCTCCAGGTTCAAGGGCATCTTCCTACATCGAAAACATGCATGAGAAAACAAAAAGATGGTACACCATGTGATGGGGAAAGGTTTCTAAAACGCACCTCATTTCTCTTCTCCTTGTGCCCGGGTTCGCCATTCCAGCTGCTTTACTAACAATCTCCCTACTTGTAGCATCAGCACCTTTAACCTCCTGTTCCGTACAGGTTGCAATTTGTCCTGAGGATGAACGGGTAGACGGGGAACCAGTGAGAGACTAGCTCTTGGTGTTGGGACAGGCACAGGTCACTCTATTTTCCCATCAGGAAGAAGAATTAACCAGAGGCTCATCCTCCCCCCCGGAACCAGAACAGGGCCTGAAGCCATCCTGCGCTTTTGCGGCCAGCTCCCAAAAAAGCGAGTTGTAAAATGGAGTTTCAGGGCACTGCAATTCACAAACCTGCAGAGTTATAAATGATAACACTCGTCCACAAATATATTGAGGGAAGGCAAAGAAGAGGATTTGAAATCAAGGCAGAATTGCAGGAAACAGATTTCAGGAGGTAGATTCGAATCGCCTTTAAAGCACATGAAAAGCGGCAAAACGTTGACAATGATGCCCTTGGCCAAAAAGGGCGTATGCGTTTTTTCCTGAATATATTCAGGAAAAAACGCATACGCCCTTTTTGGCCAACCAAGCAACCTGGAAAGGCAAATCAGCGCTACAAAGAAGACTTGTTACCCATCGGTCAAAAGGGCCATGCTGAAAAAAGTCTCAAAACCAGAAATGCAGGACAGGCCATGGAGAAATGGGAGCCTTGCTACACTGATGGGCGGGATGTAAATTGCCAACAGCCACTCTGGAGAAGTGTACGGTGTGTCCTGAAACATCTAAAAAACACAGCTTAGAGAGCACAGGGCACTTCCACTCATGGGGGTATAAATTGGGAAAATGAAAAATCAGCAACACACAAGCACCCCAAAGTTGAGGGCTGCTCTGTTGACAAGGACCTACACTTCATTCCACCTTCAATATCCCAGGAAAGAGAAAAATGGATAAAGAAGTTGTGGTCCTTATGTACAATGGAATATCACTCAGCCATGAAATCAATGTCATAAGGCTAGTAGCAGCATGATGAGTGGATTTAGGTACGACGATTCTAAGTGAAATAAGTCACACAGAAAAGGACACTTCTCATAAGGTATCACTTAAGGAGGGAATGTAAAAGCCGTTACACTTGAACTGAATTACAAAACAGAACAGAGTCACACATGCAGAAAACACACTATGGCTGCTTAACGGGAAAGGTGAGGTGGCGTGATACATAAAACAAGGGTATCAAATTAGCTCAGATACCGTTCCATAAACCCAATATGTAGTAGACAAGACCTACTCCTTGCTCAGAGAAGTGGACTCAACAGGCCCTATTCACCGCACAAGAATATATCTGACTAGTAATAATCTTAAAACCTATGTATTGATATCTCTCTGTTAGTGTGTCAAGTGGGTGTAAAGCGACATAAACACAGCCGTGAAAAGCAGCTAAACCCCATTATGAAAATAAATTACTTTGAAAAACCCATGAAACAACGACAGTGAAAGAGATAGAAATTCTTACACAATGAGTTCAGGGGCTGTGATGCAACCTGGATTGACCATATCTAGACCCACAGCTGGATGAGACATAAGGGTGGACACTCTTGGGGCTGAGAGGTTTGGTGAGGTTGGGTGAGCAAACGCAGACCCTTTAAAGTAATACTTCGTGGTACCCATCGCATGGGTCCCAAATCTCCAGCTTCCAGGGCATCTTCCTACATCGAAAACATGCATGAGAAACCCAGAAGATAGTATACCGTGTGATGGGGAAAGGTTTCTAAAACGCACCTCATTTCTCATCTCCTTGTGCCCGGGTTCGCCATTCCAGCCGCTTTACTAGCAATCTCCCTACTAGGAGCATCAGCACCTTTAACCTCCTGTTCCGTACAGGTTGCAATTTGTCCTGAGGATGAACGGGAAGACGGGGAACCAACGAGAGACTAGCTCTTGGTGTTGGGACAGGCACAGGTCACTCTATTTTCCCATCAGGAAGAAGAATTAACCACAGGCTCAGCCTGCCCCCCGGAACCAGAACAGGGCCTGAAGACATCCTGCGCTTTTGCGGCCAGCTCCCAAAAAAGCGAGTTGTAAAATGGAGGTTCAGGGCACTGCAATTCACAAACCTGCAGAGTTATAAATGATAACTCTCGTCCACAAATATATTGAGGGAAGGCAAAGAAGAGGATTTGAAATCAAGGCAGAATTGCAGGAAACAGATTTCAGGAGGTAGATTCGAATCGCCTTTAAAGCACATGAAAAGCGGCAAAATGTTGACAATGATGCCCTTGGCCAAAAAGGGCGTATGCGTTTTTTCCTGAATATATTCAGGAAAAAACGCATACGCCCTTTTTGGCCAACCAAGCAACCTGGAAAGGCAAATCAGCGCTACAGAGAAGTCTCGCTTCCCATCGGTCAAAAGGGCCATGCTGAAAAAAGTGTCAAAACCAGAAATGCAGGAAAGGCCATGGAGAAATGGGAGCCATGCTACACTGATGGGCGGGATGTAAATTGCCAACAGCCACTCTGGAGAAGTGTACGGTGAGTCCTGAAACGTCTAAAAAGCAAAGCTTAGAGAGCATAGGGCACTTCCACTCATGGGGGTATAAATTGGGAAAATGAAAAATCAGCAAGACACAAGCACCCCAAAGTTTAGGGCTGTTCTGTTGACAAGGACCTCCACTTCATTCCACCTTAAATATCCCAGGAAAGAGAAAAATGGATAAAGAAGTTGTGGTCCTTATGTACAATGGAATATCACTCAGCCATGAAATTAATGTCATAAGGTTAGTAGCAGCATGATGAGTGGATTTAAGTACGACGATTCTAAGTGAAATAAGTCACACAGAAAAGGACACTTCTCATAAGGTATCACTTTTAGAGGGAATGTAAAAACCGTTACACTTGAACTGAATTACAAAACAGAACAGAGTCACACATGCAGAAAACAGACTATGGCTGCTTAACGGGAAAGTTGAGGTGGGGTGATACATAAAACAAGGGTATCAAATTAGCTCAGATACCATTCCATAAACCCAATATGTAGTAGACAAGACCTACTCCTTGCTCAGAGAACTGGACTCAACACGCCCTATTCACCGCACAAGAATATATCTGACTAGTAATAATCTTTAAACCTATGTATTGATATCTCTCTGTTAGTGTGTCAAGTGGGTGTAAAGCGGCATAAACACAGCCGTGAAAAGCAGCTAAACCCCATTATGAAAATAAATTACTTTGAAAAACCCATGAAACAACGACAGTGAAAGAGATAGAAATTCTTACACAATGAGTTCAGGGGCTGTGATGCAACCTGGATTGACCATATCTAGACCCACAGCTAGATGAGACATAAGGGTGGACACTCTTGGGGCTGAGAGGATTGGTGAGGTTGGGTGAGCAAACGCAGACCCTTTAAATTAATACTGCGTGGTACCCATCGCATGGGTCCCAAATCTCCAGGTTCAAGGGCTTCTTCCTACATCGAAAACATGCATGAGAAACCCAGAAGATGGTACACCGTGTGATGGGGAAAGGTTTCTAAAACGCACCTCATTTCTCATCTCCTTGTGCCCGGGTTCGCCATTCCAGCCGCTTTACTAGCAATCTCCCTACTTGGAGCATCAGCACCTTTAACCTCCTGTTCCGTACAGGTTGCAATTTGTCCTGAGGATGAACGGGAAGACGGGGAACCAACGAGAGACTAGCTCTTGGTGTCGGGACAGGCACAGGTCACTCTATTTTCCCATCAGGAAGAAGAATTAACCACAGGCTCAGCCTGCCCCCCGGAACCAGAACAGGGCCTGAAGCCATCCTGCGCTTTTGCGGCCAGCTCCCAAAAAAGCGAGTTGTAAAATGGAGGTTCAGGTTACTGCAATTCACAAACCTGCAGAGTTATAAATGATAACTCTCGTCCACAAATATATTGAGGGAAGGCAAAGAAGAGGATTTGAAGTCAAGGCAGAATTGCACGAAACAGATTTCAGGAGGTAGATACGAATCGCCTTTAAAGCACATGAAAAGCGGCAAAACGTTGACAATGATGCCCTTGGCCAAAAAGGGCGTATGCGTTTTTTCCTGAATATATTCAGGAAAAAACGCATACGCCCTTTTTGGCCAACGAAGCAACCTGGAAAGGCAAATCAGCGCTAGAGAGAAGTCTCGCTTCCCATCGGTCAAAAGGGCCATGCTGAAAAAAGTGTCAAAACCAGAAATGCAGGACAGGCCATGGAGAAATGGGAGCCTTGCTACACTGATGGGCGGGATGTAAATTGCCAACAGCCACTCTGGAGAAGTGTACGGTGAGTCCTGAAACATCTAAAAAACACAGCTTAGAGAGCATAGGGCACTTCCACTCATGGGGGTATAAATTGGGAAAATGAAAAATCAGCAAGACACAAGCACCCCAAAGTTGAGGGCTGCTCTGTTGACAAGGACCTCCACTTCATTCCACCTTCAATATCCCAGGAAAGAGAAAAATGGATAAAGAAGTTGTGGTCCTTATGTACAATGGAATATCACTCAGCCATGAAATCAATGTCATAAGGTTAGTAGCAGCATGATGAGTGGATTTAGGTACGACGATTCTAAGTGAAATAAGTCACACAGAAAAGGACACTTCTCATAAGGTATCACTTTTAGAGGGAATGTAAAAACCGTTACACTTGAACTGAATTACAAAACAGAACAGAGTCACACATGCAGAAAACACACTATGGCTGCTTAACGGGAAAGGTGAGGTGGGGTGATACATAAAACAAGGGTATCAAATTAGCTCAGATACCGTTCCATAAACCCAATATGTAGTAGACAAGACCTACTCCTTGCTCAGAGAACTGGACTCAACACGCCCTATTCACCGCACAAGAATATATCTGACTAGTAATAATCTTAAAACCTATGTATTGATATCTCTCTGTTAGTGTGTCAAGTGGGTGTAAAGCGGCATAAACACAGCCGTGAAAAGCAGCTAAACACCATTATGAAAATAAATTACTTTGAAAAACCCATGAAACAACGACAGTGAAAGAGAGAGAAATTCTTACACAATGCGTTCAGGGGCTGTGATGCAACCTGGATTGACCATATCAAGACCCACAGCTGGATGAGACACAAGGGTGGACACTCTTGGGGCTGAGAGGTTTGGTGAGGTTGGGTGAGCAAACGCAGACCCTTTAAAGTAATACTTCGTGGTACCCATCGAATGGGTCCCAAATCTCCAGCTTCAAGGGCATCTTCCTACATCGAAAACATGCATGAGAAACCCAGAAGATGGTACACCATGTGATGGGGAAAGGTTTCTAAAACGCACCTCATTTCTCATCTCCTTGTGCCCGGGTTCGCCATTCCAGCCGCTTTACTAGCAATCTCCCTACTTGGAGCATCAACACCTTTAACCTCCTGTTCCGTACAGGTTGCAATTTGTCCTGAGGATGAACGGGAAGATGGGGAACCAACGAGAGACTAGCTCTTGGTGTTGGGACAGGCACAGGTCACTCTATTTTCCCATCAGGAAGAAGAATTAACCACAGGCTCAGCCTGCCTCCCGGAACCAGAACAGGGCCTGAAGCCATCCTGCGCTTTTGCGGCCAGCTCCCAAAAAAGCGAGTTGTAAAATGGAGGTTCAGGGCAGTGCAATTCACAAACCTGCAGAGTTATAAATGATAACTCTCATCCACAAATATATTGAGGGAAGGCAAAGAAGAGGATTTGAAATCAAGGCAGAATTGCAGGAAACAGATTTCAGGAGGTAGATACGAATCGCCTTTAAAGCACATGAAAAGCGGCAAAACGTTGACAATGATGCCCTTGGCCAAAAAGGGCGTATGCGTTTTTTCCTGAATATATTCAGGAAAAAACGCATACGCCCTTTTTGGCCAACCAAGCAACCTGGAAAGGCAAATCAGCGCTACAGAGAAGTCTCGCTTCCCATCGGTCAAAAGGGCCATGATGAAAAAAGTGTCAAAACCAGAAATGCAGTACAGGCCATGCAGAAATGGGAGCCTTGCTACACTGATGGGCGGGATGTAAATTGCCAACAGCCACTCTGGAGAAGTGTACGGTGTGTCCTGAAACATCTGAAAAACACATCTTAGAGAGCATAGGGCACTTCCACTCATGGGGGTATAAATTGGGAAAATGAAAAATCAGCAAGACACAAGCACCCCAAAGTTGAGGGCTGCTCTGTTGACAAGGACCTCCACTTCATTCCACCTTAAATATCCCAGGAAAGAGAAAAATGGATAAAGAAGTTGTGGTCCTTATGTACAATGGAATATCACTCAGCCATGAAATCAATGTCATAAGGTTAGTAGCAGCATGATGAGTGGATTTAGGTACGACGATTCTAAGTGAAATAAGTCACACAGAAAAGGACACTTCTCATAAGGTATCACTGATAGAGGGAATGTAAAAACCGTTACACTTGAACTGAATTACAAAACAGAACAGAGTCACACATGCAGAAAACACACTATGGCTGCTTAACGGGAAAGGTGAGGTGGGGTGATACATAAAACAAGGGTATCAAATTAGCTCAGATACCGTTCCATAAACCCAATATGTAATAGACAAGACCTACTCCTTGCTCAGAGAACTGGACTCAACACGCCCTATTCACCGCACAAGAATATATCTGACTAGTAATAATCTTAAAACCTATGTATTGATATCTCTCTGTTAGTGTATCAAGTGGGTGTAAAGCGGCATAAACACAGCAGTGAAAAGCAGCTAAACCCCATTATGAAAATAAATTACTTTGAAAAACCCATGAAACAACGACAGTGAAAGAGAGAGAAATTCTTACACAATGCGTTCAGGGGCTGTGATGCAACCTGGATTGACCATATCTAGACCCACAGCTGGATGAGACATAAGGGTGGACACTCTTGGGGCTGAGAGGTTTGGTGAGGTTGGGTGAGCAAACGCAGACCCTTTAAAGTAATACTTCGTGGTACCCATCGCATGGGTCCCAAATCTCCAGCTTCCAGGGCATCTTCCTACATCGAAAACATGCATGAGAAACCCAGAAGATAGTATACCGTGTGATGGGGAAAGGTTTCTAAAACGCACCTCATTTCTCATCTCCTTGTGCCCGGGTTCGCCATTCCAGCCGCTTTACTAGCAATCTCCCTACTTGGAGCATAAACACCTTTAACCTCCTGTTCCGTACAGGTTGCAATTTGTCCTGAGGATGAACGGGAAGATGGGGAACCAACGAGAGACTAGCTCTTGGTGTTGGGACAGGCACAGGTCACTCTATTTTCCCATCAGGAAGAAGAATTAACCACAGGCTCAGCCTGCCTCCCGGAACCAGAACAGGGCCTGAAGCCATCCTGCGCTTTTGCGGCCAGCTCCCAAAAATGCGAGTTGTAAAATGGAGGTTCAGGGCACTGCAATTCACAAACCTGCAGAGTTATAAATGATAACTCTCGTCCACAAATATATTGAGGGAAGGCAAAGAAGAGGATTTGAAATCAAGGCAGAATTGCACGAAACAGATTTCAGGAGGTAGATACGAATCGCCTTTAAAGCACATGAAAAGCGGCAAAACGTTGACAATGATGCCCTTGGCCAAAAAGGGCGTATGCGTTTTTTCCTGAATATATTCAGGAAAAAACGCATACGCCCTTTTTGGCCAACGAAGCAACCTGGAAAGGCAAATCAGCGCTACAGAGAAGTCTCGCTTCCCATCGGTCAAAAGGGCCATGCTGAAAAAAGTGTCAAAACCAGAAATGCAGGACAGGCCATGGAGAAATGGGAGCCTTGCTACACTGATGGGCGGGATGTAAATTGCCAACAGCCACTCTGGAGAAGTGTACGGTGAGTCCTGAAACATCTAAAAAACACAGCTTAGAGAGCATAGGGCACTTCCACTCATGGGGGTATAAATTGGGAAAATGAAAAATCAGCAAGACACAAGCACCCCAAAGTTGAGGGCTGCTCTGTTGACAAGGACCTCCACTTCATTCCACCTTAAATATCCAAGGAAAGAGAAAAATGGATAAAGAAGTTGTGGTCCTTATGTACAATGGAATATCACTCAGCCATGAAATCAATGTCATAAGGTTAGTAGCAGCATGATGAGTGGATTTAGGTACGACGATTCTAAGTGAAATAAGTCACACAGAAAAGGACACTTCTCATAAGGTATCACTTTTAGAGGGAATGTAAAAACCGTTACACTTGAACTGAATTACAAAACAGAACAGAGTCACACATGCAGAAAACAGACTATGGCTGCTTAACGGGAAAGGTGAGGTGGGGTGATACATAAAACAAGGGTATCAAATTAGCTCAGATACCGTTCCATAAACCCAATATGTAGTACACAAGACCTACTCCTTGCTCAGAGAACTGGACTCAACACGCCCTATTCACCGCACAAGAATATATCTGACTAGTAATAATCTTAAAACCTATGTATTGATATCTCTCTGTTAGTGTGTCAAGTGGGTGTAAAGCAGCATAAACACAGCAGTGAAAAGCAGCTAAACCCCATTATGAAAATAAATTACTTTGAAAAACCCATGAAACAACGACAGTGAAAGAGAGAGAAATTCTTACACAATGCGTTCAGGGGCTGTGATGCAACCTGGATTGACCATATCTAGACCCACAGCTGGATGAGACATAAGGGTGGACACTCTTGGGGCTGAGAGGTTTGGTGAGGTTGGGTGAGCAAACGCAGACCCTTTAAAGTAATACTTCGTGGTACCCATCGAATGGGTCCCAAATCTCCAGCTTCAAGGGCATCTTCCTACATCGAAAACATGCATGAGAAACCCAGAAGATGGTACACCATGTGATGGGGAAAGGTTTCTAAAACGCACCTCATTTCTCATCTCCTTGTGCCCGGGTTCGCCATTCCAGCCGCTTTACTAGCAATCTCCCTACTTGGAGCATCAGCACCTTTAACCTCCTGTTCCGTACAGGTTGCAATTTGTCCTGAGGATGAACGGGAAGATGGGGAACCAACGAGAGACTAGCTCTTGGTGTTGGGACAGGCACAGGTCACTCTATTTTCCCATCAGGAAGAAGAATTAACCACAGGCTCAGCCTGCCTCCCGGAACCAGAACAGGGCCTGAAGCCATCCTGCGCTTTTGCGGCCAGCTCCCAAAAAAGCGAGTTGTAAAATGGAGGTTCAGGGCACTGCAATTCACAAACCTGCAGAGTTATAAATGATAACTCTCGTCCACAAATATATTGAGGGAAGGCAAAGAAGAGGATTTGAAATCAAGGCAGAATTGCAGGAAACAGATTTCAGGAGGTAGATACGAATCGCCTTTAAAGCACATGAAAAGCGGCAAAACGTTGACAATGATGCCCTTGGCCAAAAAGGGCGTATGCGTTTTTTCCTGAATATATTCAGGAAAAAACGCATACGCCCTTTTTGGCCAACCAAGCAACCTGGAAAGGCAAATCAGCGCTACAGAGAAGTCTCGCTTCCCATCGGTCAAAAGGGCCATGATGAAAAAAGTGTCAAAACCAGAAATGCAGTACAGGCCATGCAGAAATGGGAGCCTTGCTACACTGATGGGCGGGATGTAAATTGCCAACAGCCACTCTGGAGAAGTGTACGGTGTGTCCTGAAACATCTGAAAAACACATCTTAGAGAGCATAGGGCACTTCCACTCATGGGGGTATAAATTGGGAAAATGAAAAATCAGCAAGACACAAGCACCCCAAAGTTGAGGGCTGCTCTGTTGACAAGGACCTCCACTTCATTCCACCTTAAATATCCCAGGAAAGAGAAAAATGGATAAAGAAGTTGTGGTCCTTATGTACAATGGAATATCACTCAGCCATGAAATCAATGTCATAAGGTTAGTAGCAGCATGATGAGTGGATTTAGGTACGACGATTCTAAGTGAAATAAGTCACACAGAAAAGGACACTTCTCATAAGGTATCACTGATAGAGGGAATGTAAAAACCGTTACACTTGAACTGAATTACAAAACAGAACAGAGTCACACATGCAGAAAACACACTATGGCTGCTTAACGGGAAAGGTGAGGTGGGGTGATACATAAAACAAGGGTATCAAATTAGCTCAGATACCGTTCCATAAACCCAATATGTAATAGACAAGACCTACTCCTTGCTCAGAGAACTGGACTCAACACGCCCTATTCACCGCACAAGAATATATCTGACTAGTAATAATCTTAAAACCGATGTATTGATATCTCTCTGTTAGTGTATCAAGTGGGTGTAAAGCGGCATAAACACAGCAGTGAAAAGCAGCTAAACCCCATTATGAAAATAAATTACTTTGAAAAACCCATGAAACAACGACAGTGAAAGAGAGAGAAATTCTTACACAATGCGTTCAGGGGCTGTGATGCAACCTGG
This sequence comes from Balaenoptera borealis, assembly GCF_965194805.1. Lineage (NCBI taxonomy): Eukaryota > Metazoa > Chordata > Mammalia > Artiodactyla > Balaenopteridae > Balaenoptera > Balaenoptera borealis. The sequence goes on from NW_028123997.1 coordinate 53,454, forward strand.
ATTGACCATATCTAGACCCACAGCTGGATGAGACATAAGGGTGGACACTCTTGGGGCTGAGAGGTTTGGTGAGGTTGGGTGAGCAAACGCAGACCCTTTAAAGTAATACTTCGTGGTACCCATCGCATGGGTCCCAAATCTCCAGCTTCCAGGGCATCTTCCTACATCGAAAACATGCATGAGAAACCCAGAAGATAGTATACCGTGTGATGGGGAAAGGTTTCTAAAACGCACCTCATTTCTCATCTCCTTGTGCCCGGGTTCGCCATTCCAGCCGCTTTACTAGCAATCTCCCTACTAGGAGCATCAGCACCTTTAACCTCCTGTTCCGTACAGGTTGCAATTTGTCCTGAGGATGAACGGGAAGACGGGGAACCAACGAGAGACTAGCTCTTGGTGTTGGGACAGGCACAGGTCACTCTATTTTCCCATCAGGAAGAAGAATTAACCACAGGCTCAGCCTGCCTCCCGGAACCAGAACAGGGCCTGAAGACATCCTGCGCTTTTGCGGCCAGCTCCCAAAAAAGCGAGTTGTAAAATGGAGGTTCAGGGCACTGCAATTCACAAACCTGCAGAGTTATAAATGATAACTCTCGTCCACAAATATATTGAGGGAAGGCAAAGAAGAGGATTTGAAATCAAGGCAGAATTGCAGGAAACAGATTTCAGGAGGTAGATTCGAATCGCCTTTAAAGCACATGAAAAGCGGCAAAATGTTGACAATGATGCCCTTGGCCAAAAAGGGCGTATGCGTTTTTTCCTGAATATATTCAGGAAAAAACGCATACGCCCTTTTTGGCCAACCAAGCAACCTGGAAAGGCAAATCAGCGCTACAGAGAAGTCTCGCTTCCCATCGGTCAAAAGGGCCATGCTGAAAAAAGTGTCAAAACCAGAAATGCAGGACAGGCCATGGAGAAATGGGAGCCTTGCTACACTGATGGGCGGGATGTAAATTGCCAACAGCCACTCTGGAGAAGTGTACGGTGAGTCCTGAAACATCTAAAAAACACAGCTTAGAGAGCATAGGGCACTTCCACTCATGGGGGTATAAATTGGGAAAATGAAAAATCAGCAAGACACAAGCACCCCAAAGTTGAGGGCTGCTCTGTTGACAAGGACCTCCACTTCATTCCACCTTAAATATCCAAGGAAAGAGAAAAATGGATAAAGAAGTTGTGGTCCTTATGTACAATGGAATATCACTCAGCCATGAAATCAATGTCATAAGGTTAGTAGCAGCATGATGAGTGGATTTAGGTACGACGATTCTAAGTGAAATAAGTCACACAGAAAAGGACACTTCTCATAAGGTATCACTTTTAGAGGGAATGTAAAAACCGTTACACTTGAACTGAATTACAAAACAGAACAGAGTCACACATGCAGAAAACAGACTATGGCTGCTTAACGGGAAAGGTGAGGTGGGGTGATACATAAAACAAGGGTATCAAATTAGCTCAGATACCGTTCCATAAACCCAATATGTAGTAGACAAGACCTACTCCTTGCTCAGAGAACTGGACTCAACACGCCCTATTCACCGCACAAGAATATATCTGACTAGTAATAATCTTAAAACCTATGTATTGATATCTCTCTGTTAGTGTGTCAAGTGGGTGTAAAGCAGCATAAACACAGCAGTGAAAAGCAGCTAAACCCCATTATGAAAATAAATTACTTTGAAAAACCCATGAAACAACGACAGTGAAAGAGAGAGAAATTCTTACACAATGCGTTCAGGGGCTGTGATGCAACCTGGATTGACCATATCTAGACCCACAGCTGGATGAGACATAAGGGTGGACACTCTTGGGGCTGAGAGGTTTGGTGAGGTTGGGTGAGCAAACGCAGACCCTTTAAAATAATACTTCGTGGTACCCATCGAATGGGTCCCAAATCTCCAGCTTCAAGGGCATCTTCCTACATCGAAAACATGCATGAGAAACCCAGAAGATGGTACACCATGTGATGGGGAAAGGTTTCTAAAACGCACCTCATTTCTCATCTCCTTGTGCCCGGGTTCGCCATTCCAGCCGCTTTACTAGCAATCTCCCTACTTGGAGCATCAGCACCTTTAACCTCCTGTTCCGTACAGGTTGCAATTTGTCCTGAGGATGAACGGGAAGATGGGGAACCAACGAGAGACTAGCTCTTGGTGTTGGGACAGGCACAGGTCACTCTATTTTCCCATCAGGAAGAAGAATTAACCACAGGCTCAGCCTGCCTCCCGGAACCAGAACAGGGCCTGAAGCCATCCTGCGCTTTTGCGGCCAGCTCCCAAAAAAGCGAGTTGTAAAATGGAGGTTCAGGGCACTGCAATTCACAAACCTGCAGAGTTATAAATGATAACTCTCGTCCACAAATATATTGAGGGAAGGCAAAGAAGAGGATTTGAAATCAAGGCAGAATTGCAGGAAACAGATTTCAGGAGGTAGATACGAATCGCCATTAAAGCACATGAAAAGCGGCAAAACGTTGACAATGATGCACTTGGCCAAAAAGGGCGTATGCGTTTTTTCCTGAATATATTCAGGAAAAAACGCATACGCCCTTTTTGGCCAACCAAGCAACCTGGAAAGGCAAATCAGCGCTACAGAGAAGTCTCGCTTCCCATCGGTCAAAAGGGCCATGATGAAAAAAGTGTCAAAACCAGAAATGCAGTACAGGCCATGCAGAAATGGGAGCCTTGCTACACTGATGGGCGGGATGTAAATTGCCAACAGCCACTCTGGAGAAGTGTACGGTGTGTCCTGAAACATCTGAAAAACACATCTTAGAGAGCATAGGGCACTTCCACTCATGGGGGTATAAATTGGGAAAATGAAAAATCAGCAAGACACAAGCACCCCAAATTTGAGGGCTGCTCTGTTGACAAGGACCTCCACTTCATTCCACCTTAAATATCCCAGGAAAGAGAAAAATGGATAAAGAAGTTGTGGTCCTTATGTACAATGGAATATCACTCAGCCATGAAATCAATGTCATAAGGTTAGTAGCAGCATGATGAGTGGATTTAGGTACGACGATTCTAAGTGAAATAAGTCACACAGAAAAGGACACTTCTCATAAGGTATCACTGATAGAGGGAATGTAAAAACCGTTACACTTGAACTGAATTACAAAACAGAACAGAGTCACACATGCAGAAAACACACTATGGCTGCTTAACGGGAAAGGTGAGGTGGGGTGATACATAAAACAAGGGTATCAAATTAGCTCAGATACCGTTCCATAAACCCAATATGTAATAGACAAGACCTACTCCTTGCTCAGAGAACTGGACTCAACACGCCCTATTCACCGCACAAGAATATATCTGACTAGTAATAATCTTAAAACCTATGTATTGATATCTCTCTGTTAGTGTATCAAGTGGGTGTAAAGCGGCATAAACACAGCAGTGAAAAGCAGCTAAACCCCATTATGAAAATAAATTACTTTGAAAAACCCATGAAACAAAGACAGTGAAAGAGAGAGAAATTCTTACACAATGCGTTCAGGGGCTGTGATGCAACCTGGATTGACCATATCTAGACCCACAGCTGGATGAGACATAAGGGTGGACACTCTTGGGGCTGAGAGGTTTGGTGAGGTTGGGTGAGCAAACGCAGACCCTTTAAAGTAATACTGCGTGGTACCCATCGCATGGGTCCCAAATCTCCAGGTTCAAGGGCATCTTCCTACATCGAAAACATGCAAGAGAAACCCAGAAGATGGTACACCGTGTGATGGGGAAAGGTTTCTAAAACGCACCTCATTTCTCATCTCCTTGTGCCCGGGTTCGCCATTCCAGCCGCTTTACTAGCAATCTCCCTACTTGGAGCATCAGCACCTTTAACCTCCTGTTCCGTACAGGTTGCAATTTGTCCTGAGGATGAACGGGAAGACGGGGAACCAACGAGAGACTAGCTCTTGGTGTCGGGACAGGCACAGGTCACTCTATTTTCCCATCAGGAAGAAGAATTAACCACAGGCTCAGCCTGCCCCCCGGAACCAGAACAGGGCCTGAAGCCATCCTGCGCTTTTGCGGCCAGCTCCCAAAAAAGCGAGTTGTAAAATGGAGGTTCAGGGTACTGCAATTCACAAACCTGCAGAGTTATAAATGATAACTCTCGTCCACAAATATATTGAGGGAAGGCAAAGAAGAGGTTTTGAAGTCAAGGCAGAATTGCACGAAACAGATTTCAGGAGGTAGATACGAATCGCCTTTAAAGCACATGAAAAGCGGCAAAACGTTGACAATGATGCCCTTGGCCAAAAAGGGCGTATGCGTTTTTTCCTGAATATATTCAGGAAAAAACGCATACGCCCTTTTTGGCCAACCAAGCAACCTGGAAAGGCAAATCAGCGCTACAGAGAAGTCTTGCTTCCCATCGGTCAAAAGGGCCATGCTGAAAAAAGTGTCAAAACCAGAAATGCAGGACAGGCCATGGAGAAATGGGAGCCTTGCTACACTGATGGGCGGGATGTAAATTGCCAACAGCCACTCTGGAGAAGTGTACGGTGAGTCCTGAAACATCTAAAAAACACAGCTTAGAGAGCATAGGGCACTTCCACTCATGGGGGTATAAATTGGGAAAATGAAAAATCAGCAAGACACAAGCACCCCAAAGTTGAGGGCTGCTCTGTTGACAAGGACCTCCACTTCATTCCACCTTAAATATCCCAGGAAAGAGAAAAATGGATAAAGAAGTTGTGGTCCTTATGTACAATGGAATATCACTCAGCCATGAAATCAATGTCATAAGGTTAGTAGCAGCATGATGAGTGGATTTAGGTACGACGATTCTAAGTGAAATAAGTCACACAGAAAAGGACACTTCTCATAAGGTATCACTTTTAGAGGGAATGTAAAAACCGTTACACTTGAACTGAATTACAAAACAGAACAGAGTCACACATGCAGAAAACACACTATGGCTGCTTAATGGGAAAGGTGAGGTGGGGTGATACATAAAACAAGGGTATCAAATTAGCTCAGATACCGTTCCATAAACCCAATATGTAGTAGACAAGACCTACTCCTTGCTCAGAGAATTGGACTCAACACGCCCTATTCACCGCACAAGAATATATCTGACTAGTAATAATCTTAAAACCTATGTATTGATATCTCTCTGTTAGTGTGTCAAGTGGGTGTAAAGCGGCATAAACACAGCCGTGAAAAGCAGCTAAACCCCATTATGAAAATAAATTACTTTGAAAAACCCATGAAACAACGACAGTGAAAGAGATAGAAATTCTTACACAATGCGTTCAGGGGCTGTGATGCAACCTGGATTGACCATATCTAGACCCACAGCTGGATGAGACATAAGGGTGGACACTCTTGGGGCTGAGAGGTTTGGTGAGGTTGGGTGAGCAAACGCAGACCCTTTAAAGTAATACTGCGTGGTACCCATCGCATGGGTCCCAAATCTCCAGCTTCAAGGGCATCTTCCTACATCGAAAACATGCATGAGAAACCCAGAAGATGGTACACCGTGTGATGGGGAAAGGTTTCTAAAACGCACCTCATTTCTCATCTCCTTGTGCCCGGGTTCGCCATTCCAGCCGCTTTACTAGCAATCTCCCTACTTGGAGCATCAGCACCTTTAACCTCCTGTTCCGTACAGGTTGCAATTTGTCCTGAGGATGAACGGGAAGACGGGGAACCAACGAGAGACTAGCTCTTGGTGTCGGGACAGGCACAGGTCACTCTATTTTCCCATCAGGAAGAAGAATTAACCACAGGCTCAGCCTGCCCCCCGGAACCAGAACAGGGCCTGAAGCCATCCTGCGCTTTTGCGGCCAGCTCCCAAAAAAGCGAGTTGTAAAATGGAGGTTCAGGGCACTGCAATTCACAAACCTGCAGAGTTATAAATGATAACTCTCGTCCACAAATGTATTGAGGGAAGGCAAAGAAGAGGATTTGAAATCAAGGCAGAATTGCAGGAAACAGATTTCAGGAGGTAGATTCGAATCGCCTTTAAAGCACATGAAAAGCGGCAAAACGTTGACAATGATGCCCTTGGCCAAAAAGGGCGTATGCGTTTTTTCCTGAATATATTCAGGAAAAAACGCATACGCCCTTTTTGGCCAACCAAGCAACCTGGAAAGGCAAATCAGCGCTACAGAGAAGTCTCGCTTCCCATCGGTCAAAAGGGCCATGCTGAAAAAAGTGTCAAAACCAGAAATGCAGGACAGGCCATGGAGAAATGGGAGCCTTGCTACACTGATGGGCGGGATGTAAATTGCCAACAGCCACTCTGGAGAAGTGTACGGTGTGTCCTGAAACATCTAAAAAACACAGCTTAGAGAGCATAGGGCACTTCCACTCATGGGGGTATAAATTGGGAAAATGAAAAATCAGCAAGACACAAGCACCCCAAAGTTGAGGGCTGCTCTGTTGACAAGGACCTCAACTTCATTCCACCTTAAATATCCAAGGAAAGAGAAAAATGGATAAAGAAGTTGTGGTCCTTATGTACAATGGAATATCACTCAGCCATGAAATCAATGTCATAAGGTTAGTAGCAGCATGATGAGTGGATTTAGGTACGACGATTCTAAGTGAAATAAGTCACACAGAAAAGGACACTTCTCATAAGGTATCACTGATAGAGGGAATGTAAAAACCGTTACACTTGAACTGAATTACAAAACAGAACAGAGTCACACATGCAGAAAACACACTATGGCTTCTTAACAGGAAAGGTGAGGTGGGGTGATACATAAAACAAGGGTATCAAATTAGCTCAGATACCGTTCCATAAACCCAATATGTAATAGACAAGACCTACTCCTTGCTCAGAGAACTGGACTCAACACGCCCTATTCACCGCACAAGAATATATCTGACTAGTAATAATCTTAAAACCTATGTATTGATATCTCTCTGTTAGTGTATCAAGTGGGTGTAAAGCGGCATAAACACAGCAGTGAAAAGCAGCTAAACCCCATTATGAAAATAAATTACTTTGAAAAACCCATGAAACAACGACAGTGAAAGAGAGAGAAATTCTTACACAATGCGTTCAGGGGCTGTGATGCAACCTGGATTGACGATATCTAGACCCACAGCTGGATGAGACATAAGGGTGGACACTCTTGGGGCTGAGAGGTTTGGTGAGGTTGGGTGAGCAAACGCAGACCCTTTAAAGTAATACTTCGTGGTACCCATCGCATGGGTCCCAAATCTCCAGCTTCCAGGGCATCTTCCTACATCGAAAACATGCATGAGAAACCCAGAAGATAGTATACCGTGTGATGGGGAAAGGTTTCTAAAACGCACCTCATTTCTCATCTCCTTGTGCCCGGGTTCGCCATTCCAGCCGCTTTACTAGCAATCTCCCTACTAGGAGCATCAGCACCTTTAACCTCCTGTTCCGTACAGGTTGCAATTTGTCCTGAGGATGAACGGGAAGACGGGGAACCAACGAGAGACTAGCTCTTGGTGTTGGGACAGGCACAGGTCACTCTATTTTCCCATCAGGAAGAAGAATTAACCACAGGCTCAGCCTGCCCCCCGGAACCAGAACAGGGCCTGAAGCCATCCTGCGCTTTTGCGGCCAGCTCCCAAAAAAGCGAGTTGTAAAATGGAGGTTCAGGGCACTGCAATTCACAAACCTGCAGAGTTATAAATGATAACTCTCGTCCACAAATATATTGAGGGAAGGCATAGAAGAGGATTTGAAATCAAGGCAGAATTGCAGGAAACAGATTTCAGGAGGTAGATTCGAATCGCCTTTAAAGCACATGAAAAGCGGCAAAATGTTGACAATGATGCCCTTGGCCAAAAAGGGCGTATGCGTTTTTTCCTGAATATATTCAGGAAAAAACGCATACGCCCTTTTTGGCCAACCAAGCAACCTGGAAAGGCAAATCAGCGCTACAGAGAAGTCTCGCTTCCCATCGGTCAAAAGGGCCATGCTGAAAAAAGTGTCAAAACCAGAAATGCAGGACAGGCCATGGAGAAATGGGAGCCTTGCTACACTGATGGGCGGGATGTAAATTGCCAACAGCCACTCTGGAGAAGTGTACGGTGAGTCCTGAAACATCTAAAAAACACAGCTTAGAGAGCATAGGGCACTTCCACTCATGGGGGTATAAATTGGGAAAATGAAAAATCAGCAAGACACAAGCACCCCAAAGTTGAGGGCTGCTCTGTTGACAAGGACCTCCACTTCATTCCACCTTAAATATCCAAGGAAAGAGAAAAATGGATAAAGAAGTTGTGGTCCTTATGTACAATGGAATATCACTCAGCCATGAAATCAATGTCATAAGGTTAGTAGCAGCATGATGAGTGGATTTAGGTACGACGATTCTAAGTGAAATAAGTCACACAGAAAAGGACACTTCTCATAAGGTATCACTTTTAGAGGGAATGTAAAAACCGTTACACTTGAACTGAATTACAAAACAGAACAGAGTCACACATGCAGAAAACAGACTATGGCTGCTTAACGGGAAACGTGAGGTGGGGTGATACATAAAACAAGGGTATCAAATTAGCTCAGATACCGTTCCATAAACCCAATATGTAGTAGACAAGACCTACTCCTTGCTCAGAGAACTGGACTCAACACGCCCTATTCACCGCACAAGAATATATCTGACTAGTAATAATCTTAAAACCTATGTATTGATATCTCTCTGTTAGTGTGTCAAGTGGGTGTAAAGCAGCATAAACACAGCAGTGAAAAGCAGCTAAACCCCATTATGAAAATAAATTACTTTGAAAAACCCATGAAACAACGACAGTGAAAGAGAGAGAAATTCTTACACAATGCGTTCAGGGGCTGTGATGCAACCTGGATTGACCATATCTAGACCCACAGCTGGATGAGACATAAGGGTGGACACTCTTGGGGCTGAGAGGTTTGGTGAGGTTGGGTGAGCAAACGCAGACCCTTTAAAGTAATACTTCGTGGTACCCATCGAATGGGTCCCAAATCTCCAGCTTCAAGGGCATCTTCCTACATCGAAAACATGCATGAGAAACCCAGAAGATGGTACACCATGTGATGGGGAAAGGTTTCTAAAACGCACCTCATTTCTCATCTCCTTGTGCCCGGGTTCGCCATTCCAGCCGCTTTACTAGCAATCTCCCTACTTGGAGCATCAGCACCTTTAACCTCCTGTTCCGTACAGGTTGCAATTTGTCCTGAGGATGAACGGGAAGATGGGGAACCAACGAGAGACTAGCTCTTGGTGTTGGGACAGGCACAGGTCACTCTATTTTCCCATCAGGAAGAAGAATTAACCACAGGCTCAGCCTGCCTCCCGGAACCAGAACAGGGCCTGAAGCCATCCTGCGCTTTTGCGGCCAGCTCCCAAAAAAGCGAGTTGTAAAATGGAGGTTCAGGGCACTGCAATTCACAAACCTGCAGAGTTATAAATGATAACTCTCGTCCACAAATATATTGAGGGAAGGCAAAGAAGAGGATTTGAAATCAAGGCAGAATTGCAGGAAACAGATTTCAGGAGGTAGATACGAATCGCCTTTAAAGCACATGAAAAGCGGCAAAACGTTGACAATGATGCCCTTGGCCAAAAAGGGCGTATGCGTTTTTTCCTGAATATATTCAGGAAAAAACGCATACGCCCTTTTTGGCCAACCAAGCAACCTGGAAAGGCAAATCAGCGCTACAGAGAAGTCTCGCTTCCCATCGGTCAAAAGGGCCATGATGAAAAAAGTGTCAAAACCAGAAATGCAGTACAGGCCATGCAGAAATGGGAGCCTTGCTACACTGATGGGCGGGATGTAAATTGCCAACAGCCACTCTGGAGAAGTGTACGGTGTGTCCTGAAACATCTGAAAAACACATCTTAGAGAGCATAGGGCACTTCCACTCATGGGGGTATAAATTGGGAAAATGAAAAATCAGCAAGACACAAGCACCCCAAAGTTGAGGGCTGCTCTGTTGACAAGGACCTCCACTTCATTCCACCTTAAATATCCCAGGAAAGAGAAAAATGGATAAAGAAGTTGTGGTCCTTATGTACAATGGAATATCACTCAGCCATGAAATCAATGTCATAAGGTTAGTAGCAGCATGATGAGTGGATTTAGGTACGACGATTCTAAGTGAAATAAGTCACACAGAAAAGGACACTTCTCATAAGGTATCACTGATAGAGGGAATGTAAAAACCGTTACACTTGAACTGAATTACAAAACAGAACAGAGTCACACATGCAGAAAACACACTATGGCTGCTTAACGGGAAAGGTGAGGTGGGGTGATACATAAAACAAGGGTATCAAATTAGCTCAGATACCGTTCCATAAACCCAATATGTAATAGACAAGACCTACTCCTTGCTCAGAGAACTGGACTCAACACGCCCTATTCACCGCACAAGAATATATCTGACTAGTAATAATCTTAAAACCTATGTATTGATATCTCTCTGTTAGTGTATCAAGTGGGTGTAAAGCGGCATAAACACAGCAGTGAAAAGCAGCTAAACCCCATTATGAAAATAAATTACTTTGAAAAACCCATGAAACAACGACAGTGAAAGAGAGAGAAATTCTTACACAATGCGTTCAGGGGCTGTGATGCAACCTGGATTGACCATATCTAGACCCACAGCTGGATGAGACATAAGGGTGGACACTCTTGGGGCTGAGAGGTTTGGTGAGGTTGGGTGAGCAAACGCAGACCCTTTAAAGTAATACTTCGTGGTACCCATCGCATGGGTCCCAAATCTCCAGCTTCCAGGGCATCTTCCTACATCGAAAACATGCATGAGAAACCCAGAAGATAGTATACCGTGTGATGGGGAAAGGTTTCTAAAACGCACCTCATTTCTCATCTCCTTGTGCCCGGGTTCGCCATTCCAGCCGCTTTACTAGCAATCTCCCTACTAGGAGCATCAGCACCTTTAACCTCCTGTTCCGTACAGGTTGCAATTTGTCCTGAGGATGAACGGGAAGACGGGGAACCAACGAGAGACTAGCTCTTGGTGTTGGGACAGGCACAGGTCACTCTATTTTCCCATCAGGAAGAAGAATTAACCACAGGCTCAGCCTGCCCCCCGGAACCAGAACAGGGCCTGAAGACATCCTGCGCTTTTGCGGCCAGCTCCCAAAAAAGCGAGTTGTAAAATGGAGGTTCAGGGCACTGCAATTCACAAACCTGCAGAGTTATAAATGATAACTCTCGTCCACAAATATATTGAGGGAAGGCAAAGAAGAGGATTTGAAATCAAGGCAGAATTGCAGGAAACAGATTTCAGGAGGTAGATTCGAATCGCCTTTAAAGCACATGAAAAGCGGCAAAATGTTGACAATGATGCCCTTGGCCAAAAAGGGCGTATGCGTTTTTTCCTGAATATATTCAGGAAAAAACGCATACGCCCTTTTTGGCCAACCAAGCAACCTGGAAAGGCAAATCAGCGCTACAGAGAAGTCTCGCTTCCCATCGGTCAAAAGGGCCATGCTGAAAAAAGTGTCAAAACCAGAAATGCAGGACAGGCCATGGAGAAATGGGAGCCTTGCTACACTGATGGGCGGGATGTAAATTGCCAACAGCCACTCTGGAGAAGTGTACGGTGAGTCCTGAAACATCTAAAAAACACAGCTTAGAGAGCATAGGGCACTTCCACTCATGGGGGTATAAATTGGGAAAATGAAAAATCAGCAAGACACAAGCACCCCAAAGTTGAGGGCTGCTCTGTTGACAAGGACCTCCACTTCATTCCACCTTAAATATCCAAGGAAAGAGAAAAATGGATAAAGAAGTTGTGGTCCTTATGTACAATGGAATATCACTCAGCCATGAAATCAATGTCATAAGGTTAGTAGCAGCATGATGAGTGGATTTAGGTACGACGATTCTAAGTGAAATAAGTCACACAGAAAAGGACACTTCTCATAAGGTATCACTTTTAGAGGGAATGTAAAAACCGTTACACTTGAACTGAATTACAAAACAGAACAGAGTCACACATGCAGAAAACAGACTATGGCTGCTTAACGGGAAAGGTGAGGTGGGGTGATACATAAAACAAGGGTATCAAATTAGCTCAGATACCGTTCCATAAACCCAATATGTAGTAGACAAGACCTACTCCTTGCTCAGAGAACTGGACTCAACACGCCCTATTCACCGCACAAGAATATATCTGACTAGTAATAATCTTAAAACCTATGTATTGATATCTCTCTGTTAGTGTGTCAAGTGGGTGTAAAGCAGCATAAACACAGCAGTGAAAAGCAGCTAAACCCCATTATGAAAATAAATTACTTTGAAAAACCCATGAAACAACGACAGTGAAAGAGAGAGAAATTCTTACACAATGCGTTCAGGGGCTGTGATGCAACCTGGATTGACCATATCTAGACCCACAGCTGGATGAGACATAAGGGTGGACACTCTTGGGGCTGAGAGGTTTGGTGAGGTTGGGTGAGCAAACGCAGACCCTTTAAAGTAATACTTCGTGGTACCCATCGCATGGGTCCCAAATCTCCAGCTTCCAGGGCATCTTCCTACATCGAAAACATGCATGAGAAACCCAGAAGATAGTATACCGTGTGATGGGGAAAGGTTTCTAAAACGCACCTCATTTCTCATCTCCTTGTGCCCGGGTTCGCCATTCCAGCCGCTTTACTAGCAATCTCCCTACTAGGAGCATCAGCACCTTTAACCTCCTGTTCCGTACAGGTTGCAATTTGTCCTGAGGATGAACGGGAAGACGGGGAACCAACGAGAGACTAGCTCTTGGTGTTGGGACAGGCACAGGTCACTCTATTTTCCCATCAGGAAGAAGAATTAACCACAGGCTCAGCCTGCCCCCCGGAACCAGAACAGGGCCTGAAGACATCCTGCGCTTTTGCGGCCAGCTCCCAAAAAAGCGAGTTGTAAAATGGAGGTTCAGGGCACTGCAATTCACAAACCTGCAGAGTTATAAATGATAACTCTCGTCCACAAATATATTGAGGGAAGGCAAAGAAGAGGATTTGAAATCAAGGCAGAATTGCAGGAAACAGATTTCAGGAGGTAGATTCGAATCGCCTTTAAAGCACATGAAAAGCGGCAAAATGTTGACAATGATGCCCTTGGCCAAAAAGGGCGTATGCGTTTTTTCCTGAATATATTCAGGAAAAAACGCATACGCCCTTTTTGGCCAACCAAGCAACCTGGAAAGGCAAATCAGCGCTACAGAGAAGTCTCGCTTCCCATCGGTCAAAAGGGCCATGCTGAAAAAAGTGTCAAAACCAGAAATGCAGGACAGGCCATGGAGAAATGGGAGCCTTGCTACACTGATGGGCGGGATGTAAATTGCCAACAGCCACTCTGGAGAAGTGTACGGTGAGTCCTGAAACATCTAAAAAACACAGCTTAGAGAGCATAGGGCACTTCCACTCATGGGGGTATAAATTGGGAAAATGAAAAATCAGCAAGACACAAGCACCCCAAAGTTGAGGGCTGCTCTGTTGACAAGGACCTCCACTTCATTCCACCTTAAATATCCAAGGAAAGAGAAAAATGGATAAAGAAGTTGTGGTCCTTATGTACAATGGAATATCACTCAGCCATGAAATCAATGTCATAAGGTTAGTAGCAGCATGATGAGTGGATTTAGGTACGACGATTCTAAGTGAAATAAGTCACACAGAAAAGGACACTTCTCATAAGGTATCACTTTTAGAGGGAATGTAAAAACCGTTACACTTGAACTGAATTACAAAACAGAACAGAGTCACACATGCAGAAAACAGACTATGGCTGCTTAACGGGAAAGGTGAGGTGGGGTGATACATAAAACAAGGGTATCAAATTAGCTCAGATACCGTTCCATAAACCCAATATGTAGTAGACAAGACCTACTCCTTGCTCAGAGAACTGGACTCAACACGCCCTATTCACCGCACAAGAATATATCTGACTAGTAATAATCTTAAAACCTATGTATTGATATCTCTCTGTTAGTGTGTCAAGTGGGTGTAAAGCAGCATAAACACAGCAGTGAAAAGCAGCTAAACCCCATTATGAAAATAAATTACTTTGAAAAACCCATGAAACAACGACAGTGAAAGAGAGAGAAATTCTTACACAATGCGTTCAGGGGCTGTGATGCAACCTGGATTGACCATATCTAGACCCACAGCTGGATGAGACATAAGGGTGGACACTCTTGGGGCTGAGAGGTTTGGTGAGGTTGGGTGAGCAAACGCAGACCCTTTAAAGTAATACTTCGTGGTACCCATCGAATGGGTCCCAAATCTCCAGCTTCAAGGGCATCTTCCTACATCGAAAACATGCATGAGAAACCCAGAAGATGGTACACCATGTGATGGGGAAAGGTTTCTAAAACGCACCTCATTTCTCATCTCCTTGTGCCCGGGTTCGCCATTCCAGCCGCTTTACTAGCAATCTCCCTACTTGGAGCATCAGCACCTTTAACCTCCTGTTCCGTACAGGTTGCAATTTGTCCTGAGGATGAACGGGAAGATGGGGAACCAACGAGAGACTAGCTCTTGGTGTTGGGACAGGCACAGGTCACTCTATTTTCCCATCAGGAAGAAGAATTAACCACAGGCTCAGCCTGCCTCCCGGAACCAGAACAGGGCCTGAAGCCATCCTGCGCTTTTGCGGCCAGCTCCCAAAAAAGCGAGTTGTAAAATGGAGGTTCAGGGCACTGCAATTCACAAACCTGCAGAGTTATAAATGATAACTCTCGTCCACAAATATATTGAGGGAAGGCAAAGAAGAGGATTTGAAATCAAGGCAGAATTGCAGGAAACAGATTTCAGGAGGTAGATACGAATCGCCATTAAAGCACATGAAAAGCGGCAAAACGTTGACAATGATGCCCTTGGCCAAAAAGGGCGTATGCGTTTTTTCCTGAATATATTCAGGAAAAAACGCATACGCCCTTTTTGGCCAACCAAGCAACCTGGAAAGGCAAATCAGCGCTACAGAGAAGTCTCGCTTCCCATCGGTCAAAAGGGCCATGATGAAAAAAGTGTCAAAACCAGAAATGCAGTACAGGCCATGCAGAAATGGGAGCCTTGCTACACTGATGGGCGGGATGTAAATTGCCAACAGCCACTCTGGAGAAGTGTACGGTGTGTCCTGAAACATCTGAAAAACACATCTTAGAGAGCATAGGGCACTTCCACTCATGGGGGTATAAATTGGGAAAATGAAAAATCAGCAAGACACAAGCACCCCAAAGTTGAGGGCTGCTCTGTTGACAAGGACCTCCACTTCATTCCACCTTAAATATCCCAGGAAAGAGAAAAATGGATAAAGAAGTTGTGGTCCTTATGTACAATGGAATATCACTCAGCCATGAAATCAATGTCATAAGGTTAGTAGCAGCATGATGAGTGGATTTAGGTACGACGATTCTAAGTGAAATAAGTCACACAGAAAAGGACACTTCTCATAAGGTATCACTGATAGAGGGAATGTAAAAACCGTTACACTTGAACTGAATTACAAAACAGAACAGAGTCACACATGCAGAAAACACACTATGGCTGCTTAACGGGAAAGGTGAGGTGGGGTGATACATAAAACAAGGGTATCAAATTAGCTCAGATACCGTTCCATAAACCCAATATGTAATAGACAAGACCTACTCCTTGCTCAGAGAACTGGACTCAACACGCCCTATTCACCGCACAAGAATATATCTGACTAGTAATAATCTTAAAACCTATGTATTGATATCTCTCTGTTAGTGTGTCAAGTGGGTGTAAAGCGGCATAAACACAGCCGTGAAAAGCAGCTAAACCCCATTATGAAAATAAATTACTTTGAAAAACCCATGAAACAATGACAGTGAAAGAGATAGAAATTCTTACACAATGAGTTCAGGGGCTGTGATGCAACCTGGATTGACCATATCTAGACCCACAGCTGGATGAGACATAAGGGTGGACACTCTTGGGGCTGAGAGGTTTGGTGAGGTTGGGTGAGCAAACGCAGACCCTTTAAAGTAATACTGCATGGTACCCATCGCATGGGTCCCAAATCTCCAGCTTCAAGGGCATCTTCCTACATCGAAAACATGCATGAGAAACCCAGAAGATGGTACACCGTGTGATGGGGAAAGGCTTCTAAAACGCACCTCATTTCTCATCTCCTTGTGCCCGGGTTCGCCATTCCAGCCGCTTTACTAGCAATCTCCCTACTTGGAGCATCAGCACCTTTAACCTCCTGTTCCGTACAGGTTGCAATTTGTCCTGAGGATGAACGGGAAGACGGGGAACCAACGAGAGACTAGCTCTTGGTGTCGGGACAGGCACAGGTCACTCTATTTTCCCATCAGGAAGAAGAATTAACCACAGGCTCAGCCTGCCCCCCGGAACCAGAACAGGGCCTGAAGACATCCTGCGCTTTTGCGGCCAGCTCCCAAAAAAGCGAGTTGTAAAATGGAGGTTCAGGGCACTGCAATTCACAAACCTGCAGAGTTATAAATGATAACTCTCGTCCACAAATGTATTGAGGGAAGGCAAAGAAGAGGATTTGAAATCAAGGCAGAATTGCAGGAAACAGATTTCAGGAGGTAGATTCGAATCGCCTTTAAAGCACATGAAAAGCGGCAAAACGTTGACAATGATGCCCTTGGCCAAAAAGGGCGTATGCGTTTTTTCCTGAATATATTCAGGAAAAAACGCATACGCCCTTTTTGGCCAACCAAGCAACCTGGAAAGGCAAATCAGCGCTACAGAGAAGTCTCGCTTCCCATCGGTCAAAAGGGCCATGCTGAAAAAAGTGTCAAAACCAGAAATGCAGGACAGGCCATGGAGAAATGGGAGCCTTGCTACACTGATGGGCGGGATGTAAATTGCCAACAGCCACTCTGGAGAAGTGTACGGTGAGTCCTGAAACATCTAAAAAACACAGCTTAGAGAGCATAGGGCACTTCCACTCATGGGGGTATAAATTGGGAAAATTAAAAATCAGCAAGACACAAGCACCCCAAAGTTGAGGGCTGCTCTGTTGACAAGGACCTCCACTTCATTCCACCTTAAATATCCCAGGAAAGAGAAAAATGGATAAAGAAGTTGTGGTCCTTATGTACAATGGAATATCACTCAGCCATGAAATCAATGTCATAAGGTTAGTAGCAGCATGATGAGTGGATTTAGGTACGACGATTCTAAGTGAAATAAGTCACACAGAAAAGGACACTTCTCATAAGGTATCACTTTTAGAGGGAATGTAAAAACCGTTACACTTGAACTGAATTACAAAACAGAACAGAGTCACACATGCAGAAAACAGACTATGGCTGCTTAACGGGAAAGGTGAGGTGGGGTGATACATAAAACAAGGGTATCAAATTAGCTCAGATACCGTTCCATAAACCCAATATGTAGTAGACAAGACCTACTCCTTGCTCAGAGAACTGGACTCAACACGCCCTATTCACCGCACAAGAATATATCTGACTAGTAATAATCTTAAAACCTATGTATTGATATCTCTCTGTTAGTGTGTCAAGTGGGTGTAAAGCAGCATAAACACAGCAGTGAAAAGCAGCTAAACCCCATTATGAAAATAAATTACTTTGAAAAACCCATGAAACAACGACAGTGAAAGAGAGAGAAATTCTTACACAATGCGTTCAGGGGCTGTGATGCAACCTGGATTGACCATATCTAGACCCACAGCTGGATGAGACATAAGGGTGGACACTCTTGGGGCTGAGAGGTTTGGTGAGGTTGGGTGAGCAAACGCAGACCCTTTAAAGTAATACTTCGTGGTACCCATCGCATGGGTCCCAAATCTCCAGCTTCCAGGGCATCTTCCTACATCGAAAACATGCATGAGAAACCCAGAAGATAGTATACCGTGTGATGGGGAAAGGTTTCTAAAACGCACCTCATTTCTCATCTCCTTGTGCCCGGGTTCGCCATTCCAGCCGCTTTACTAGCAATCTCCTTACTAGGAGCATCAGCACCTTTAACCTCCTGTTCCGTACAGGTTGCAATTTGTCCTGAGGATGAACGGGAAGACGGGGAACCAACGAGAGACTAGCTCTTGGTGTTGGGACAGGCACAGGTCACTCTATTTTCCCATCAGGAAGAAGAATTAACCACAGGCTCAGCCTGCCCCCCGGAACCAGAACAGGGCCTGAAGACATCCTGCGCTTTTGCGGCCAGCTCCCAAAAAAGCGAGTTGTAAAATGGAGGTTCAGGGCACTGCAATTCACAAACCTGCAGAGTTATAAATGATAACTCTCGTCCACAAATATATTGAGGGAAGGCAAAGAAGAGGATTTGAAATCAAGGCAGAATTGCAGGAAACAGATTTCAGGAGGTAGATTCGAATCGCCTTTAAAGCACATGAAAAGCGGCAAAATGTTGACAATGATGCCCTTGGCCAAAAAGGGCGTATGCGTTTTTTCCTGAATATATTCAGGAAAAAACGCATACGCCCTTTTTGGCCAACCAAGCAACCTGGAAAGGCAAATCAGCGCTACAGAGAAGTCTCGCTTCCCATCGGTCAAAAGGGCCATGCTGAAAAAAGTGTCAAAACCAGAAATGCAGGACAGGCCATGGAGAAATGGGAGCCTTGCTACACTGATGGGCAGGATGTAAATTGCCAACAGCCACTCTGGAGAAGTGTACGGTGAGTCCTGAAACATCTAAAAAACACAGCTTAGAGAGCATAGGGCACTTCCACTCATGGGGGTATAAATTGGGAAAATGAAAAATCAGCAAGACACAAGCACCCCAAAGTTGAGGGCTGCTCTGTTGACAAGGACCTCCACTTCATTCCACCTTAAATATCCAAGGAAAGAGAAAAATGGATAAAGAAGTTGTGGTCCTTATGTACAATGGAATATCACTCAGCCATGAAATCAATGTCATAAGGTTAGTAGCAGCATGATGAGTGGATTTAGGTACGACGATTCTAAGTGAAATAAGTCACACAGAAAAGGACACTTCTCATAAGGTATCACTTTTAGAGGGAATGTAAAAACCGTTACACTTGAACTGAATTACAAAACAGAACAGAGTCACACATGCAGAAAACAGACTATGGCTGCTTAACGGGAAAGGTGAGGTGGGGTGATACATAAAACAAGGGTATCAAATTAGCTCAGATACCGTTCCATAAACCCAATATGTAGTAGACAAGACCTACTCCTTGCTCAGAGAACTGGACTCAACACGCCCTATTCACCGCACAAGAATATATCTGACTAGTAATAATCTTAAAACCTATGTATTGATATCTCTCTGTTAGTGTGTCAAGTGGGTGTAAAGCAGCATAAACACAGCAGTGAAAAGCAGCTAAACCCCATTATGAAAATAAATTACTTTGAAAAACCCATGAAACAACGACAGTGAAAGAGAGAGAAATTCTTACACAATGCGTTCAGGGGCTGTGATGCAACCTGGATTGACCATATCTAGACCCACAGCTGGATGAGACATAAGGGTGGACACTCTTGGGGCTGAGAGGTTTGGTGAGGTTGGGTGAGCAAACGCAGACCCTTTAAAGTAATACTTCGTGGTACCCATCGAATGGGTCCCAAATCTCCAGCTTCAAGGGCATCTTCCTACATCGAAAACATGCATGAGAAACCCAGAAGATGGTACACCATGTGATGGGGAAAGGTTTCTAAAACGCACCTCATTTCTCATCTCCTTGTGCCCGGGTTCGCCATTCCAGCCGCTTTACTAGCAATCTCCCTACTTGGAGCATCAGCACCTTTAACCTCCTGTTCCGTACAGGTTGCAATTTGTCCTGAGGATGAACGGGAAGATGGGGAACCAACGAGAGACTAGCTCTTGGTGTTGGGACAGGCACAGGTCACTCTATTTTCCCATCAGGAAGAAGAATTAACCACAGGCTCAGCCTGCCTCCCGGAACCAGAACAGGGCCTGAAGCCATCCTGCGCTTTTGCGGCCAGCTCCCAAAAAAGCGAGTTGTAAAATGGAGGTTCAGGGCACTGCAATTCACAAACCTGCAGAGTTATAAATGATAACTCTCGTCCACAAATATATTGAGGGAAGGCAAAGAAGAGGATTTGAAATCAAGGCAGAATTGCAGGAAACAGATTTCAGGAGGTAGATACGAATCGCCATTAAAGCACATGAAAAGCGGCAAAACGTTGACAATGATGCCCTTGGCCAAAAAGGGCGTATGCGTTTTTTCCTGAATATATTCAGGAAAAAACGCATACGCCCTTTTTGGCCAACCAAGCAACCTGGAAAGGCAAATCAGCGCTACAGAGAAGTCTCGCTTCCCATCGGTCAAAAGGGCCATGATGAAAAAAGTGTCAAAACCAGAAATGCAGTACAGGCCATGCAGAAATGGGAGCCTTGCTACACTGATGGGCGGGATGTAAATTGCCAACAGCCACTCTGGAGAAGTGTACGGTGTGTCCTGAAACATCTGAAAAACACATCTTAGAGAGCATAGGGCACTTC
Source organism: Balaenoptera borealis (assembly GCF_965194805.1). Taxonomy (NCBI): domain Eukaryota; kingdom Metazoa; phylum Chordata; class Mammalia; order Artiodactyla; family Balaenopteridae; genus Balaenoptera; species Balaenoptera borealis. The sequence continues at coordinate 73,849 of NW_028123997.1, forward strand.
CACTCATGGGGGTATAAATTGGGAAAATGAAAAATCAGCAAGACACAAGCACCCCAAAGTTGAGGGCTGCTCTGTTGACAAGGACCTCCACTTCATTCCACCTTAAATATCCCAGGAAAGAGAAAAATGGATAAAGAAGTTGTGGTCCTTATGTACAATGGAATATCACTCAGCCATGAAATCAATGTCATAAGGTTAGTAGCAGCATGATGAGTGGATTTAGGTACGACGATTCTAAGTGAAATAAGTCACACAGAAAAGGACACTTCTCATAAGGTATCACTGATAGAGGGAATGTAAAAACCGTTACACTTGAACTGAATTACAAAACAGAACAGAGTCACACATGCAGAAAACACACTATGGCTGCTTAACGGGAAAGGTGAGGTGGGGTGATACATAAAACAAGGGTATCAAATTAGCTCAGATACCGTTCCATAAACCCAATATGTAATAGACAAGACCTACTCCTTGCTCAGAGAACTGGACTCAACACGCCCTATTCACCGCACAAGAATATATCTGACTAGTAATAATCTTAAAACCTATGTATTGATATCTCTCTGTTAGTGTGTCAAGTGGGTGTAAAGCGGCATAAACACAGCCGTGAAAAGCAGCTAAACCCCATTATGAAAATAAATTACTTTGAAAAACCCATGAAACAATGACAGTGAAAGAGATAGAAATTCTTACACAATGAGTTCAGGGGCTGTGATGCAACCTGGATTGACCATATCTAGACCCACAGCTGGATGAGACATAAGGGTGGACACTCTTGGGGCTGAGAGGTTTGGTGAGGTTGGGTGAGCAAACGCAGACCCTTTAAAGTAATACTGCATGGTACCCATCGCATGGGTCCCAAATCTCCAGCTTCAAGGGCATCTTCCTACATCGAAAACATGCATGAGAAACCCAGAAGATGGTACACCGTGTGATGGGGAAAGGTTTCTAAAACGCACCTCATTTCTCATCTCCTTGTGCCCGGGTTCGCCATTCCAGCCGCTTTACTAGCAATCTCCCTACTTGGAGCATCAGCACCTTTAACCTCCTGTTCCGTACAGGTTGCAATTTGTCCTGAGGATGAACGGGAAGACGGGGAACCAACGAGAGACTAGCTCTTGGTGTCGGGACAGGCACAGGTCACTCTATTTTCCCATCAGGAAGAAGAATTAACCACAGGCTCAGCCTGCCCCCCGGAACCAGAACAGGGCCTGAAGACATCCTGCGCTTTTGCGGCCAGCTCCCAAAAAAGCGAGTTGTAAAATGGAGGTTCAGGGCACTGCAATTCACAAACCTGCAGAGTTATAAATGATAACTCTCGTCCACAAATGTATTGAGGGAAGGCAAAGAAGAGGATTTGAAATCAAGGCAGAATTGCAGGAAACAGATTTCAGGAGGTAGATTCGAATCGCCTTTAAAGCACATGAAAAGCGGCAAAACGTTGACAATGATGCCCTTGGCCAAAAAGGGCGTATGCGTTTTTTCCTGAATATATTCAGGAAAAAACGCATACGCCCTTTTTGGCCAACCAAGCAACCTGGAAAGGCAAATCAGCGCTACAGAGAAGTCTCGCTTCCCATCGGTCAAAAGGGCCATGCTGAAAAAAGTGTCAAAACCAGAAATGCAGGACAGGCCATGGAGAAATGGGAGCCTTGCTACACTGATGGGCGGGATGTAAATTGCCAACAGCCACTCTGGAGAAGTGTACGGTGAGTCCTGAAACATCTAAAAAACACAGCTTAGAGAGCATAGGGCACTTCCACTCATGGGGGTATAAATTGGGAAAATTAAAAATCAGCAAGACACAAGCACCCCAAAGTTGAGGGCTGCTCTGTTGACAAGGACCTCCACTTCATTCCACCTTAAATATCCCAGGAAAGAGAAAAATGGATAAAGAAGTTGTGGTCCTTATGTACAATGGAATATCACTCAGCCATGAAATCAATGTCATAAGGTTAGTAGCAGCATGATGAGTGGATTTAGGTACGACGATTCTAAGTGAAATAAGTCACACAGAAAAGGACACTTCTCATAAGGTATCACTTTTAGAGGGAATGTAAAAACCGTTACACTTGAACTGAATTACAAAACAGAACAGAGTCACACATGCAGAAAACAGACTATGGCTGCTTAACGGGAAAGGTGAGGTGGGGTGATACATAAAACAAGGGTATCAAATTAGCTCAGATACCGTTCCATAAACCCAATATGTAGTAGACAAGACCTACTCCTTGCTCAGAGAACTGGACTCAACACGCCCTATTCACCGCACAAGAATATATCTGACTAGTAATAATCTTAAAACCTATGTATTGATATCTCTCTGTTAGTGTGTCAAGTGGGTGTAAAGCGGCATAAACACAGCAGTGAAAAGCAGCTAAACCCCATTATGAAAATAAATTACTTTGAAAAACCCATGAAACAACGACAGTGAAAGAGAGAGAAATTCTTACACAATGCGTTCAGGGGCTGTGATGCAACCTGGATTGACCATATCTAGACCCACAGCTGGATGAGACATAAGGGTGGACACTCTTGGGGCTGAGAGGTTTGGTGAGGTTGGGTGAGCAAACGCAGACCCTTTAAAGTAATACTGCGTGGTACCCATCGAATGGGTCCCAAATCTCCAGCTTCAAGGGCATCTTCCTACATCGAAAACATGCATGAGAAACCCAGAAGATGGTACACCGTGTGATGGGGAAAGGTTTCTAAAACGCACCTCATTTCTCATCTCCTTGTGCCCGGGTTCGCCATTCCAGCCGCTTTACTAGCAATCTCCCTACTTGGAAAATCAGCACCTTTAACCTCCTGTTCCGTACAGGTTGCAATTTGTCCTGAGGATGAACGGGAAGACGGGGAACCAACGAGAGACTAGCTCTTGGTGTTGGGACAGGCACAGGTCACTCTATTTTCCCATCAGGAAGAAGAATTAACCACAGGCTCAGCCTGCCCCCAGGAACCAGAACAGGGCCTGAAACCATCCTGCGCTTTTGCGGCCAGCTCCCAAAAAAGCGAGTTGTAAAATGGAGGTCCAGGGCACTGCAATTCACAAACCTGCAGAGTTATAAATGATAACTCTCGTCCACAAATATATTGAGGGAAGGCAAAGAAGAGGATTTGAAATCAAGGCAGAATTGCAGGAAACAGATTTCAGGAGGTAGATTCGAATCGCCTTTAAAGCACATGAAAAGCGGCAAAATGTTGACAATGATGCCCTTGGCCAAACAGGGCGTATGCGTTTTTTCCTGAATATATTCAGGAAAAAACGCATACGCCCTTTTTGGCCAACCAAGCAACCTGGAAAGGCAAATCAGCGCTACAAAGAAGTCTCGCTTCCCATCGGTCAAAAGGGCCATGCTGAAAAAAGTGTCAAAACCAGAAATGCAGGACAGGCCATGGAGAAATGGGAGCCTTGCTACACTGATGGGCGGGATGTAAATTGCCAACAGCCACTCTGGAGAAGTGTACGGTGTGTCCTGAAACATCTGAAAAACACAGCTTAGAGAGCATAGGGCACTTCCACTCATGGGGGTATAAATTGGGAAAATGAAAAATCAGCAAGACACAAGCACCCCAAAGTTTAGGGCTGCTCTGTTGACAAGGACCTCCACTTCATTCCACCTTAAATATCCAAGGAAAGAGAAAAATGGATAAAGAAGTTGTGGTCCTTATGTACAATGGAATATCACTCAGCCATGAAATCAATGTCATAAGGTTAGTAGCAGCATGATGAGTGGATTTAGGTACGACGATTCTAAGTGAAATAAGTCACACAGAAAAGGACACTTCTCATAAGGTATCACTTTTAGAGGGAATGTAAAAACCGTTACACTTGAACTGAATTACAAAACAGAACAGAGTCACACATGCAGAAAACAGACTATGGCTGCTTAACGGGAAAGGTGAGGTGGGGTGATACATAAAACAAGGGTATCAAATTAGCTCAGATACCGTTCCATAAACCCAATATGTAATAGACAAGACCTACTCCTTGCTCAGAGAACTGGACTCAACACGCCCTATTCACCGCACAAGAATATATCTGACTAGTAATAATCTTAAAACCTATGTATTGATATCTCTCTGTTAGTGTGTCAAGTGGGTGTAAAGCGGCATAAACACAGCAGTGAAAAGCAGCTAAACCCCATTATCAAAATAAATTACTTTGAAAAACCCATGAAACAAAGACAGTGAAAGAGAGAGAAATTCTTACACAATGCGTTCAGGGGCTGTGATGCAACCTGGATTGACCATATCTAGACCCACAGCTGGATGAGACATAAGGGTGGACACTCTTGGGGCTGAGAGGTTTGGTGAGGTTGGGTGAGCAAACGCAGACCCTTTAAAGTAATACTGCGTGGTACCCATCGCATGGGTCCCAAATCTCCAGCTTCCAGGGCATCTTCCTACATCGAAAACATGCATGAGAAACCCAGAAGATAGTATACCGTGTGATGGGGAAAGGTTTCTAAAACGCACCTCATTTCTCATCTCCTTGTGCCCGGGTTCGCCATTCCAGCCGCTTTACTAGCAATCTCCTTACTAGGAGCATCAGCACCTTTAACCTCCTGTTCCGTACAGGTTGCAATTTGTCCTGAGGATGAACGGGAAGACGGGGAACCAACGAGAGACTAGCTCTTGGTGTTGGGACAGGCACAGGTCACTCTATTTTCCCATCAGGAAGAAGAATTAACCACAGGCTCAGCCTGCCCCCCGGAACCAGAACAGGGCCTGAAGACATCCTGCGCTTTTGCGGCCAGCTCCCAAAAAAGCGAGTTGTAAAATGGAGGTTCAGGGCACTGCAATTCACAAACCTGCAGAGTTATAAATGATAACTCTCGTCCACAAATATATTGAGGGAAGGCAAAGAAGAGGATTTGAAATCAAGGCAGAATTGCAGGAAACAGATTTCAGGAGGTAGATTCGAATCGCCTTTAAAGCACATGAAAAGCGGCAAAATGTTGACAATGATGCCCTTGGCCAAAAAGGGCGTATGCGTTTTTTCCTGAATATATTCAGGAAAAAACGCATACGCCCTTTTTGGCCAACCAAGCAACCTGGAAAGGCAAATCAGCGCTACAGAGAAGTCTCGCTTCCCATCGGTCAAAAGGGCCATGCTGAAAAAAGTGTCAAAACCAGAAATGCAGGACAGGCCATGGAGAAATGGGAGCCTTGCTACACTGATGGGCGGGATGTAAATTGCCAACAGCCACTCTGGAGAAGTGTACGGTGAGTCCTGAAACATCTAAAAAACACAGCTTAGAGAGCATAGGGCACTTCCACTCATGGGGGTATAAATTGGGAAAATGAAAAATCAGCAAGACACAAGCACCCCAAAGTTGAGGGCTGCTCTGTTGACAAGGACCTCCACTTCATTCCACCTTAAATATCCAAGGAAAGAGAAAAATGGATAAAGAAGTTGTGGTCCTTATGTACAATGGAATATCACTCAGCCATGAAATCAATGTCATAAGGTTAGTAGCAGCATGATGAGTGGATTTAGGTACGACGATTCTAAGTGAAATAAGTCACACAGAAAAGGACACTTCTCATAAGGTATCACTTTTAGAGGGAATGTAAAAACCGTTACACTTGAACTGAATTACAAAACAGAACAGAGTCACACATGCAGAAAACAGACTATGGCTGCTTAACGGGAAAGGTGAGGTGGGGTGATACATAAAACAAGGGTATCAAATTAGCTCAGATACCGTTCCATAAACCCAATATGTAGTAGACAAGACCTACTCCTTGCTCAGAGAACTGGACTCAACACGCCCTATTCACCGCACAAGAATATATCTGACTAGTAATAATCTTAAAACCTATGTATTGATATCTCTCTGTTAGTGTGTCAAGTGGGTGTAAAGCAGCATAAACACAGCAGTGAAAAGCAGCTAAACCCCATTATGAAAATAAATTACTTTGAAAAACCCATGAAACAACGACAGTGAAAGAGAGAGAAATTCTTACACAATGCGTTCAGGGGCTGTGATGCAACCTGGATTGACCATATCTAGACCCACAGCTGGATGAGACATAAGGGTGGACACTCTTGGGGCTGAGAGGTTTGGTGAGGTTGGGTGAGCAAACGCAGACCCTTTAAAGTAATACTTCGTGGTACCCATCGAATGGGTCCCAAATCTCCAGCTTCAAGGGCATCTTCCTACATCGAAAACATGCATGAGAAACCCAGAAGATGGTACACCATGTGATGGGGAAAGGTTTCTAAAACGCACCTCATTTCTCATCTCCTTGTGCCCGGGTTCGCCATTCCAGCCGCTTTACTAGCAATCTCCCTACTTGGAGCATCAGCACCTTTAACCTCCTGTTCCGTACAGGTTGCAATTTGTCCTGAGGATGAACGGGAAGATGGGGAACCAACGAGAGACTAGCTCTTGGTGTTGGGACAGGCACAGGTCACTCTATTTTCCCATCAGGAAGAAGAATTAACCACAGGCTCAGCCTGCCTCCCGGAACCAGAACAGGGCCTGAAGCCATCCTGCGCTTTTGCGGCCAGCTCCCAAAAAAGCGAGTTGTAAAATGGAGGTTCAGGGCACTGCAATTCACAAACCTGCAGAGTTATAAATGATAACTCTCGTCCACAAATATATTGAGGGAAGGCAAAGAAGAGGATTTGAAATCAAGGCAGAATTGCAGGAAACAGATTTCAGGAGGTAGATACGAATCGCCATTAAAGCACATGAAAAGCGGCAAAACGTTGACAATGATGCCCTTGGCCAAAAAGGGCGTATGCGTTTTTTCCTGAATATATTCAGGAAAAAACGCATACGCCCTTTTTGGCCAACCAAGCAACCTGGAAAGGCAAATCAGCGCTACAGAGAAGTCTCGCTTCCCATCGGTCAAAAGGGCCATGATGAAAAAAGTGTCAAAACCAGAAATGCAGTACAGGCCATGCAGAAATGGGAGCCTTGCTACACTGATGGGCGGGATGTAAATTGCCAACAGCCACTCTGGAGAAGTGTACGGTGTGTCCTGAAACATCTGAAAAACACATCTTAGAGAGCATAGGGCACTTCCACTCATGGGGGTATAAATTGGGAAAATGAAAAATCAGCAAGACACAAGCACCCCAAAGTTGAGGGCTGCTCTGTTGACAAGGACCTCCACTTCATTCCACCTTAAATATCCCAGGAAAGAGAAAAATGGATAAAGAAGTTGTGGTCCTTATGTACAATGGAATATCACTCAGCCATGAAATCAATGTCATAAGGTTAGTAGCAGCATGATGAGTGGATTTAGGTACGACGATTCTAAGTGAAATAAGTCACACAGAAAAGGACACTTCTCATAAGGTATCACTGATAGAGGGAATGTAAAAACCGTTACACTTGAACTGAATTACAAAACAGAACAGAGTCACACATGCAGAAAACACACTATGGCTGCTTAACGGGAAAGGTGAGGTGGGGTGATACATAAAACAAGGGTATCAAATTAGCTCAGATACCGTTCCATAAACCCAATATGTAATAGACAAGACCTACTCCTTGCTCAGAGAACTGGACTCAACACGCCCTATTCACCGCACAAGAATATATCTGACTAGTAATAATCTTAAAACCTATGTATTGATATCTCTCTGTTAGTGTGTCAAGTGGGTGTAAAGCGGCATAAACACAGCCGTGAAAAGCAGCTAAACCCCATTATGAAAATAAATTACTTTGAAAAACCCATGAAACAATGACAGTGAAAGAGATAGAAATTCTTACACAATGAGTTCAGGGGCTGTGATGCAACCTGGATTGACCATATCTAGACCCACAGCTGGATGAGACATAAGGGTGGACACTCTTGGGGCTGAGAGGTTTGGTGAGGTTGGGTGAGCAAACGCAGACCCTTTAAAGTAATACTGCATGGTACCCATCGCATGGGTCCCAAATCTCCAGCTTCAAGGGCATCTTCCTACATCGAAAACATGCATGAGAAACCCAGAAGATGGTACACCGTGTGATGGGGAAAGGTTTCTAAAACGCACCTCATTTCTCATCTCCTTGTGCCCGGGTTCGCCATTCCAGCCGCTTTACTAGCAATCTCCCTACTTGGAGCATCAGCACCTTTAACCTCCTGTTCCGTACAGGTTGCAATTTGTCCTGAGGATGAACGGGAAGACGGGGAACCAACGAGAGACTAGCTCTTGGTGTCGGGACAGGCACAGGTCACTCTATTTTCCCATCAGGAAGAAGAATTAACCACAGGCTCAGCCTGCCCCCCGGAACCAGAACAGGGCCTGAAGACATCCTGCGCTTTTGCGGCCAGCTCCCAAAAAAGCGAGTTGTAAAATGGAGGTTCAGGGCACTGCAATTCACAAACCTGCAGAGTTATAAATGATAACTCTCGTCCACAAATGTATTGAGGGAAGGCAAAGAAGAGGATTTGAAATCAAGGCAGAATTGCAGGAAACAGATTTCAGGAGGTAGATTCGAATCGCCTTTAAAGCACATGAAAAGCGGCAAAACGTTGACAATGATGCCCTTGGCCAAAAAGGGCGTATGCGTTTTTTCCTGAATATATTCAGGAAAAAACGCATACGCCCTTTTTGGCCAACCAAGCAACCTGGAAAGGCAAATCAGCGCTACAGAGAAGTCTCGCTTCCCATCGGTCAAAAGGGCCATGCTGAAAAAAGTGTCAAAACCAGAAATGCAGGACAGGCCATGGAGAAATGGGAGCCTTGCTACACTGATGGGCGGGATGTAAATTGCCAACAGCCACTCTGGAGAAGTGTACGGTGAGTCCTGAAACATCTAAAAAACACAGCTTAGAGAGCATAGGGCACTTCCACTCATGGGGGTATAAATTGGGAAAATTAAAAATCAGCAAGACACAAGCACCCCAAAGTTGAGGGCTGCTCTGTTGACAAGGACCTCCACTTCATTCCACCTTAAATATCCCAGGAAAGAGAAAAATGGATAAAGAAGTTGTGGTCCTTATGTACAATGGAATATCACTCAGCCATGAAATCAATGTCATAAGGTTAGTAGCAGCATGATGAGTGGATTTAGGTACGACGATTCTAAGTGAAATAAGTCACACAGAAAAGGACACTTCTCATAAGGTATCACTTTTAGAGGGAATGTAAAAACCGTTACACTTGAACTGAATTACAAAACAGAACAGAGTCACACATGCAGAAAACAGACTATGGCTGCTTAACGGGAAAGGTGAGGTGGGGTGATACATAAAACAAGGGTATCAAATTAGCTCAGATACCGTTCCATAAACCCAATATGTAGTAGACAAGACCTACTCCTTGCTCAGAGAACTGGACTCAACACGCCCTATTCACCGCACAAGAATATATCTGACTAGTAATAATCTTAAAACCTATGTATTGATATCTCTCTGTTAGTGTGTCAAGTGGGTGTAAAGCGGCATAAACACAGCAGTGAAAAGCAGCTAAACCCCATTATGAAAATAAATTACTTTGAAAAACCCATGAAACAACGACAGTGAAAGAGAGAGAAATTCTTACACAATGCGTTCAGGGGCTGTGATGCAACCTGGATTGACCATATCTAGACCCACAGCTGGATGAGACATAAGGGTGGACACTCTTGGGGCTGAGAGGTTTGGTGAGGTTGGGTGAGCAAACGCAGACCCTTTAAAGTAATACTGCGTGGTACCCATCGAATGGGTCCCAAATCTCCAGCTTCAAGGGCATCTTCCTACATCGAAAACATGCATGAGAAACCCAGAAGATGGTACACCGTGTGATGGGGAAAGGTTTCTAAAACGCACCTCATTTCTCATCTCCTTGTGCCCGGGTTCGCCATTCCAGCCGCTTTACTAGCAATCTCCCTACTTGGAAAATCAGCACCTTTAACCTCCTGTTCCGTACAGGTTGCAATTTGTCCTGAGGATGAACGGGAAGACGGGGAACCAACGAGAGACTAGCTCTTGGTGTTGGGACAGGCACAGGTCACTCTATTTTCCCATCAGGAAGAAGAATTAACCACAGGCTCAGCCTGCCCCCAGGAACCAGAACAGGGCCTGAAACCATCCTGCGCTTTTGCGGCCAGCTCCCAAAAAAGCGAGTTGTAAAATGGAGGTCCAGGGCACTGCAATTCACAAACCTGCAGAGTTATAAATGATAACTCTCGTCCACAAATATATTGAGGGAAGGCAAAGAAGAGGATTTGAAATCAAGGCAGAATTGCAGGAAACAGATTTCAGGAGGTAGATTCGAATCGCCTTTAAAGCACATGAAAAGCGGCAAAATGTTGACAATGATGCCCTTGGCCAAACAGGGCGTATGCGTTTTTTCCTGAATATATTCAGGAAAAAACGCATACGCCCTTTTTGGCCAACCAAGCAACCTGGAAAGGCAAATCAGCGCTACAAAGAAGTCTCGCTTCCCATCGGTCAAAAGGGCCATGCTGAAAAAAGTGTCAAAACCAGAAATGCAGGACAGGCCATGGAGAAATGGGAGCCTTGCTACACTGATGGGCGGGATGTAAATTGCCAACAGCCACTCTGGAGAAGTGTACGGTGTGTCCTGAAACATCTGAAAAACACAGCTTAGAGAGCATAGGGCACTTCCACTCATGGGGGTATAAATTGGGAAAATGAAAAATCAGCAAGACACAAGCACCCCAAAGTTTAGGGCTGCTCTGTTGACAAGGACCTCCACTTCATTCCACCTTAAATATCCAAGGAAAGAGAAAAATGGATAAAGAAGTTGTGGTCCTTATGTACAATGGAATATCACTCAGCCATGAAATCAATGTCATAAGGTTAGTAGCAGCATGATGAGTGGATTTAGGTACGACGATTCTAAGTGAAATAAGTCACACAGAAAAGGACACTTCTCATAAGGTATCACTTTTAGAGGGAATGTAAAAACCGTTACACTTGAACTGAATTACAAAACAGAACAGAGTCACACATGCAGAAAACAGACTATGGCTGCTTAACGGGAAAGGTGAGGTGGGGTGATACATAAAACAAGGGTATCAAATTAGCTCAGATACCGTTCCATAAACCCAATATGTAATAGACAAGACCTACTCCTTGCTCAGAGAACTGGACTCAACACGCCCTATTCACCGCACAAGAATATATCTGACTAGTAATAATCTTAAAACCTATGTATTGATATCTCTCTGTTAGTGTGTCAAGTGGGTGTAAAGCGGCATAAACACAGCAGTGAAAAGCAGCTAAACCCCATTATCAAAATAAATTACTTTGAAAAACCCATGAAACAAAGACAGTGAAAGAGAGAGAAATTCTTACACAATGCGTTCAGGGGCTGTGATGCAACCTGGATTGACCATATCTAGACCCACAGCTGGATGAGACATAAGGGTGGACACTCTTGGGGCTGAGAGGTTTGGTGAGGTTGGGTGAGCAAACGCAGACCCTTTAAAGTAATACTGCGTGGTACCCATCGCATGGGTCCCAAATCTCCAGGTTCAAGGGCATCTTCCTACATCGAAAACATGCATGAGAAACCCAGAAGATGGTACACCGTGTGATGGGGAAAGGTTTCTAAAACGCACCTCATTTCTCATCTCCTTGTGCCCGGGTTCGCCATTCCAGCCGCGTTACTAGCAATCTCCCTACTTGGAGCATCAGCACCTTTAACCTCCTGTTCCGTACAGGTTGCAATTTGTCCTGAGGATGAACGGGAAGACGGGGAACCAACGAGAGACTAGCTCTTGGTGTCGGGACAGGCACAGGTCACTCTATTTTCCCATCAGGAAGAAGAATTAACCACCGGCTCAGCCTGCCCCCCGGAACCAGAACAGGGCCTGAAGCCATCCTGTGCTTTTGCGGCCAGCTCCCAAAAAAGCGAGTTGTAAAATGGAGGTTCAGGGCACTGCAATTCACAAACCTGCAGAGTTATAAATGATAACTCTCGTCCACAAATATATTGAGGGAAGGCAAAGAAGAGGATTTGAAATCAAGGCAGAATTGCACGAAACAGATTTCAGGAGGTAGATACGAATCGCCTTTAAAGCACATGAAAAGCGGCAAAACGTTGACAATGATGCCCTTGGCCAAAAAGGGCGTATGCGTTTTTTCCTGAATATATTCAGGAAAAAACGCATACGCCCTTTTTGGCCAACCAAGCAACCTGGAAAGGCAAATCAGCACTACAGAGAAGTCTTGCTTCCCATCGGTCAAAAGGGCCATGCTGAAAAAAGTGTCAAAACCAGAAATGCAGGACAGGCCATGGAGAAATGGGAGCCTTGCTACACTGATGGGCGGGATGTAAATTGCCAACAGCCACTCTGGAGAAGTGTACGGTGAGTCCTGAAACATCTAAAAAACACAGCTTAGAGAGCATAGGGCACTTCCACTCATGGGGGTATAAATTGGGAAAATTAAAAATCAGCAAGACACAAGCACCCCAAAGTTTAGGGCTGCTGTGTTGACAAGGACCTCCACTTCATTCCACCTTAAATATCCCAGGAAAGAGAAAAATGGATAAAGAAGTTGTGGTCCTTATGTACAATGGAATATCACTCAGCCATGAAATCAATGTCATAAGGTTAGTAGCAGCATGATGAGTGGATTTAGGTACGACGATTCTAAGTGAAATAAGTCACACAGAAAAGGACACTTCTCATAAGGTATCACTTTTAGAGGGAATGTAAAAACCGTTACACTTGAACTGAATTACAAAACAGAACAGAGTCACACATGCAGAAAACAGACTATGGCTGCTTAACGGGAAAGGTGAGGTGGGGTGATACATAAAACAAGGGTATCAAATTAGCTCAGATACCGTTCCATAAACCCAATATGTAGTAGACAAGACCTACTCCTTGCTCAGAGAACTGGACTCAACACGCCCTATTCACCGCACAAGAATATATCTGACTAGTAATAATCTTAAAACCTATGTATTGATATCTCTCTGTTAGTGTGTCAAGTGGGTGTAAAGCGGCATAAACACAGCAGTGAAAAGCAGCTAAACCCCATTATGAAAATAAATTACTTTGAAAAACCCATGAAACAACGACAGTGAAAGAGAGAGAAATTCTTACACAATGCGTTCAGGGGCTGTGATGCAACCTGGATTGACCATATCTAGACCCACAGCTGGATGAGACATAAGGGTGGACACTCTTGGGGCTGAGAGGTTTGGTGAGGTTGGGTGAGCAAACGCAGACCCTTTAAAGTAATACTGCGTGGTACCCATCGAATGGGTCCCAAATCTCCAGCTTCAAGGGCATCTTCCTACATCGAAAACATGCATGAGAAACCCAGAAGATAGTACACCGTGTGATGGGGAAAGGTTTCTAAAACGCACCTCATTTCTCATCTCCTTGTGCCCGGGTTCGCCATTCCAGCCGCTTTACTAGCAATCTCCCTACTTGGAAAATCAGCACCTTTAACCTCCTGTTCCGTACAGGTTGCAATTTGTCCTGAGGATGAACGGGAAGACGAGGAACCAACGAGAGACTAGCTCTTGGTTTTGGGACAGGCACAGGTCACTCTATTTTCCCATCAGGAAGAAGAATTAACCACAGGCTCAGCCTGCCCCCCGGAACCAGAACAGGGCCTGAAGCCATCCTGCGCTTTTGCGGCCAGCTCCCAAAAAAGCGAGTTGTGAAATGGAGGTCCAGGGCACTGCAATTCACAAACCTGCAGAGTTATAAATGATAACTCTCGTCCACAAATATATTGAGGGAAGGCAAAGAAGAGGATTTGAAATCAAGGCAGAATTGCAGGAAACAGATTTCAGGAGGTAGATTCGAATCGCCTTTAAAGCACATGAAAAGCGGCAAAACGTTGACAATGATGCCCTTGGCCAAAAAGGGCGTATGCGTTTTTTCCTGAATATATTCAGGAAAAAACGCATACGCCCTTTTTGGCCAACCAAGCAACCTGGAAAGGCAAATCAGCGCTACAAAGAAGTCTCGCTTCCCATCGGTCAAAAGGGCCATGCTGAAAAAAGTGTCAAAACCAGAAATGCAGGACAGGCCATGGAGAAATGGGAGCCTTGCTACACTGATGGGCGGGATGTAAATTGCCAACAGCCACTCTGGAGAAGTTTACGGTGAGTCCTGAAACATCTGAAAAACACAGCTTAGAGAGCATAGGGCACTTCCACTCATGGGGGTATAAATTGGGAAAATGAAAAATCAGCAAGACACAAGCACCCCAAAGTTTAGGGCTGCTCTGTTGACAAGGACCTCCACTTCATTCCACCTTAAATATCCCAGGAAAGAGAAAAATGGATAAAGAAGTTGTGGTCCTTATGTACAATGGAATATCACTCAGCCATGAAATCAATGTCATAAGGTTAGTAGCAGCATGATGAGTGGATTTAGGTACGACGATTCTAAGTGAAATAAGTCACACAGAAAAGGACACTTCTCATAAGGTATCACTTTTAGAGGGAATGTAAAAACCGTTACACTTGAACTGAATTACAAAACAGAACAGAGTCACACATGCAGAAAACAGACTATGGCTGCTTAACGGGAAAGGTGAGGTGGGGTGATACATAAAACAAGGGTATCAAATTAGCTCAGATACCGTTCCATAAACCCAATATGTAGTAGACAAGACCTACTCCTTGCTCAGAGAACTGGACTCAACACGCCCTATTCACCGCACAAGAATATATCTGACTAGTAATAATCTTAAAACCTATGTATTGATATCTCTCTGTTAGTGTGTCAAGTGGGTGTAAAGCGGCATAAACACAGCCGTGAAAAGCAGCTAAACCCCATTATGAAAATAAATTACTTTGAAAAACCCATGAAACAACGACAGTGAAAGAGATAGAAATTCTTACACAATGAGTTCAGGGGCTGTGATGCAACCTGGATTGACCATATCTAGACCCACAGCTGGATGAGACATAAGGGTGGACACTCTTGGGGCTGAGAGGTTTGGTGAGGTTGGGTGAGCAAACGCAGACCCTTTAAAGTAATACTGCGTGGTACCCATCGCATGGGTCCCAAATCTCCAGGTTCAAGGGCATCTTCCTACATCGAAAACATGCATGAGAAACCCAGAAGATAGTACACCGTGTGATGGGGAAAGGTTTCTAAAACGCACCTCATTTCTCATCTCCTTGTGCCCGGGTTCGCCATTCCAGCCGCTTTACTAGCAATCTCCCTACTTGGAGCATCAGCACCTTTAACCTCCTGTTCCGTACAGGTTGCAATTTGTCCTGAGGATGAACGGGAAGACGGGGAACCAACGAGAGACTAGCTCTTGGTGTCGGGACAGGCACAGGTCACTCTATTTTCCCATCAGGAAGAAGAATTAACCACAGGCTCAGCCTGCCCCCCGGAACCAGAACAGGGCCTGAAGCCATCCTGCGCTTTTGCGGCCAGCTCCCAAAAAAGCGAGTTGTAAAATGGAGCTTGAGGGCACTGCAATTCACAAACCTGCAGAGTTATAAATGATAACTCTCGTCCACAAATATATTGAGGGAAGGCAAAGAAGAGGATTTGAAATCAAGGCAGAATTGCACGAAACAGATTTCAGGAGGTAGATACGAATCGCCTTTAAAGCACATGAAAAGCGGCAAAACGTTGACAATGATGCCCTTGGCCAAAAAGGGCGTATGCGTTTTTTCCTGAATATATTCAGGAAAAAACGCATACGCCCTTTTTGGCCAACCAAGCAACCTGGAAAGGCAAATCAGCGCTACAGAGAAGTCTCGCTTCCCATCGGTCAAAAGGGCCATGCTGAAAAAAGTGTCAAAACCAGAAATGCAGGACAGGCCATGGAGAAATGGGAGCCTTGCTACACTGATGGGCGGGATGTAAATTGCCAACAGCCACTCTGGAGAAGTGTACGGTGAGTCCTGAAACATCTAAAAAACACAGCTTAGAGAGCATAGGGCACTTCCACTCATGGGGGTATAAATTGGGAAAATGAAAAATCAGCAAGACACAAGCACCCCAAAGTTGAGGGCTGCTCTGTTGACAAGGACCTCCACTTCATTCCACCTTAAATATCCCAGGAAAGAGAAAAATGGATAAAGAAGTTGTGGTCCTTATGTACAATGGAATATCACTCAGCCATGAAATCAATGTCATAAGGTTAGTAGCAGCATGATGAGTGGATTTAGGTACGACGATTCTAAGTGAAATAAGTCACACAGAAAAAGACACTTCTCATAAGGTATCACTTTTAGAGGGAATGTAAAAACCGTTACACTTGAACTGAATTACAAAACAGAACAGAGTCACACATGCAGAAAACAGACTATGGCTGCTTAACGGGAAAGGTGAGGTGGGGTGATACATAAAACAAGGGTATCAAATTAGCTCAGATACCGTTCCATAAACCCAATATGTAGTAGACAAGACCTACTCCTTGCTCAGAGAACTGGACTCAACACGCCCTATTCACCGCACAAGAATATATCTGACTAGTAATAATCTTAAAACCTATGTATTGATATCTCTCTGTTAGTGTGTCAAGTGGGTGTGAAGCGGCATTAACACAGCCGTGAATAGCAGCTAAACCCCATTATGAAAATAAATTACTTTGAAAAACCCATGAAACAACGACAGTGAAAGAGATAGAAATTCTTACACAATGAGTTCAGGGGCTGTGATGCAACCTGGATTGACCATATCTAGACCCACAGCTGGATGAGACATAAGGGTGGACACTCTTGGGGCTGAGAGGTTTGGTGAGGTTGGGTGAGCAAACGCAGACCCTTTAAAGTAATACTGCGTGGTACCCATCGCATGGGTCCCAAATCTCCAGGTTCAAGGGCATCTTCCTACATCAAAAACATGCATGAGAAACCCAGAAGATGGTACACCGTGTGATGGGGAAAGGTTTCTAAAACGCACCTCATTTCTCATCTCCTTGTGCCCGGGTTCGCCATTCCAGCCACTTTACTAGCAATCTCCCTACTTGGAGCATCAGCACCTTTAACCTCCTGTTCCGTACAGGTTGCAATTTGTCCTGAGGATGAACGGGAAGACGGGGAACCAACGAGAGACTAGCTCTTGGTGTCGGGACAGGCACAGGTCACTCTATTTTCCCATCAGGAAGAAGAATTAACCACAGGCTCAGCCTGCCCCCCGGAACCAGAACAGGGCCTGAAGCCATCCTGCGCTTTTGCGGCCAGCTCCCAAAAAAGCGAGTTGTAAAATGGAGGTTCAGGGCACTGCAATTCACAAACCTGCAAAGTTATAAATGATAACTCTCATCCACAAATATATTGAGGGAAGGCAAAGAAGAGGATTTGAAATCAAGGCAGAATTGCACGAAACAGATTTCAGGAGGTAGATTCGAATCGCCTTTAAAGCACATGAAAAGCGGCAAAATGTTGACAATGATGCCCTTGGCCAAAAAGGGCGTATGCGTTTTTTCCTGAATATATTCAGGAAAAAACGCATACGCCCTTTTTGGCCAACCAAGCAACCTGGAAAGGCAAATCAGCGCTACAGAGAAGTCTCGCTTCCCATCGGTCAAAAGGGCCATGCTGAAAAAAGTGTCAAAACCAGAAATGCAGGACAGGCCATGGAGAAATGAGAGCCTTGCTACACTGATGGGCGGGATGTAAATTGCCAACAGCCACTCTGGAGAAGTGTACGGTGTGTCCTGAAACATCTGAAAAACACAGCTTAGAGAGCATAGGGCACTTCCACTCATGGGGGTATAAATTGGGAAAATGAAAAATCAGCAAGACACAAGCACCCCAAAGTTGAGGGCTGCTCTGTTGACAAGGACCTCCACTTCATTCCACCTTAAATATCCAAGGAAAGAGAAAAATGGATAAAGAAGTTGTGGTCCTTATGTACAATGGAATATCACTCAGCCATGAAATCAATGTCATAAGGTTAGTAGCAGCTTGATGAGTGGATTTAGGTACGACGATTCTAACTGAAATAAGTCACACAGGAAAGGACACTTCTCATAAGGTATCACTTTTAGAGGGAATGTAAAAACCGTTACACTTGAACTGAATTACAAAACAGAACAGAGTCACACATGCAGAAAACAGACTATGGCTGCTTAACGGGAAAGGTGAGGTGGGGTGATACATAAAACAAGGGTATCAAATTAGCTCAGATACCGTTCCATAAACCCAATATGTAGTAGACAAGACCTACTCCTTGCTCAGAGAACTGGACTCAACACACCCTATTCACCGCACAAGAATATATCTGACTAGTAATAATCTTAAAACCTATGTATTGATATCTCTCTGTTAGTGTGTCAAGTGGGTGTAAAGCGGCATAAACACAGCCGTGAAAAGCAGCTAAACCCCATTATGAAAATAAATTACTTTGAAAAACCCATGAAACAACGACAGTGAAAGAGATAGAAATTCTTACACAATGAGTTCAGGGGCTGTGATGCAACCTGGATTGACCATATCTAGACCCACAGCTGGATGAGACATAAGGGTGGACACTCTTGGGGCTGAGAGGTTTGGTGAGGTTGGGTGAGCAAACGCAGACCCTTTAAAGTAATACTGCGTGGTACCCATCGCATGGGTCCCAAATCTCCAGGTTCAAGGGCATCTTCCTACATCAAAAACATGCATGAGAAACCCAGAAGATGGTACACCGTGTGATGGGGAAAGGTTTCTAAAACGCACCTCATTTCTCATCTCCTTGTGCCCGGGTTCGCCATTCCAGCCACTTTACTAGCAATCTCCCTACTTGGAGCATCAGCACCTTTAACCTCCTGTCCGTACAGGTTGCAATTTGTCCTGAGGATGAACGGGAAGACGGGGAACCAACGAGAGACTAGCTCTTGGTGTTGGGACAGGCACAGGTCACTCTATTTTCCCATCAGGAAGAAGAATTAACCACAGGCTCAGCCTGCCCCCCGGAACCAGAACAGGGCCTGAAGCCATCCTGCGCTTTTGCGGCCAGCTCCCAAAAAAGCGAGTTGTAAAATGGAGGTTCAGGGCACTGCAATTCACAAACCTGCAGAGTTATAAATGATAACTCTCGTCCACAAATATATTGAGGGAAGGCAAAGAAGAGGATTTGAAATCAAGGCAGAATTGCACGAAACAGATTTCAGGAGGTAGATACGAATCGCCTTTAAAGCACATGAAAAGCGGCAAAACGTTGACAATGATGCCCTTGGCCAAAAAGGGCGTATGCGTTTTTTCCTGAATATATTCAGGAAAAAACGCATACGCCCTTTTTGGCCAACCAAGCAACCTGGAAAGGCAAATCAGCACTACAGAGAAGTCTCGCTTCCCATCGGTCAAAAGGGCCATGCTGAAAAAAGTGTCAAAACCAGAAATGCAGGACAGGCCATGGAGAAATGGGAGCCTTGCTACACTGATGGGCGGGATGTAAATTGCCAACAGCCACTCTGGAGAAGTGTACGGTGAGTCCTGAAACATCTAAAAAAGACAGCTTAGTGAGCATAGGGCACTTCCACTCATGGGGGTATAAATTGGGAAAATGAAAAATCAGCAAGACACAAGCACCCCAAAGTTGAGGGCTGCTCTGTTGACAAGGACCTCCTCTTCATTCCACCTTAAATATCCCAGGAAAGAGAAAAATGGATAAAGAAGTTGTGGTCCTTATGTACAATGGAATATCACTCAGCCATGAAATCAATGTCATAAGGTTAGTAGCAGCATGATGAGTGGATTTAGGTACGACGATTCTAAGTGAAATAAGTCACACAGAAAAAGACACTTCTCATAAGGTATCACTTTTAGAGGGAATGTAAAAACCGTTACACTTGAACTGAATTACAAAACAGAACAGAGTCACACATGCAGAAAACAGACTATGGCTGCTTAACTGGAAAGGTGAGGTGGGGTGATACATAAAACAAGGGTATCAAATTAGCTCAGATACCGTTCCATAAACCCAATATGTAGTAGACAAGACCTACTCCTTGCTCAGAGAACTGGACTCAACACGCCCTATTCACCGCACAAGAATATATCTGACTAGTCATAATCTTAAAACCTATGTATTGATATCTCTCTGTTAGTGTGTCAAGTGGGTGTGAAGCGGCATTAACACAGCCGTGAATAGCAGCTAAACCCCATTATGAAAATAAATTACTTTGAAAAACCCATGAAACAACGACAGTGAAAGAGATAGAAATTCTTACACAATGAGTTCCGGGGCTGTGATGCAACCTGGATTGACCATATCTAGACCCACAGCTGGATGAGACATAAGGGTGGACACTCTTGGGACTGAGAGGTTTGGTGAGGTTGGGTGAGCAAACGCAGACCCTTTAAAGTAATACTGCGTGGTACCCATCGCATGGGTCCCAAATCTCCAGGTTCAAGGGCATCTTCCTACATCAAAAACATGCATGAGAAACCCAGAAGATGGTACACCGTGTGATGGGGAAAGGTTTCTAAAACGCACCTCATTTCTCATCTCCTTGTGCCCGGGTTCGCCATTCCAGCCACTTTACTAGCAATCTCCCTACTTGGAGCATCAGCACCTTTAACCTCCTGTTCCGTACAGGTTGCAATTTGTCCTGAGGATGAACGGGAAGACGGGGAACCAACGAGAGACTAGCTCTTGGTGTCGGGACAGGCACAGGTCACTCTATTTTCCCATCAGGAAGAAGAATTAACCACAGGCTCAGCCTGCCCCCCGGAACCAGAACAGGGCCTGAAGCCATCCTGTGCTTTTGCGGCCAGCTCCCAAAAAAGCGAGTTGTAAAATGGAGGTTCAGGGCACTGCAATTCACAAACCTGCAGAGTTATAAATGATAACTCTCGTCCACAAATATATTGAGGGAAGGCAAAGAAGAGGATTTGAAATCAAGGCAGAATTGCACGAAACAGATTTCAGGAGGTAGATACGAATCGCCTTTAAAGCACATGAAAAGCGGCAAAACGTTGACAATGATGCCCTTGGCCAAAAAGGGCGTATGCGTTTTTTCCTGAATATATTCAGGAAAAAACGCATACGCCCTTTTTGGCCAACCAAGCAACCTGGAAAGGCAAATCAGCGCTACAGAGAAGTCTCGCTTCCCATCGGTCAAAAGGGCCATGCTGAAAAAAGTGTCAAAACCAGAAATGCAGGACAGGCCATGGAGAAATGAGAGCCCTGCTACACTGATGGGCGGGATGTAAATTGCCAACAGCCACTCTGGAGAAGTGTACGGTGTGTCCTGAAACATCTGAAAAACACAGCTTAGAGAGCATAGGGCACTTCCACTCATGGGGGTATAAATTGGGAAAATGAAAAATCAGCAAGACACAAGCACCCCAAAGTTGAGGGCTGCTCTGTTGACAAGGACCTCCACTTCATTCCACCTTAAATATCCAAGGAAAGAGAAAAATGGATAAAGAAGTTGTGGTCCTTATGTACAATGGAATATCACTCAGCCATGAAATCAATGTCATAAGGTTAGTAGCAGCTTGATGAGTGGATTTAGGTACGACGATTCTAACTGAAATAAGTCACACAGAAAAGGACACTTCTCATAAGGTATCACTTTTAGAGGGAATGTAAAAACCGTTACACTTGAACTGAATTACAAAACAGAACAGAGTCACACATGCAGAAAACAGACTATGGCTGCTTAACGGGAAAGGTGAGGTGGGGTGATACATAAAACAAGGGTATCAAATTAGCTCAGATACCGTTCCATAAACCCAATATGTAGTAGACAAGACCTACTCCTTGCTCAGAGAACTGGACTCAACACACCCTATTCACCGCACAAGAATATATCTGACTAGTAATAATCTTAAAACCTATGTATTGATATCTCTCTGTTAGTGTGTCAAGTGGGTGTAAAGCGGCATAAACACAGCCGTGAAAAGCAGCTAAACCCCATTATGAAAATAAATTACTTTGAAAAACCCATGAAACAACGACAGTGAAAGAGACAGAAATTCTTACACAATGAGTTCCGGGGCTGTGATGCAACCTGGATTGACCATATCTAGACCCACAGCTGGATGAGACATAAGGGTGGACACTCTTGGGGCTGAGAGGTTTGGTGAGGTTGGGTGAGCAAACGCAGATCCTTTAAAGTAATACTGCGTGGTACCCATCGCATGGGTCCCAAATCTCCAGGTTCAAGGGCATCTTCCTACATCGAAAACATGCATGAGAAACCCAGAAGATGGTACACCGTGTGATGGGGAAAGGTTTCTAAAACGCACCTCATTTCTCATCTCCTTGTGCCCGGGTTCGCCATTCCAGCCGCTTTACTAGCAATCTCCCTACTTGGAGCATCAGCACCTTTAACCTCCTGTTCCGTACAGGTTGCAATTTGTCCTGAGGATGAACGGGAAGTCGGGGAACCAACGAGAGACTAGCTCTTGGTGTCGGGACAGGCACAGGTCACTCTATTTTCCCATCAGGAAGAAGAATTAACCACAGGCTCAGCCTGCCCCCCGGAACCAGAACAGGGCCTGAAGCCATCCTGCGCTTTTGCGGCCAGCTCCCAAAAAAGCGAGTTGTAAAATGGAGGTTCAGGGCACTGCAATTCACAAACCTGCAGAGTTATAAATGATAACTCTCGTCCACAAATATATTGAGGGAAGGCAAAGAAGAGGATTTGAAATCAAGGCAGAATTGCACGAAACAGATTTCAGGAGGTAGATACGAATCGCCTTTAAAGCACATGAAAAGCGGCAAAACGTTGACAATGATGCCCTTGGCCAAAAAGGGCGTATGCGTTTTTTCCTGAATATATTCAGGAAAAAACGCATACGCCCTTTTTGGCCAACCAAGCAACCTGGAAAGGCAAATCAGCGCTACAGAGAAGTCTCGCTTCCCATCGGTCAAAAGGGCCATGCTGAAAAAAGTGTCAAAACCAGAAATGCAGGACAGGCCATGGAGAAATGGGAGCCTTGCTACACTGATGGGCGGGATGTAAATTGCCAACAGCCACTCTGGAGAAGTGTACGGTGAGTCCTGAAACATCTAAAAAACACAGCTTAGAGAGCATAGGGCACTTCCACTCATGGGGGTATAAATTGGGAAAATTAAAAATCAGCAAAACACAAGCACCCCAAAGTTTAGGGCTGCTCTGTTGACAAGGACCTCCACTTCATTCCACCTTAAATATCCCAGGAAAGAGAAAAATGGATAAAGAAGTTGTGGTCCTTATGTACAATGGAATATCACTCAGCCATGAAATCAATGTCATAAGGTTAGTAGCAGCATGATGAGTGGATTTAGGTACGACGATTCTAAGTGAAATAAGTCACACAGAAAAGGACACTTCTCATAAGGTATCACTTTTAGAGGGAATGTAAAAACCGTTACACTTGAACTGAATTACAAAACAGAACAGAGTCACACATGCAGAAAACAGACTATGGCTGCTTAACGGGAAAGGTGAGGTGGGGTGATACATAAAACAAGGGTATCAAATTAGCTCAGATACCGTTCCATAAACCCAATATGTAATAGACAAGACCTACTCCTTGCTCAGAGAACTGGACTCAACACGCCCTATTCACCGCACAAGAATATATCTGACTAGTAATAATCTTAAAACCTATGTATTGATATCTCTCTGTTAGTGTGTCAAGTGGGTGTAAAGCGGCATAAACACAGCAATGAAAAGCAGCTAAACCCCATTATGAAAATAAATTACTTTGAAAAACCCATGAAACAACGACAGTGAAAGAGAGAGAAATTCTTACACAATGCGTTCAGGGGCTGTGATGCAACCTGGATTGACCATATCTAGACCCACAGCTGGATGAGACATAAGGGTGGACACTCTTGGGGCTGAGAGGTTTGGTGAGGTTGGGTGAGCAAACGCAGACCCTTTAAAGTAATACTGCGTGGTACCCATCGAATGGGTCCCAAATCTCCAGCTTCAAGGGCATCTTCCTACATCGAAAACATGCATGAGAAACCCAGAAGATAGTACACCGTGTGATGGGGAAAGGTTTCTAAAACGCACCTCATTTCTCATCTCCTTGTGCCCGGGTTCGCCATTCCAGCCGCTTTACTAGCAATCTCCCTACTTGGAAAATCAGCACCTTTAACCTCCTGTTCCGTACAGGTTGCAATTTGTCCTGAGGATGAATGGGAAGACGGGGAACCAACGAGAGACTAGCTCTTGGTGTTGGGACAGGCACAGGTCACTCTATTTTCCCATCAGGAAGAAGAATTAACCACAGGCTCAGCCTGCCCCCCGGAACCAGAACAGGGCCTGAAGCCATCCTGCGCTTTTGCGGCCAGCTCCCAAAAAAGCGAGTTGTAAAATGGAGGTCCAGGGCACTGCAATTCACAAACCTGCAGAGTTATAAATGATAACTCTCGTCCACAAATATATTGAGGGAAGGCAAAGAAGAGGATTTGAAATCAAGGCAGAATTGCAGGAAACAGATTTCAGGAGGTAGATTCGAATCGCCTTTAAAGCACATGAAAAGCGGCAAAATGTTGACAATGATGCCCTTGGCCAAAAAGGGCGTATGCGTTTTTTCCTGAATATATTCAGGAAAAAACGCATACGCCCTTTTTGGCCAACCAAGCAACCTGGAAAGGCAAATCAGCGCTACAAAGAAGTCTCGCTTCCCATCGGTCAAAAGGGCCATGCTGAAAAAAGTGTCAAAACCAGAAATGCAGGACAGGCCATGGAGAAATGGGAGCCTTGCTACACTGATGGGCGGGATGTAAATTGCCAACAGCCACTCTGGAGAAGTGTACGGTGTGTCCTGAAACATCTGAAAAACACAGCTTAGAGAGCATAGGGCACTTCCACTCATGGGGGTATAAATTGGGAAAATGAAAAATCAGCAAGACACAAGCACCCCAAAGTTTAGGGCTGCTCTGTTGACAAGGACCTCCACTTCATTCCACCTTAAATATCCAAGGAAAGAGAAAAATGGATAAAGAAGTTGTGGTCCTTATGTACAATGGAATATCACTCAGCCATGAAATCAATGTCATAAGGTTAGTAGCAGCATGATGAGTGGATTTAGGTTCGACGATTCTAAGTGAAATAAGTCACACAGAAAAGGACACTTCTCATAAGGTATCACTTTTAGAGGGAATGTAAAAACCGTTACACTTGAACTGAATTACAAAACAGAACAGAGTCACACATGCAGAAAACAGACTATGGCTGCTTAACGGGAAAGGTGAGGTGGGGTGATACATAAAACAAGGGTATCAAATTAGCTCAGATACTGTTCCATAAACCCAATATGTAATAGACAAGACCTACTCCTTGCTCAGAGAACTGGACTCAACACGCCCTATTCACCGCACAAGAATATATCTGACTAGTAATAATCTTAAAACCTATGTATTGATATCTCTCTGTTAGTGTGTCTAGTGGGTGTAAAGCGGCATAAACACAGCAGTGAAAAGCAGCTAAACCCCATTATGAAAATAAATTACTTTGAAAAACCCATGAAACAACGACAGTGAAAGAGATAGAAATTCTTACACAATGAGTTCAGGGGCTGTGATGCAACCTGGATTGACCATATCTAGACCCACAGCTGGATGAGACATAAGGGTGGACACTCTTGGGGCTGAGAGGTTTGGTGAGGTTGGGTGAGCAAACGCAGACCCTTTAAAGTAATACTGCGTGGTACCCATCGCATGGGTCCCAAATCTCCAGGTTCAAGGGCATCTTCCTACATCGAAAACATGCATGAGAAACCCAGAAGATGGTACACCGTGTGATGGGGAAAGGTTTCTAAAACGCACCTCATTTCTCATCTCCTTGTGCCCGGGTTCGCCATTCCAGCCGCGTTACTAGCAATCTCCCTACTTGGAGCATCAGCACCTTTAACCTCCTGTTCCGTACAGGTTGCAATTTGTCCTGAGGATGAACGGGAAGACGGGGAACCAACGAGAGACTAGCTCTTGGTGTCGGGACAGGCACAGGTCACTCTATTTTCCCATCAGGAAGAAGAATTAACCACAGGCTCAGCCTGCCCCCCGGAACCAGAACAGGGCCTGAAGCCATCCTGCGCTTTTGCGGCCAGCTCCCAAAAAAGCGAGTTGTAAAATGGAGGTTCAGGGCACTGCAATTCACAAACCTGCAGAGTTATAAATGATAACTCTCGTCCACAAATATATTGAGGGAAGGCAAAGAAGAGGATTTGAAATCAAGGCAGAATTGCAGGAAACAGATTTCAGGAGGTAGATTCGAATCGCCTTTAAAGCACATGAAAAGCGGGAAAACGTTGACAATGATGCCCTTGGCCAAAAAGGGCGTATGCGTTTTTTCCTGAATATATTCAGGAAAAAACGCATACGCCCTTTTTGGCCAACCAAGCAACCTGGAAAGGCAAATCAGCGCTACAAAGAAGTCTCGCTTCCCATCGGTCAAAAGGGCCATGCTGAAAAAAGTGTCAAAACCAGAAATGCAGGACAGGCCATGGAGAAATGGGAGCCTTGCTACACTGATGGGCGGGATGTAAATTGCCAACAGCCACTCTGGAGAAGTGTACGGTGAGTCCTGAAACATCTGAAAAACACAGCTTAGAGAGCATAGGGCACTTCCACTCATGGGGGTATAAATTGGGAAAATGAAAAATCAGCAAGACACAAGCACCCCAAAGTTTAGGGCTGCTCTGTTGACAAGGACCTCCACTTCATTCCACCTTAAATATCCCAGGAAAGAGAAAAATGGATAAAGAAGTTGTGGTCCTTATGTACAATGGAATATCACTCAGCCATGAAATCAATGTCATAAGGTTAGTAGCAGCATGATGAGTGGATTTAGGTACGACGATTCTAAGTGAAATAAGTCACACAGAAAAGGACACTTCTCATAAGGTATCACTTTTAGAGGGAATGTAAAAACCGTTACACTTGAACTGAATTACAAAACAGAACAGAGTCACACATGCAGAAAACAGACTATGGCTGCTTAACGGGAAAGGTGAGGTGGGGTGATACATAAAACAAGGGTATCAAATTAGCTCAGATACCGTTCCATAAACCCAATATGTAGTAGACAAGACCTACTCCTTGCTCAGAGAACTGGACTCAACACGCCCTATTCACCGCACAAGAAAATATCTGACTAGTAATAATCTTAAAACCTATGTATTGATATCTCTCTGTTAGTGTGTCAAGTGGGTGTAAAGCGGCATAAACACAGCCGTGAAAAGCAGCTAAACCCCATTATGAAAATAAATTACTTTGAAAAACCCATGAAACAACGACAGTGAAAGAGATAGAAATTCTTACACAATGAGTTCAGGGGCTGTGATGCAACCTGGATTGACCATATCTAGACCCACAGCTGGATGAGACATAAGGGTGGACACTCTTGGGGCTGAGAGGTTTGGTGAGGTTGGGTGAGCAAACGCAGACCCTTTAAAGTAATACTGCGTGGTACCCATCGCATGGGTCCCAAATCTCCAGGTTCAAGGGCATCTTCCTACATCGAAAACATGCATGAGAAACCCAGAAGATAGTACACCGTGTGATGGGGAAAGGTTTCTAAAACGCACCTCATTTCTCATCTCCTTGTGCCCGGGTTCGCCATTCCAGCCGCGTTACTAGCAATCTCCCTACTTGGAGCATCAGCACCTTTAACCTCCTGTTCCGTACAGGTTGCAATTTGTCCTGAGGATGAACGGGAAGACGGGGAACCAACGAGAGACTAGCTCTTGGTGTCGGGACAGGCACAGGTCACTCTATTTTCCCATCAGGAAGAAGAATTAACCACAGGCTCAGCCTGCCCCCCGGAACCAGAACAGGGCCTGAAGCCATCCTGCGCTTTTGCGGCCAGCTCCCAAAAAAGCGAGTTGTAAAATGGAGCTTGAGGGCACTGCAATTCACAAACCTGCAGAGTTATAAATGATAACTCTCGTCCACAAATATATTGAGGGAAGGCAAAGAAGAGGATTTGAAATCAAGGCAGAATTGCACGAAACAGATTTCAGGAGGTAGATACGAATCGCCTTTAAAGCACATGAAAAGCGGCAAAACGTTGACAATGATGCCCTTGGCCAAAAAGGGCGTATGCGTTTTTTCCTGAATATATTCAGGAAAAAACGCATACGCCCTTTTTGGCCAACCAAGCAACCTGGATAGGCAAATCAGCACTACAGAGAAGTCTTGCTTCCCATCGGTCAAAAGGGCCATGCTGAAAAAAGTGTCAAAACCAGAAATGCAGGACAGGCCATGGAGAAATGGGAGCCTTGCTACACTGATGGGCGGGATGTAAATTGCCAACAGCCACTCTGGAGAAGTGTACGGTGAGTCCTGAAACATCTAAAAAACACAGCTTAGAGAGCATAGGGCACTTCCACTCATGGGGGTATAAATTGGGAAAATTAAAAATCAGCAAGACACAAGCACCCCAAAGTTTAGGGCTGCTCTGTTGACAAGGACCTCCACTTCATTCCACCTTAAATATCCCAGGAAAGAGAAAAATGGATAAAGAAGTTGTGGTCCTTATGTACAATGGAATATCACTCAGCCATGAAATCAATGTCATAAGGTTAGTAGCAGCATGATGAGTGGATTTAGGTACGACGATTCTAAGTGAAATAAGTCACACAGAAAAGGACACTTCTCATAAGGTATCACTTTTAGAGGGAATGTAAAAACCGTTACACTTGAACTGAATTACAAAACAGAACAGAGTCACACATGCAGAAAACAGACTATGGCTGCTTAACGGGAAAGGTGAGGTGGGGTGATACATAAAACAAGGGTATCAAATTAGCTCAGATACCGTTCCATAAACCCAATATGTAATAGACAAGACCTACTCTTTGCTCAGAGAACTGGACTCAACACGCCCTATTCACCGCACAAGAATATATCTGACTAGTAATAATCTTAAAACCTATGTATTGATATCTCTCTGTTAGTGTGTCAAGTGGGTGTAAAGCGGCATAAACACAGCAGTGAAAAGCAGCTAAACCCCATTATGAAAATAAATTACTTTGAAAAACCCATGAAACAACGACAGTGAAAGAGAGAGAAATTCTTACACAATGCGTTCAGGGGCTGTGATGCAACCTGGATTGACCATATCTAGACCCACAGCTGGATGAGACATAAGGGTGGACACTCTTGGGGCTGAGAGGTTTGGTGAGGTTGGGTGAGCAAACGCAGACCCTTTAAAGTAATACTGCGTGGTACCCATCGAATGGGTCCCAAATCTCCAGCTTCAAGGGCATCTTCCTACATCGAAAACATGCATGAGAAACCCAGAAGATAGTACACCGTGTGATGGGGAAAGGTTTCTAAAACGCACCTCATTTCTCATCTCCTTGTGCCCGGGTTCGCCATTCGAGCCGCTTTACTAGCAATCTCCCTACTTGGAAAATCAGCACCTTTAACCTCCTGTTCCGTACAGGTTGCAATTTGTCCTGAGGATGAACGGGAAGACGGGGAACCAACGAGAGACTAGCTCTTGGTGTTGGGACAGGCACAGGTCACTCTATTTTCCCATCAGGAAGAAGAATTAACCACAGGCTCAGCCTGCCCCCCGGAACCAGAACAGGGCCTGAAGCCATCCTGCGCTTTTGCGGCCAGCTCCCAAAAAAGCGAGTTGTAAAATGGAGGTCCAGGGCACTGCAATTCACAAACCTGCAGAGTTATAAATGATAACTCTCGTCCACAAATATATTGAGGGAAGGCAAAGAAGAGGATTTGAAATCAAGGCAGAATTGCAGGAAACAGATTTCAGGAGGTAGATTCGAATCGCCTTTAAAGCACATGAAAAGCGGGAAAACGTTGACAATGATGCCCTTGGCCAAAAAGGGCGTATGCGTTTTTTCCTGAATATATTCAGGAAAAAACGCATACGCCCTTTTTGGCCAACCAAGCAACCTGGAAAGGCAAATCAGCGCTACAAAGAAGTCTCGCTTCCCATCGGTCAAAAGGGCCATGCTGAAAAAAGTGTCAAAACCAGAAATGCAGGACAGGCCATGGAGAAATGGGAGCCTTGCTACACTGATGGGCGGGATGTAAATTGCCAACAGCCACTCTGGAGAAGTGTACGGTGAGTCCTGAAACATCTGAAAAACACAGCTTAGAGAGCATAGGGCACTTCCACTCATGGGGGTATAAATTGGGAAAATTAAAAATCAGCAAGACACAAGCACCCCAAAGTTTAGGGCTGCTCTGTTGACAAGGACCTCCACTTCATTCCACCTTAAATATCCCAGGAAAGAGAAAAATGGATAAAGAAGTTGTGGTCCTTATGTACAATGGAATATCACTCAGCCATGAAATCAATGTCATAAGGTTAGTAGCAGCATGATGAGTGGATTTAGGTACGACGATTCTAAGTGAAATAAGTCACACAGAAAAGGACACTTCTCATAAGGTATCACTTTTAGAGGGAATGTAAAAACCGTTACACTTGAACTGAATTACAAAACAGAACAGAGTCACACATGCAGAAAACAGACTATGGCTGCTTAACGGGAAAGGTGAGGTGGGGTGATACATAAAACAAGGGTATCAAATTAGCTCAGATACCGTTCCATAAACCCAATATGTAGTAGACAAGACCTACTCCTTGCTCAGAGAACTGGACTCAACACACCCTATTCACCGCACAAGAAAATATCTGACTAGTAATAATCTTAAAACCTATGTATTGATATCTCTCTGTTAGTGTGTCAAGTGGGTGTAAAGCGGCATAAACACAGCCGTGAAAAGCAGCTAAACCCCATTATGAAAATAAATTACTTTGAAAAACCCATGAAACAACGACAGTGAAAGAGATAGAAATTCTTACACAATGAGTTCAGGGGCTGTGATGCAACCTGGATTGACCATATCTAGACCCACAGCTGGATGAGACATAAGGGTGGACACTCTTGGGGCTGAGAGGTTTGGTGAGGTTGGGTGAGCAAACGCAGACCCTTTAAAGTAATACTGCGTGGTACCCATCGCATGGGTCCCAAATCTCCAGGTTCAAGGGCATCTTCCTACATCGAAAACATGCATGAGAAACCCAGAAGATAGTACACCGTGTGATGGGGAAAGGTTTCTAAAACGCACCTCATTTCTCATCTCCTTGTGCCCGGGTTCGCCATTCCAGCCGCGTTACTAGCAATCTCCCTACTTGGAGCATCAGCACCTTTAACCTCCTGTTCCGTACAGGTTGCAATTTGTCCTGAGGATGAACGGGAAGACGGGGAACCAACGAGAGACTAGCTCTTGGTGTCGGGACAGGCACAGGTCACTCTATTTTCCCATCAGGAAGAAGAATTAACCACAGGCTCAGCCTGCCCCCCGGAACCAGAACAGGGCCTGAAGCCATCCTGCGCTTTTGCGGCCAGCTCCCAAAAAAGCGAGTTGTAAAATGGAGCTTGAGGGCACTGCAATTCACAAACCTGCAGAGTTATAAATGATAACTCTCGTCCACAAATATATTGAGGGAAGGCAAAGAAGAGGATTTGAAATCAAGGCAGAATTGCACGAAACAGATTTCAGGAGGTAGATACGAATCGCCTTTAAAGCACATGAAAAGCGGCAAAACGTTGACAATGATGCCCTTGGCCAAAAAGGGCGTATGCGTTTTTTCCTGAATATATTCAGGAAAAAACGCATACGCCCTTTTTGGCCAACCAAGCAACCTGGATAGGCAAATCAGCACTACAGAGAAGTCTTGCTTCCCATCGGTCAAAAGGGCCATGCTGAAAAAAGTGTCAAAACCAGAAATGCAGGACAGGCCATGGAGAAATGGGAGCCTTGCTACACTGATGGGCGGGATGTAAATTGCCAACAGCCACTCTGGAGAAGTGTACGGTGAGTCCTGAAACATCTAAAAAACACAGCTTAGAGAGCATAGGGCACTTCCACTCATGGGGGTATAAATTGGGAAAATTAAAAATCAGCAAGACACAAGCACCCCAAAGTTTAGGGCTGCTCTGTTGACAAGGACCTCCACTTCATTCCACCTTAAATATCCCAGGAAAGAGAAAAATGGATAAAGAAGTTGTGGTCCTTATGTACAATGGAATATCACTCAGCCATGAAATCAATGTCATAAGGTTAGTAGCAGCATGATGAGTGGATTTAGGTACGACGATTCTAAGTGAAATAAGTCACACAGAAAAGGACACTTCTCATAAGGTATCACTTTTAGAGGGAATGTAAAAACCGTTACACTTGAACTGAATTACAAAACAGAACAGAGTCACACATGCAGAAAACAGACTATGGCTGCTTAACGGGAAAGGTGAGGTGGGGTGATACATAAAACAAGGGTATCAAATTAGCTCAGATACCGTTCCATAAACCCAATATGTAATAGACAAGACCTACTCCTTGCTCAGAGAACTGGACTCAACACGCCCTATTCACCGCACAAGAATATATCTGACTAGTAATAATCTTAAAACCTATGTATTGATATCTCTCTGTTAGTGTGTCAAGTGGGTGTAAAGCGGCATAAACACAGCAGTGAAAAGCAGCTAAACCCCATTATGAAAATAAATTACTTTGAAAAACCCATGAAACAACGACAGTGAAAGAGAGAGAAATTCTTACACAATGCGTTCAGGGGCTGTGATGCAACCTGGATTGACCATATCTAGACCCACAGCTGGATGAGACATAAGGGTGGACACTCTTGGGGCTGAGAGGTTTGGTGAGGTTGGGTGAGCAAACGCAGACCGTTTAAAGTAATACTGCGTGGTACCCATCGAATGGGTCCCAAATCTCCAGCTTCAAGGGCATCTTCCTACATCGAAAACATGCATGAGAAACCCAGAAGATAGTACACCGTGTGATGGGGAAAGGTTTCTAAAACGCACCTCATTTCTCATCTCCTTGTGCCCGGGTTCGCCATTCGAGCCGCTTTACTAGCAATCTCCCTACTTGGAAAATGAGCACCTTTAACCTCCTGTTCCGTACAGGTTGCAATTTGTCCTGAGGATGAACGGGAAGACGGGGAACCAACGAGAGACTAGCTCTTGGTGTTGGGACAGGCACAGGTCACTCTATTTTCCCATCAGGAAGAAGAATTAACCACAGGCTCAGCCTGCCCCCCGGAACCAGAACAGGGCCTGAAGCCATCCTGCGCTTTTGCGGCCAGCTCCCAAAAAAGCGAGTTGTAAAATGGAGGTCCAGGGCACTGCAATTCACAAACCTGCAGAGTTATAAATGATAACTCTCGTCCACAAATATATTGAGGGAAGGCAAAGAAGAGGATTTGAAATCAAGGCAGAATTGCAGGAAACAGATTTCAGGAGGTAGATTCGAATCGCCTTTAAAGCACATGAAAAGCGGGAAAACGTTGACAATGATGCCCTTGGCCAAAAAGGGCGTATGCGTTTTTTCCTGAATATATTCAGGAAAAAACGCATACGCCCTTTTTGGCCAACCAAGCAACCTGGAAAGGCAAATCAGCGCTACAAAGAAGTCTCGCTTCCCATCGGTCAAAAGGGCCATGCTGAAAAAAGTGTCAAAACCAGAAATGCAGGACAGGCCATGGAGAAATGGGAGCCTTGCTACACTGATGGGCGGGATGTAAATTGCCAACAGCCACTCTGGAGAAGTGTACGGTGAGTCCTGAAACATCTAAAAAACACAGCTTAGAGAGCATAGGGCACTTCCACTCATGGGGGTATAAATTGGGAAAATGAAAAATCAGCAAGACACAAGCACCCCAAAGTTTAGGGCTGCTCTGTTGACAAGGACCTCCACTTCATTCCACCTTAAATATCCCAGGAAAGAGAAAAATGGATAAAGAAGTTGTGGTCCTTATGTACAATGGAATATCACTCAGCCATGAAATCAATGTCATAAGGTTAGTAGCAGCATGATGAGTGGATTTAGGTACGACGATTCTAAGTGAAATAAGTCACACAGAAAAGGACACTTCTCATAAGGTATCACTTTTAGAGGGAATGTAAAAACCGTTACACTTGAACTGAATTACAAAACAGAACAGAGTCACACATGCAGAAAACAGACTATGGCTGCTTAACGGGAAAGGTGAGGTGGGGTGATACATAAAACAAGGGTATCAAATTAGCTCAGATACCGTTCCATAAACCCAATATGTAGTAGACAAGACCTACTCCTTGCTCAGAGAACTGGACTCAACACGCCCTATTCACCGCACAAGAATATATCTGACTAGTAATAATCTTAAAACCTATGTATTGATATCTCTCTGTTAGTGTGTCAAGTGGGTGTAAAGCGGCATAAACACAGCCGTGAAAAGCAGCTAAACCCCATTATGAAAATAAATTACTTTGAAAAACCAATGAAACAACGACAGTGAAAGAGATAGAAATTCTTACACAATGAGTTCAGGGGCTGTGATGCAACCTGGATTGACCATATCTAGACCCACAGCTGGATGAGACATAAGGGTGGACACTCTTGGGGCTGAGAGGTTTGGTGAGGTTGGGTGAGCAAACGCAGACCCTTTAAAGTAATACTGCGTGGTACCCATCGCATGGGTCCCAAATCTCCAGGTTCAAGGGCATCTTCCTACATCGAAAACATGATTGAGAAACCCAGAAGATAGTACACCGTGTGATGGGGAAAGGTTTCTAAAACGCACCTCATTTCTCATCTCCTTGTGCCCGGGTTCGCCATTCCAGCCGCGTTACTAGCAATCTCCCTACTTGGAGCATCAGCACCTTTAACCTCCTGTTCCGTACAGGTTGCAATTTGTCCGGAGGATGAACGGGAAGACGGGGAACCAACGAGAGACTAGCTCTTGGTGTCGGGACAGGCACAGGTCACTCTATTTTCCCATCAGGAAGAAGAATTAACCACAGGCTCAGCCTGCCCCCCGGAACCAGAACAGGGCCTGAAGCCATCCTGCGCTTTTGCGGCCAGCTCCCAAAAAAGCGAGTTGTAAAATGGAGCTTGAGGGCACTGCAATTCACAAACCTGCAGAGTTATAAATGATAACTCTCGTCCACAAATATATTGAGGGAAGGCAAAGAAGAGGATTTGAAATCAAGGCAGAATTGCACGAAACAGATTTCAGGAGGTAGATACGAATCGCCTTTAAAGCACATGAAAAGCGGCAAAACGTTGACAATGATGCCCTTGGCCAAAAAGGGCGTATGCGTTTTTTCCTGAATATATTCAGGAAAAAACGCATACGCCCTTTTTGGCCAACCAAGCAACCTGGAAAGGCAAATCAGCGCTACAGAGAAGTCTCGCTTCCCATCCGTCAAAAGGGCCATGCTGAAAAAAGTGTCAAAACCAGAAATGCAGGACAGGCCATGGAGAAATGGGAGCCTTGCTACACTGATGGGCGGGATGTAAATTGCCAACAGCCACTCTGGAGAAGTGTACGGTGAGTCCTGAAACATCTAAAAAACACAGCTTAGAGAGCATAGGGCACTTCCACTCATGGGGGTATAAATTGGGAAAATGAAAAATCAGCAAGACACAAGCACCCCAAAGTTGAGGGCTGCTCTGTTGACAAGGACCTCCACTTCATTCCACCTTAAATATCCAAGGAAAGAGAAAAATGGATAAAGAAGTTGTGGTCCTTATGTACAATGGAATATCACTCAGCCATGAAATCAATGTCATAAGGTTAGTAGCAGCATGATGAGTGGATTTAGGTACGACGATTCTAAGTGAAATAAGTCACACAGAAAAGGACACTTCTCATAAGGTATCACTTTTAGAGGGAATGTAAAAACCGTTACACTTGAACTGAATTACAAAACAGAACAGAGTCACACATGCAGAAAACAGACTATGGCTGCTTAACGGGAAAGGTGAGGTGGGGTGATACATAAAACAAGGGTATCAAATTAGCTCAGATACTGTTCCATAAACCCAATATGTAGTAGACAAGACCTACTCCTTGCTCAGAGAACTGGACTCAACACGCCCTATTCACCGCACAAGAATATATCTGACTAGTAATAATCTTAAAACCTATGTATTGATATCTCTCTGTTAGTGTGTCAAGTGGGTGTGAAGCGGCATAAACACAGCCATGAAAAGCAGCTAAACCCCATTATGAAAATAAATTACTTTGAAAAACCCATGAAACAACGACAGTGAAAGAGATAGAAATTCTTACACAATGAGTTCAGGGGCTGTGATGCAACCTGGATTGACCATATCTAGACCCACAGCTGGATGAGACATAAGGGTGGACACTCTTGGGGCTGAGAGGTTTGGTGAGGTTGGGTGAGCAAACGCAGACCCTTTAAAGTAATACTGCGTGGTACCCATCGCATGGGTCCCAAATCTCCAGGTTCAAGGGCATCTTCCTACATCAAAAACATGCATGAGAAACCCAGAAGATGGTACACCGTGTGATGGGGAAAGGTTTCTAAAACGCACCTCATTTCTCATCTCCTTGTGCCCGGGTTCGCCATTCCAGCCACTTTACTAGCAATCTCCCTACTTGGAGCATCAGCACCTTTAACCTCCTGTTCCGTACAGGTTGCAATTTGTCCTGAGGATGAACGGGAAGACGGGGAACCAACGAGAGACTAGCTCTTGGTGTCGGGACAGGCACAGGTCACTCTATTTTCCCATCAGGAAGAAGAATTAACCACAGGCTCAGCCTGCCCCCCGGAACCAGAACAGGGCCTGAAGCCATCCTGCGCTTTTGCGGCCAGCTCCCAAAAAAGCGAGTTGTAAAATGGAGGTTCAGGGCACTGCAATTCACAAACCTGCAGAGTTATAAATGATAACTCTCGTCCACAAATATATTGAGGGAAGGCAAAGAAGAGGATTTGAAATCAAGGCAGAATTGCACGAAACAGATTTCAGGAGGTAGATACGAATCGCCTTTAAAGCACATGAAAAGCGGCAAAACGTTGACAATGATGCCCTTGGCCAAAAAGGGCGTATGCGTTTTTTCCTGAATATATTCAGGAAAAAACGCATACGCCCTTTTTGGCCAACCAAGCAACCTGGAAAGGCAAATCAGCACTACAGAGAAGTCTCGCTTCCCATCGGTCAAAAGGGCCATGCTGAAAAAAGTGTCAAAACCAGAAATGCAGGACAGGCCATGGAGAAATGGGAGCCTTGCTACACTGATGGGCGGGATGTAAATTGCCAACAGCCACTCTGGAGAAGTGTACGGTGTGTCCTGAAACATCTGAAAAACACAGCTTAGAGAGCATAGGGCACTTCCACTCATGGGGGTATAAATTGGGAAAATGAAAAATCAGCAAGACACAAGCACCCCAAAGTTGAGGGCTGCTCTGTTGACAAGGACCTCCACTTCATTCCACCTTAAATATCCCAGGAAAGAGAAAAATGGATAAAGAAGTTGTGGTCCTTATGTACAATGGAATATCACTCAGCCATGAAATCAATGTCATAAGGTTAGTAGCAGCATGATGAGTGGATTTAGGTACGACGATTCTAAGTGAAATAAGTCACACAGAAAAGGACACTTCTCATAAGGTATCACTGATAGAGGGAATGTAAAAACCGTTACACTTGAACTGAATTACAAAACAGAACAGAGTCACACATGCAGAAAACAGACTATGGCTGCTTAACGGGAAAGGTGAGGTGGGGTGATACATAAAACAAGGGTATCAAATTAGCTCAGATACTGTTCCATAAACCCAATATGTAGTAGACAAGACCTACTCCTTGCTCAGAGAACTGGACTCAACACGCCCTATTCACCGCACAAGAATATATCTGACTGGTAATAATCTTAAAACCTATGTATTGATATCTCTCTGTTAGTGTGTCAAGTGGGTGTGAAGCGGCATAAACACAGCCGTGAAAAGCAGCTAAACCCCATTATGAAAATAAATTACTTTGAAAAACCCATGAAACAACGAAAGTGAAAGAGAGAGAAATTCTTACACAATGCGTTCAGGGGCTGTGATGCAACCTGGATTGACCATATCTAGACCCACAGCTGGATGAGACATAAGGGTGGACACTCTTGGGGCTGAGAGGTTTGGTGAGGTTGGGTGAGCAAACGCAGACCCTTTAAAGTAATACTGCGTGGTACCCATCGCATGGGTCCCAAATCTCCAGGTTCAAGGGCATCTTCCTACATCAAAAACATGCATGAGAAACCCAGAAGATGGTACACCGTGTGATGGGGAAAGGTTTCTAAAACGCACCTCATTTCTCATCTCCTTGTGCCCGGGTTTGCCATTCCAGCCACTTTACTAGCAATCTCCCTACTTGGAGCATCAGCACCTTTAACCTCCTGTTCCGTACAGGTTGCAATTTGTCCTGAGGATGAACGGGAAGACGGGGAACCAACGAGAGACTAGCTCTTGGTGTCGGGACAGGCACAGGTCACTCTATTTTCCCATCAGGAAGAAGAATTAACCACAGGCTCAGCCTGCCCCCCGGAACCAGAACAGGGCCTGAAGCCATCCTGCGCTTTTGCGGCCAGCTCCCAAAAAAGCGAGTTGTAAAATGGAGGTTCAGGGCACTGCAATTCACAAACCTGCAGAGTTATAAATGATAACTCTCGTCCACAAATATATTGAGGGAAGGCAAAGAAGAGGATTTGAAATCAAGGCAGAATTGCACGAAACAGATTTCAGGAGGTAGATACGAATCGCCTTTAAAGCACATGAAAAGCGGCAAAACGTTGACAATGATGCCCTTGGCCAAAAAGGGCGTATGCGTTTTTTCCTGAATATATTCAGGAAAAAACGCATACGCCCTTTTTGGCCAACCAAGCAACCTGGAAAGGCAAATCAGCGCTACAGAGAAGTCTCGCTTCCCATCGGTCAAAAGGGCCATGCTGAAAAAAGTGTCAAAACCAGAAATGCAGGACAGGCCATGGAGAAATGGGAGCCTTGCTACACTGATGGGCGGGATGTAAATTGCCAACAGCCACTCTGGAGAAGTGTACGGTGAGTCCTGAAACATCTAAAAAACACAGCTTAGAGAGCATAGGGCACTTCCACTCATGGGGGTATAAATTGGGAAAATGAAAAATCAGCAAGACACAAGCACCCCAAAGTTGAGGGCTGCTCTGTTGACAAGGACCTCCACTTCATTCCACCTTCAATATCCCAGGAAAGAGAAAAATGGATAAAGAAGTTGTGGTCCTTATGTACAATGGAATATCACTCAGCCATGAAATCAATGTCATAAGGTTAGTAGCAGCATGATGAGTGGATTTAGGTACGACGATTCTAAGTGAAATAAGTCACACAGAAAAGGACACTTCTCATAAGGTATCACTTTTAGAGGGAATGTAAAAACCGTTACACTTGAACTGAATTACAAAACAGAACAGAGTCACACATGCAGAAAACAGACTATGGCTGCTTAACGGGAAAGGTGAGGTGGGGTGATACATAAAACAAGGGTATCAAATTAGCTCAGATACCGTTCCATAAACCCAATATGTAGTAGACAAGACCTACTCCTTGCTCAGAGAACTGGACTCAACACGCCCTATTCACCGCACAAGAATATATCTGACTGGTAATAATCTTAAAACCTATGTATTGATATCTCTCTGTTAGTGTGTCAAGTGGGTGTGAAGCGGCATAAACACAGCCGTGAAAAGCAGCTAAACCCCATTATGAAAATAAATTACTTTGAAAAACCCATGAAACAACGACAGTGAAAGAGATAGAAATTCTTACACAATGAGTTCAGGGGCTGTGATGCAACCTGGATTGACCATATCTAGACCCACAGCTGGATGAGACATAAGGGTGGACACTCTTGGGGCTGAGAGGTTTGGTGAGGTTGGGTGAGCAAACGCAGACCCTTTAAAGTAATACTGTGTGGTACCCATCGCATGGGTCCCAAATCTCCAGGTTCAAGGGCATCTTCCTACATCAAAAACATGCATGAGAAACCCAGAAGATGGTACACTGTGTGATGGGGAAAGGTTTCTAAAACGCACCTCATTTCTCATCTCCTTGTGCCCGGGTTCGCCATTCCAGCCACTTTACTAGCAATCTCCCTACTTGGAGCATCAGCACCTTTAACCTCCTGTTCCGTACAGGTTGCAATTTGTCCTGAGGATGAACGGGAAGACGGGGAACCAACGAGAGACTAGCTCTTGGTGTCGGGACAGGCACAGGTCACTCTATTTTCCCATCAGGAAGAAGAATTAACCACAGGCTCAGCCTGCCCCCCGGAACCAGAACAGGGCCTGAAGCCATCCTGCGCTTTTGCGGCCAGCTCCCAAAAAAGCGAGTTGTAAAATGGAGGTTCAGGGCACTGCAATTCACAAACCTGCAGAGTTATAAATGATAACTCTCGTCCACAAATATATTGAGGGAAGGCAAAGAAGAGGATTTGAAATCAAGGCAGAATTGCACGAAACAGATTTCAGGAGGTAGATACGAATCGCCTTTAAAGCACATGAAAAGCGGCAAAACGTTGACAATGATGCCCTTGGCCAAAAAGGGCGTATGCATTTTTTCCTGAATATATTCAGGAAAAAACGCATACGCCCTTTTTGGCCAACCAAGCAACCTGGAAAGGCAAATCAGCGCTACAGAGAAGTCTCGCTTCCCATCGGTCAAAAGGGCCATGCTGAAAAAAGTGTCAAAACCAGAAATGCAGGACAGGCCATGGAGAAATGGGAGCCTTGCTACACTGATGGGCGGGATGTAAATTGCCAACAGCCACTCTGGAGAAGTGTACGGTGAGTCCTGAAACATCTAAAAAACACAGCTTAGAGAGCATAGGGCACTTCCACTCATGGGGGTATAAATTGGGAAAATGAAAAATCAGCAAGACACAAGCACCCCAAAGTTGAGGGCTGCTCTGTTGACAAGGACCTCCACTTCATTCCACCTTCAATATCCCAGGAAAGAGAAAAATGGATAAAGAAGTTGTGGTCCTTATGTACAATGGAATATCACTCAGCCATGAAATCAATGTCATAAGGTTAGTAGCAGCATGATGAGTGGATTTAGGTACGACGATTCTAAGTGAAATAAGTCACACAGAAAAGGACACTTCTCATAAGGTATCACTTTTAGAGGGAATGTAAAAACCGTTACACTTGAACTGAATTACAAAACAGAACAGAGTCACACATGCAGAAAACAGACTATGGCTGCTTAACGGGAAAGGTGAGGTGGGGTGATACATAAAACAAGGGTATCAAATTAGCTCAGATACCGTTCCATAAACCCAATATGTAGTAGACAAGACCTACTCCTTGCTCAGAGAACTGGACTCAACACGCCCTATTCACCGCACAAGAATATATCTGACTAGTAATAATCTTAAAACCTATGTATTGATATCTCTCTGTTAGTGTGTCAAGTGGGTGTGAAGCGGCATAAACACAGCCGTGAAAAGCAGCTAAACCCCATTATGAAAATAAATTACTTTGAAAAACCCATGAAACAACGACAGTGAAAGAGATAGAAATTCTTACACAATGAGTTCAGGGGCTGTGATGCAACCTGGATTGACCATATCTAGACCCACAGCTGGATGAGACATAAGGGTGGACACTCTTGGGGCTGAGAGGTTTGGTGAGGTTGGGTGAGCAAACGCAGACCCTTTAAAGTAATACTGCGTGGTACCCATCGCATGGGTCCCAAATCTCCAGGTTCAAGGGCATCTTCCTACATCGAAAACATGCATGAGAAACCCAGAAGATGGTACACCGTGTGATGGGGAAAGGTTTCTAAAACGCACCTCATTTCTCATCTCCTTGTGCCCGGGTTCGCCATTCCAGCCACTTTACTAGCAATCTCCCTACTTGGAGCATCAGCACCTTTAACCTCCTGTTCCGTACAGGTTGCAATTTGTCCTGAGGATGAACGGGAAGACGGGGAACCAACGAGAGACTAGCTCTTGGTGTCGGGACAGGCACAGGTCACTCTATTTTCCCATCAGGAAGAAGAATTAACCACAGGCTCAGCCTGCCCCCCGGAACCAGAACAGGGCCTGAAGCCATCCTGCGCTTTTGCGGCCAGCTCCCAAAAAAGCGAGTTGTAAAATGGAGCTTGAGGGCACTGCAATTCACAAACCTGCAGAGTTATAAATGATAACTCTCGTCCACAAATATATTGAGGGAAGGCAAAGAAGAGGATTTGAAATCAAGGCAGAATTGCACGAAACAGATTTCAGGAGGTAGATACGAATCGCCTTTAAAGCACATGAAAAGCGGCAAAACGTTGACAATGATGCCCTTGGCCAAAAAGGGCGTATGCGTTTTTTCCTGAATATATTCAGGAAAAAACGCATACGCCCTTTTTGGCCAACCAAGCAACCTGGAAAGGCAAATCAGCGCTACAGAGAAGTCTCGCTTCCCATCCGTCAAAAGGGCCATGCTGAAAAAAGTGTCAAAACCAGAAATGCAGGACAGGCCATGGAGAAATGGGAGCCTTGCTACACTGATGGGCGGGATGTAAATTGCCAACAGCCACTCTGGAGAAGTGTACGGTGAGTCCTGAAACATCTAAAAAACACAGCTTAGAGAGCATAGGGCACTTCCACTCATGGGGGTATAAATTGGGAAAATGAAAAATCAGCAAGACACAAGCACCCCAAAGTTGAGGGCTGCTCTGTTGACAAGGACCTCCACTTCATTCCACCTTAAATATCCAAGGAAAGAGAAAAATGGATAAAGAAGTTGTGGTCCTTATGTACAATGGAATATCACTCAGCCATGAAATCAATGTCATAAGGTTAGTAGCAGCATGATGAGTGGATTTAGGTACGACGATTCTAAGTGAAATAAGTCACACAGAAAAGGACACTTCTCATAAGGTATCACTTTTAGAGGGAATGTAAAAACCGTTACACTTGAACTGAATTACAAAACAGAACAGAGTCACACATGCAGAAAACAGACTATGGCTGCTTAACGGGAAAGGTGAGGTGGGGTGATACATAAAACAAGGGTATCAAATTAGCTCAGATACTGTTCCATAAACCCAATATGTAGTAGACAAGACCTACTCCTTGCTCAGAGAACTGGACTCAACACGCCCTATTCACCGCGCAAGAATATATCTGACTAGTAATAATCTTAAAACCTATGTATTGATATCTCTCTGTTAGTGTGTCAAGTGGGTGTGAAGCGGCATAAACACAGCCGTGAAAAGCAGCTAAACCCCATTATGAAAATAAATTACTTTGAAAAACCCATGAAACAACGACAGTGAAAGAGATAGAAATTCTTACACAATGAGTTCAGGGGCTGTGATGCAACCTGGATTGACCATATCTAGACCCACAGCTGGATGAGACATAAGGGTGGACACTCTTGGGGCTGAGAGGTTTGGTGAGGTTGGGTGAGCAAACGCAGACCCTTTAAAGTAATACTGCGTGGTACCCATCGCATGGGTCCCAAATCTCCAGGTTCAAGGGCATCTTCCTACATCAAAAACATGCATGAGAAACCCAGAAGATGGTACACCGTGTGATGGGGAAAGGTTTCTAAAACGCACCTCATTTCTCATCTCCTTGTGCCCGGGTTCGCCATTCCAGCCACTTTACTAGCAATCTCCCTACTTGGAGCATCAGCACCTTTAACCTCCTGTTCCGTACAGGTTGCAATTTGTCCTGAGGATGAACGGGAAGACGGGGAACCAACGAGAGACTAGCTCTTGGTGTCGGGACAGGCACAGGTCACTCTATTTTCCCATCAGGAAGAAGAATTAACCACAGGCTCAGCCTGCCCCCCGGAACCAGAACAGGGCCTGAAGCCATCCTGCGCTTTTGCGGCCAGCTCCCAAAAAAGCGAGTTGTAAAATGGAGGTTCAGGGCACTGCAATTCACAAACCTGCAGAGTTATAAATGATAACTCTCGTCCACAAATATATTGAGGGAAGGCAAAGAAGAGGATTTGAAATCAAGGCAGAATTGCACGAAACAGATTTCAGGAGGTAGATACGAATCGCCTTTAAAGCACATGAAAAGCGGCAAAACGTTGACAATGATGCCCTTGGCCAAAAAGGGCGTATGCGTTTTTTCCTGAATATATTCAGGAAAAAACGCATACGCCCTTTTTGGCCAACCAAGCAACCTGGAAAGGCAAATCAGCACTACAGAGAAGTCTCGCTTCCCATCGGTCAAAAGGGCCATGCTGAAAAAAGTGTCAAAACCAGAAATGCAGGACAGGCCATGGAGAAATGGGAGCCTTGCTACACTGATGGGCGGGATGTAAATTGCCAACAGCCACTCTGGAGAAGTGTACGGTGTGTCCTGAAACATCTGAAAAACACAGCTTAGAGAGCATAGGGCACTTCCACTCATGGGGGTATAAATTGGGAAAATGAAAAATCAGCAAGACACAAGCACCCCAAAGTTGAGGGCTGCTCTGTTGACAAGGACCTCCACTTCATTCCACCTTAAATATCCCAGGAAAGAGAAAAATGGATAAAGAAGTTGTGGTCCTTATGTACAATGGAATATCACTCAGCCATGAAATCAATGTCATAAGGTTAGTAGCAGCATGATGAGTGGATTTAGGTACGACGATTCTAAGTGAAATAAGTCACACAGAAAAGGACACTTCTCATAAGGTATCACTGATAGAGGGAATGTAAAAACCGTTACACTTGAACTGAATTACAAAACAGAACAGAGTCACACATGCAGAAAACAGACTATGGCTGCTTAACGGGAAAGGTGAGGTGGGGTGATACATAAAACAAGGGTATCAAATTAGCTCAGATACTGTTCCATAAACCCAATATGTAGTAGACAAGACCTACTCCTTGCTCAGAGAACTGGACTCAACACGCCCTATTCACCGCACAAGAATATATCTGACTGGTAATAATCTTAAAACCTATGTATTGATATCTCTCTGTTAGTGTGTCAA
Organism: Balaenoptera borealis; assembly: GCF_965194805.1. Lineage (NCBI taxonomy): Eukaryota > Metazoa > Chordata > Mammalia > Artiodactyla > Balaenopteridae > Balaenoptera > Balaenoptera borealis. The sequence continues at coordinate 118,426 of NW_028123997.1, forward strand.
GTGGGTGTGAAGCGGCATAAACACAGCCGTGAAAAGCAGCTAAACCCCATTATGAAAATAAATTACTTTGAAAAACCCATGAAACAACGAAAGTGAAAGAGAGAGAAATTCTTACACAATGCGTTCAGGGGCTGTGATGCAACCTGGATTGACCATATCTAGACCCACAGCTGGATGAGACATAAGGGTGGACACTCTTGGGGCTGAGAGGTTTGGTGAGGTTGGGTGAGCAAACGCAGACCCTTTAAAGTAATACTGCGTGGTACCCATCGCATGGGTCCCAAATCTCCAGGTTCAAGGGCATCTTCCTACATCAAAAACATGCATGAGAAACCCAGAAGATGGTACACCGTGTGATGGGGAAAGGTTTCTAAAACGCACCTCATTTCTCATCTCCTTGTGCCCGGGTTTGCCATTCCAGCCACTTTACTAGCAATCTCCCTACTTGGAGCATCAGCACCTTTAACCTCCTGTTCCGTACAGGTTGCAATTTGTCCTGAGGATGAACGGGAAGACGGGGAACCAACGAGAGACTAGCTCTTGGTGTCGGGACAGGCACAGGTCACTCTATTTTCCCATCAGGAAGAAGAATTAACCACAGGCTCAGCCTGCCCCCCGGAACCAGAACAGGGCCTGAAGCCATCCTGCGCTTTTGCGGCCAGCTCCCAAAAAAGCGAGTTGTAAAATGGAGGTTCAGGGCACTGCAATTCACAAACCTGCAGAGTTATAAATGATAACTCTCGTCCACAAATATATTGAGGGAAGGCAAAGAAGAGGATTTGAAATCAAGGCAGAATTGCACGAAACAGATTTCAGGAGGTAGATACGAATCGCCTTTAAAGCACATGAAAAGCGGCAAAACGTTGACAATGATGCCCTTGGCCAAAAAGGGCGTATGCGTTTTTTCCTGAATATATTCAGGAAAAAACGCATACGCCCTTTTTGGCCAACCAAGCAACCTGGAAAGGCAAATCAGCGCTACAGAGAAGTCTCGCTTCCCATCGGTCAAAAGGGCCATGCTGAAAAAAGTGTCAAAACCAGAAATGCAGGACAGGCCATGGAGAAATGGGAGCCTTGCTACACTGATGGGCGGGATGTAAATTGCCAACAGCCACTCTGGAGAAGTGTACGGTGAGTCCTGAAACATCTAAAAAACACAGCTTAGAGAGCATAGGGCACTTCCACTCATGGGGGTATAAATTGGGAAAATGAAAAATCAGCAAGACACAAGCACCCCAAAGTTGAGGGCTGCTCTGTTGACAAGGACCTCCACTTCATTCCACCTTCAATATCCCAGGAAAGAGAAAAATGGATAAAGAAGTTGTGGTCCTTATGTACAATGGAATATCACTCAGCCATGAAATCAATGTCATAAGGTTAGTAGCAGCATGATGAGTGGATTTAGGTACGACGATTCTAAGTGAAATAAGTCACACAGAAAAGGACACTTCTCATAAGGTATCACTTTTAGAGGGAATGTAAAAACCGTTACACTTGAACTGAATTACAAAACAGAACAGAGTCACACATGCAGAAAACAGACTATGGCTGCTTAACGGGAAAGGTGAGGTGGGGTGATACATAAAACAAGGGTATCAAATTAGCTCAGATACCGTTCCATAAACCCAATATGTAGTAGACAAGACCTACTCCTTGCTCAGAGAACTGGACTCAACACGCCCTATTCACCGCACAAGAATATATCTGACTGGTAATAATCTTAAAACCTATGTATTGATATCTCTCTGTTAGTGTGTCAAGTGGGTGTGAAGCGGCATAAACACAGCCGTGAAAAGCAGCTAAACCCCATTATGAAAATAAATTACTTTGAAAAACCCATGAAACAACGACAGTGAAAGAGATAGAAATTCTTACACAATGAGTTCAGGGGCTGTGATGCAACCTGGATTGACCATATCTAGACCCACAGCTGGATGAGACATAAGGGTGGACACTCTTGGGGCTGAGAGGTTTGGTGAGGTTGGGTGAGCAAACGCAGACCCTTTAAAGTAATACTGTGTGGTACCCATCGCATGGGTCCCAAATCTCCAGGTTCAAGGGCATCTTCCTACATCAAAAACATGCATGAGAAACCCAGAAGATGGTACACTGTGTGATGGGGAAAGGTTTCTAAAACGCACCTCATTTCTCATCTCCTTGTGCCCGGGTTCGCCATTCCAGCCACTTTACTAGCAATCTCCCTACTTGGAGCATCAGCACCTTTAACCTCCTGTTCCGTACAGGTTGCAATTTGTCCTGAGGATGAACGGGAAGACGGGGAACCAACGAGAGACTAGCTCTTGGTGTCGGGACAGGCACAGGTCACTCTATTTTCCCATCAGGAAGAAGAATTAACCACAGGCTCAGCCTGCCCCCCGGAACCAGAACAGGGCCTGAAGCCATCCTGCGCTTTTGCGGCCAGCTCCCAAAAAAGCGAGTTGTAAAATGGAGGTTCAGGGCACTGCAATTCACAAACCTGCAGAGTTATAAATGATAACTCTCGTCCACAAATATATTGAGGGAAGGCAAAGAAGAGGATTTGAAATCAAGGCAGAATTGCACGAAACAGATTTCAGGAGGTAGATACGAATCGCCTTTAAAGCACATGAAAAGCGGCAAAACGTTGACAATGATGCCCTTGGCCAAAAAGGGCGTATGCGTTTTTTCCTGAATATATTCAGGAAAAAACGCATACGCCCTTTTTGGCCAACCAAGCAACCTGGAAAGGCAAATCAGCGCTACAGAGAAGTCTCGCTTCCCATCGGTCAAAAGGGCCATGCTGAAAAAAGTGTCAAAACCAGAAATGCAGGACAGGCCATGGAGAAATGGGAGCCTTGCTACACTGATGGGCGGGATGTAAATTGCCAACAGCCACTCTGGAGAAGTGTACGGTGAGTCCTGAAACATCTAAAAAACACAGCTTAGAGAGCATAGGGCACTTCCACTCATGGGGGTATAAATTGGGAAAATGAAAAATCAGCAAGACACAAGCACCCCAAAGTTGAGGGCTGCTCTGTTGACAAGGACCTCCACTTCATTCCACCTTCAATATCCCAGGAAAGAGAAAAATGGATAAAGAAGTTGTGGTCCTTATGTACAATGGAATATCACTCAGCCATGAAATCAATGTCATAAGGTTAGTAGCAGCATGATGAGTGGATTTAGGTACGACGATTCTAAGTGAAATAAGTCACACAGAAAAGGACACTTCTCATAAGGTATCACTTTTAGAGGGAATGTAAAAACCGTTACACTTGAACTGAATTACAAAACAGAACAGAGTCACACATGCAGAAAACAGACTATGGCTGCTTAACGGGAAAGGTGAGGTGGGGTGATACATAAAACAAGGGTATCAAATTAGCTCAGATACCGTTCCATAAACCCAATATGTAGTAGACAAGACCTACTCCTTGCTCAGAGAACTGGACTCAACACGCCCTATTCACCGCACAAGAATATATCTGACTAGTAATAATCTTAAAACCTATGTATTGATATCTCTCTGTTAGTGTGTCAAGTGGGTGTGAAGCGGCATAAACACAGCCGTGAAAAGCAGCTAAACCCCATTATGAAAATAAATTACTTTGAAAAACCCATGAAACAACGACAGTGAAAGAGATAGAAATTCTTACACAATGAGTTCAGGGGCTGTGATGCAACCTGGATTGACCATATCTAGACCCACAGCTGGATGAGACATAAGGGTGGACACTCTTGGGGCTGAGAGGTTTGGTGAGGTTGGGTGAGCAAACGCAGACCCTTTAAAGTAATACTGCGTGGTACCCATCGCATGGGTCCCAAATCTCCAGGTTCAAGGGCATCTTCCTACATCGAAAACATGCATGAGAAACCCAGAAGATGGTACACCGTGTGATGGGGAAAGGTTTCTAAAACGCACCTCATTTCTCATCTCCTTGTGCCCGGGTTCGCCATTCCAGCCACTTTACTAGCAATCTCCCTACTTGGAGCATCAGCACCTTTAACCTCCTGTTCCGTACAGGTTGCAATTTGTCCTGAGGATGAACGGGAAGACGGGGAACCAACGAGAGACTAGCTCTTGGTGTCGGGACAGGCACAGGTCACTCTATTTTCCCATCAGGAAGAAGAATTAACCACAGGCTCAGCCTGCCCCCCGGAACCAGAACAGGGCCTGAAGCCATCCTGCGCTTTTGCGGCCAGCTCCCAAAAAAGCGAGTTGTAAAATGGAGGTTCAGGGCACTGCAATTCACAAACCTGCAGAGTTATAAATGATAACTCTCGTCCACAAATATATTGAGGGAAGGCAAAGAAGAGGATTTGAAATCAAGGCAGAATTGCACGAAACAGATTTCAGGAGGTAGATACGAATCGCCTTTAAAGCACATGAAAAGCGGCAAAACGTTGACAATGATGCCCTTGGCCAAAAAGGGCGTATGCGTTTTTTCCTGAATATATTCAGGAAAAAACGCATACGCCCTTTTTGGCCAACCAAGCAACCTGGAAAGGCAAATCAGCGCTACAGAGAAGTCTCGCTTCCCATCGGTCAAAAGGGCCATGCTGAAAAAAGTGTCAAAACCAGAAATGCAGGACAGGCCATGGAGAAATGGGAGCCTTGCTACACTGATGGGCGGGATGTAAATTGCCAACAGCCACTCTGGACAAGTGTACGGTGAGTCCTGAAACATCTAAAAAACACAGCTTAGAGAGCATAGGGCACTTCCACTCATGGGGGTATAAATTGGGAAAATGAAAAATCAGCAAGACACAAGCACCCCAAAGTTGAGGGCTGCTCTGTTGACAAGGACCTCCACTTCATTCCACCTTAAATATCCCAGGAAAGAGAAAAATGGATAAAGAAGTTGTGGTCCTTATGTACAATGGAATATCACTCAGCCATGAAATCAATGTCATAAGGTTAGTAGCAGCATGATGAGTGGATTTAGGTACGACGATTCTAAGTGAAATAAGTCACACAGAAAAGGACACTTCTCATAAGGTATCACTTTTAGAGGGAATGTAAAAACCGTTACACTTGAACTGAATTACAAAACAGAACAGAGTCACACATGCAGAAAACAGACTATGGCTGCTTAACGGGAAAGGTGAGGTGGGGTGATACATAAAACAAGGGTATCAAATTAGCTCAGATACTGTTCCATAAACCCAATATGTAGTAGACAAGACCTACTCCTTGCTCAGAGAACTGGACTCAACACGCCCTATTCACCGCACAAGAATATATCTGACTGGTAATAATCTTAAAACCTATGTATTGATATCTCTCTGTTAGTGTGTCAAGTGGGTGTGAAGCGGCATAAACACAGCCGTGAAAAGCAGCTAAACCCCATTATGAAAATAAATTACTTTGAAAAACCCATGAAACAACGACAGTGAAAGAGATAGAAATTCTTACACAATGAGTTCAGGGGCTGTGATGCAACCTGGATTGACCATATCTAGACCCACAGCTGGATGAGACATAAGGGTGGACACTCTTGGGGCTGAGAGGTTTGGTGAGGTTGGGTGAGCAAACGCAGACCCTTTAAAGTAATACTGCGTGGTACCCATCGCATGGGTCCCAAATCTCCAGGTTCAAGGGCATCTTCCTACATCGAAAACATGCATGAGAAACCCAGAAGATGGTACACCGTGTGATGGGGAAAGGTTTCTAAAACGCACCTCATTTCTCATCTCCTTGTGCCCGGGTTCGCCATTCCAGCCACTTTACTAGCAATCTCCCTACTTGGAGCATCAGCACCTTTAACCTCCTGTTCCGTACAGGTTGCAATTTGTCCTGAGGATGAACGGGAAGACGGGGAACCAACGAGAGACTAGCTCTTGGTGTCGGGACAGGCACAGGTCACTCTATTTTCCCATCAGGAAGAAGAATTAACCACAGGCTCAGCCTGCCCCCCGGAACCAGAACAGGGCCTGAAGCCATCCTGCGCTTTTGCGGCCAGCTCCCAAAAAAGCGAGTTGTAAAATGGAGGTTCAGGGCACTGCAATTCACAAACCTGCAGAGTTATAAATGATAACTCTCGTCCACAAATATATTGAGGGAAGGCAAAGAAGAGGATTTGAAATCAAGGCAGAATTGCACGAAACAGATTTCAGGAGGTAGATACGAATCGCCTTTAAAGCACATGAAAAGCGGCAAAACGTTGACAATGATGCCCTTGGCCAAAAAGGGCGTATGCGTTTTTTCCTGAATATATTCAGGAAAAAACGCATACGCCCTTTTTGGCCAACCAAGCAACCTGGAAAGGCAAATCAGCGCTACAGAGAAGTCTCGCTTCCCATCGGTCAAAAGGGCCATGCTGAAAAAAGTGTCAAAACCAGAAATGCAGGACAGGCCATGGAGAAATGGGAGCCTTGCTACACTGATGGGCGGGATGTAAATTGCCAACAGCCACTCTGGAGAAGTGTACGGTGAGTCCTGAAACATCTAAAAAACACAGCTTAGAGAGCATAGGGCACTTCCACTCATGGGGGTATAAATTGGGAAAATGAAAAATCAGCAAGACACAAGCACCCCAAAGTTGAGGGCTGCTCTGTTGACAAGGACCTCCACTTCATTCCACCTTAAATATCCCAGGAAAGAGAAAAATGGATAAAGAAGTTGTGGTCCTTATGTACAATGGAATATCACTCAGCCATGAAATCAATGTCATAAGGTTAGTAGCAGCATGATGAGTGGATTTAGGTACGACGATTCTAAGTGAAATAAGTCACACAGAAAAGGACACTTCTCATAAGGTATCACTTTTAGAGGGAATGTAAAAACCGTTACACTTGAACTGAATTACAAAACAGAACAGAGTCACACATGCAGAAAACACACTATGGCTGCTTAACGGGAAAGGTGAGGTGGGGTGATACATAAAACAAGGGTATCAAATTAGCTCAGATACCGTTCCATAAACCCAATATGTAGTAGACAAGACCTACTCCTTGCTCAGAGAACTGGACTCAACACGCCCTATTCACCGCACAAGAATATATCTGACTAGTAATAATCTTAAAACCTATGTATTGATATCTCTCTGTTAGTGTGTCAAGTGGGTGTGAAGCGGCATAAACACAGCCGTGAAAAGCAGCTAAACCCCATTATGAAAATAAATTACTTTGAAAAACCCATGAAACAACGACAGTGAAAGAGATAGAAATTCTTACACAATGAGTTCAGGGGCTGTGATGCAACCTGGATTGACCATATCTAGACCCACAGCTGGATGAGACATAAGGGTGGACACTCTTGGGGCTGAGAGGTTTGGTGAGGTTGGGTGAGCAAACGCAGACCCTTTAAAGTAATACTGTGTGGTACCCATCGCATGGGTCCCAAATCTCCAGGTTCAAGGGCATCTTCCTACATCAAAAACATGCATGAGAAACCCAGAAGATGGTACACCGTGTGATGGGGAAAGGTTTCTAAAACGCACCTCATTTCTCATCTCCTTGTGCCCGGGTTCGCCATTCCAGCCACTTTACTAGCAATCTCCCTACTTGGAGCATCAGCACCTTTAACCTCCTGTTCCGTACAGGTTGCAATTTGTCCTGAGGATGAACGGGAAGACGGGGAACCAACGAGAGACTAGCTCTTGGTGTCGGGACAGGCACAGGTCACTCTATTTTCCCATCAGGAAGAAGAATTAACCACAGGCTCAGCCTGCCCCCCGGAACCAGAACAGGGCCTGAAGCCATCCTGCGCTTTTGCGGCCAGCTCCCAAAAAAGCGAGTTGTAAAATGGAGGTTCAGGGCACTGCAATTCACAAACCTGCAGAGTTATAAATGATAACTCTCGTCCACAAATATATTGAGGGAAGGCAAAGAAGAGGATTTGAAATCAAGGCAGAATTGCACGAAACAGATTTCAGGAGGTAGATACGAATCGCCTTTAAAGCACATGAAAAGCGGCAAAACGTTGACAATGATGCCCTTGGCCAAAAAGGGCGTATGCGTTTTTTCCTGAATATATTCAGGAAAAAATGCATACGCCCTTTTTGTCCAACCAAGCAACCTGGAAAGGCAAATCAGCGCTACAGAGAAGTCTCGCTTCCCATCAGTCAAAAGGGCCATGCTGAAAAAAGTGTCAAAACCAGAAATGCAGGACAGGCCATGGAGAAATGGGAGCCTTGCTACACTGATGGGCGGGATGTAAATTGCCAACAGCCACTCTGGAGAAGTGTACAGTGAGTCCTGAAACATCTAAAAAACACAGCTTAGAGAGCATAGGGCACTTCCACTCATGGGGGTATAAATTGGGAAAATGAAAAATCAGCAAGACACAAGCACCCCAAAGTTGAGGGCTGCTCTGTTGACAAGGACCTCCACTTCATTCCACCTTAAATATCCCAGGAAAGAGAAAAATGGATAAAGAAGTTGTGGTCCTTATGTACAATGGAATATCACTCAGCCATGAAATCAATGTCATAAGGTTAGTAGCAGCATGATGAGTGGATTTAGGTACGACGATTCTAAGTGAAATAAGTCACACAGAAAAGGACACTTCTCATAAGGTATCACTTTTAGAGGGAATGTAAAAACCGTTACACTTGAACTGAATTACAAAACAGAACAGAGTCACACATGCAGAAAACACACTATGGCTGCTTAACGGGAAAGGTGAGGTGGGGTGATACATAAAACAAGGGTATCAAATTAGCTCAGATACTGTTCCATAAACCCAATATGTAGTAGACAAGACCTACTCCTTGCTCAGAGAACTGTACTCAACACGCCCTATTCACCGCACAAGAATATATCTGACTGGTAATAATCTTGAAACCTATGTATTGATATCTCTCTGTTAGTGTGTCAAGTGGGTGTGAAGCGGCATAAACACAGCCGTGAAAAGCAGCTAAACCCCATTATGAAAATAAATTACTTTGAAAAACCCATGAAACAACGACAGTGAAAGAGATAGAAATTCTTACACAATGAGTTCAGGGGCTGTGATGCAACCTGGATTGACCATATCTAGACCCACAGCTGGATGAGACATAAGGGTGGACACTCTTGGGGCTGAGAGGTTTGGTGAGGTTGGGTGAGCAAACGCAGACCCTTTAAAGTAATACTGTGTGGTACCCATCGCATGGGTCCCAAATCTCCAGGTTCAAGGGCATCTTCCTACATCAAAAACATGCATGAGAAACCCAGAAGATGGTACACCGTGTGATGGGGAAAGGTTTCTAAAACGCACCTCATTTCTCATCTCCTTGTGCCCGGGTTCGCCATTCCAGCCACTTTACTAGCAATCTCCCTACTTGGAGCATCAGCACCTTTAACCTCCTGTTCCGTACAGGTTGCAATTTGTCCTGAGGATGAACGGGAAGACGGGGAACCAACGAGAGACTAGCTCTTGGTGTCGGGACAGGCACAGGTCACTCTATTTTCCCATCAGGAAGAAGAATTAACCACAGGCTCAGCCTGCCCCCCGGAACCAGAACAGGGCCTGAAGCCATCCTGCGCTTTTGCGGCCAGCTCCCAAAAAAGCGAGTTGTAAAATGGAGGTTCAGGGCACTGCAATTCACAAACCTGCAGAGTTATAAATGATAACTCTCGTCCACAAATATATTGAGGGAAGGCAAAGAAGAGGATTTGAAATCAAGGCAGAATTGCACGAAACAGATTTCAGGAGGTAGATACGAATCGCCTTTAAAGCACATGAAAAGCGGCAAAACGTTGACAATGATGCCCTTGGCCAAAAAGGGCGTATGCGTTTTTTCCTGAATATATTCAGGAAAAAACGCATACGCCCTTTTTGGCCAACCAAGCAACCTGGAAAGGCAAATCAGCGCTACAGAGAAGTCTCGCTTCCCATCGGTCAAAAGGGCCATGCTGAAAAAAGTGTCAAAACCAGAAATGCAGGACAGGCCATGGAGAAATGGGAGCCTTGCTACACTGATGGGCGGGATGTAAATTGCCAACAGCCACTCTGGAGAAGTGTACGGTGAGTCCTGAAACATCTAAAAAACACAGCTTAGAGAGCATAGGGCACTTCCACTCATGGGGGTATAAATTGGGAAAATGAAAAATCAGCAAGACACAAGCACCCCAAAGTTGAGGGCTGCTCTGTTGACAAGGACCTCCACTTCATTCCACCTTAAATATCCCAGGAAAGAGAAAAATGGATAAAGAAGTTGTGGTCCTTATGTACAATGGAATATCACTCAGCCATGAAATCAATGTCATAAGGTTAGTAGCAGCATGATGAGTGGATTTAGGTACGACGATTCTAAGTGAAATAAGTCACACAGAAAAGGACACTTCTCATAAGGTATCACTTTTAGAGGGAATGTTAAAACCGTTACACTTGAACTGAATTACAAAACAGAACAGAGTCACACATGCAGAAAACAGACTATGGCTGCTTAACGGGAAAGGTGAGGTGGGGTGATACATAAAACAAGGGTATCAAATTAGCTCAGATACTGTTCCATAAACCCAATATGTAGTAGACAAGACCTACTCCTTGCTCAGAGAACTGTACTCAACACGCCCTATTCACCGCACAAGAATATATCTGACTGGTAATAATCTTAAAACCTATGTATTGATATCTCTCTGTTAGTGTGTCAAGTGGGTGTGAAGCGGCATAAACACAGCCGTGAAAAGCAGCTAAACCCCATTATGTAAATAAATTACTTTGAAAAACCCATGAAACAACGACAGTGAAAGAGATAGAAATTCTTACACAATGAGTTCAGGGGCTGTGATGCAACCTGGATTGACCATATCTAGACCCACAGCTGGATGAGACATAAGGGTGGACACTCTTGGGGCTGAGAGGTTTGGTGAGGTTGGGTGAGCAAACGCAGACCCTTTAAAGTAATACTGCGTGGTACCCATCGCATGGGTCCCAAATCTCCAGGTTCAAGGGCATCTTCCTACATTGAAAACATGCATGAGAAACCAAGAAGATGGTACACCGTGTGATGGGGAAAGGTTTCTAAAACGCACCTCATTTCTCATCTCCTTGTGCCCGGGTTCGCCATTCCAGCCACTTTACTACCAATCTCCCTACTTGGAGCATCAGCACCTTTAACCTCCTGTTCCGTACAGGTTGCAATTTGTCCTGAGGATGAACGGGAAGACGGGGAACCAACGAGAGACTAGCTCTTGGTGTCGGGACAGGCACAGGTCACTCTATTTTCCCATCAGGAAGAAGAATTAACCACAGGCTCAGCCTGCCCCCCGGAACCAGAACAGGGCCTGAAGCCATCCTGCGCTTTTGCGGCCAGCTCCCAAAAAAGCGAGTTGTAAAATGGAGGTTCAGGGCACTGCAATTCACAAACCTGCAGAGTTATAAATGATAACTCTCGTCCACAAATATATTGAGGGAAGGCAAAGAAGAGGATTTGAAATCAAGGCAGAATTGCACGAAACAGATTTCAGGAGGTAGATACGAATCGCCTTTAAAGCACATGAAAAGCGGCAAAACGTTGACAATGATGCCCTTGGCCAAAAAGGGCGTATGCGTTTTTTCCTGAATATATTCAGGAAAAAACGCATACGCCCTTTTTGGCCAACCAAGCAACCTGGAAAGGCAAATCAGCGCTACAGAGAAGTCTCGCTTCCCATCGGTCAAAAGGGCCATGCTGAAAAAAGTGTCAAAACCAGAAATGCAGGACAGGCCATGGAGAAATGGGAGCCTTGCTACACTGATGGGCGGGATGTAAATTGCCAACAGCCACTCTGGAGAAGTGTACGGTGAGTCCTGAAACATCTAAAAAACACAGCTTAGAGAGCATAGGGCACTTCCACTCATGGGGGTATAAATTGGGAAAATGAAAAATCAGCAAGACACAAGCACCCCAAAGTTGAGGGCTGCTCTGTTGACAAGGACCTCCACTTCATTCCACCTTAAATATCCCAGGAAAGAGAAAAATGGATAAAGAAGTTGTGGTCCTTATGTACAATGGAATATCACTCAGCCATGAAATCAATGTCATAAGGTTAGTAGCAGCATGATGAGTGGATTTAGGTACGACGATTCTAAGTGAAATAAGTCACACAGAAAAGGACACTTCTCATAAGGTATCACTTTTAGAGGGAATGTAAAAACCGTTACACTTGAACTGAATTACAAAACAGAACAGAGTCACACATGCAGAAAACAGACTATGGCTGCTTAACGGGAAAGGTGAGGTGGGGTGATACATAAAACAAGGGTATCAAATTAGCTCAGATACTGTTCCATAAACCCAATATGTAGTAGACAAGACCTACTCCTTGCTCAGAGAACTGGACTCAACACGCCCTATTCACCGCACAAGAATATATCTGACTGGTAATAATCTTAAAACCTATGTATTGATATCTCTCTGTTAGTGTGTCAAGTGGGTGTGAAGCGGCATAAACACAGCCGTGAAAAGCAGCTAAACCCCATTATGAAAATAAATTACTTTGAAAAACCCATGAAACAACGACAGTGAAAGAGATAGAAATTCTTACACAATGAGTTCAGGGGCTGTGATGCAACCTGGATTGACCATATCTAGACCCACAGCTGGATGAGACATAAGGGTGGACACTCTTGGGGCTGAGAGGTTTGGTGAGGTTGGGTGAGCAAACGCAGACCCTTTAAAGTAATACTGCGTGGTACCCATCGCATGGGTCCCAAATCTCCAGGTTCAAGGGCATCTTCCTACATTGAAAACATGCATGAGAAACCCAGAAGATGGTACACCGTGTGATGGGGAAAGGTTTCTAAAACGCACCTCATTTCTCATCTCCTTGTGCCCGGGTTCGCCATTCCAGCCACTTTACTACCAATCTCCCTACTTGGAGCATCAGCACCTTTAACCTCCTGTTCCGTACAGGTTGCAATTTGTCCTGAGGATGAACGGGAAGACGGGGAACCAACGAGAGACTAGCTCTTGGTGTCGGGACAGGCACAGGTCACTCTATTTTCCCATCAGGAAGAAGAATTAACCACAGGCTCAGCCTGCCCCCCGGAACCAGAACAGGGCCTGAAGCCATCCTGCGCTTTTGCGGCCAGCTCCCAAAAAAGCGAGTTGTAAAATGGAGGTTCAGGGCACTGCAATTCACAAACCTGCAGAGTTATAAATGATAACTCTCGTCCACAAATATATTGAGGGAAGGCAAAGAAGAGGATTTGAAATCAAGGCAGAATTGCACGAAACAGATTTCAGGAGGTAGATACGAATCGCCTTTAAAGCACATGAAAAGCGGCAAAACGTTGACAATGATGCCCTTGGCCAAAAAGGGCGTATGCGTTTTTTCCTGAATATATTCAGGAAAAAACGCATACGCCCTTTTTGGCCAACCAAGCAACCTGGAAAGGCAAATCAGCGCTACAGAGAAGTCTCGCTTCCCATCGGTCAAAAGGGCCATGCTGAAAAAAGTGTCAAAACCAGAAATGCAGGACAGGCCATGGAGAAATGGGAGCCTTGCTACACTGATGGGCGGGATGTAAATTGCCAACAGCCACTCTGGAGAAGTGTACGGTGAGTCCTGAAACATCTAAAAAACACAGCTTAGAGAGCATAGGGCACTTCCACTCATGGGGGTATAAATTGGGAAAATGAAAAATCAGCAAGACACAAGCACCCCAAAGTTGAGGGCTGCTCTGTTGACAAGGACCTCCACTTCATTCCACCTTAAATATCCCAGGAAAGAGAAAAATGGATAAAGAAGTTGTGGTCCTTATGTACAATGGAATATCACTCAGCCATGAAATCAATGTCATAAGGTTAGTAGCAGCATGATGAGTGGATTTAGGTACGACGATTCTAAGTGAAATAAGTCACACAGAAAAGGACACTTCTCATAAGGTATCACTTTTAGAGGGAATGTTAAAACCGTTACACTTGAACTGAATTACAAAACAGAACAGAGTCACACATGCAGAAAACAGACTATGGCTGCTTAACGGGAAAGGTGAGGTGGGGTGATACATAAAACAAGGGTATCAAATTAGCTCAGATACTGTTCCATAAACCCAATATGTAGTAGACAAGACCTACTCCTTGCTCAGAGAACTGGACTCAACACGCCCTATTCACCGCACAAGAATATATCTGACTGGTAATAATCTTAAAACCTATGTATTGATATCTCTCTGTTAGTGTGTCAAGTGGGTGTGAAGCGGCATAAACACAGCCGTGAAAAGCAGCTAAACCCCATTATGTAAATAAATTACTTTGAAAAACCCATGAAACAACGACAGTGAAAGAGATAGAAATTCTTACACAATGAGTTCAGGGGCTGTGATGCAACCTGGATTGACCATATCTAGACCCACAGCTGGATGAGACATAAGGGTGGACACTCTTGGGGCTGAGAGGTTTGGTGAGGTTGGGTGAGCAAACGCAGACCCTTTAAAGTAATACTGCGTGGTACCCATCGCATGGGTCCCAAATCTCCAGGTTCAAGGGCATCTTCCTACATCGAAAACATGCATGAGAAACCCAGAAGATGGTACACCGTGTGATGGGAAAAGGTTTCTAAAACGCACCTCATTTCTCATCTCCTTGTGCCCGGGTTCGCCATTCCAGCCACTTTACTAGCAATCTCCCTACTTGGAGCATCAGCACCTTTAACCTCCTGTTCCGTACAGGTTGCAATTTGTCCTGAGGATGAACGGGAAGACGGGGAACCAACGAGAGACTAGCTCTTGGTGTCGGGACAGGCACAGGTCACTCTATTTTCCCATCAGGAAGAAGAATTAACCACAGGCTCAGCCTGCCCCCCGGAACCAGAACAGGGCCTGAAGCCATCCTGCGCTTTTGCGGCCAGCTCCCAAAAAAGCGAGTTGTAAAATGGAGGTTCAGGGCACTGCAATTCACAAACCTGCAGAGTTATAAATGATAACTCTCGTCCACAAATATATTGAGGGAAGGCAAAGAAGAGGATTTGAAATCAAGGCAGAATTGCATGAAACAGATTTCAGGAGGTAGATACGAATCGCCTTTAAAGCACATGAAAAGCGGCAAAACGTTGACAATGATGCCCTTGGCCAAAAAGGGCGTATGCGTTTTTTCCTGAATATATTCAGGAAAAAACGCATACGCCCTTTTTGGCCAACCAAGCAACCTGGAAAGGCAAATCAGCGCTACAGAGAAGTCTCGCTTCCCATCGGTCAAAAGGGCCATGCTGAAAAAAGTGTCAAAACCAGAAATGCAGGACAGGCCATGGAGAAATGGGAGCCTTGCTACACTGATGGGCGGGATGTAAATTGCCAACAGCCACTCTGGAGAAGTGTACGGTGAGTCCTGAAACATCTAAAAAACACAGCTTAGAGAGCATAGGGCACTTCCACTCATGGGGGTATAAATTGGGAAAATGAAAAATCAGCAAGACACAAGCACCCCAAAGTTGAGGGATGCTCTGTTGACAAAGACCTCCACTTCATTCCACCTTAAATATCCCAGGAAAGAGAAAAATGGATAAAGAAGTTGTGGTCCTTATGTACAATGGAATATCACTCAGCCATGAAATCAATGTCATAAGGTTAGTAGCAGCATGATGAGTGGATTTAGGTACGACGATTCTAAGTGAAATAAGTCACACAGAAAAGGACACTTCTCATAAGGTATCACTTTTAGAGGGAATGTAAAACCGTTACACTTGAACTGAATTACAAAACAGAACAGAGTCACACATGCAGAAAACACACTATGGCTGCTTAACGGGAAAGGTGAGGTGGGGTGATACATAAAACAAGGGTATCAAATTAGCTCAGATACTGTTCCATAAACCCAATATGTAGTAGACAAGACCTACTCCTTGCTCAGAGAACTGGACTCAACACGCCCTATTCACCGCACAAGAATATATCTGACTGGTAATAATCTTAAAACCTATGTATTGATATCTCTCTGTTAGTGTGTCAAGTGGGTGTGAAGCGGCATAAACACAGCCGTGAAAAGCAGCTAAACCCCATTATGAAAATAAATTACTTTGAAAAACCCATGAAACAACGACAGTGAAAGAGATAGAAATTCTTACACAATGAGTTCAGGGGCTGTGATGCAACCTGGATTGACCATATCTAGACCCACAGCTGGATGAGACATAAGGGTGGACACTCTTGGGGCTGAGAGGTTTGGTGAGGTTGGGTGAGCAAACGCAGACCCTTTAAAGTAATACTGCGTGGTACCCATCGCATGGGTCCCAAATCTCCAGGTTCAAGGGCATCTTCCTACATCGAAAACATGCATGAGAAACCCAGAAGATGGTACACCGTGTGATGGGGAAAGGTTTCTAAAACGCACCTCATTTCTCATCTCCTTGTGCCCGGGTTCGCCATTCCAGCCACTTTACTAGCAATCTCCCTACTTGGAGCATCAGCACCTTTAACCTCCTGTTCCGTACAGGTTGCAATTTGTCCTGAGGATGAACGGGAAGACGGGGAACCAACGAGAGACTAGCTCTTGGTGTCGGGACAGGCACAGGTCACTCTATTTTCCCATCAGGAAGAAGAATTAACCACAGGCTCAGCCTGCCCCCCGGAACCAGAACAGGGCCTGAAGCCATCCTGCGCTTTTGCGGCCAGCTCCCAAAAAAGCGAGTTGTAAAATGGAGGTTCAGGGCACTGCAATTCACAAACCTGCAGAGTTATAAATGATAACTCTCGTCCACAAATATATTGAGGGAAGGCAAAGAAGAGGATTTGAAATCAAGGCAGAATTGCACGAAACAGATTTCAGGAGGTAGATACGAATCGCCTTTAAAGCACATGAAAAGCGGCAAAACGTTGACAATGATGCCCTTGGCCAAAAAGGGCGTATGCGTTTTTTCCTGAATATATTCAGGAAAAAACGCATACGCCCTTTTTGGCCAACCAAGCAACCTGGAAAGGCAAATCAGCGCTACAGAGAAGTCTCGCTTCCCATCGGTCAAAAGGGCCATGCTGAAAAAAGTGTCAAAACCAGAAATGCAGGACAGGCCATGGAGAAATGGGAGCCTTGCTACACTGATGGGCGGGATGTAAATTGCCAACAGCCACTCTGGAGAAGTGTACGGTGTGTCCTGAAACATCTGAAAAACACAGCTTAGAGAGCATAGGGCACTTCCACTCATGGGGGTATAAATTGGGAAAATGAAAAATCAGCAAGACACAAGCACCCCAAAGTTGAGGGCTGCTCTGTTGACAAGGACCTCCACTTCATTCCACCTTAAATATCCCAGGAAAGAGAAAAATGGATAAAGAAGTTGTGGTCCTTATGTACAATGGAATATCACTCAGCCATGAAATCAATGTCATAAGGTTAGTAGCAGCATGATGAGTGGATTTAGGTACGACGATTCTAAGTGAAATAAGTCACACAGAAAAGGACACTTCTCATAAGGTATCACTGATAGAGGGAATGTAAAAACCGTTACACTTGAACTGAATTACAAAACAGAACAGAGTCACACATGCAGAAAACACACTATGGCTGCTTAACGGGAAAGGTGAGGTGGGGTGATACATAAAACAAGGGTATCAAATTAGCTCAGATACCGTTCCATAAACCCAATATGTAGTAGACAAGACCTACTCCTTGCTCAGAGAACTGTACTCAACACGCCCTATTCACCGCACAAGAATATATCTGACTGGTAATAATCTTGAAACCTATGTATTGATATCTCTCTGTTAGTGTGTCAAGTGGGTGTAAAGCGGCATAAACACAGCCGTGAAAAGCAGCTAAACCCCATTATGAAAATAAATTACTTTGAAAAACCCATGAAACAACGACAGTGAAAGAGATAGAAATTCTTACACAATGAGTTCAGGGGCTGTGATGCAACCTGGATTGACCATGTCTAGACCCACAGCTGGATGAGACATAAGGGTGGACACTCTTGGGGCTGAGAGGTTTGGTGAGGTTGGGTGAGCAAACGCAGACCCTTTAAAGTAATACTGCGTGGTACCCATCGCATGCGTCCCAAATCTCCAGCTTCAAGGGCATCTTCCTACATCGAAAACATGCATGAGAAACCCAGAAGATGGTACACCGTGTGATGGGGAAATGTTTCTAAAACGCACCTCATTTCTCATCTCCTTGTGCCCGGGTTCACCATTCCAGCCACTTTACTAGCAATCTCCCTACTTGGAGCATCAGCACCTTTAACCTCCTGTTCCGTACAGGTTGCAATTTGTCCTGAGGATGAACGGGAAGACGGGGAACCAACGAGAGACTAGCTCTTGGTGTTGGGACAGGCACAGGTCACTCTATTTTCCCATCAGGAAGAAGAATTAACCACAGGCTCAGCCTGCCCCCCGGAACCAGAACAGGGCCTGAAGCCATCCTGCGCTTTTGCGGCCAGCTCCCAAAAAAGCGAGTTGTAAAATGGAGGTTCAGGGCACTGCAATTCACAAACCTGCAGAGTTATAAATGATAACTCTCGTCCACAAATATATTGAGGGAAGGCAAAGAAGAGGATTTGAAATCAAGG
The DNA here is from genome assembly GCF_965194805.1 of Balaenoptera borealis. NCBI lineage: Eukaryota > Metazoa > Chordata > Mammalia > Artiodactyla > Balaenopteridae > Balaenoptera > Balaenoptera borealis. The sequence goes on from NW_028123997.1 coordinate 136,816, forward strand.
CAGAATTGCACGAAACAGATTTCAGGAGGTAGATACGAATCGCCTTTAAAGCACATGAAAAGCGGCAAAACGTTGACAATGATGCCCTTGGCCAAAAAGGGCGTATGCGTTTTTTCCTGAATATATTCAGGAAAAAACGCATACGCCCTTTTTGGCCAACCAAGCAACCTGGAAAGGCAAATCAGCGCTACAGAGAAGTCTCGCTTCCCATCGGTCAAAAGGGCCATGCTGAAAAAAGTGTCAAAACCAGAAATGCAGGACAGGCCATGGAGAAATGGGAGCCTTGCTACACTGATGGGCGGGATGTAAATTGCCAACAGCCACTCTGGAGAAGTGTACGGTGAGTCCTGAAACATCTAAAAAACACAGCTTAGAGAGCATAGGGCACTTCCACTCATGGGGGTATAAATTGGGAAAATGAAAAATCAGCAAGACACAAGCACCCCAAAGTTGAGGGCTGCTCTGTTGACAAGGACCTCCACTTCATTCCACCTTAAATATCCCAGGAAAGAGAAAAATGGATAAAGAAGTTGTGGTCCTTATGTACAATGGAATATCACTCAGCCATGAAATCAATGTCATAAGGTTAGTAGCAGCATGATGAGTGGATTTAGGTACGACGATTCTAAGTGAAATAAGTCACACAGAAAAGGACACTTCTCATAAGGTATCACTTTTAGAGGGAATGTAAAAACCGTTACACTTGAACTGAATTACAAAACAGAACAGAGTCACACATGCAGAAAACAGACTATGGCTGCTTAACGGGAAAGGTGAGGTGGGGTGATACATAAAACAAGGGTATCAAATTAGCTCAGATACTGTTCCATAAACCCAATATGTAGTAGACAAAACCTACTCCTTGCTCAGAGAACTGTACTCAACACGCCCTATTCACCGCACAAGAATATATCTGACTGGTAATAATCTTGAAACCTATGTATTGATATCTCTCTGTTAGTGTGTCAAGTGGGTGTAAAGCGGCATAAACACAGCCGTGAAAAGCAGCTAAACCCCATTATGAAAATAAATTACTTTGAATAACCCATGAAACAACGACAGTGAAAGAGATAGAAATTCTTACACAATGAGTTCAGGGGCTGTGATGCAACCTGGATTGACCATATCTAGACCCACAGCTGGATGAGACATAAGGGTGGACACTCTTGGGGCTGAGAGGTTTGGTGAGGTTGGGTGAGCAAACGCAGACCCTTTAAAGTAATACTGCGTGGTACCCATCGCATGGGTCCCAAATCTCCAGGTTCAAGGGCATCTTCCTACATCGAAAACATGCATGAGAAACCCAGAAGATGGTACACCGTGTGATGGGGAAAGGTTTCTAAAACGCACCTCATTTCTCATCTCCTTGTGCCCGGGTTCGCCATTCCAGCCACTTTACTAGCAATCTCCCTACTTGGAGCATCAGCACCTTTAACCTCCTGTTCCGTACAGGTTGCAATTTGTCCTGAGGATGAACGGGAAGACGGGGAACCAACGAGAGACTAGCTCTTGGTGTCGGGACAGGCACAGGTCACTCTATTTTCCCATCAGGAAGAAGAATTAACCACAGGCTCAGCCTGCCCCCCGGAACCAGAACAGGGCCTGAAGCCATCCTGCGCTTTTGCGGCCAGCTCCCAAAAAAGCGAGTTGTAAAATGGAGGTTCAGGGCACTGCAATTCACAAACCTGCAGAGTTATAAATGATAACTCTCGTCCACAAATATATTGAGGGAAGGCAAAGAAGAGGATTTGAAATCAAGGCAGAATTGCACGAAACAGATTTCAGGAGGTAGATACGAATCGCCTTTAAAGCACATGAAAAGTGGCAAAACGTTGACAATGATGCCCTTGGCCAAAAAGGGCGTATGCGTTTTTTCCTGAATATATTCAGGAAAAAACGCATACGCCCTTTTTGGCCAACCAAGCAACCTGGAAAGGCAAATCAGCGCTACAGAGAAGTCTCGCTTCCCATCGGTCAAAAGGGCCATGCTGAAAAAAGTGTCAAAACCAGAAATGCAGGACAGGCCATGGAGAAATGGGAGCCTTGCTACACTGATGGGCGGGATGTAAATTGCCAACAGCCACTCTGGAGAAGTGTACGGTGTGTCCTGAAACATCTGAAAAACACAGCTTAGAGAGCATAGGGCACTTCCACTCATGGGGGTATAAATTGGGAAAATGAAAAATCAGCAAGACACAAGCACCCCAAAGTTGAGGGCTGCTCTGTTGACAAGGACCTCCACTTCATTCCACCTTAAATATCCCAGGAAAGAGAAAAATGGATAAAGAAGTTGTGGTCCTTATGTACAATGGAATATCACTCAGCCATGAAATCAATGTCATAAGGTTAGTAGCAGCATGATGAGTGGATTTAGGTACGACGATTCTAAGTGAAATAAGTCACACAGAAAAGGACACTTCTCAAAAGGTATCACTGATAGAGGGAATGTAAAAACCGTTACACTTGAACTGAATTACAAAACAGAACAGAGTCACACATGCAGAAAACACACTATGGCTGCTTAACGGGAAAGGTGAGGTGGGGTGATACATAAAACAAGGGTATCAAATTAGCTCAGATACCGTTCCATAAACCCAATATGTAGTAGACAAGACCTACTCCTTGCTCAGAGAACTGTACTCAACACGCCCTATTCACCGCACAAGAATATATCTGACTGGTAATAATCTTGAAACCTATGTATTGATATCTCTCTGTTAGTGTGTCAAGTGGGTGTAAAGCGGCATAAACACAGCCGTGAAAAGCAGCTAAACCCCATTATGAAAATAAATTACTTTGAAAAACCCATGAAACAACGACAGTGAAAGAGATAGAAATTCTTACACAATGAGTTCAGGGGCTGTGATGCAACCTGGATTGACCATGTCTAGACCCACAGCTGGATGAGACATAAGGGTGGACACTCTTGGGGCTGAGAGGTTTGGTGAGGTTGGGTGAGCAAACGCAGACCCTTTAAAGTAATACTGCGTGGTACCCATCGCATGCGTCCCAAATCTCCAGCTTCAAGGGCATCTTCCTACATCGAAAACATGCATGAGAAACCCAGAAGATGGTACACCGTGTGATGGGGAAATGTTTCTAAAACGCACCTCATTTCTCATCTCCTTGTGCCCGGGTTCACCATTCCAGCCACTTTACTAGCAATCTCCCTACTTGGAGCATCAGCACCTTTAACCTCCTGTTCCGTACAGGTTGCAATTTGTCCTGAGGATGAACGGGAAGACGGGGAACCAACGAGAGACTAGCTCTTGGTGTTGGGACAGGCACAGGTCACTCTATTTTCCCATCAGGAAGAAGAATTAACCACAGGCTCAGCCTGCCCCCCGGAACCAGAACAGGGCCTGAAGCCATCCTGCGCTTTTGCGGCCAGCTCCCAAAAAAGCGAGTTGTAAAATGGAGGTTCAGGGCACTGCAATTCACAAACCTGCAGAGTTATAAATGATAACTCTCGTCCACAAATATATTGAGGGAAGGCAAAGAAGAGGATTTGAAATCAAGGCAGAATTGCACGAAACAGATTTCAGGAGGTAGATACGAATCGCCTTTAAAGCACATGAAAAGCGGCAAAACGTTGACAATGATGCCCTTGGCCAAAAAGGGCGTATGCGTTTTTTCCTGAATATATTCAGGAAAAAACGCATACGCCCTTTTTGGCCAACCAAGCAACCTGGAAAGGCAAATCAGCGCTACAGAGAAGTCTCGCTTCCCATCGGTCAAAAGGGCCATGCTGAAAAAAGTGTCAAAACCAGAAATGCAGGACAGGCCATGGAGAAATGGGAGCCTTGCTACACTGATGGGCGGGATGTAAATTGCCAACAGCCACTCTGGAGAAGTGTACGGTGAGTCCTGAAACATCTAAAAAACACAGCTTAGAGAGCATAGGGCACTTCCACTCATGGGGGTATAAATTGGGAAAATGAAAAATCAGCAAGACACAAGCACCCCAAAGTTGAGGGCTGCTCTGTTGACAAGGACCTCCACTTCATTCCACCTTAAATATCCCAGGAAAGAGAAAAATGGATAAAGAAGTTGTGGTCCTTATGTACAATGGAATATCACTCAGCCATGAAATCAATGTCATAAGGTTAGTAGCAGCATGATGAGTGGATTTAGGTACGACGATTCTAAGTGAAATAAGTCACACAGAAAAGGACACTTCTCATAAGGTATCACTTTTAGAGGGAATGTAAAAACCGTTACACTTGAACTGAATTACAAAACAGAACAGAGTCACACATGCAGAAAACAGACTATGGCTGCTTAACGGGAAAGGTGAGGTGGGGTGATACATAAAACAAGGGTATCAAATTAGCTCAGATACTGTTCCATAAACCCAATATGTAGTAGACAAGACCTACTCCTTGCTCAGAGAACTGTACTCAACACGCCCTATTCACCGCACAAGAATATATCTGACTGGTAATAATCTTGAAACCTATGTATTGATATCTCTCTGTTAGTGTGTCAAGTGGGTGTAAAGCGGCATAAACACAGCCGTGAAAAGCAGCTAAACCCCATTATGAAAATAAATTACTTTGAATAACCCATGAAACAACGACAGTGAAAGAGATAGAAATTCTTACACAATGAGTTCAGGGGCTGTGATGCAACCTGGATTGACCATATCTAGACCCACAGCTGGATGAGACATAAGGGTGGACACTCTTGGGGCTGAGAGGTTTGGTGAGGTTGGGTGAGCAAACGCAGACCCTTTAAAGTAATACTGCGTGGTACCCATCGCATGGGTCCCAAATCTCCAGGTTCAAGGGCATCTTCCTACATCGAAAACATGCATGAGAAACCCAGAAGATGGTACACCGTGTGATGGGGAAAGGTTTCTAAAACGCACCTCATTTCTCATCTCCTTGTGCCCGGGTTCGCCATTCCAGCCACTTTACTAGCAATCTCCCTACTTGGAGCATCAGCACCTTTAACCTCCTGTTCCGTACAGGTTGCAATTTGTCCTGAGGATGAACGGGAAGACGGGGAACCAACGAGAGACTAGCTCTTGGTGTCGGGACAGGCACAGGTCACTCTATTTTCCCATCAGGAAGAAGAATTAACCACAGGCTCAGCCTGCCCCCCGGAACCAGAACAGGGCCTGAAGCCATCCTGCGCTTTTGCGGCCAGCTCCCAAAAAAGCGAGTTGTAAAATGGAGGTTCAGGGCACTGCAATTCACAAACCTGCAGAGTTATAAATGATAACTCTCGTCCACAAATATATTGAGGGAAGGCAAAGAAGAGGATTTGAAATCAAGGCAGAATTGCACGAAACAGATTTCAGGAGGTAGATACGAATCGCCTTTAAAGCACATGAAAAGTGGCAAAACGTTGACAATGATGCCCTTGGCCAAAAAGGGCGTATGCGTTTTTTCCTGAATATATTCAGGAAAAAACGCATACGCCCTTTTTGGCCAACCAAGCAACCTGGAAAGGCAAATCAGCGCTACAGAGAAGTCTCGCTTCCCATCGGTCAAAAGGGCCATGCTGAAAAAAGTGTCAAAACCAGAAATGCAGGACAGGCCATGGAGAAATGGGAGCCTTGCTACACTGATGGGCGGGATGTAAATTGCCAACAGCCACTCTGGAGAAGTGTACGGTGTGTCCTGAAACATCTGAAAAACACAGCTTAGAGAGCATAGGGCACTTCCACTCATGGGGGTATAAATTGGGAAAATGAAAAATCAGCAAGACACAAGCACCCCAAAGTTGAGGGCTGCTCTGTTGACAAGGACCTCCACTTCATTCCACCTTAAATATCCCAGGAAAGAGAAAAATGGATAAAGAAGTTGTGGTCCTTATGTACAATGGAATATCACTCAGCCATGAAATCAATGTCATAAGGTTAGTAGCAGCATGATGAGTGGATTTAGGTACGACGATTCTAAGTGAAATAAGTCACACAGAAAAGGACACTTCTCATAAGGTATCACTGATAGAGGGAATGTAAAAACCGTTACACTTGAACTGAATTACAAAACAGAACAGAGTCACACATGCAGAAAACAGACTATGGCTGCTTAACGGGAAAGGTGAGGTGGGGTGATACATAAAACAAGGGTATCAAATTAGCTCAGATACCGTTCCATAAACCCAATATGTAGTAGACAAGACCTACTCCTTGCTCAGAGAACTGGACTCAACACGCCCTATTCACCGCACAAGAATATATCTGACTGGTAATAATCTTGAAACCTATGTATTGATATCTCTCTGTTAGTGTGTCAAGTGGGTGTAAAGCGGCATAAACACAGCCGTAAAAAGCAGCTAAACCCCATTATGAAAATAAATTACTTTGAAAAACCCATGAAACAACGACAGTGAAAGAGATAGAAATTCTTACACAATGAGTTCAGGGGCTGTGATGCAACCTGGATTGACCATATCTAGACCCACAGCTGGATGAGACATAAGGGTGGACACTCTTGGGGCTGAGAGGTTTGGTGAGGTTGGGTGAGCAAACGCAGACCCTTTAAAGTAATACTGCGTGGTACCCATCGCATGGGTCCCAAATCTCCAGCTTCAAGGGCATCTTCCTACATCGAAAACATGCATGAGAAACCCAGAAGATGGTACACCGTGTGATGGGGAAAGGTTTCTAAAACGCACCTCATTTCTCATCTCCTTGTGCCCGGGTTCACCATTCCAGCCACTTTACTAGCAATCTCCCTACTTGGAGCATCAGCACCTTTAACCTCCTGTTCCGTACAGGTTGCAATTTGTCCTGAGGATGAACGGGAAGACGGGGAACCAACGAGAGACTAGCTCTTGGTGTCGGGACAGGCACAGGTCACTCTATTTTCCCATCAGGAAGAAGAATTAACCACAGGCTCAGCCTGCCCCCCGGAACCAGAACAGGGCCTGAAGCCATCCTGCGCTTTTGCGGCCAGCTCCCAAAAAAGCGAGTTGTAAAATGGAGGTTCAGGGCACTGCAATTCACAAACCTGCAGAGTTATAAATGATAACTCTCGTCCACAAATATATTGAGGGAAGGCAAAGAAGAGGATTTGAAATCAAGGCAGAATTGCACGAAACAGATTTCAGGAGGTAGATACGAATCGCCTTTAAAGCACATGAAAAGTGGCAAAACGTTGACAATGATGCCCTTGGCCAAAAAGGGCGTATGCGTTTTTTCCTGAATATATTCAGGAAAAAACGCATACGCCCTTTTTGGCCAACCAAGCAACCTGGAAAGGCAAATCAGCGCTACAGAGAAGTCTCGCTTCCCATCGGTCAAAAGGGCCATGCTGAAAAAAGTGTCAAAACCAGAAATGCAGGACAGGCCATGGAGAAATGGGAGCCTTGCTACACTGATGGGCGGGATGTAAATTGCCAACAGCCACTCTGGAGAAGTGTACGGTGAGTCCTGAAACATCTAAAAAACACAGCTTAGAGAGCATAGGGCACTTCCACTCATGGGGGTATAAATTGGGAAAATGAAAAATCAGCAAGACACAAGCACCCCAAAGTTGAGGGCTGCTCTGTTGACAAGGACCTCCACTTCATTCCACCTTAAATATCCCAGGAAAGAGAAAAATGGATAAAGAAGTTGTGGTCCTTATGTACAATGGAATATCACTCAGCCATGAAATCAATGTCATAAGGTTAGTAGCAGCATGATGAGTGGATTTAGGTACGATGATTCTAAGTGAAATAAGTCACACAGAAAAGGACACTTCTCATAAGGTATCACTTTTAGAGGGAATGTAAAAACCGTTACACTTGAACTGAATTACAAAACAGAACAGAGTCACACATGCAGAAAACAGACTATGGCTGCTTAACGGGAAAGGTGAGGTGGGGTGATACATAAAACAAGGGTATCAAATTAGCTCAGATACTGTTCCATAAACCCAATATGTAGTAGACAAGACCTACTCCTTGCTCAGAGAACTGGACTCAACACGCCCTATTCACCGCACAAGAATATATCTGACTGGTAATAATCTTGAAACCTATGTATTGATATCTCTCTGTTAGTGTGTCAAGTGGGTGTAAAGCGGCATAAACACAGCCGTGAAAAGCAGCTAAACCCCATTATGAAAATAAATTACTTTGAATAACCCATGAAACAACGACAGTGAAAGAGATAGAAATTCTTACACAATGAGTTCAGGGGCTGTGATGCAACCTGGATTGACCATATCTAGACCCACAGCTGGATGAGACATAAGGGTGGACACTCTTGGGGCTGAGAGGTTTGGTGAGGTTGGGTGAGCAAACGCAGACCCTTTAAAGTAATACTGCGTGGTTCCCATCGCATGGGTCCCAAATCTCCAGCTTCAAGGGCATCTTCCTACATCGAAAACATGCATGAGAAACCCAGAAGATGGTACACCGTGTGATGGGGAAAGGTTTCTAAAACGCACCTCATTTCTCATCTCCTTGTGCCCGGGTTCGCCATTCCAGCCACTTTACTAGCAATCTCCCTACTTGGAGCATCAGCACCTTTAACCTCCTGTTCCGTACAGGTTGCAATTTGTCCTGAGGATGAACGGGAAGACGGGGAACCAACGAGAGACTAGCTCTTGGTGTCGGGACAGGCACAGGTCACTCTATTTTCCCATCAGGAAGAAGAATTAACCACAGGCTCAGCCTGCCCCCCGGAACCAGAACAGGGCCTGAAGCCATCCTGCGCTTTTGCGGCCAGCTCCCAAAAAAGCGAGTTGTAAAATGGAGGTTCAGGGCACTGCAATTCACAAACCTGCAGAGTTATAAATGATAACTCTCGTCCACAAATATATTGAGGGAAGGCAAAGAAGAGGATTTGAAATCAAGGCAGAATTGCACGAAACAGATTTCAGGAGGTAGATACGAATCGCCTTTAAAGCACATGAAAAGTGGCAAAACGTTGACAATGATGCCCTTGGCCAAAAAGGGCGTATGCGTTTTTTCCTGAATATATTCAGGAAAAAACGCATACGCCCTTTTTGGCCAACCAAGCAACCTGGAAAGGCAAATCAGCGCTACAGAGAAGTCTCGCTTCCCATCGGTCAAAAGGGCCATGCTGAAAAAAGTGTCAAAACCAGAAATGCAGGACAGGCCATGGAGAAATGGGAGCCTTGCTACACTGATGGGCGGGATGTAAATTGCCAACAGCCACTCTGGAGAAGTGTACGGTGTGTCCTGAAACATCTGAAAAACACAGCTTAGAGAGCATAGGGCACTTCCACTCATGGGGGTATAAATTGGGAAAATGAAAAATCAGCAAGACACAAGCACCCCAAAGTTGAGGGCTGCTCTGTTGACAAGGACCTCCACTTCATTCCACCTTAAATATCCCAGGAAAGAGAAAAATGGATAAAGAAGTTGTGGTCCTTAAGTACAATGGAATATCACTCAGCCATGAAATCAATGTCATAAGGTTAGTAGCAGCATGATGAGTGGATTTAGGTACGACGATTCTAAGTGAAATAAGTCACACAGAAAAGGACACTTCTCATAAGGTATCACTGATAGAGGGAATGTAAAAACCGTTACACTTGAACTGAATTACAAAACAGAACAGAGTCACACATGCAGAAAACACACTATGGCTGCTTAACGGGAAAGGTGAGGTGGGGTGATACATAAAACAAGGGTATCAAATTAGCTCAGATACCGTTCCATAAACCCAATATGTAGTAGACAAGACCTACTCCTTGCTCAGAGAACTGGACTCAACACGCCCTATTCACCGCACAAGAATATATCTGACTGGTAATAATCTTGAAACCTATGTATTGATATCTCTCTGTTAGTGTGTCAAGTGGGTGTGAAGCGGCATAAACACAGCCGTGAAAAGCAGCTAAACCCCATTATGAAAATAAATTACTTTGAAAAACCCATGAAACAACGACAGTGAAAGAGATAGAAATTCTTACACAATGAGTTCAGGGGCTGTGATGCAACCTGGATTGACCATATCTAGACCCACAGCTGGATGAGACATAAGGGTGGACACTCTTGGGGCTGAGAGGTTTGGTGAGGTTGGGTGAGCAAACGCAGACCCTTTAAAGTAATACTGCGTGGTACCCATCGCATGGGTCCCAAATCTCCAGGTTCAAGGGCATCTTCCTACATCGAAAACATGCATGAGAAACCCAGAAGATGGTACACCGTGTGATGGGGAAAGGTTTCTAAAACGCACCTCATTTCTCATCTCCTTGTGCCCGGGTTCGCCATTCCAGCCACTTTACTAGCAATCTCCCTACTTGGAGCATCAGCACCTTTAACCTCCTGTTCCGTACAGGTTGCAATTTGTCCTGAGGATGAACGGGAAGACGGGGAACCAACGAGAGACTAGCTCTTGGTGTCGGGACAGGCACAGGTCACTCTATTTTCCCATCAGGAAGAAGAATTAACCACAGGCTCAGCCTGCCCCCCGGAACCAGAACAGGGCCTGAAGCCATCCTGCGCTTTTGCGGCCAGCTCCCAAAAAAGCGAGTTGTAAAATGGAGGTTCAGGGCACTGCAATTCACAAACCTGCAGAGTTATAAATGATAACTCTCGTCCACAAATATATTGAGGGAAGGCAAAGAAGAGGATTTGAAATCAAGGCAGAATTGCACGAAACAGATTTCAGGAGGTAGATACGAATCGCCTTTAAAGCACATGAAAAGCGGCAAAACGTTGACAATGATGCCCTTGGCCAAAAAGGGCGTATGCGTTTTTTCCTGAATATATTCAGGAAAAAACGCATACGCCCTTTTTGGCCAACCAAGCAACCTGGAAAGGCAAATCAGCGCTACAGAGAAGTCTCGCTTCCCATCGGTCAAAAGGGCCATGCTGAAAAAAGTGTCAAAACCAGAAATGCAGGACAGGCCATGGAGAAATGGGAGCCTTGCTACACTGATGGGCGGGATGTAAATTGCCAACAGCCACTCTGGAGAAGTGTACGGTGAGTCCTGAAACATCTAAAAAACACAGCTTAGAGAGCATAGGGCACTTCCACTCATGGGGGTATAAATTGGGAAAATGAAAAATCAGCAAGACACAAGCACCCCAAAGTTGAGGGCTGCTCTGTTGACAAGGACCTCCACTTCATTCCACCTTAAATATCCCAGGAAAGAGAAAAATGGATAAAGAAGTTGTGGTCCTTATGTACAATGGAATATCACTCAGCCATGAAATCAATGTCATAAGGTTAGTAGCAGCATGATGAGTGGATTTAGGTACGACGATTCTAAGTGAAATAAGTCACACAGAAAAGGACACTTCTCATAAGGTATCACTTTTAGAGGGAATGTAAAAACCGTTACACTTGAACTGAATTACAAAACAGAACAGAGTCACACATGCAGAAAACAGACTATGGCTGCTTAACGGGAAAGGTGAGGTGGGGTGATACATAAAACAAGGGTATCAAATTAGCTCAGATACCGTTCCATAAACCCAATATGTAGTAGACAAGACCTACTCCTTGCTCAGAGAACTGTACTCAACACGCCCTATTCACCGCACAAGAATATATCTGACTGGTAATAATCTTGAAACCTATGTATTGATATCTCTCTGTTAGTGTGTCAAGTGGGTGTAAAGCGGCATAAACACAGCCGTGAAAAGCAGCTAAACCCCATTATGAAAATAAATTACTTTGAATAACCCATGAAACAACGACAGTGAAAGAGATAGAAATTCTTACACAATGAGTTCAGGGGCTGTGATGCAACCTGGATTGACCATATCTAGACCCACAGCTGGATGAGACATAAGGGTGGACACTCTTGGGGCTGAGAGGTTTGGTGAGGTTGGGTGAGCAAACGCAGACCCTTTAAAGTAATACTGCGTGGTACCCATCGCATGGGTCCCAAATCTCCAGGTTCAAGGGCATCTTCCTACATCGAAAACATGCATGAGAAACCCAGAAGATGGTACACCGTGTGATGGGGAAAGGTTTCTAAAACGCACCTCATTTCTCATCTCCTTGTGCCCGGGTTCGCCATTCCAGCCACTTTACTAGCAATCTCCCTACTTGGAGCATCAGCACCTTTAACCTCCTGTTCCGTACAGGTTGCAATTTGTCCTGAGGATGAACGGGAAGACGGGGAACCAACGAGAGACTAGCTCTTGGTGTCGGGACAGGCACAGGTCACTCTATTTTCAATCAGGAAGAAGAATTAACCACAGGCTCAGCCTGCCCCCCGGAACCAGAACAGGGCCTGAAGCCATCCTGCGCTTTTGCGGCCAGCTCCCAAAAAAGCGAGTTGTAAAATGGAGGTTCAGGGCACTGCAATTCACAAACCTGCAGAGTTATAAATGATAACTCTCGTCCACAAATATATTGAGGGAAGGCAAAGAAGAGGATTTGAAATCAAGGCAGAATTGCACGAAACAGATTTCAGGAGGTAGATACGAATCGCCTTTAAAGCACATGAAAAGTGGCAAAACGTTGACAATGATGCCCTTGGCCAAAAAGGGCGTATGCGTTTTTTCCTGAATATATTCAGGAAAAAACGCATACGCCCTTTTTGGCCAACCAAGCAACCTGGAAAGGCAAATCAGCGCTACAGAGAAGTCTCGCTTCCCATCGGTCAAAAGGGCCATGCTGAAAAAAGTGTCAAAACCAGAAATGCAGGACAGGCCATGGAGAAATGGGAGCCTTGCTACACTGATGGGCGGGATGTAAATTGCCAACAGCCACTCTGGAGAAGTGTTCGGTGTGTCCTGAAACATCTGAAAAACACAGCTTAGAGAGCATAGGGCACTTCCACTCATGGGGGTATAAATTGGGAAAATGAAAAATCAGCAAGACACAAGCACCCCAAAGTTGAGGGCTGCTCTGTTGACAAGGACCTCCACTTCATTCCACCTTAAATATCCCAGGAAAGAGAAAAATGGATAAAGAAGTTGTGGTCCTTATGTACAATGGAATATCACTCAGCCATGAAATCAATGTCATAAGGTTAGTAGCAGCATGATGAGTGGATTTAGGTACGACGATTCTAAGTGAAATAAGTCACACAGAAAAGGACACTTCTCATAAGGTATCACTGATAGAGGGAATGTAAAAACCGTTACACTTGAACTGAATTACAAAACAGAACAGAGTCACACATGCAGAAAACAGACTATGGCTGCTTAACGGGAAAGGTGAGGTGGGGTGATACATAAAACAAGGGTATCAAATTAGCTCAGATACCGTTCCATAAACCCAATATGTAGTAGACAAGACCTACTCCTTGCTCAGAGAACTGGACTCAACACGCCCTATTCACCGCACAAGAATATATCTGACTGGTAATAATCTTGAAACCTATGTATTGATATCTCTCTGTTAGTGTGTCAAGTGGGTGTAAAGCAGCATAAACACAGCCGTAAAAAGCAGCTAAACCCCATTATGAAAATAAATTACTTTGAAAAACCCATGAAACAACGACAGTGAAAGAGATAGAAATTCTTACACAATGAGTTCAGGGGCTGTGATGCAACCTGGATTGACCATATCTAGACCCACAGCTGGATGAGACATAAGGGTGGACACTCTTGGGGCTGAGAGGTTTGGTGAGGTTGGGTGAGCAAACGCAGACCCTTTAAAGTAATACTGCGTGGTACCCATCGCATGGGTCCCAAATCTCCAGCTTCAAGGGCATCTTCCTACATCGAAAACATGCATGAGAAACCCAGAAGATGGTACACCGTGTGATGGGGAAAGGTTTCTAAAACGCACCTCATTTCTCATCTCCTTGTGCCCGGGTTCACCATTCCAGCCACTTTACTAGCAATCTCCCTACTTGGAGCATCAGCACCTTTAACCTCCTGTTCCGTACAGGTTGCAATTTGTCCTGAGGATGAACGGGAAGACGGGGAACCAACGAGAGACTAGCTCTTGGTGTTGGGACAGGCACAGGTCACTCTATTTTCCCATCAGGAAGAAGAATTAACCACAGGCTCAGCCTGCCCCCCGGAACCAGAACAGGGCCTGAAGCCATCCTGCGCTTTTGCGGCCAGCTCCCAAAAAAGCGAGTTGTAAAATGGAGGTTCAGGGCACTGCAATTCACAAACCTGCAGAGTTATAAATGATAACTCTCGTCCACAAATATATTGAGGGAAGGCAAAGAAGAGGATTTGAAATCAAGGCAGAATTGCACGAAACAGATTTCAGGAGGTAGATACGAATCGCCTTTAAAGCACATGAAAAGCGGCAAAACGTTGACAATGATGCCCTTGGCCAAAAAGGGCGTATGCGTTTTTTCCTGAATATATTCAGGAAAAAACGCATACGCCCTTTTTGGCCAACCAAGCAACCTGGAAAGGCAAATCAGCGCTACAGAGAAGTCTCGCTTCCCATCGGTCAAAAGGGCCATGCTGAAAAAAGTATCAAAACCAGAAATGCAGGACAGGCCATGGAGAAATGGGAGCCTTGCTACACTGATGGGCGGGATGTAAATTGCCAACAGCCACTCTGGAGAAGTGTACGGTGAGTCCTTAAACATCTAAAAAACACAGCTTAGAGAGCATAGGGCACTTCCACTCATGGGGGTATAAATTGGGAAAATGAAAAATCAGCAAGACACAAGCACCCCAAAGTTGAGGGCTGCTCTGTTGACAAGGACCTCCACTTCATTCCACCTTAAATATCCCAGGAAAGAGAAAAATGGATAAAGAAGTTGTGGTCCTTATGTACAATGGAATATCACTCAGCCATGAAATCAATGTCATAAGGTTAGTAGCAGCATGATGAGTGGATTTAGGTACGATGATTCTAAGTGAAATAAGTCACACAGAAAAGGACACTTCTCATAAGGTATCACTTTTAGAGGGAATGTAAAAACCGTTACACTTGAACTGAATTACAAAACAGAACAGAGTCACACATGCAGAAAACAGACTATGGCTGCTTAACGGGAAAGGTGAGGTGGGGTGATACATAAAACAAGGGTATCAAATTAGCTCAGATACTGTTCCATAAACCCAATATGTAGTAGACAAGACCTACTCCTTGCTCAGAGAACTGTACTCAACACGCCCTATTCACCGCACAAGAATATATCTGACTGGTAATAATCTTGAAACCTATGTATTGATATCTCTCTGTTAGTGTGTCAAGTGGGTGTAAAGCGGCATAAACACAGCCGTGAAAAGCAGCTAAACCCCATTATGAAAATAAATTACTTTGAATAACCCATGAAACAACGACAGTGAAAGAGATAGAAATTCTTACACAATGAGTTCAGGGGCTGTGATGCAACCTGGATTGACCATATCTAGACCCACAGCTGGATGAGACATAAGGGTGGACACTCTTGGGGCTGAGAGGTTTGGTGAGGTTGGGTGAGCAAACGCAGACCCTTTAAAGTAATACTGCGTGGTACCCATCGCATGGGTCCCAAATCTCCAGGTTCAAGGGCATCTTCCTACATCGAAAACATGCATGAGAAACCCAGAAGATGGTACACCGTGTGATGGGGAAAGGTTTCTAAAACGCACCTCATTTCTCATCTCCTTGTGCCCGGGTTCGCCATTCCAGCCACTTTACTAGCAATCTCCCTACTTGGAGCATCAGCACCTTTAACCTCCTGTTCCGTACAGGTTGCAATTTGTCCTGAGGATGAACGGGAAGACGGGGAACCAACGAGAGACTAGCTCTTGGTGTCGGGACAGGCACAGGTCACTCTATTTTCCCATCAGGAAGAAGAATTAACCACAGGCTCAGCCTGCCCCCCGGAACCAGAACAGGGCCTGAAGCCATCCTGCGCTTTTGCGGCCAGCTCCCAAAAAAGCGAGTTGTAAAATGGAGGTTCAGGGCACTGCAATTCACAAACCTGCAGAGTTATAAATGATAACTCTCGTCCACAAATATATTGAGGGAAGGCAAAGAAGAGGATTTGAAATCAAGGCAGAATTGCACGAAACAGATTTCAGGAGGTAGATACGAATCGCCTTTAAAGCACATGAAAAGCGGCAAAACGTTGACAATGATGCCCTTGGCCAAAAAGGGCGTATGCGTTTTTTCCTGAATATATTCAGGAAAAAACGCATACGCCCTTTTTGGCCAACCAAGCAACCTGGAAAGGCAAATCAGCGCTACAGAGAAGTCTCGCTTCCCATCGGTCAAAAGGGCCATGCTGAAAAAAGTGTCAAAACCAGAAATGCAGGACAGGCCATGGAGAAATGGGAGCCTTGCTACACTGATGGGCGGGATGTAAATTGCCAACAGCCACTCTGGAGAAGTGTACGGTGTGTCCTGAAACATCTGAAAAACACAGCTTAGAGAGCATAGGGCACTTCCACTCATGGGGGTATAAATTGGGAAAATGAAAAATCAGCAAGACACAAGCACCCCAAAGTTGAGGGCTGCTCTGTTGACAAGGACCTCCACTTCATTCCACCTTAAATATCCCAGGAAAGAGAAAAATGGATAAAGAAGTTGTGGTCCTTATGTACAATGGAATATCACTCAGCCATGAAATCAATGTCATAAGGTTAGTAGCAGCATGATGAGTGGATTTAGGTACGACGATTCTAAGTGAAATAAGTCACACAGAAAAGGACACTTCTCATAAGGTATCACTGATAGAGGGAATGTAAAAACCGTTACACTTGAACTGAATTACAAAACAGAACAGAGTCACACATGCAGAAAACACACTATGGCTGCTTAACGGGAAAGGTGAGGTGGGGTGATACATAAAACAAGGGTATCAAATTAGCTCAGATACCGTTCCATAAACCCAATATGTAGTAGACAAGACCTACTCCTTGCTCAGAGAACTGGACTCAACACGCCCTATTCACCGCACAAGAATATATCTGACTGGTAATAATCTTGAAACCTATGTATTGATATCTCTCTGTTAGTGTGTCAAGTGGGTGTAAAGCGGCATAAACACAGCCGTAAAAAGCAGCTAAACCCCATTATGAAAATAAATTACTTTGAAAAACCCATGAAACAACGACAGTGAAAGAGATAGAAATTCTTACACAATGAGTTCAGGGGCTGTGATGCAACCTGGATTGACCATATCTAGACCCACAGCTGGATGAGACATAAGGGTGGACACTCTTGGGGCTGAGAGGTTTGGTGAGGTTGGGTGAGCAAACGCAGACCCTTTAAAGTAATACTGCGTGGTACCCATCGCATGGGTCCCAAATCTCCAGGTTCAAGGGCATCTTCCTACATCGAAAACATGCATGAGAAACCCAGAAGATGGTACACCGTGTGATGGGGAAAGGTTTCTAAAACGCACCTCATTTCTCATCTCCTTGTGCCCGGGTTCGCCATTCCAGTCGCTTTACTAGCAATCTCCCTACTTGGAGCATCAGCACCTTTAACCTCCTGTTCCGTACAGGTTGCAATTTGTCCTGAGGATGAACGGGAAAACGGGGAACCAACGAGAGACTAGCTCTTGGTGTCGGGACAGGCACAGGTCACTCTATTTTCCCATCAGGAAGAAGAATTAACCACAGGCTCAGCCTGCCCCCCGGAACCAGAACAGGGCCTGAAGCCATCCTGCGCTTTTGCGGCCAGCTCCCAAAAAAGCGAGTTGTAAAATGGAGGTTCGGGGCACTGCAATTCACAAACCTGCAGAGTTATAAATGATAACTCTCGTCCACAAATATATTGAGGGAAGGCAAAGAAGAGGATTTGAAATCAAGGCAGAATTGCACGAAACAGATTTCAGGAGGTAGATACGAATCGCCTTTAAAGCACATGAAAAGCGGCAAAACGTTGACAATGATGCCCTTGGCCAAAAAGGGCGTATGCGTTTTTTCCTGAATATATTCAGGAAAAAACGCATACGCCCTTTTTGGCCAACCAAGCAACCTGGAAAGGCAAATCAGCGCTACAGAGAAGTCTCGCTTCCCATCGGTCAAAAGGGCCATGCTGAAAAAAGTGTCAAAACCAGAAATGCAGGACAGGCCATGGAGAAATGGGAGCCTTGCTACACTGATGGGCGGGATGTAAATTGCCAACAGCCACTCTGGAGAAGTGTACGGTGAGTCCTGAAACATCTAAAAAACACAGCTTAGAGAGCATAGGGCACTTCCACTCATGGGGGTATAAATTGGGAAAATGAAAAATCAGCAAGACACAAGCACCCCAAAGTTGAGGGCTGCTCTGTTGACAAGGACCTCCACTTCATTCCACCTTAAATATCCCAGGAAAGAGAAAAATGGATAAAGAAGTTGTGGTCCTTATGTACAATGGAATATCACTCAGCCATGAAATCAATGTCATAAGGTTAGTAGCAGCATGATGAGTGGATTTAGGTACGACGATTCTAAGTGAAATAAGTCACACAGAAAAGGACACTTCTCATAAGGTATCACTTTTAGAGGGAATGTAAAAACCGTTACACTTGAACTGAATTACAAAACAGAACAGAGTCACACATGCAGAAAACAGACTATGGCTGCTTAACGGGAAAGGTGAGGTGGGGTGATACATAAAACAAGGGTATCAAATTAGCTCAGATACTGTTCCATAAACCCAATATGTAGTAGACAAGACCTACTCCTTGCTCAGAGAACTGGACTCAACACGCCCTATTCACCGCACAAGAATATATCTGACTGGTAATAATCTTGAAACCTATGTATTGATATCTCTCTGTTAGTGTGTCAAGTGGGTGTAAAGCGGCATAAACACAGCCGTGAAAAGCAGCTAAACCCCATTATGAAAATAAATTACTTTGAAAAACCCATGAAACAACGACAGTGAAAGAGATAGAAATTCTTACACAATGAGTTCAGGGGCTGTGATGCAAACTGGATTGACCATATCTAGACCCACAGCTGGATGAGACATAAGGGTGGACACTCTTGGGGCTGAGAGGTTTGGTGAGGTTGGGTGAGCAAACGCAGACCCTTTAAAGTAATACTGCGTGGTACCCATCGCATGGGTCCCAAATCTCCAGCTTCAAGGGCATCTTCCTACATCGAAAACATGCATGAGAAACCCAGAAGATGGTACACCGTGTGATGGGGAAAGGTTTCTAAAACGCACCTCATTTCTCATCTCCTTGTGCCCGGGTTCGCCATTCCAGCCACTTTACTAGCAATCTCCCTACTTGGAGCATCAGCACCTTTAACCTCCTGTTCCGTACAGGTTGCAATTTGTCCTGAGGATGAACGGGAAGACGGGGAACCAACGAGAGACTAGCTCTTGGTGTCGGGACAGGCACAGGTCACTCTATTTTCCCATCAGGAAGAAGAATTAACCACAGGCTCAGCCTGCCCCCCGGAACCAGAACAGGGCCTGAAGCCATCCTGCGCTTTTGCGGCCAGCTCCCAAAAAAGCGAGTTGTAAAATGGAGGTTCAGGGCACTGCAATTCACAAACCTGCAGAGTTATAAATGATAACTCTCGTCCACAAATATATTGAGGGAAGGCAAAGAAGAGGATTTGAAATCAAGGCAGAATTGCACGAAACAGATTTCAGGAGGTAGATACGAATCGCCTTTAAAGCACATGAAAAGCGGCAAAACGTTGACAATGATGCCCTTGGCCAAAAAGGGCGTATGCGTTTTTTCCTGAATATATTCAGGAAAAAACGCATACGCCCTTTTTGGCCAACCAAGCAACCTGGAAAGGCAAATCAGCGCTACAGAGAAGTCTCGCTTCCCATCGGTCAAAAGGGCCATGCTGAAAAAAGTGTCAAAACCAGAAATGCAGGACAGGCCATGGAGAAATGGGAGCCTTGCTACACTGATGGGCGGGATGTAAATTGCCAACAGCCACTCTGGAGAAGTGTACGGTGTGTCCTGAAACATCTGAAAAACACAGCTTAGAGAGCATAGGGCACTTCCACTCATGGGGGTATAAATTGGGAAAATGAAAAATCAGCAAGACACAAGCACCCCAAAGTTGAGGGCTGCTCTGTTGACAAGGACCTCCACTTCATTCCACCTTAAATATCCCAGGAAAGAGAAAAATGGATAAAGAAGTTGTGGTCCTTATGTACAATGGAATATCACTCAGCCATGAAATCAATGTCATAAGGTTAGTAGCAGCATGATGAGTGGATTTAGGTACGACGATTCTAAGTGAAATAAGTCACACAGAAAAGGACACTTCTCATAAGGTATCACTGATAGAGGGAATGTAAAAACCGTTACACTTGAACTGAATTACAAAACAGAACAGAGTCACACATGCAGAAAACACACTATGGCTGCTTAACGGGAAAGGTGAGGTGGGGTGATACATAAAACAAGGGTATCAAATTAGCTCAGATACCGTTCCATAAACCCAATATGTAGTAGACAAGACCTACTCCTTGCTCAGAGAACTGGACTCAACACGCCCTATTCACCGCACAAGAATATATCTGACTGGTAATAATCTTGAAACCTATGTATTGATATCTCTCTGTTAGTGTGTCAAGTGGGTGTAAAGCGGCATAAACACAGCCGTGAAAAGCAGCTAAACCCCATTATGAAAATAAATTACTTTGAAAAACCCATGAAACAACGACAGTGAAAGAGATAGAAATTCTTACACAATGAGTTCAGGGGCTGTGATGCAACCTGGATTGACCATATCTAGACCCACAGCTGGATGAGACATAAGGGTGGACACTCTTGGGGCTGAGAGGTTTGGTGAGGTTGGGTGAGCAAACGCAGACCCTTTAAAGTAATACTGCGTGGTACCCATCGCATGGGTCCCAAATCTCCAGCTTCAAGGGCATCTTCCTACATCGAAAACATGCATGAGAAACCCAGAAGATGGTACACCGTGTGATGGGGAAAGGTTTCTAAAACGCACCTCATTTCTCATCTCCTTGTGCCCGGGTTCACCATTCCAGCCACTTTACTAGCAATCTCCCTACTTGGAGCATCAGCACCTTTAACCTCCTGTTCCGTACAGGTTGCAATTTGTCCTGAGGATGAACGGGAAGACGGGGAACCAACGAGAGACTAGCTCTTGGTGTCGGGACAGGCACAGGTCACTCTATTTTCCCATCAGGAAGAAGAATTAACCACAGGCTCAGCCTGCCCCCCGGAACCAGAACAGGGCCTGAAGCCATCCTGCGCTTTTGCGGCCAGCTCCCAAAAAAGCGAGTTGTAAAATGGAGGTTCAGGGCACTGCAATTCACAAACCTGCAGAGTTATAAATGATAACTCTCGTCCACAAATATATTGAGGGAAGGCAAAGAAGAGGATTTGAAATCAAGGCAGAATTGCACGAAACAGATTTCAGGAGGTAGATACGAATCGCCTTTAAAGCACATGAAAAGCGGCAAAACGTTGACAATGATGCCCTTGGCCAAAAAGGGCGTATGCGTTTTTTCCTGAATATATTCAGGAAAAAACGCATACGCCCTTTTTGGCCAACCAAGCAACCTGGAAAGGCAAATCAGCGCTACAGAGAAGTCTCGCTTCCCATCGGTCAAAAGGGCCATGCTGAAAAAAGTGTCAAAACCAGAAATGCAGGACAGGCCATGGAGAAATGGGAGCCTTGCTACACTGATGGGCGGGATGTAAATTGCCAACAGCCACTCTGGAGAAGTGTACGGTGAGTCCTGAAACATCTAAAAAACACAGCTTAGAGAGCATAGGGCACTTCCACTCATGGGGGTATAAATTGGGAAAATGAAAAATCAGCAAGACACAAGCACCCCAAAGTTGAGGGCTGCTCTGTTGACAAGGACCTCCACTTCATTCCACCTTAAATATCCCAGGAAAGAGAAAAATGGATAAAGAAGTTGTGGTCCTTATGTACAATGGAATATCACTCAGCCATGAAATCAATGTCATAAGGTTAGTAGCAGCATGATGAGTGGATTTAGGTACGACGATTCTAAGTGAAATAAGTCACACAGAAAAGGACACTTCTCATAAGGTATCACTTTTAGAGGGAATGTAAAAACCGTTACACTTGAACTGAATTACAAAACAGAACAGAGTCACACATGCAGAAAACAGACTATGGCTGCTTAACGGGAAAGGTGAGGTGGGGTGATACATAAAACAAGGGTATCAAATTAGCTCAGATACTGTTCCATAAACCCAATATGTAGTAGACAAGACCTACTCCTTGCTCAGAGAACTGTACTCAACACGCCCTATTCACCGCACAAGAATATATCTGACTGGTAATAATCTTAAAACCTATGTATTGATATTTCTCTGTTAGTGTGTCAAGTGGGTGTAAAGCGGCATAAACACAGCCGTGAAAAGCAGCTAAACCCCATTATGAAAATAAATTACTTTGAAAAACCCATGAAACAACGACAGTGAAAGAGATAGAAATTCTTACACAATGAGTTCAGGGGCTGTGATGCAATCTGGATTGACCATATCTAGACCCACAGCTGGATGAGACATAAGGGTGGACACTCTTGGGGCTGAGAGGTTTGGTGAGGTTGGGTGAGCAAACGCAGACCCTTTAAAGTAATACTGCGTGGTACCCATCGCATGGGTCCCAAATCTCCAGCTTCAAGGGCATCTTCCTACATCGAAAACATGCATGAGAAACCCAGAAGATGGTACACCGTGTGATGGGGAAAGGTTTCTAAAACGCACCTCATTTCTCATCTCCTTGTGCCCGGGTTCGCCATTCCAGCCACTTTACTAGCAATCTCCCTACTTGGAGCATCAGCACCTTTAACCTCCTGTTCCGTACAGGTTGCAATTTGTCCTGAGGATGAACGGGAAGACGGGGAACCAACGAGAGACTAGCTCTTGGTGTTGGGACAGGCACAGGTCACTCTATTTTCCCATCAGGAAGAAGAATTAACCACAGGCTCAGCCTGCCCCCCGGAACCAGAACAGGGCCTGAAGCCATCCTGCGCATTTGCGGCCAGCTCCCAAAAAAGCGAGTTGTAAAATGGAGGTTCAGGGCACTGCAATTCACAAACCTGCAGAGTTATAAATGATAACTCTCGTCCACAAATATATTGAGGGAAGGCAAAGAAGAGGATTTGAAATCAAGGCAGAATTGCACGAAACAGATTTCAGGAGGTAGATACGAATCGCCTTTAAAGCACATGAAAAGCGGCAAAACGTTGACAATGATGCCCTTGGCCAAAAAGGGCGTATGCGTTTTTTCCTGAATATATTCAGGAAAAAACGCATACGCCCTTTTTGGCCAACCAAGCAACCTGGAAAGGCAAATCAGCGCTACAGAGAAGTCTCGCTTCCCATCGGTCAAAAGGGCCATGCTGAAAAAAGTGTCAAAACTAGAAATGCAGGACAGGCCATGGAGAAATGGGAGCCTTGCTACACTGATGGGCGGAATGTAAATTGCCAACAGCCACTCTGGAGAAGTGTACGGTGAGTCCTGAAACATCTAAAAAACACAGCTTAGAGAGCATAGGGCACTTCCACTCATGGGGGTATAAATTGGGAAAATGAAAAATCAGCAAGACACAAGCACCCCAAAGTTGAGGGCTGCTCTGTTGACAAGGACCTCCACTTCATTCCACCTTAAATATCCCAGGAAAGAGAAAAATGGATAAAGAAGTTGTGGTCCTTATGTACAATGGAATATCACTCAGCCATGAAATCAATGTCATAAGGTTAGTAGCAGCATGATGAGTGGATTTAGGTACGACGATTCTAAGTGAAATAAGTCACACAGAAAAGGACACTTCTCATAAGGTATCACTTTTAGAGGGAATGTAAAAACCGTTACACTTGAACTGAATTACAAAACAGAACAGAGTCACACATGCAGAAAACAGACTATGGCTGCTTAACGGGAAAGGTGAGGTGGGGTGATACATAAAACAAGGGTATCAAATTAGCTCAGATACTGTTCCATAAACCCAATATGTAGTAGACAAGACCTACTCCTTGCTCAGAGAACTGGACTCAACACGCCCTATTCACCGCACAAGAATATATCTGACTGGTAATAATCTTAAAACCTATGTATTGATATCTCTCTGTTAGTGTGTCAAGTGGGTGTGAAGCGGCATAAACACAGCCGTGAAAAGCAGCTAAACCCCATTATGAAAATAAATTACTTTGAAAAACCCATGAAACAACGACAGTGAAAGAGATAGAAATTCTTACACAATGAGTTCAGGGGCTGTGATGCAACCTGGATTGACCATATCTAGACCCACAGCTGGATGAGACATAAGGGTGGACACTCTTGGGGCTGAGAGGTTTGGTGAGGTTGGGTGAGCAAACGCAGACCCTTTAAAGTAATACTGCGTGGTACCCATCGCATGGGTCCCAAATCTCCAGGTTCAAGGGCATCTTCCTACATCGAAAACATGCATGAGAAACCCAGAAGATGGTACACCGTGTGATGGGGAAAGGTTTCTAAAACGCACCTCATTTCTCATCTCCTTGTGCCCGGGTTCGCCATTCCAGCCACTTTACTAGCAATCTCCCTACTTGGAGCATCAGCACCTTTAACCTCCTGTTCCGTACAGGTTGCAATTTGTCCTGAGGATGAACGGGAAGACGGGGAACCAACGAGAGACTAGCTCTTGGTGTCGGGACAGGCACAGGTCACTCTATTTTCCCATCAGGAAGAAGAATTAACCACAGGCTCAGCCTGCCCCCCGGAACCAGAACAGGGCCTGAAGCCATCCTGCGCTTTTGCGGCCAGCTCCCAAAAAAGCGAGTTGTAAAATGGAGGTTCAGGGCACTGCAATTCACAAACCTGCAGAGTTATAAATGATAACTCTCGTCCACAAATATATTGAGGGAAGGCAAAGAAGAGGATTTGAAATCAAGGCAGAATTGCACGAAACAGATTTCAGGAGGTAGATACGAATCGCCTTTAAAGCACATGAAAAGCGGCAAAACGTTGACAATGATGCCCTTGGCCAAAAAGGGCGTATGCGTTTTTTCCTGAATATATTCAGGAAAAAACGCATACGCCCTTTTTGGCCAACCAAGCAACCTGGAAAGGCAAATCAGCGCTACAGAGAAGTCTCGCTTCCCATCGGTCAAAAGGGCCATGCTGAAAAAAGTGTCAAAACCAGAAATGCAGGACAGGCCATGGAGAAATGGGAGCCTTGCTACACTGATGGGCGGGATGTAAATTGCCAACAGCCACTCTGGAGAAGTGTACGGTGTGTCCTGAAACATCTGAAAAACACAGCTTAGAGAGCATAGGGCACTTCCACTCATGGGGGTATAAATTGGGAAAATGAAAAATCAGCAAGACACAAGCACCCCAAAGTTGAGGGCTGCTCTGTTGACAAGGACCTCCACTTCATTCCACCTTAAATATCCCAGGAAAGAGAAAAATGGATAAAGAAGTTGTGGTCCTTATGTACAATGGAATATCACTCAGCCATGAAATCAATGTCATAAGGTTAGTAGCAGCATGATGAGTGGATTTAGGTATGACGATTCTAAGTGAAATAAGTCACACAGAAAAGGACACTTCTCATAAGGTATCACTGATAGAGGGAATGTAAAAACCGTTACACTTGAACTGAATTACAAAACAGAACAGAGTCACACATGCAGAAAACACACTATGGCTGCTTAACGGGAAAGGTGAGGTGGGGTGATACATAAAACAAGGGTATCAAATTAGCTCAGATACCGTTCCATAAACCCAATATGTAGTAGACAAGACCTACTCCTTGCTCAGAGAACTGGACTCAACACGCCCTATTCACCGCACAAGAATATATCTGACTGGTAATAATCTTGAAACCTATGTATTGATATCTCTCTGTTAGTGTGTCAAGTGGGTGTAAAGCGGCATAAACACAGCCGTGAAAAGCAGCTAAACCCCATTATGAAAATAAATTACTTTGAAAAACCCATGAAACAACGACAGTGAAAGAGATAGAAATTCTTACACAATGAGTTCAGGGGCTGTGATGCAACCTGGATTGACCATATCTAGACCCACAGCTGGATGAGACATAAGGGTGGACACTCTTGGGGCTGAGAGGTTTGGTGAGGTTGGGTGAGCAAACGCAGACCCTTTAAAGTAATACTGCGTGGTACCCATCGCATGGGTCCCAAATCTCCAGCTTCAAGGGCATCTTCCTACATCGAAAACATGCATGAGAAACCCAGAAGATGGTACACCGTGTGATGGGGAAAGGTTTCTAAAACGCACCTCATTTCTCATCTCCTTGTGCCCGGGTTCGCCATTCCAGTCGCTTTACTAGCCATCTCCCTACTTGGAGCATCAGCACCTTTAACCTCCTGTTCCGTACAGGTTGCAATTTGTCCTGAGGATGAACGGGAAGACGGGGAACCAACGAGAGACTAGCTCTTGGTGTCGGGACAGGCACAGGTCACTCTATTTTCCCATCAGGAAGAAGAATTAACCACAGGCTCAGCCTGCCCCCCGGAACCAGAACAGGGCCTGAAGCCATCCTGCGCTTTTGCGGCCAGCTCCCAAAAAAGCGAGTTGTAAAATGGAGGTTCAGGGCACTGCAATTCACAAACCTGCAGAGTTATAAATGATAACTCTCGTCCACAAATATATTGAGGGAAGGCAAAGAAGAGGATTTGAAATCAAGGCAGAATTGCACGAAACAGATTTCAGGAGGTAGATACGAATCGCCTTTAAAGCACATGAAAAGCGGCAAAACGTTGACAATGATGCCCTTGGCCAAAAAGGGCGTATGCGTTTTTTCCTGAATATATTCAGGAAAAAACGCATACGCCCTTTTTGGCCAACCAAGCAACCTGGAAAGGCAAATCAGCGCTACAGAGAAGTCTCGCTTCCCATCGGTCAAAAGGGCCATGCTGAAAAAAGTGTCAAAACCAGAAATGCAGGACAGGCCATGGAGAAATGGGAGCCTTGCTACACTGATGGGCGGGATGTAAATTGCCAACAGCCACTCTGGAGAAGTGTACGGTGAGTCCTGAAACATCTAAAAAACACAGCTTAGAGAGCATAGGGCACTTCCACTCATGGGGGTATAAATTGGGAAAATGAAAAATCAGCAAGACACAAGCACCCCAAAGTTGAGGGCTGCTCTGTTGACAAGGACCTCCACTTCATTCCACCTTAAATATCCCAGGAAAGAGAAAAATGGATAAAGAAGTTGTGGTCCTTATGTACAATGGAATATCACTCAGCCATGAAATCAATGTCATAAGGTTAGTAGCAGCATGATGAGTGGATTTAGGTACGACGATTCTAAGTGAAATAAGTCACACAGAAAAGGACACTTCTCATAAGGTATCACTTTTAGAGGGAATGTAAAAACCGTTACACTTGAACTGAATTACAAAACAGAACAGAGTCACACATGCAGAAAAAAGACTATGGCTGCTTAACGGGAAAGGTGAGGTGGGGTGATACATAAAACAAGGGTATCAAATTAGCTCAGATACTGTTCCATAAACCCAATATGTAGTAGACAAGACCTACTCCTTGCTCAGAGAACTGGACTCAACACGCCCTATTCACCGCACAAGAATATATCTGACTGGTAATAATCTTAAAACCTATGTATTGATATCTCTCTGTTAGTGTGTCAAGTGGGTGTGAAGCGGCATAAACACAGCCGTGAAAAGCAGCTAAACCCCATTATGAAAATAAATTACTTTGAAAAACCCATGAAACAACGACAGTGAAAGAGATAGAAATTCTTACACAATGAGTTCAGGGGCTGTGATGCAACCTGGATTGACCATATCTAGACCCACAGCTGGATGAGACATAAGGGTGGACACTCTTGGGGCTGAGAGGTTTGGTGAGGTTGGGTGAGCAAACGCAGATCCTTTAAAGTAATACTGCGTGGTACCCATCGCATGGGTCCCAAATCTCCAGGTTCAAGGGCATCTTCCTACATCGAAAACATGCATGAGAAACCCAGAAGATGGTACACCGTGTGATGGGGAAAGGTTTCTAAAACGCACCTCATTTCTCATCTCCTTGTGCCCGGGTTCGCCATTCCAGCCACTTTACTAGCAATCTCCCTACTTGGAGCATCAGCACCTTTAACCTCCTGTTCCGTACAGGTTGCAATTTGTCCTGAGGATGAACGGGAAGACGGGGAACCAACGAGAGACTAGCTCTTGGTGTCGGGACAGGCACAGGTCACTCTATTTTCCCATCAGGAAGAAGAATTAACCACAGGCTCAGCCTGCCCCCCGGAACCAGAACAGGGCCTGAAGCCATCCTGCGCTTTTGCGGCCAGCTCCCAAAAAAGCGAGTTGTAAAATGGAGGTTCAGGGCACTGCAATTCACAAACCTGCAGAGTTATAAATGATAACTCTCGTCCACAAATATATTGAGGGAAGGCAAAGAAGAGGATTTGAAATCAAGGCAGAATTGCACGAAACAGATTTCAGGAGGTAGATACGAATCGCCTTTAAAGCACATGAAAAGCGGCAAAACGTTGACAATGATGCCCTTGGCCAAAAAGGGCGTATGCGTTTTTTCCTGAATATATTCAGGAAAAAACGCATACGCCCTTTTTGGCCAACCAAGCAACCTGGAAAGGCAAATCAGCGCTACAGAGAAGTCTCGCTTCCCATCGGTCAAAAGGGCCATGCTGAAAAAAGTGTCAAAACCAGAAATGCAGGACAGGCCATGGAGAAATGGGAGCCTTGCTACACTGATGGGCGGGATGTAAATTGCCAACAGCCACTCTGGAGAAGTGTACGGTGTGTCCTGAAACATCTGAAAAACACAGCTTAGAGAGCATAGGGCACTTCCACTCATGGGGGTATAAATTGGGAAAATGAAAAATCAGCAAGACACAAGCACCCCAAAGTTGAGGGCTGCTCTGTTGACAAGGACCTCCACTTCATTCCACCTTAAATATCCCAGGAAAGAGAAAAATGGATAAAGAAGTTGTGGTCCTTATGTACAATGGAATATCACTCAGCCATGAAATCAATGTCATAAGGTTAGTAGCAGCATGATGAGTGGATTTAGGTATGACGATTCTAAGTGAAATAAGTCACACAGAAAAGGACACTTCTCATAAGGTATCACTGATAGAGGGAATGTAAAAACCGTTACACTTGAACTGAATTACAAAACAGAACAGAGTCACACATGCAGAAAACACACTATGGCTGCTTAACGGGAAAGGTGAGGTGGGGTGATACATAAAACAAGGGTATCAAATTAGCTCAGATACCGTTCCATAAACCCAATATGTAGTAGACAAGACCTACTCCTTGCTCAGAGAACTGGACTCAACACGCCCTATTCACCGCACAAGAATATATCTGACTGGTAATAATCTTGAAACCTATGTATTGATATCTCTCTGTTAGTGTGTCAAGTGGGTGTAAAGCGGCATAAACACAGCCGTGAAAAGCAGCTAAACCCCATTATGAAAATAAATTACTTTGAAAAACCCATGAAACAACGACAGTGAAAGAGATAGAAATTCTTACACAATGAGTTCAGGGGCTGTGATGCAACCTGGATTGACCATATCTAGACCCACAGCTGGATGAGACATAAGGGTGGACACTCTTGGGGCTGAGAGGTTTGGTGAGGTTGGGTGAGCAAACGCAGACCCTTTAAAGTAATACTGCGTGGTACCCATCGCATGGGTCCCAAATCTCCAGCTTCAAGGGCATCTTCCTACATCGAAAACATGCATGAGAAACCCAGAAGATGGTACACCGTGTGATGGGGAAAGGTTTCTAAAACGCACCTCATTTCTCATCTCCTTGTGCCCGGGTTCGCCATTCCAGTCGCTTTACTAGCCATCTCCCTACTTGGAGCATCAGCACCTTTAACCTCCTGTTCCGTACAGGTTGCAATTTGTCCTGAGGATGAACGGGAAGACGGGGAACCAACGAGAGACTAGCTCTTGGTGTCGGGACAGGCACAGGTCACTCTATTTTCCCATCAGGAAGAAGAATTAACCACAGGCTCAGCCTGCCCCCCGGAACCAGAACAGGGCCTGAAGCCATCCTGCGCTTTTGCGGCCAGCTCCCAAAAAAGCGAGTTGTAAAATGGAGGTTCAGGGCACTGCAATTCACAAACCTGCAGAGTTATAAATGATAACTCTCGTCCACAAATATATTGAGGGAAGGCAAAGAAGAGGATTTGAAATCAAGGCAGAATTGCACGAAACAGATTTCAGGAGGTAGATACGAATCGCCTTTAAAGCACATGAAAAGCGGCAAAACGTTGACAATGATGCCCTTGGCCAAAAAGGGCGTATGCGTTTTTTCCTGAATATATTCAGGAAAAAACGCATACGCCCTTTTTGGCCAACCAAGCAACCTGGAAAGGCAAATCAGCGCTACAGAGAAGTCTCGCTTCCCATCGGTCAAAAGGGCCATGCTGAAAAAAGTGTCAAAACCAGAAATGCAGGACAGGCCATGGAGAAATGGGAGCCTTGCTACACTGATGGGCGGGATGTAAATTGCCAACAGCCACTCTGGAGAAGTGTACGGTGAGTCCTGAAACATCTAAAAAACACAGCTTAGAGAGCATAGGGCACTTCCACTCATGGGGGTATAAATTGGGAAAATGAAAAATCAGCAAGACACAAGCACCCCAAAGTTGAGGGCTGCTCTGTTGACAAGGACCTCCACTTCATTCCACCTTAAATATCCCAGGAAAGAGAAAAATGGATAAAGAAGTTGTGGTCCTTATGTACAATGGAATATCACTCAGCCATGAAATCAATGTCATAAGGTTAGTAGCAGCATGATGAGTGGATTTAGGTACGACGATTCTAAGTGAAATAAGTCACACAGAAAAGGACACTTCTCATAAGGTATCACTTTTAGAGGGAATGTAAAAACCGTTACACTTGAACTGAATTACAAAACAGAACAGAGTCACACATGCAGAAAAAAGACTATGGCTGCTTAACGGGAAAGGTGAGGTGGGGTGATACATAAAACAAGGGTATCAAATTAGCTCAGATACTGTTCCATAAACCCAATATGTAGTA
Source organism: Balaenoptera borealis (assembly GCF_965194805.1). NCBI lineage: Eukaryota > Metazoa > Chordata > Mammalia > Artiodactyla > Balaenopteridae > Balaenoptera > Balaenoptera borealis. The sequence goes on from NW_028123997.1 coordinate 167,582, forward strand.
GACAAGACCTACTCCTTGCTCAGAGAACTGGACTCAACACGCCCTATTCACCGCACAAGAATATATCTGACTGGTAATAATCTTAAAACCTATGTATTGATATCTCTCTGTTAGTGTGTCAAGTGGGTGTGAAGCGGCATAAACACAGCCGTGAAAAGCAGCTAAACCCCATTATGAAAATAAATTACTTTGAAAAACCCATGAAACAACGACAGTGAAAGAGATAGAAATTCTTACACAATGAGTTCAGGGGCTGTGATGCAACCTGGATTGACCATATCTAGACCCACAGCTGGATGAGACATAAGGGTGGACACTCTTGGGGCTGAGAGGTTTGGTGAGGTTGGGTGAGCAAACGCAGATCCTTTAAAGTAATACTGCGTGGTACCCATCGCATGGGTCCCAAATCTCCAGGTTCAAGGGCATCTTCCTACATCGAAAACATGCATGAGAAACCCAGAAGATGGTACACCGTGTGATGGGGAAAGGTTTCTAAAACGCACCTCATTTCTCATCTCCTTGTGCCCGGGTTCGCCATTCCAGCCACTTTACTAGCAATCTCCCTACTTGGAGCATCAGCACCTTTAACCTCCTGTTCCGTACAGGTTGCAATTTGTCCTGAGGATGAACGGGAAGACGGGGAACCAACGAGAGACTAGCTCTTGGTGTCGGGACAGGCACAGGTCACTCTATTTTCCCATCAGGAAGAAGAATTAACCACAGGCTCAGCCTGCCCCCCGGAACCAGAACAGGGCCTGAAGCCATCCTGCGCTTTTGCGGCCAGCTCCCAAAAAAGCGAGTTGTAAAATGGAGGTTCAGGGCACTGCAATTCACAAACCTGCAGAGTTATAAATGATAACTCTCGTCCACAAATATATTGAGGGAAGGCAAAGAAGAGGATTTGAAATCAAGGCAGAATTGCACGAAACAGATTTCAGGAGGTAGATACGAATCGCCTTTAAAGCACATGAAAAGCGGCAAAACGTTGACAATGATGCCCTTGGCCAAAAAGGGCGTATGCGTTTTTTCCTGAATATATTCAGGAAAAAACGCATACGCCCTTTTTGGCCAACCAAGCAACCTGGAAAGGCAAATCAGCGCTACAGAGAAGTCTCGCTTCCCATCGGTCAAAAGGGCCATGCTGAAAAAAGTGTCAAAACCAGAAATGCAGGACAGGCCATGGAGAAATGGGAGCCTTGCTACACTGATGGGCGGGATGTAAATTGCCAACAGCCACTCTGGAGAAGTGTACGGTGAGTCCTGAAACATCTAAAAAACACAGCTTAGAGAGCATAGGGCACTTCCACTCATGGGGGTATAAATTGGGAAAATGAAAAATCAGCAAGACACAAGCACCCCAAAGTTGAGGGCTGCTCTGTTGACAAGGACCTCCACTTCATTCCACCTTAAATATCCCAGGAAAGAGAAAAATGGATAAAGAAGTTGTGGTCCTTATGTACAATGGAATATCACTCAGCCATGAAATCAATGTCATAAGGTTAGTAGCAGCATGATGAGTGGATTTAGGTACGACGATTCTAAGTGAAATAAGTCACACAGAAAAGGACACTTCTCATAAGGTATCACTTTTAGAGGGAATGTAAAAACCGTTACACTTGAACTGAATTACAAAACAGAACAGAGTCACACATGCAGAAAACAGACTATGGCTGCTTAACGGGAAAGGTGAGGTGGGGTGATACATAAAACAAGGGTATCAAATTAGCTCAGATACTGTTCCATAAACCCAATATGTAATAGACAAGACCTACTCCTTGCTCAGAGAACTGGACTCAACACGCCCTATTCACCGCACAAGAATATATCTGACTGGTAATAATCTTAAAACCTATGTATTGATATCTCTCTGTTAGTGTGTCAAGTGGGTGTGAAGCGGCATAAACACAGCCGTGAAAAGCAGCTAAACCCCATTATGAAAATAAATTACTTTGAAAAACCCATGAAACAACGACAGTGAAAGAGATAGAAATTCTTACACAATGAGTTCAGGGGCTGTGATGCAACCTGGATTGACCATATCTAGACCCACAGCTGGATGAGACATAAGGGTGGACACTCTTGGGGCTGAGAGGTTTGGTGAGGTTGGGTGAGCAAACGCAGATCCTTTAAAGTAATACTGCGTGGTACCCATCGCATGGGTCCCAAATCTCCAGGTTCAAGGGCATCTTCCTACATCGAAAACATGCATGAGAAACCCAGAAGATGGTACACCGTGTGATGGGGAAAGGTTTCTAAAACGCACCTCATTTCTCATCTCCTTGTGCCCGGGTTCGCCATTCCAGCCACTTTACTAGCAATCTCCCTACTTGGAGCATCAGCACCTTTAACCTCCTGTTCCGTACAGGTTGCAATTTGTCCTGAGGATGAACGGGAAGACGGGGAACCAACGAGAGACTAGCTCTTGGTGTCGGGACAGGCACAGGTCACTCTATTTTCCCATCAGGAAGAAGAATTAACCACAGGCTCAGCCTGCCCCCCGGAACCAGAACAGGGCCTGAAGCCATCCTGCGCTTTTGCGGCCAGCTCCCAAAAAAGCGAGTTGTAAAATGGAGGTTCAGGGCACTGCAATTCACAAACCTGCAGAGTTATAAATGATAACTCTCGTCCACAAATATATTGAGGGAAGGCAAAGAAGAGGATTTGAAATCAAGGCAGAATTGCACGAAACAGATTTCAGGAGGTAGATACGAATCGCCTTTAAAGCACATGAAAAGCGGCAAAACGTTGACAATGATGCCCTTGGCCAAAAAGGGCGTATGCGTTTTTTCCTGAATATATTCAGGAAAAAACGCATACGCCCTTTTTGGCCAACCAAGCAACCTGGAAAGGCAAATCAGCGCTACAGAGAAGTCTCGCTTCCCATCGGTCAAAAGGGCCATGCTGAAAAAAGTGTCAAAACCAGAAATGCAGGACAGGCCATGGAGAAATGGGAGCCTTGCTACACTGATGGGCGGGATGTAAATTGCCAACAGCCACTCTGGAGAAGTGTACGGTGAGTCCTGAAACATCTAAAAAACACAGCTTAGAGAGCATAGGGCACTTCCACTCATGGGGGTATAAATTGGGAAAATGAAAAATCAGCAAGACACAAGCACCCCAAAGTTGAGGGCTGCTCTGTTGACAAGGACCTCCACTTCATTCCACCTTAAATATCCCAGGAAAGAGAAAAATGGATAAAGAAGTTGTGGTCCTTATGTACAATGGAATATCACTCAGCCATGAAATCAATGTCATAAGGTTAGTAGCAGCATGATGAGTGGATTTAGGTACGACGATTCTAAGTGAAATAAGTCACACAGAAAAGGACACTTCTCATAAGGTATCACTTTTAGAGGGAATGTAAAAACCGTTACACTTGAACTGAATTACAAAACAGAACAGAGTCACACATGCAGAAAACAGACTATGGCTGCTTAACGGGAAAGGTGAGGTGGGGTGATACATAAAACAAGGGTATCAAATTAGCTCAGATACTGTTCCATAAACCCAATATGTAGTAGACAAGACCTACTCCTTGCTCAGAGAACTGGACTCAACACGCCCTATTCACCGCACAAGAATATATCTGACTGGTAATAATCTTGAAACCTATGTATTGATATCTCTCTGTTAGTGTGTCAAGTGGGTGTAAAGTGGCATAAACACAGCCGTGAAAAGCAGCTAAACCCCATTATGAAAATAAATTACTTTGAAAAACCCATGAAACAACGACAGTGAAAGAGATAGAAATTCTTACACAATGAGTTCAGGGGCTGTGATGCAACCTGGATTGACCATATCTAGACCCACAGCTGGATGAGACATAAGGGTGGACACTCTTGGGGCTGAGAGGTTTGGTGAGGTTGGGTGAGCAAACGCAGACCCTTTAAAGTAATACTGCGTGGGACCCATCGCATGGGTCCCAAATCTCCAGCTTCAAGGGCATCTTCCTACATCGAAAACATGCATGAGAAACCCAGAAGATGGTACACCGTGTGATGGGGAAAGGTTTCTAAAACGCACCTCATTTCTCATCTCCTTGTGCCCGGGTTCGCCATTCCAGCCACTTTACTAGCAATCTCCCTACTTGGAGCATCAGCACCTTTAACCTCCTGTTCCGTACAGGTTGCAATTTGTCCTGAGGATGAACGGGAAGACGGGGAACCAACGAGAGACTAGCTCTTGGTGTTGGGACAGGCACAGGTCACTCTATTTTCCCATCAGGAAGAAGAATTAACCACAGGCTCAGCCTGCCCCCCGGAACCAGAACAGGGCCTGAAGCCATCCTGCGCTTTTGCGGCCAGCTCCCAAAAAAGCGAGTTGTAAAATGGAGGTTCAGGGCACTGCAATTCACAAACCTGCAGAGTTATAAATGATAACTCTCGTCCACAAATATATTGAGGGAAGGCAAAGAAGAGGATTTGAAATCAAGGCAGAATTGCACGAAACAGATTTCAGGAGGTAGATACGAATCGCCTTTAAAGGACATGAAAAGCGGCAAAACGTTGACAATGATGCCCTTGGCCAAAAAGGGCGTATGCGTTTTTTCCTGAATATATTCAGGAAAAAACGCATACGCCCTTTTTGGCCAACCAAGCAACCTGGAAAGGCAAATCAGCGCTACAGAGAAGTCTCGCTTCCCATCGGTCAAAAGGGCCATGCTGAAAAAAGTGTCAAAACCAGAAATGCAGGACAGGCCATGGAGAAATGGGAGCCTTGCTACACTGATGGGCGGGATGTAAATTGCCAACAGCCACTCTGGAGAAGTGTACGGTGAGTCCTGAAACATCTAAAAAACACAGCTTAGAGAGCATAGGGCACTTCCACTCATGGGGGTATAAATTGGGAAAATGAAAAATCAGCAAGACACAAGCACCCCAAAGTTGAGGGCTGCTCTGTTGACAAGGACCTCCACTTCATTCCACCTTAAATATCCCAGGAAAGAGAAAAATGGATAAAGAAGTTGTGGTCCTTATGTACAATGGAATATCACTCAGCCATGAAATCAATGTCATAAGGTTAGTAGCAGCATGATGAGTGGATTTAGGTACGACGATTCTAAGTGAAATAAGTCACACAGAAAAGGACACTTCTCATAAGGTATCACTTTTAGAGGGAATGTAAAAACCGTTACACTTGAACTGAATTACAAAACAGAACAGAGTCACACATGCAGAAAACAGACTATGGCTGCTTAACGGGAAAGGTGAGGTGGGGTGATACATAAAACAAGGGTATCAAATTAGCTCAGATACTGTTCCATAAACCCAATATGTAGTAGACAAGACCTACTCCTTGCTCAGAGAACTGGACTCAACACGCCCTATTCACCGCACAAGAATATATCTGACTGGTAATAATCTTAAAACCTATGTATTGATATCTCTCTGTTAGTGTGTCAAGTGGGTGTGAAGCGGCATAAACACAGCCGTGAAAAGCAGCTAAACCCCATTATGAAAATAAATTACTTTGAAAAACCCATGAAACAACGACAGTGAAAGAGATAGAAATTCTTACACAATGAGTTCAGGGGCTGTGATGCAACCTGGATTGACCATATCTAGACCCACAGCTGGATGAGACATAAGGGTGGACACTCTTGGGGCTGAGAGGTTTGGTGAGGTTGGGTGAGCAAACGCAGACCCTTTAAAGTAATACTGCGTGGTACCCATCGCATGGGTCCCAAATCTCCAGGTTCAAGGGCATCTTCCTACATCGAAAACATGCATGAGAAACCCAGAAGATGGTACACCGTGTGATGGGGAAAGGTTTCTAAAACGCACCTCATTTCTCATCTCCTTGTGCCCGGGTTCGCCATTCCAGCCACTTTACTAGGAAGCTCCCTACTTGGAGCATCAGCACCTTTAACCTCCTGTTCCGTACAGGTTGCAATTTGTCCTGAGGATGAACGGGAAGACGGGGAACCAACGAGAGACTAGCTCTTGGTGTCGGGACAGGCACAGGTCACTCTATTTTCCCATCAGGAAGAAGAATTAACCACAGGCTCAGCCTGCCCCCCGGAACCAGAACAGGGCCTGAAGCCATCCTGCGCTTTTGCGGCCAGCTCCCAAAAAAGCGAGTTGTAAAATGGAGGTTCAGGGCACTGCAATTCACAAACCTGCAGAGTTATAAATGATAACTCTCGTCCACAAATATATTGAGGGAAGGCAAAGAAGAGGATTTGAAATCAAGGCAGAATTGCACGAAACAGATTTCAGGAGGTAGATACGAATCGCCTTTAAAGCACATGAAAAGCGGCAAAACGTTGACAATGATGCCCTTGGCCAAAAAGGGCGTATGCGTTTTTTCCTGAATATATTCAGGAAAAAACGCATACGCCCTTTTTGGCCAACCAAGCAACCTGGAAAGGCAAATCAGCGCTACAGAGAAGTCTCGCTTCCCATCGGTCAAAAGGGCCATGCTGAAAAAAGTGTCAAAACCAGAAATGCAGGACAGGCCATGGAGAAATGGGAGCCTTGCTACACTGATGGGCGGGATGTAAATTGCCAACAGCCACTCTGGAGAAGTGTACGGTGTGTCCTGAAACATCTGAAAAACACAGCTTAGAGAGCATAGGGCACTTCCACTCATGGGGGTATAAATTGGGAAAATGAAAAATCAGCAAGACACAAGCACCCCAAAGTTGAGGGCTGCTCTGTTGACAAGGACCTCCACTTCATTCCACCTTAAATATCCCAGGAAAGAGAAAAATGGATAAAGAAGTTGTGGTCCTTATGTACAATGGAATATCACTCAGCCATGAAATCAATGTCATAAGGTTAGTAGCAGCATGATGAGTGGATTTAGGTACGACGATTCTAAGTGAAATAAGTCACACAGAAAAGGACACTTCTCATAAGGTATCACTGATAGAGGGAATGTAAAAACCGTTACACTTGAACTGAATTACAAAACAGAACAGAGTCACACATGCAGAAAACACACTATGGCTGCTTAACGGGAAAGGTGAGGTGGGGTGATACATAAAACAAGGTATCAAATTAGCTCAGATACTGTTCCATAAACCCAATATGTAGTAGACAAGACCTACTCCTTGCTCAGAGAACTGTACTCAACACGCCCTATTCACCGCACAAGAATATATCTGACTGGTAATAATCTTGAAACCTATGTATTGATATCTCTCTGTTAGTGTGTCAAGTGGGTGTGAAGCGGCATAAACACAGCCGTGAAAAGCAGCTAAACCCCATTATGAAAATAAATTACTTTGAAAAACCCATGAAACAACGACAGTGAAAGAGATAGAAATTCTTACACAATGAGTTCAGGGGCTGTGATGCAACCTGGATTGACCATATCTAGACCCACAGCTGGATGAGACATAAGGGTGGACACTCTTGGGGCTGAGAGGTTTGGTGAGGTTGGGTGAGCAAACGCAGACCCTTTAAAGTAATACTGTGTGGTACCCATCGCATGGGTCCCAAATCTCCAGGTTCAAGGGCATCTTCCTACATCGAAAACATGCATGAGAAACCCAGAAGATGGTACACCGTGTGATGGGGAAAGGTTTCTAAAACGCACCTCATTTCTCATCTCCTTGTGCCCGGGTTCGCCATTCCAGCCACTTTACTAGCAATCTCCCTACTTGGAGCATCAGCACCTTTAACCTCCTGTTCCGTACAGGTTGCAATTTGTCCTGAGGATGAACGGGAAGACGGGGAACCAACGAGAGACTAGCTCTTGGTGTTGGGACAGGCACAGGTCACTCTATTTTCCCATCAGGAAGAAGAATTAACCACAGGCTCAGCCTGCCCCCCAGAACCAGAACAGGGCCTGAAGCCATCCTGCGCTTTTGCGGCCAGCTCCCAAAAAAGCGAGTTGTAAAATGGAGGTTCAGGGCACTGCAATTCACAAACCTGCAGAGTTATAAATGATAACTCTCGTCCACAAATATATTGAGGGAAGGCAAAGAAGAGGATTTGAAATCAAGGCAGAATTGCACGAAACAGATTTCAGGAGGTAGATACGAATCGCCTTTAAAGCACATGAAAAGCGGCAAAACGTTGACAATGATGCCCTTGGCCAAAAAGGGCGTATGCGTTTTTTCCTGAATATATTCAGGAAAAAACGCATACGCCCTTTTTGGCCAACCAAGCAACCTGGAAAGGCAAATCAGCGCTACAGAGAAGTCTCGCTTCCCATCGGTCAAAAGGGCCATGCTGAAAAAAGTGTCAAAACCAGAAATGCAGGACAGGCCATGGAGAAATGGGAGCCTTGCTACACTGATGGGCGGGATGTAAATTGCCAACAGCCACTCTGGAGAAGTGTACGGTGTGTCCTGAAACATCTGAAAAACACAGCTTAGAGAGCATAGGGCACTTCCACTCATGGGGGTATAAATTGGGAAAATGAAAAATCAGCAAGACACAAGCACCCCAAAGTTGAGGGCTGCTCTGTTGACAAGGACCTCCACTTCATTCCACCTTAAATATCCCAGGAAAGAGAAAAATGGATAAAGAAGTTGTCGTCCTTATGTACAATGGAATATCACTCAGCCATTAAATCAATGTCATAAGGTTAGTAGCAGCATGATGAGTGGATTTAGGTACGACGATTCTAAGAGAAATAAGTCACACAGAAAAGGACACTTCTCATAAGGTATCACTTATAGAGGGAATGTAAAAACCGTTACACTTGAACTGAATTACAAAACAGAACAGAGTCACACATGCAGAAAACAGACTATGGCTGCTTAACGGGAAAGGTGAGGTGGGGTGATACATAAAACAAGGGTATCAAATTAGCTCAGATACTGTTCCATAAACCCAATATGTAGTAGACAAGACCTACTCCTTGCTCAGAGAACTGGACTCAACACGCCCTATTCACCGCACAAGAATATATCTGACTAGTAATAATCTTAAAACCTATGTATTGATATCTCTCTGTTAGTGTGTCAAGTGGGTGTGAAGCGGCATAAACACAGCCATGAAAAGCAGCTAAACCCCATTATGAAAATAAATTACTTTGAAAAACCCATGAAACAACGACAGTGAAAGAGATAGAAATTCTTACACAATGAGTTCAGGGGCTGTGATGCAACCTGGATTGACCATATCTAGACCCACAGCTGGATGAGACATAAGGGTGGACACTCTTGGGGCTGAGAGGTTTGGTGAGGTTGGGTGAGCAAACGCAGACCCTTTAAAGTAGTACTGCGTGGTACCCATCGCATGGGTCCCAAATCTCCAGGTTCAAGGGCATCTTCCTACATCGAAAACATGCATGAGAAACCCACAAGATGGTACACCGTGTGATGGGGAAAGGTTTCTAAAACGCACCTCATTTCTCATCTCCTTGTGCCCGGGTTCGCCATTCCAGTCGCTTTACTAGCAATCTCCCTACTTGGAGCATCAGCACCTTTAACCTCCTGTTCCGTACAGGTTGCAATTTGTCCTGAGGATGAACGGGAAGACGGGGAACCAACGAGAGACTAGCTCTTGGTGTCGGGACAGGCACAGGTCACTCTATTTTCCCATCAGGAAGAAGAATTAACCACAGGCTCAGCCTGCCCCCCGGAACCAGAACAGGGCCTGAAGCCATCCTGCGCTTTTGCGGCCAGCTCCCAAAAAAGCGAGTTGTAAAATGGAGGTTCAGGGCACTGCAATTCACAAACCTGCAGAGTTATAAATGATAACTCTCGTCCACAAATATATTGAGGGAAGGCAAAGAAGAGGATTTGAAATCAAGGCAGAATTGCACGAAACAGATTTCAGGAGGTAGATACGAATCGCCTTTAAAGCACATGAAAAGCGGCAAAACGTTGACAATGATGCCCTTGGCCAAAAAGGGCGTATGCGTTTTTTCCTGAATATATTCAGGAAAAAACGCATACGCCCTTTTTGGCCAACCAAGCAACCTGGAAAGGCAAATCAGCGCTACAGAGAAGTCTCGCTTCCCATCGGTCAAAAGGGCCATGCTGAAAAAAGTGTCAAAACCAGAAATGCAGGACAGGCCATGGAGAAATGGGAGCCTTGCTACACTGATGGGCGGGATGTAAATTGCCAACAGCCACTCTGGAGAAGTGTACGGTGTGTCCTGAAACATCTAAAAAACACAGCTTAGAGAGCATAGGGCACTTCCACTCATGGGGGTATAAATTGGGAAAATGAAAAATCAGCAAGACACAAGCACCCCAAAGTTGAGGGCTGCTCTGTTGACAAGGACCTCCACTTCATTCCACCTTAAATATCCCAGGAAAGAGAAAAAAGGATAAAGAAGTTGTGGTCCTTATGTACAATGGAATATCACTCAGCCATGAAATCAATGTCATAAGGTTAGTAGCAGCATGATGAGTGGATTTAGGTACGACGATTCTAAGTGAAATAAGTCACACAGAAATGGACACTTCTCATAAGGTATCACTGATAGAGGGAATGTAAAAACCGTTATACTTGAACTGAATTACAAAACAGAACCGAGTCACACATGCAGAAAACACACTATGGCTGCTTAACGGGAAAGGTGAGGTGGGGTGATACATAAAACAAGGGTATCAAATTAGCTCAGATACCGTTCCATAAACCCAATATGTAGTAGAAAAGACCTACTCCTTGCTCAGAGAACTGTACTCAACACGCCCTATTCACCGCACAAGAATATATCTGACTGGTAATAATCTTGAAACCTATGTATTGATATCTCTCTGTTAGTGTGTCAAGTGGGTGTAAAGCGGCATAAACACAGCCGTGAAAAGCAGCTAAACCCCATTATGAAAATAAATTACTTTGAAAAACCCATGAAACAACGACAGTGAAAGAGATAGAAATTCTTACACAATGAGTTCAGGGGCTGTGATGCAACCTGGATTGACCATATCTAGACCCACAGCTGGATGAGACATAAGGGTGGACACTCTTGGGGCTGAGAGGTTTGGTGAGGTTGGGTGAGCAAACGCAGACCCTTTAAAGTAATACTGCGTGGGACCCATCGCATGGGTCCCAAATCTCCAGCTTCAAGGGCATCTTCCTACATCGAAAACATGCATGAGAAACCCAGAAGATGGTACACCGTGTGATGGGGAAAGGTTTCTAAAACGCACCTCATTTCTCATCTCCTTGTGCCCGGGTTCGCCATTCCAGCCACTTTACTAGCAATCTCCCTACTTGGAGCATCAGCACCTTTAACCTCCTGTTCCGTACAGGTTGCAATTTGTCCTGAGGATGAACGGGAAGACGGGGAACCAACGAGAGACTAGCTCTTGGTGTTGGGACAGGCACAGGTCACTCTATTTTCCCATCAGGAAGAAGAATTAACCACAGGCTCAGCCTGCCCCCCGGAACCAGAACAGGGCCTGAAGCCATCCTGCGCTTTTGCGGCCAGCTCCCAAAAAAGCGAGTTGTAAAATGGAGGTTCAGGGCACTGCAATTCACAAACCTGCAGAGTTATAAATGATAACTCTCGTCCACAAATATATTGAGGGAAGGCAAAGAAGAGGATTTGAAATCAAGGCAGAATTGCACGAAACAGATTTCAGGAGGTAGATACGAATCGCCTTTAAAGCACATGAAAAGCGGCAAAACGTTGACAATGATGCCCTTGGCCAAAAAGGGCGTATGCGTTTTTTCCTGAATATATTCAGGAAAAAACGCATACGCCCTTTTTGGCCAACCAAGCAACCTGGAAAGGCAAATCAGCGCTACAGAGAAGTCTCGCTTCCCATCGGTCAAAAGGGCCATGCTGAAAAAAGTGTCAAAACCAGAAATGCAGGACAGGCCATGGAGAAATGGGAGCCTTGCTACACTGATGGGCGGGATGTAAATTGCCAACAGCCACTCTGGAGAAGTGTACGGTGTGTCCTGAAACATCTGAAAAACACAGCTTAGAGAGCATAGGGCACTTCCACTCATGGGGGTATAAATTGGGAAAATGAAAAATCAGCAAGACACAAGCACCCCAAAGTTGAGGGCTGCTCTGTTGACAAGGACCTCCACTTCATTCCACCTTAAATATCCCAGGAAAGAGAAAAATGGATAAAGAAGTTGTCGTCCTTATGTACAATGGAATATCACTCAGCCATGAAATCAATGTCATAAGGTTAGTAGCAGCATGATGAGTGGATTTAGGTACGACGATTCTAAGAGAAATAAGTCACACAGAAAAGGACACTTCTCATAAGGTATCACTTATAGAGGGAATGTAAAAACCGTTACACTTGAACTGAATTACAAAACAGAACAGAGTCACACATGCAGAAAACACACTATGGCTGCTTAACGGGAAAGGTGAGGTGGGGTGATACATAAAACAAGGGTATCAAATTAGCTCAGATACCGTTCCATAAACCCAATATGTAATAGACAAGACGTACTCCTTGCTCAGAGAACTGGACTCAACACGCCCTATTCACCGCACAAGAATATATCTGACTAGTAATAATCTTAAAACCTATGTATTGATATCTCTCTGTTAGTGTGTCAAGTGGGTGTAAAGCGGCATAAACACAGCCGTGAAAAGCAGCTAAACCCCATTATGAAAATAAATTACTTTGTAAAACCCATGAAACAACGACAGTGAAAGAGAGAGAAATTCTTACACAATGAGTTCAGGGGCTGTGATGCAACCTGGATTGACCATATCTAGACCCACAGCTGGATGAGACATAAGGGTGGACACTCTTGGGGCTGAGAGGTTTGGTGAGGTTGGGTGAGCAAACGCAGACCCTTTAAAGTAATACTGCGTGGTACCCATCGCATGGGTCCCAAATCTCCAGGTTCAAGGGCATCTTCCTACATCGAAAACATGCATGAGAAACCCAGAAGATGGTACACCGTGTGATGGGGAAAGGTTTCTAAAACGCACCTCATTTCTCATCTTCTTGTGCCCGGGTTCGCCATTCCAGTCGCTTTACTAGCAATCTCCCTACTTGGAGCATCAGCACCTTTAACCTCCTGTTCCGTACAGGTTGCAATTTGTCCTGAGGATGAACGGGAAGACGGGGAACCAACGAGAGACTAGCTCTTGGTGTCGGGACAGGCACAGGTCACTCTATTTTCCCATCAGGAAGAAGAATTAACCACAGGCTCAGCCTGCCCCCCGGAACCAGAACAGGGCCTGAAGCCATCCTGCGCTTTTGCGGCCAGCTCCCAAAAAAGCGAGTTGTAAAATGGAGGTTCAGGGCACTGCAATTCACAAACCTGCAGAGTTATAAATGATAACTCTCGTCCACAAATATATTGAGGGAAGGCAAAGAAGAGGATTTGAAATCAAGGCAGAATTGCACGAAACAGATTTCAGGAGGTAGATACGAATCGCCTTTAAAGCACATGAAAAGCGGCAAAACGTTGACAATGATGCCCTTGGCCAAAAAGGGCGTATGCGTTTTTTCCTGAATATATTCAGGAAAAAACGCATACGCCCTTTTTGGCCAACCAAGCAACCTGGAAAGGCAAATCAGCGCTACAGAGAAGTCTCGCTTCCCATCGGTCAAAAGGGCCATGCTGAAAAAAGTGTCAAAACCAGAAATGCAGGACAGGCCATGGAGAAATGGGAGCCTTGCTACACTGATGGGCGGGATGTAAATTGCCAACAGCCACTCTGGAGAAGTGTACGGTGAGTCCTGAAACATCTAAAAAACACAGCTTAGAGAGCATAGGGCACTTCCACTCATGGGGGTATAAATTGGGAAAATGAAAAATCAGCAAGACACAAGCACCCCAAAGTTGAGGGCTGCTCTGTTGACAAGGACCTCCACTTCATTCCACCTTAAATATCCCAGGAAAGAGAAAAATGGATAAAGAAGTTGTGGTCCTTATGTACAATGGAATATCACTCAGCCATGAAATCAATGTCATAAGGTTAGTAGCAGCATGATGAGTGGATTTAGGTACGACGATTCTAAGTGAAATAAGTCACACAGAAAAGGACACTTCTCATAAGGTATCACTGATAGAGGGAATGTAAAAACCGTTACACTTGAACTGAATTACAAAACAGAACAGAGTCACACATGCAGAAAACACACTATGGCTGCTTAACGGGAAAGGTGAGGTGGGGTGATACATAAAACAAGGGTATCAAATTAGCTCAGATACCGTTCCATAAACCCAATATGTAGTAGACAAGACCTACTCCTTGCTCAGAGAACTGTACTCAACACGCCCTATTCACCGCACAAGAATATATCTGACTGGTAATAATCTTGAAACCTATGTATTGATATCTCTCTGTTAGTGTGTCAAGTGGGTGTAAAGCGGCATAAACACAGCCGTGAAAAGCAGCTAAACCCCATTATGAAAATAAATTACTTTGAAAAACCCATGAAACAACGACAGTGAAAGAGATAGAAATTCTTACACAATGAGTTCAGGGGCTGTGATGCAACCTGGATTGACCATATCTAGACCCACAGCTGGATGAGACATAAGGGTGGACACTCTTGGGGCTGAGAGGTTTGGTGAGGTTGGGTGAGCAAACGCAGACCCTTTAAAGTAATACTGCGTGGGACCCATCGCATGGGTCCCAAATCTCCAGCTTCAAGGGCATCTTCCTACATCGAAAACATGCATGAGAAACCCAGAAGATGGTACACCGTGTGATGGGGAAAGGTTTCTAAAACGCACCTCATTTCTCATCTCCTTGTGCCCGGGTTCGCCATTCCAGCCACTTTACTAGCAATCTCCCTACTTGGAGCATCAGCACCTTTAACCTCCTGTTCCGTACAGGTTGCAATTTGTCCTGAGGATGAACGGGAAGACGGGGAACCAACGAGAGACTAGCTCTTGGTGTTGGGACAGGCACAGGTCACTCTATTTTCCCATCAGGAAGAAGAATTAACTACAGGCTCAGCCTGCCCCCTGGAACCAGAACAGGGCCTGAAGCCATCCTGCGCTTTTGCGGCCAGCTCCCAAAAAAGCGAGTTGTAAAATGGAGGTTCAGGGCACTGCAATTCACAAACCTGCAGAGTTATAAATGATAACTCTCGTCCACAAATATATTGAGGGAAGGCAAAGAAGAGGATTTGAAATCAAGGCAGAATTGCACGAAACAGATTTCAGGAGGTAGATACGAATCGCCTTTAAAGCACATGAAAAGCGGCAAAACGTTGACAATGATGCCCTTGGCCAAAAAGGGCGTATGCGTTTTTTCCTGAATATATTCAGGAAAAAACGCATACGCCCTTTTTGGCCAACCAAGCAACCTGGAAAGGCAAATCAGCGCTACAGAGAAGTCTCGCTTCCCATCGGTCAAAAGGGCCATGCTGAAAAAAGTGTCAAAACCAGAAATGCAGGACAGGCCATGGAGAAATGGGACCCTTGCTACACTGATGGGCGGGATGTAAATTGCCAACAGCCACTCTGGAGAAGTGTACGGTGTGTCCTGAAACATCTGAAAAACACAGCTGAGAGAGCATAGGGCACTTCCACTCATGGGGGTATAAATTGGGAAAATGAAAAATCAGCAAGACACAAGCACCCCAAAGTTGAGGGCTGCTCTGTTGACAAGGACCTCCACTTCATTCCACCTTAAATATCCCAGGAAAGAGAAAAATGGATAAAGAAGTTGTGGTCCTTATGTACAATGGAATATCACTCAGCCATGAAATCAATGTCATAAGGTTAGTAGCAGCATGATGAGTGGATTTAGGTACGACGATTCTAAGTGAAATAAGTCACACAGAAAAGGACACTTCTCATAAGGTATCACTGATAGAGGGAATGTAAAAACCGTTACACTTGAACTGAATTACAAAACAGAACAGAGTCACACATGCAGAAAACACACTATGGCTGCTTAACGGGAAAGGTGAGGTGGGGTGATACATAAAACAAGGGTATCAAATTAGCTCAGATACCGTTCCATAAACCCAATATGTAGTAGACAAGACCTACTCCTTGCTCAGAGAACTGGACTCAACACGCCCTATTCACCGCACAAGAATATATCTGACTGGTAATAATCTTGAAACCTATGTATTGATATCTCTCTGTTAGTGTGTCAAGTGGGTGTAAAGCGGCATAAACACAGCCGTGAAAAGCAGCTAAACCCCATTATGAAAATAAATTACTTTGAAAAACCCATGAAACAACGACAGTGAAAGAGATAGAAATTCTTACACAATGAGTTCAGGGGCTGTGATGCAACCTGGATTGACCATATCTAGACCCACAGCTGGATGAGACATAAGGGTGGACACTCTTGGGGCTGAGAGGTTTGGTGAGGTTGGGTGAGCAAACGCAGACCCTTTAAAGTAATACTGCGTGGTACCCATCGCATGGGTCCCAAATCTCCAGCTTCAAGGGCATCTTCCTACATCGAAAACATGCATGAGAAACCCAGAAGATGGTACACCGTGTGATGGGGAAAGGTTTCTAAAACGCACCTCATTTCTCATCTCCTTGTGCCCGGGTTCACCATTCCAGCCACTTTACTAGCAATCTCCCTACTTGGAGCATCAGCACCTTTAACCTCCTGTTCCGTACAGGTTGCAATTTGTCCTGAGGATGAACGGGAAGACGGGGAACCAACGAGAGACTAGCTCTTGGTGTCGGGACAGGCACAGGTCACTCTATTTTCCCATCAGGAAGAAGAATTAACCACAGGCTCAGCCTGCCCCCCGGAACCAGAACAGGGCCTGAAGCCATCCTGCGCTTTTGCGGCCAGCTCCCAAAAAAGCGAGTTGTAAAATGGAGGTTCAGGGCACTGCAATTCACAAACCTGCAGAGTTATAAATGATAACTCTCGTCCACAAATATATTGAGGGAAGGCAAAGAAGAGGATTTGAAATCAAGGCAGAATTGCACGAAACAGATTTCAGGAGGTAGATACGAATCGCCTTTAAAGCACATGAAAAGCGGCAAAACGTTGACAATGATGCCCTTGGCCAAAAAGGGCGTATGCGTTTTTTCCTGAATATATTCAGGAAAAAACGCATACGCCCTTTTTGGCCAACCAAGCAACCTGGAAAGGCAAATCAGCGCTACAGAGAAGTCTCGCTTCCCATCGGTCAAAAGGGCCATGCTGAAAAAAGTGTCAAAACCAGAAATGCAGGACAGGCCATGGAGAAATGGGAGCCTTGCTACACTGATGGGCGGGATGTAAATTGCCAACAGCCACTCTGGAGAAGTGTACGGTGAGTCCTGAAACATCTAAAAAACACAGCTTAGAGAGCATAGGGCACTTCCACTCATGGGGGTATAAATTGGGAAAATGAAAAATCAGCAAGACACAAGCACCCCAAAGTTGAGGGCTGCTCTGTTGACAAGGACCTCCACTTCATTCCACCTTAAATATCCCAGGAAAGAGAAAAATGGATAAAGAAGTTGTGGTCCTTATGTACAATGGAATATCACTCAGCCATGAAATCAATGTCATAAGGTTAGTAGCAGCATGATGAGTGGATTTAGGTACGACGATTCTAAGTGAAATAAGTCACACAGAAAAGGACACTTCTCATAAGGTATCACTTTTAGAGGGAATGTAAAAACCGTTACACTTGAACTGAATTACAAAACAGAACAGAGTCACACATGCAGAAAACACACTATGGCTGCTTAACGGGAAAGGTGAGGTGGGGTGATACATAAAACAAGGGTATCAAATTAGCTCAGATACTGTTCCATAAACCCAATATGTAGTAGACAAGACCTACTCCTTGCTCAGAGAACTGTACTCAACACGCCCTATTCACCGCACAAGAATATATCTGACTGGTAATAATCTTGAAACCTATGTATTGATATCTCTCTGTTAGTGTGTCAAGTGGGTGTAAAGCGGCATAAACACAGCCGTGAAAAGCAGCTAAACCCCATTATGAAAATAAATTACTTTGAAAAACCCATGAAACAACGACAGTGAAAGAGATAGAAATTCTTACACAATGAGTTCAGGGGCTGTGATGCAATCTGGATTGACCATATCTAGACCCACAGCTGGATGAGACATAAGGGTGGACACTCTTGGGGCTGAGAGGTTTGGTGAGGTTGGGTGAGCAAACGCAGACCCTTTAAAGTAATACTGCGTGGGACCCATCGCATGGGTCCCAAATCTCCAGCTTCAAGGGCATCTTCCTACATCGAAAACATGCATGAGAAACCCAGAAGATGGTACACCGTGTGATGGGGAAAGGTTTCTAAAACGCACCTCATTTCTCATCTCCTTGTGCCCGGGTTCGCCATTCCAGCCACTTTACTAGCAATCTCCCTACTTGGAGCATCAGCACCTTTAACCTCCTGTTCCGTACAGGTTGCAATTTGTCCTGAGGATGAACGGGAAGACGGGGAACCAACGAGAGACTAGCTCTTGGTGTTGGGACAGGCACAGGTCACTCTATTTTCCCATCAGGAAGAAGAATTAACCACAGGCTCAGCCTGCCCCCCGGAACCAGAATAGGGCCTGAAGCCATCCTGCGCATTTGCGGCCAGCTCCCAAAAAAGCGAGTTGTAAAATGGAGGTTCAGGGCACTGCAATTCACAAACCTGCAGAGTTATAAATGATAACTCTCGTCCACAAATATATTGAGGGAAGGCAAAGAAGAGGATTTGAAATCAAGGCAGAATTGCACGAAACAGATTTCAGGAGGTAGATACGAATCGCCTTTAAAGCACATGAAAAGCGGCAAAACGTTGACAATGATGCCCTTGGCCAAAAAGGGCGTATGCGTTTTTTCCTGAATATATTCAGGAAAAAACGCATACGCCCTTTTTGGCCAACCAAGCAACCTGGAAAGGCAAATCAGCGCTACAGAGAAGTCTCGCTTCCCATCGGTCAAAAGGGCCATGCTGAAAAAAGTGTCAAAACTAGAAATGCAGGACAGGCCATGGAGAAATGGGAGCCTTGCTACACTGATGGGCGGGATGTAAATTGCCAACAGCCACTCTGGAGAAGTGTACGGTGAGTCCTGAAACATCTAAAAAACACAGCTTAGAGAGCATAGGGCACTTCCACTCATGGGGGTATAAATTGGGAAAATGAAAAATCAGCAAGACACAAGCACCCCAAAGTTGAGGGCTGCTCTGTTGACAAGGACCTCCACTTCATTCCACCTTAAATATCCCAGGAAAGAGAAAAATGGATAAAGAAGTTGTGGTCCTTATGTACAATGGAATATCACTCAGCCATGAAATCAATGTCATAAGGTTAGTAGCAGCATGATGAGTGGATTTAGGTACGACGATTCTAAGTGAAATAAGTCACACAGAAAAGGACACTTCTCATAAGGTATCACTTTTAGAGGGAATGTAAAAACCGTTACACTTGAACTGAATTACAAAACAGAACAGAGTCACACATGCAGAAAACAGACTATGGCTGCTTAACGGGAAAGGTGAGGTGGGGTGATACATAAAACAAGGGTATCAAATTAGCTCAGATACTGTTCCATAAACCCAATATGTAGTAGACAAGACCTACTCCTTGCTCAGAGAACTGGACTCAACACGCCCTATTCACCGCACAAGAATATATCTGACTGGTAATAATCTTAAAACCTATGTATTGATATCTCTCTGTTAGTGTGTCAAGTGGGTGTGAAGCGGCATAAACACAGCCGTGAAAAGCAGCTAAACCCCATTATGAAAATAAATTACTTTGAAAAACCCATGAAACAATGACAGTGAAAGAGATAGAAATTCTTACACAATGAGTTCAGGGGCTGTGATGCAACCTGGATTGACCATATCTAGACCCACAGCTGGATGAGACATAAGGGTGGACACTCTTGGGGCTGAGAGGTTTGGTGAGGTTGGGTGAGCAAACGCAGACCCTTTAAAGTAATACTGCGTGGTACCCATCGCATGGGTCCCAAATCTCCAGGTTCAAGGGCATCTTCCTACATCGAAAACATGCATGAGAAACCCAGAAGATGGTACACCGTGTGATGGGGAAAGGTTTCTAAAACGCACCTCATTTCTCATCTCCTTGTGCCCGGGTTCGCCATTCCAGCCACTTTACTAGCAATCTCCCTACTTGGAGCATCAGCACCTTTAACCTCCTGTTCCGTACAGGTTGCAATTTGTCCTGAGGATGAACGGGAAGACGGGGAACCAACGAGAGACTAGCTCTTGGTGTCGGGACAGGCACAGGTCACTCTATTTTCCCATCAGGAAGAAGAATTAACCACAGGCTCAGCCTGCCCCCCGGAACCAGAACAGGGCCTGAAGCCATCCTGCGCTTTTGCGGCCAGCTCCCAAAAAAGCGAGTTGTAAAATGGAGGTTCAGGGCACTGCAATTCACAAACCTGCAGAGTTATAAATGATAACTCTCGTCCAGAAATATATTGAGGGAAGGCAAAGAAGAGGATTTGAAATCAAGGCAGAATTGCACGAAACAGATTTCAGGAGGTAGATACGAATCGCCTTTAAAGCACATGAAAAGCGGCAAAACGTTGACAATGATGCCCTTGGCCAAAAAGGGCGTATGCGTTTTTTCCTGAATATATTCAGGAAAAAACGCATACGCCCTTTTTGGCCAACCAAGCAACCTGGAAAGGCAAATCAGCGCTACAGAGAAGTCTCGCTTCCCATCGGTCAAAAGGGCCATGCTGAAAAAAGTGTCAAAACCAGAAATGCAGGACAGGCCATGGAGAAATGGGAGCCTTGCTACACTGATGGGCGGGATGTAAATTGCCAACAGCCACTCTGGAGAAGTGTACGGTGTGTCCTGAAACATCTGAAAAACACAGCTTAGAGAGCATAGGGCACTTCCACTCATGGGGGTATAAATTGGGAAAATGAAAAATCAGCAAGACACAAGCACCCCAAAGTTGAGGGCTGCTCTGTTGACAAGGACCTCCACTTCATTCCACCTTAAATATCCCAGGAAAGAGAAAAATGGATAAAGAAGTTGTGGTCCTTATGTACAATGGAATATCACTCAGCCATGAAATCAATGTCATAAGGTTAGTAGCAGCATGATGAGTGGATTTAGGTATGACGATTCTAAGTGAAATAAGTCACACAGAAAAGGACACTTCTCATAAGGTATCACTGATAGAGGGAATGTAAAAACCGTTACACTTGAACTGAATTACAAAACAGAACAGAGTCACACATGCAGAAAACACACTATGGCTGCTTAACGGGAAAGGTGAGGTGGGGTGATACATAAAACAAGGGTATCAAATTAGCTCAGATACCGTTCCATAAACCCAATATGTAGTAGACAAGACCTACTCCTTGCTCAGAGAACTGGACTCAACACGCCCTATTCACCGCACAAGAATATATCTGACTGGTAATAATCTTGAAACCTATGTATTGATATCTCTCTGTTAGTGTGTCAAGTGGGTGTAAAGCGGCATAAACACAGCCGTGAAAAGCAGCTAAACCCCATTATGAAAATAAATTACTTTGAAAAACCCATGAAACAACGACAGTGAAAGAGATAGAAATTCTTACACAATGAGTTCAGGGGCTGTGATGCAACCTGGATTGACCATATCTAGACCCACAGCTGGATGAGACATAAGGGTGGACACTCTTGGGGCTGAGAGGTTTGGTGAGGTTGGGTGAGCAAACGCAGACCCTTTAAAGTAATACTGCGTGGTACCCATCGCATGGGTCCCAAATCTC
The DNA here is from genome assembly GCF_965194805.1 of Balaenoptera borealis. Classification (NCBI taxonomy): domain Eukaryota; kingdom Metazoa; phylum Chordata; class Mammalia; order Artiodactyla; family Balaenopteridae; genus Balaenoptera; species Balaenoptera borealis. The sequence continues at coordinate 189,112 of NW_028123997.1, forward strand.
CAGCTTCAAGGGCATCTTCCTACATCGAAAACATGCATGAAAAACCCAGAAGATGGTACACCGTGTGATGGGGAAAGGTTTCTAAAACGCACCTCATTTCTCATCTCCTTGTGCCCGGGTTCGCCATTCCAGTCGCTTTACTAGCCATCTCCCTACTTGGAGCATCAGCACCTTTAACCTCCTGTTCCGTACAGGTTGCAATTTGTCCTGAGGATGAACGGGAAGACGGGGAACCAACGAGAGACTAGCTCTTGGTGTCGGGACAGGCACAGGTCACTCTATTTTCCCATCAGGAAGAAGAATTAACCACAGGCTCAGCCTGCCCCCCGGAACCAGAACAGGGCCTGAAGCCATCCTGCGCTTTTGCGGCCAGCTCCCAAAAAAGCGAGTTGTAAAATGGAGGTTCAGGGCACTGCAATTCACAAACCTGCAGAGTTATAAATGATAACTCTCGTCCACAAATATATTGAGGGAAGGCAAAGAAGAGGATTTGAAATCAAGGCAGAATTGCACGAAACAGATTTCAGGAGGTAGATACGAATCGCCTTTAAAGCACATGAAAAGCGGCAAAACGTTGACAATGATGCCCTTGGCCAAAAAGGGCGTATGCGTTTTTTCCTGAATATATTCAGGAAAAAACGCATACGCCCTTTTTGGCCAACCAAGCAACCTGGAAAGGCAAATCAGCGCTACAGAGAAGTCTCGCTTCCCATCGGTCAAAAGGGCCATGCTGAAAAAAGTGTCAAAACCAGAAATGCAGGACAGGCCATGGAGAAATGGGAGCCTTGCTACACTGATGGGCGGGATGTAAATTGCCAACAGCCACTCTGGAGAAGTGTACGGTGAGTCCTGAAACATCTAAAAAACACAGCTTAGAGAGCATAGGGCACTTCCACTCATGGGGGTATAAATTGGGAAAATGAAAAATCAGCAAGACACAAGCACCCCAAAGTTGAGGGCTGCTCTGTTGACAAGGACCTCCACTTCATTCCACCTTAAATATCCCAGGAAAGAGAAAAATGGATAAAGAAGTTGTGGTCCTTATGTACAATGGAATATCACTCAGCCATGAAATCAATGTCATAAGGTTAGTAGCAGCATGATGAGTGGATTTAGGTACGACGATTCTAAGTGAAATAAGTCACACAGAAAAGGACACTTCTCATAAGGTATCACTTTTAGAGGGAATGTAAAAACCGTTACACTTGAACTGAATTACAAAACAGAACAGAGTCACACATGCAGAAAAAAGACTATGGCTGCTTAACGGGAAAGGTGAGGTGGGGTGATACATAAAACAAGGGTATCAAATTAGCTCAGATACTGTTCCATAAACCCAATATGTAGTAGACAAGACCTACTCCTTGCTCAGAGAACTGGACTCAACACGCCCTATTCACCGCACAAGAATATATCTGACTGGTAATAATCTTAAAACCTATGTATTGATATCTCTCTGTTAGTGTGTCAAGTGGGTGTGAAGCGGCATAAACACAGCCGTGAAAAGCAGCTAAACCCCATTATGAAAATAAATTACTTTGAAAAACCCATGAAACAACGACAGTGAAAGAGATAGAAATTCTTACACAATGAGTTCAGGGGCTGTGATGCAACCTGGATTGACCATATCTAGACCCACAGCTGGATGAGACATAAGGGTGGACACTCTTGGGGCTGAGAGGTTTGGTGAGGTTGGGTGAGCAAACGCAGACCCTTTAAAGTAATACTGCGTGGTACCCATCGCATGGGTCCCAAATCTCCAGCTTCAAGGGCATCTTCCTACATCGAAAACATGCATGAAAAACCCAGAAGATGGTACACCGTGTGATGGGGAAAGGTTTCTAAAACGCACCTCATTTCTCATCTCCTTGTGCCCGGGTTCGCCATTCCAGTCGCTTTACTAGCCATCTCCCTACTTGGAGCATCAGCACCTTTAACCTCCTGTTCCGTACAGGTTGCAATTTGTCCTGAGGATGAACGGGAAGACGGGGAACCAACGAGAGACTAGCTCTTGGTGTCGGGACAGGCACAGGTCACTCTATTTTCCCATCAGGAAGAAGAATTAACCACAGGCTCAGCCTGCCCCCCGGAACCAGAACAGGGCCTGAAGCCATCCTGCGCTTTTGCGGCCAGCTCCCAAAAAAGCGAGTTGTAAAATGGAGGTTCAGGGCACTGCAATTCACAAACCTGCAGAGTTATAAATGATAACTCTCGTCCACAAATATATTGAGGGAAGGCAAAGAAGAGGATTTGAAATCAAGGCAGAATTGCACGAAACAGATTTCAGGAGGTAGATACGAATCGCCTTTAAAGCACATGAAAAGCGGCAAAACGTTGACAATGATGCCCTTGGCCAAAAAGGGCGTATGCGTTTTTTCCTGAATATATTCAGGAAAAAACGCATACGCCCTTTTTGGCCAACCAAGCAACCTGGAAAGGCAAATCAGCGCTACAGAGAAGTCTCGCTTCCCATCGGTCAAAAGGGCCATGCTGAAAAAAGTGTCAAAACCAGAAATGCAGGACAGGCCATGGAGAAATGGGAGCCTTGCTACACTGATGGGCGGGATGTAAATTGCCAACAGCCACTCTGGAGAAGTGTACGGTGAGTCCTGAAACATCTAAAAAACACAGCTTAGAGAGCATAGGGCACTTCCACTCATGGGGGTATAAATTGGGAAAATGAAAAATCAGCAAGACACAAGCACCCCAAAGTTGAGGGCTGCTCTGTTGACAAGGACCTCCACTTCATTCCACCTTAAATATCCCAGGAAAGAGAAAAATGGATAAAGAAGTTGTGGTCCTTATGTACAATGGAATATCACTCAGCCATGAAATCAATGTCATAAGGTTAGTAGCAGCATGATGAGTGGATTTAGGTACGACGATTCTAAGTGAAATAAGTCACACAGAAAAGGACACTTCTCATAAGGTATCACTTTTAGAGGGAATGTAAAAACCGTTACACTTGAACTGAATTACAAAACAGAACAGAGTCACACATGCAGAAAAAAGACTATGGCTGCTTAACGGGAAAGGTGAGGTGGGGTGATACATAAAACAAGGGTATCAAATTAGCTCAGATACTGTTCCATAAACCCAATATGTAGTAGACAAGACCTACTCCTTGCTCAGAGAACTGGACTCAACACGCCCTATTCACCGCACAAGAATATATCTGACTGGTAATAATCTTAAAACCTATGTATTGATATCTCTCTGTTAGTGTGTCAAGTGGGTGTGAAGCGGCATAAACACAGCCGTGAAAAGCAGCTAAACCCCATTATGAAAATAAATTACTTTGAAAAACCCATGAAACAACGACAGTGAAAGAGATAGAAATTCTTACACAATGAGTTCAGGGGCTGTGATGCAACCTGGATTGACCATATCTAGACCCACAGCTGGATGAGACATAAGGGTGGACACTCTTGGGGCTGAGAGGTTTGGTGAGGTTGGGTGAGCAAACGCAGATCCTTTAAAGTAATACTGCGTGGTACCCATCGCATGGGTCCCAAATCTCCAGGTTCAAGGGCATCTTCCTACATCGAAAACATGCATGAGAAACCCAGAAGATGGTACACCGTGTGATGGGGAAAGGTTTCTAAAACGCACCTCATTTCTCATCTCCTTGTGCCCGGGTTCGCCATTCCAGCCACTTTACTAGCAATCTCCCTACTTGGAGCATCAGCACCTTTAACCTCCTGTTCCGTACAGGTTGCAATTTGTCCTGAGGATGAACGGGAAGACGGGGAACCAACGAGAGACTAGCTCTTGGTGTCGGGACAGGCACAGGTCACTCTATTTTCCCATCAGGAAGAAGAATTAACCACAGGCTCAGCCTGCCCCCCGGAACCAGAACAGGGCCTGAAGCCATCCTGCGCTTTTGCGGCCAGCTCCCAAAAAAGCGAGTTGTAAAATGGAGGTTCAGGGCACTGCAATTCACAAACCTGCAGAGTTATAAATGATAACTCTCGTCCACAAATATATTGAGGGAAGGCAAAGAAGAGGATTTGAAATCAAGGCAGAATTGCACGAAACAGATTTCAGGAGGTAGATACGAATCGCCTTTAAAGCACATGAAAAGCGGCAAAACGTTGACAATGATGCCCTTGGCCAAAAAGGGCGTATGCGTTTTTTCCTGAATATATTCAGGAAAAAACGCATACGCCCTTTTTGGCCAACCAAGCAACCTGGAAAGGCAAATCAGCGCTACAGAGAAGTCTCGCTTCCCATCGGTCAAAAGGGCCATGCTGAAAAAAGTGTCAAAACCAGAAATGCAGGACAGGCCATGGAGAAATGGGAGCCTTGCTACACTGATGGGCGGGATGTAAATTGCCAACAGCCACTCTGGAGAAGTGTACGGTGAGTCCTGAAACATCTAAAAAACACAGCTTAGAGAGCATAGGGCACTTCCACTCATGGGGGTATAAATTGGGAAAATGAAAAATCAGCAAGACACAAGCACCCCAAAGTTGAGGGCTGCTCTGTTGACAAGGACCTCCACTTCATTCCACCTTAAATATCCCAGGAAAGAGAAAAATGGATAAAGAAGTTGTGGTCCTTATGTACAATGGAATATCACTCAGCCATGAAATCAATGTCATAAGGTTAGTAGCAGCATGATGAGTGGATTTAGGTACGACGATTCTAAGTGAAATAAGTCACACAGAAAAGGACACTTCTCATAAGGTATCACTTTTAGAGGGAATGTAAAAACCGTTACACTTGAACTGAATTACAAAACAGAACAGAGTCACACATGCAGAAAACAGACTATGGCTGCTTAACGGGAAAGGTGAGGTGGGGTGATACATAAAACAAGGGTATCAAATTAGCTCAGATACTGTTCCATAAACCCAATATGTAGTAGACAAGACCTACTCCTTGCTCAGAGAACTGGACTCAACACGCCCTATTCACCGCACAAGAATATATCTGACTGGTAATAATCTTGAAACCTATGTATTGATATCTCTCTGTTAGTGTGTCAAGTGGGTGTAAAGTGGCATAAACACAGCCGTGAAAAGCAGCTAAACCCCATTATGAAAATAAATTACTTTGAAAAACCCATGAAACAACGACAGTGAAAGAGATAGAAATTCTTACACAATGAGTTCAGGGGCTGTGATGCAACCTGGATTGACCATATCTAGACCCACAGCTGGATGAGACATAAGGGTGGACACTCTTGGGGCTGAGAGGTTTGGTGAGGTTGGGTGAGCAAACGCAGACCCTTTAAAGTAATACTGCGTGGGACCCATCGCATGGGTCCCAAATCTCCAGCTTCAAGGGCATCTTCCTACATCGAAAACATGCATGAGAAACCCAGAAGATGGTACACCGTGTGATGGGGAAAGGTTTCTAAAACGCACCTCATTTCTCATCTCCTTGTGCCCGGGTTCGCCATTCCAGCCACTTTACTAGCAATCTCCCTACTTGGAGCATCAGCACCTTTAACCTCCTGTTCCGTACAGGTTGCAATTTGTCCTGAGGATGAACGGGAAGACGGGGAACCAACGAGAGACTAGCTCTTGGTGTTGGGACAGGCACAGGTCACTCTATTTTCCCATCAGGAAGAAGAATTAACCACAGGCTCAGCCTGCCCCCCGGAACCAGAACAGGGCCTGAAGCCATCCTGCGCATTTGCGGCCAGCTCCCAAAAAAGCGAGTTGTAAAATGGAGGTTCAGGGCACTGCAATTCACAAACCTGCAGAGTTATAAATGATAACTCTCGTCCACAAATATATTGAGGGAAGGCAAAGAAGAGGATTTGAAATCAAGGCAGAATTGCACGAAACAGATTTCAGGAGGTAGATACGAATCGCCTTTAAAGGACATGAAAAGCGGCAAAACGTTGACAATGATGCCCTTGGCCAAAAAGGGCGTATGCGTTTTTTCCTGAATATATTCAGGAAAAAACGCATACGCCCTTTTTGGCCAACCAAGCAACCTGGAAAGGCAAATCAGCGCTACAGAGAAGTCTCGCTTCCCATCGGTCAAAAGGGCCATGCTGAAAAAAGTGTCAAAACCAGAAATGCAGGACAGGCCATGGAGAAATGGGAGCCTTGCTACACTGATGGGCGGGATGTAAATTGCCAACAGCCACTCTGGAGAAGTGTACGGTGAGTCCTGAAACATCTAAAAAACACAGCTTAGAGAGCATAGGGCACTTCCACTCATGGGGGTATAAATTGGGAAAATGAAAAATCAGCAAGACACAAGCACCCCAAAGTTGAGGGCTGCTCTGTTGACAAGGACCTCCACTTCATTCCACCTTAAATATCCCAGGAAAGAGAAAAATGGATAAAGAAGTTGTGGTCCTTATGTACAATGGAATATCACTCAGCCATGAAATCAATGTCATAAGGTTAGTAGCAGCATGATGAGTGGATTTAGGTACGACGATTCTAAGTGAAATAAGTCACACAGAAAAGGACACTTCTCATAAGGTATCACTTTTAGAGGGAATGTAAAAACCGTTACACTTGAACTGAATTACAAAACAGAACAGAGTCACACATGCAGAAAACAGACTATGGCTGCTTAACGGGAAAGGTGAGGTGGGGTGATACATAAAACAAGGGTATCAAATTAGCTCAGATACTGTTCCATAAACCCAATATGTAGTAGACAAGACCTACTCCTTGCTCAGAGAACTGGACTCAACACGCCCTATTCACCGCACAAGAATATATCTGACTGGTAATAATCTTAAAACCTATGTATTGATATCTCTCTGTTAGTGTGTCAAGTGGGTGTGAAGCGGCATAAACACAGCCGTGAAAAGCAGCTAAACCCCATTATGAAAATAAATTACTTTGAAAAACCCATGAAACAACGACAGTGAAAGAGATAGAAATTCTTACACAATGAGTTCAGGGGCTGTGATGCAACCTGGATTGACCATATCTAGACCCACAGCTGGATGAGACATAAGGGTGGACACTCTTGGGGCTGAGAGGTTTGGTGAGGTTGGGTGAGCAAACGCAGACCCTTTAAAGTAATACTGCGTGGTACCCATCGCATGGGTCCCAAATCTCCAGGTTCAAGGGCATCTTCCTACATCGAAAACATGCATGAGAAACCCAGAAGATGGTACACCGTGTGATGGGGAAAGGTTTCTAAAACGCACCTCATTTCTCATCTCCTTGTGCCCGGGTTCGCCATTCCAGCCACTTTACTAGGAAGCTCCCTACTTGGAGCATCAGCACCTTTAACCTCCTGTTCCGTACAGGTTGCAATTTGTCCTGAGGATGAACGGGAAGACGGGGAACCAACGAGAGACTAGCTCTTGGTGTCGGGACAGGCACAGGTCACTCTATTTTCCCATCAGGAAGAAGAATTAACCACAGGCTCAGCCTGCCCCCCGGAACCAGAACAGGGCCTGAAGCCATCCTGCGCTTTTGCGGCCAGCTCCCAAAAAAGCGAGTTGTAAAATGGAGGTTCAGGGCACTGCAATTCACAAACCTGCAGAGTTATAAATGATAACTCTCGTCCACAAATATATTGAGGGAAGGCAAAGAAGAGGATTTGAAATCAAGGCAGAATTGCACGAAACAGATTTCAGGAGGTAGATACGAATCGCCTTTAAAGCACATGAAAAGCGGCAAAACGTTGACAATGATGCCCTTGGCCAAAAAGGGCGTATGCGTTTTTTCCTGAATATATTCAGGAAAAAACGCATACGCCCTTTTTGGCCAACCAAGCAACCTGGAAAGGCAAATCAGCGCTACAGAGAAGTCTCGCTTCCCATCGGTCAAAAGGGCCATGCTGAAAAAAGTGTCAAAACCAGAAATGCAGGACAGGCCATGGAGAAATGGGAGCCTTGCTACACTGATGGGCGGGATGTAAATTGCCAACAGCCACTCTGGAGAAGTGTACGGTGTGTCCTGAAACATCTGAAAAACACAGCTTAGAGAGCAGAGGGCACTTCCACTCATGGGGGTATAAATTGGGAAAATGAAAAATCAGCAAGACACAAGCACCCCAAAGTTGAGGGCTGCTCTGTTGACAAGGACCTCCACTTCATTCCACCTTAAATATCCCAGGAAAGAGAAAAATGGATAAAGAAGTTGTGGTCCTTATGTACAATGGAATATCACTCAGCCATGAAATCAATGTCATAAGGTTAGTAGCAGCATGATGAGTGGATTTAGGTACGACGATTCTAAGTGAAATAAGTCACACAGAAAAGGACACTTCTCATAAGGTATCACTGATAGAGGGAATGTAAAAACCGTTACACTTGAACTGAATTACAAAACAGAACAGAGTCACACATGCAGAAAACACACTATGGCTGCTTAACGGGAAAGGTGAGGTGGGGTGATACATAAAACAAGGTATCAAATTAGCTCAGATACTGTTCCATAAACCCAATATGTAGTAGACAAGACCTACTCCTTGCTCAGAGAACTGTACTCAACACGCCCTATTCACCGCACAAGAATATATCTGACTGGTAATAATCTTGAAACCTATGTATTGATATCTCTCTGTTAGTGTGTCAAGTGGGTGTGAAGCGGCATAAACACAGCCGTGAAAAGCAGCTAAACCCCATTATGAAAATAAATTACTTTGAAAAACCCATGAAACAACGACAGTGAAAGAGATAGAAATTCTTACACAATGAGTTCAGGGGCTGTGATGCAACCTGGATTGACCATATCTAGACCCACAGCTGGATGAGACATAAGGGTGGACACTCTTGGGGCTGAGAGGTTTGGTGAGGTTGGGTGAGCAAATGCAGACCCTTTAAAGTAATACTGCGTGGTACCCATCGCATGGGTCCCAAATCTCCAGGTTCAAGGGCATCTTCCTACATCGAAAACATGCATGAGAAACCCAGAAGATGGTACACCGTGTGATGGGGAAAGGTTTCTAAAACGCACCTCATTTCTCATCTCCTTGTGCCCGGGTTCGCCATTCCAGCCACTTTACTAGCAATCTCCCTACTTGGAGCATCAGCACCTTTAACCTCCTGTTCCGTACAGGTTGCAATTTGTCCTGAGGATGAACGGGAAGACGGGGAACCAACGAGAGACTAGCTCTTGGTGTTGGGACAGGCACAGGTCACTCTATTTTCCCATCAGGAAGAAGAATTAACCACAGGCTCAGCCTGCCCCCCAGAACCAGAACAGGGCCTGAAGCCATCCTGCGCTTTTGCGGCCAGCTCCCAAAAAAGCGAGTTGTAAAATGGAGGTTCAGGGCACTGCAATTCACAAACCTGCAGAGTTATAAATGATAACTCTCGTCCACAAATATATTGAGGGAAGGCAAAGAAGAGGATTTGAAATCAAGGCAGAATTGCACGAAACAGATTTCAGGAGGTAGATACGAATCGCCTTTAAAGCACATGAAAAGCGGCAAAACGTTGACAATGATGCCCTTGGCCAAAAAGGGCGTATGCGTTTTTTCCTGAATATATTCAGGAAAAAACGCATACGCCCTTTTTGGCCAACCAAGCAACCTGGAAAGGCAAATCAGCGCTACAGAGAAGTCTCGCTTCCCATCGGTCAAAAGGGCCATGCTGAAAAAAGTGTCAAAACCAGAAATGCAGGACAGGCCATGGAGAAATGGGAGCCTTGCTACACTGATGGGCGGGATGTAAATTGCCAACAGCCACTCTGGAGAAGTGTACGGTGTGTCCTGAAACATCTGAAAAACACAGCTTAGAGAGCATAGGGCACTTCCACTCATGGGGGTATAAATTGGGAAAATGAAAAATCAGCAAGACACAAGCACCCCAAAGTTGAGGGCTGCTCTGTTGACAAGGACCTCCACTTCATTCCACCTTAAATATCCCAGGAAAGAGAAAAATGGATAAAGAAGTTGTCGTCCTTATGTACAATGGAATATCACTCAGCCATTAAATCAATGTCATAAGGTTAGTAGCAGCATGATGAGTGGATTTAGGTACGACGATTCTAAGAGAAATAAGTCACACAGAAAAGGACACTTCTCATAAGGTATCACTTATAGAGGGAATGTAAAAACCGTTACACTTGAACTGAATTACAAAACAGAACAGAGTCACACATGCAGAAAACAGACTATGGCTGCTTAACGGGAAAGGTGAGGTGGGGTGATACATAAAACAAGGGTATCAAATTAGCTCAGATACTGTTCCATAAACCCAATATGTAGTAGACAAGACCTACTCCTTGCTCAGAGAACTGGACTCAACACGCCCTATTCACCGCACAAGAATATATCTGACTAGTAATAATCTTAAAACCTATGTATTGATATCTCTCTGTTAGTGTGTCAAGTGGGTGTGAAGCGGCATAAACACAGCCATGAAAAGCAGCTAAACCCCATTATGAAAATAAATTACTTTGAAAAACCCATGAAACAACGACAGTGAAAGAGATAGAAATTCTTACACAATGAGTTCAGGGGCTGTGATGCAACCTGGATTGACCATATCTAGACCCACAGCTGGATGAGACATAAGGGTGGACACTCTTGGGGCTGAGAGGTTTGGTGAGGTTGGGTGAGCAAACGCAGACCCTTTAAAGTAGTACTGCGTGGTACCCATCGCATGGGTCCCAAATCTCCAGGTTCAAGGGCATCTTCCTACATCGAAAACATGCATGAGAAACCCACAAGATGGTACACCGTATGATGGGGAAAGGTTTCTAAAACGCACCTCATTTCTCATCTCCTTGTGCCCGGGTTCGCCATTCCAGTCGCTTTACTAGCAATCTCCCTACTTGGAGCATCAGCACCTTTAACCTCCTGTTCCGTACAGGTTGCAATTTGTCCTGAGGATGAACGGGAAGACGGGGAACCAACGAGAGACTAGCTCTTGGTGTCGGGACAGGCACAGGTCACTCTATTTTCCCATCAGGAAGAAGAATTAACCACAGGCTCAGCCTGCCCCCCGGAACCAGAACAGGGCCTGAAGCCATCCTGCGCTTTTGCGGCCAGCTCCCAAAAAAGCGAGTTGTAAAATGGAGGTTCAGGGCACTGCAATTCACAAACCTGCAGAGTTATAAATGATAACTCTCGTCCACAAATATATTGAGGGAAGGCAAAGAAGAGGATTTGAAATCAAGGCAGAATTGCACGAAACAGATTTCAGGAGGTAGATACGAATCGCCTTTAAAGCACATGAAAAGCGGCAAAACGTTGACAATGATGCCCTTGGCCAAAAAGGGCGTATGCGTTTTTTCCTGAATATATTCAGGAAAAAACGCATACGCCCTTTTTGGCCAACCAAGCAACCTGGAAAGGCAAATCAGCGCTACAGAGAAGTCTCGCTTCCCATCGGTCAAAAGGGCCATGCTGAAAAAAGTGTCAAAACCAGAAATGCAGGACAGGCCATGGAGAAATGGGAGCCTTGCTACACTGATGGGCGGGATGTAAATTGCCAACAGCCACTCTGGAGAAGTGTACGGTGTGTCCTGAAACATCTGAAAAACACAGCTTAGAGAGCATAGGGCACTTCCACTCATGGGGGTATAAATTGGGAAAATGAAAAATCAGCAAGACACAAGCACCCCAAAGTTGAGGGCTGCTCTGTTGACAAGGACCTCCACTTCATTCCACCTTAAATATCCCAGGAAAGAGAAAAATGGATAAAGAAGTTGTCGTCCTTATGTACAATGGAATATCACTCAGCCATGAAATCAATGTCATAAGGTTAGTAGCAGCATGATGAGTGGATTTAGGTACGACGATTCTAAGAGAAATAAGTCACACAGAAAAGGACACTTCTCATAAGGTATCACTTATAGAGGGAATGTAAAAACCGTTACACTTGAACTGAATTACAAAACAGAACAGAGTCACACATGCAGAAAACACACTATGGCTGCTTAACGGGAAAGGTGAGGTGGGGTGATACATAAAACAAGGGTATCAAATTAGCTCAGATACCGTTCCATAAACCCAATATGTAATAGACAAGACGTACTCCTTGCTCAGAGAACTGGACTCAACACGCCCTATTCACCGCACAAGAATATATCTGACTAGTAATAATCTTAAAACCTATGTATTGATATCTCTCTGTTAGTGTGTCAAGTGGGTGTAAAGCGGCATAAACACAGCCGTGAAAAGCAGCTAAACCCCATTATGAAAATAAATTACTTTGTAAAACCCATGAAACAACGACAGTGAAAGAGATAGAAATTCTTACACAATGAGTTCAGGGGCTGTGATGCAACCTGGATTGACCATATCTAGACCCACAGCTGGATGAGACATAAGGGTGGACACTCTTGGGGCTGAGAGGTTTGGTGAGGTTGGGTGAGCAAACGCAGACCCTTTAAAGTAATACTGCGTGGTACCCATCGCATGGGTCCCAAATCTCCAGGTTCAAGGGCATCTTCCTACATCGAAAACATGCATGAGAAACCCAGAAGATGGTACACCGTGTGATGGGGAAAGGTTTCTAAAACGCACCTCATTTCTCATCTTCTTGTGCCCGGGTTCGCCATTCCAGTCGCTTTACTAGCAATCTCCCTACTTGGAGCATCAGCACCTTTAACCTCCTGTTCCGTACAGGTTGCAATTTGTCCTGAGGATGAACGGGAAGACGGGGAACCAACGAGAGACTAGCTCTTGGTGTCGGGACAGGCACAGGTCACTCTATTTTCCCATCAGGAAGAAGAATTAACCACAGGCTCAGCCTGCCCCCCGGAACCAGAACAGGGCCTGAAGCCATCCTGCGCTTTTGCGGCCAGCTCCCAAAAAAGCGAGTTGTAAAATGGAGGTTCAGGGCACTGCAATTCACAAACCTGCAGAGTTATAAATGATAACTCTCGTCCACAAATATATTGAGGGAAGGCAAAGAAGAGGATTTGAAATCAAGGCAGAATTGCACGAAACAGATTTCAGGAGGTAGATACGAATCGCCTTTAAAGCACATGAAAAGCGGCAAAACGTTGACAATGATGCCCTTGGCCAAAAAGGGCGTATGCGTTTTTTCCTGAATATATTCAGGAAAAAACGCATACGCCCTTTTTGGCCAACCAAGCAACCTGGAAAGGCAAATCAGCGCTACAGAGAAGTCTCGCTTCCCATCGGTCAAAAGGGCCATGCTGAAAAAAGTGTCAAAACCAGAAATGCAGGACAGGCCATGGAGAAATGGGAGCCTTGCTACACTGATGGGCGGGATGTAAATTGCCAACAGCCACTCTGGAGAAGTGTACGGTGAGTCCTGAAACATCTAAAAAACACAGCTTAGAGAGCATAGGGCACTTCCACTCATGGGGGTATAAATTGGGAAAATGAAAAATCAGCAAGACACAAGCACCCCAAAGTTGAGGGCTGCTCTGTTGACAAGGACCTCCACTTCATTCCACCTTAAATATCCCAGGAAAGAGAAAAATGGATAAAGAAGTTGTGGTCCTTATGTACAATGGAATATCACTCAGCCATGAAATCAATGTCATAAGGTTAGTAGCAGCATGATGAGTGGATTTAGGTACGACGATTCTAAGTGAAATAAGTCACACAGAAAAGGACACTTCTCATAAGGTATCACTGATAGAGGGAATGTAAAAACCGTTACACTTGAACTGAATTACAAAACAGAACAGAGTCACACATGCAGAAAACACACTATGGCTGCTTAACGGGAAAGGTGAGGTGGGGTGATACATAAAACAAGGGTATCAAATTAGCTCAGATACCGTTCCATAAACCCAATATGTAGTAGACAAGACCTACTCCTTGCTCAGAGAACTGTACTCAACACGCCCTATTCACCGCACAAGAATATATCTGACTGGTAATAATCTTGAAACCTATGTATTGATATCTCTCTGTTAGTGTGTCAAGTGGGTGTAAAGCGGCATAAACACAGCCGTGAAAAGCAGCTAAACCCCATTATGAAAATAAATTACTTTGAAAAACCCATGAAACAACGACAGTGAAAGAGATAGAAATTCTTACACAATGAGTTCAGGGGCTGTGATGCAACCTGGATTGACCATATCTAGACCCACAGCTGGATGAGACATAAGGGTGGACACTCTTGGGGCTGAGAGGTTTGGTGAGGTTGGGTGAGCAAACGCAGACCCTTTAAAGTAATACTGCGTGGGACCCATCGCATGGGTCCCAAATCTCCAGCTTCAAGGGCATCTTCCTACATCGAAAACATGCATGAGAAACCCAGAAGATGGTACACCGTGTGATGGGGAAAGGTTTCTAAAACGCACCTCATTTCTCATCTCCTTGTGCCCGGGTTCGCCATTCCAGCCACTTTACTAGCAATCTCCCTACTTGGAGCATCAGCACCTTTAACCTCCTGTTCCGTACAGGTTGCAATTTGTCCTGAGGATGAACGGGAAGACGGGGAACCAACGAGAGACTAGCTCTTGGTGTTGGGACAGGCACAGGTCACTCTATTTTCCCATCAGGAAGAAGAATTAACCACAGGCTCAGCCTGCCCCCCAGAACCAGAACAGGGCCTGAAGCCATCCTGCGCTTTTGCGGCCAGCTCCCAAAAAAGCGAGTTGTAAAATGGAGGTTCAGGGCACTGCAATTCACAAACCTGCAGAGTTATAAATGATAACTCTCGTCCACAAATATATTGAGGGAAGGCAAAGAAGAGGATTTGAAATCAAGGCAGAATTGCACGAAACAGATTTCAGGAGGTAGATACGAATCGCCTTTAAAGCACATGAAAAGCGGCAAAACGTTGACAATGATGCCCTTGGCCAAAAAGGGCGTATGCGTTTTTTCCTGAATATATTCAGGAAAAAACGCATACGCCCTTTTTGGCCAACCAAGCAACCTGGAAAGGCAAATCAGCGCTACAGAGAAGTCTCGCTTCCCATCGGTCAAAAGGGCCATGCTGAAAAAAGTGTCAAAACCAGAAATGCAGGACAGGCCATGGAGAAATGGGAGCCTTGCTACACTGATGGGCGGGATGTAAATTGCCAACAGCCACTCTGGAGAAGTGTACGGTGTGTCCTGAAACATCTGAAAAACACAGCTTAGAGAGCATAGGGCACTTCCACTCATGGGGGTATAAATTGGGAAAATGAAAAATCAGCAAGACACAAGCACCCCAAAGTTGAGGGCTGCTCTGTTGACAAGGACCTCCACTTCATTCCACCTTAAATATCCCAGGAAAGAGAAAAATGGATAAAGAAGTTGTCGTCCTTATGTACAATGGAATATCACTCAGCCATTAAATCAATGTCATAAGGTTAGTAGCAGCATGATGAGTGGATTTAGGTACGACGATTCTAAGAGAAATAAGTCACACAGAAAAGGACACTTCTCATAAGGTATCACTTATAGAGGGAATGTAAAAACCGTTACACTTGAACTGAATTACAAAACAGAACAGAGTCACACATGCAGAAAACAGACTATGGCTGCTTAACGGGAAAGGTGAGGTGGGGTGATACATAAAACAAGGGTATCAAATTAGCTCAGATACTGTTCCATAAACCCAATATGTAGTAGACAAGACCTACTCCTTGCTCAGAGAACTGGACTCAACACGCCCTATTCACCGCACAAGAATATATCTGACTAGTAATAATCTTAAAACCTATGTATTGATATCTCTCTGTTAGTGTGTCAAGTGGGTGTGAAGCGGCATAAACACAGCCATGAAAAGCAGCTAAACCCCATTATGAAAATAAATTACTTTGAAAAACCCATGAAACAACGACAGTGAAAGAGATAGAAATTCTTACACAATGAGTTCAGGGGCTGTGATGCAACCTGGATTGACCATATCTAGACCCACAGCTGGATGAGACATAAGGGTGGACACTCTTGGGGCTGAGAGGTTTGGTGAGGTTGGGTGAGCAAACGCAGACCCTTTAAAGTAGTACTGCGTGGTACCCATCGCATGGGTCCCAAATCTCCAGGTTCAAGGGCATCTTCCTACATCGAAAACATGCATGAGAAACCCACAAGATGGTACACCGTATGATGGGGAAAGGTTTCTAAAACGCACCTCATTTCTCATCTCCTTGTGCCCGGGTTCGCCATTCCAGTCGCTTTACTAGCAATCTCCCTACTTGGAGCATCAGCACCTTTAACCTCCTGTTCCGTACAGGTTGCAATTTGTCCTGAGGATGAACGGGAAGACGGGGAACCAACGAGAGACTAGCTCTTGGTGTCGGGACAGGCACAGGTCACTCTATTTTCCCATCAGGAAGAAGAATTAACCACAGGCTCAGCCTGCCCCCCGGAACCAGAACAGGGCCTGAAGCCATCCTGCGCTTTTGCGGCCAGCTCCCAAAAAAGCGAGTTGTAAAATGGAGGTTCAGGGCACTGCAATTCACAAACCTGCAGAGTTATAAATGATAACTCTCGTCCACAAATATATTGAGGGAAGGCAAAGAAGAGGATTTGAAATCAAGGCAGAATTGCACGAAACAGATTTCAGGAGGTAGATACGAATCGCCTTTAAAGCACATGAAAAGCGGCAAAACGTTGACAATGATGCCCTTGGCCAAAAAGGGCGTATGCGTTTTTTCCTGAATATATTCAGGAAAAAACGCATACGCCCTTTTTGGCCAACCAAGCAACCTGGAAAGGCAAATCAGCGCTACAGAGAAGTCTCGCTTCCCATCGGTCAAAAGGGCCATGCTGAAAAAAGTGTCAAAACCAGAAATGCAGGACAGGCCATGGAGAAATGGGAGCCTTGCTACACTGATGGGCGGGATGTAAATTGCCAACAGCCACTCTGGAGAAGTGTACGGTGTGTCCTGAAACATCTAAAAAACACAGCTTAGAGAGCATAGGGCACTTCCACTCATGGGGGTATAAATTGGGAAAATGAAAAATCAGCAAGACACAAGCACCCCAAAGTTGAGGGCTGCTCTGTTGACAAGGACCTCCACTTCATTCCACCTTAAATATCCCAGGAAAGAGAAAAAAGGATAAAGAAGTTGTGGTCCTTATGTACAATGGAATATCACTCAGCCATGAAATCAATGTCATAAGGTTAGTAGCAGCATGATGAGTGGATTTAGGTACGACGATTCTAAGTGAAATAAGTCACACAGAAATGGACACTTCTCATAAGGTATCACTGATAGAGGGAATGTAAAAACCGTTATACTTGAACTGAATTACAAAACAGAACCGAGTCACACATGCAGAAAACACACTATGGCTGCTTAACGGGAAAGGTGAGGTGGGGTGATACATAAAACAAGGGTATCAAATTAGCTCAGATACCGTTCCATAAACCCAATATGTAGTAGAAAAGACCTACTCCTTGCTCAGAGAACTGTACTCAACACGCCCTATTCACCGCACAAGAATATATCTGACTGGTAATAATCTTGAAACCTATGTATTGATATCTCTCTGTTAGTGTGTCAAGTGGGTGTAAAGCGGCATAAACACAGCCGTGAAAAGCAGCTAAACCCCATTATGAAAATAAATTACTTTGAAAAACCCATGAAACAACGACAGTGAAAGAGATAGAAATTCTTACACAATGAGTTCAGGGGCTGTGATGCAACCTGGATTGACCATATCTAGACCCACAGCTGGATGAGACATAAGGGTGGACACTCTTGGGGCTGAGAGGTTTGGTGAGGTTGGGTGAGCAAACGCAGACCCTTTAAAGTAATACTGCGTGGGACCCATCGCATGGGTCCCAAATCTCCAGCTTCAAGGGCATCTTCCTACATCGAAAACATGCATGAGAAACCCAGAAGATGGTACACCGTGTGATGGGGAAAGGTTTCTAAAACGCACCTCATTTCTCATCTCCTTGTGCCCGGGTTCGCCATTCCAGCCACTTTACTAGCAATCTCCCTACTTGGAGCATCAGCACCTTTAACCTCCTGTTCCGTACAGGTTGCAATTTGTCCTGAGGATGAACGGGAAGACGGGGAACCAACGAGAGACTAGCTCTTGGTGTTGGGACAGGCACAGGTCACTCTATTTTCCCATCAGGAAGAAGAATTAACCACAGGCTCAGCCTGCCCCCCGGAACCAGAACAGGGCCTGAAGCCATCCTGCGCTTTTGCGGCCAGCTCCCAAAAAAGCGAGTTGTAAAATGGAGGTTCAGGGCACTGCAATTCACAAACCTGCAGAGTTATAAATGATAACTCTCGTCCACAAATATATTGAGGGAAGGCAAAGAAGAGGATTTGAAATCAAGGCAGAATTGCACGAAACAGATTTCAGGAGGTAGATACGAATCGCCTTTAAAGCACATGAAAAGCGGCAAAACGTTGACAATGATGCCCTTGGCCAAAAAGGGCGTATGCGTTTTTTCCTGAATATATTCAGGAAAAAACGCATACGCCCTTTTTGGCCAACCAAGCAACCTGGAAAGGCAAATCAGCGCTACAGAGAAGTCTCGCTTCCCATCGGTCAAAAGGGCCATGCTGAAAAAAGTGTCAAAACCAGAAATGCAGGACAGGCCATGGAGAAATGGGAGCCTTGCTACACTGATGGGCGGGATGTAAATTGCCAACAGCCACTCTGGAGAAGTGTACGGTGTGTCCTGAAACATCTGAAAAACACAGCTTAGAGAGCATAGGGCACTTCCACTCATGGGGGTATAAATTGGGAAAATGAAAAATCAGCAAGACACAAGCACCCCAAAGTTGAGGGCTGCTCTGTTGACAAGGACCTCCACTTCATTCCACCTTAAATATCCCAGGAAAGAGAAAAATGGATAAAGAAGTTGTCGTCCTTATGTACAATGGAATATCACTCAGCCATGAAATCAATGTCATAAGGTTAGTAGCAGCATGATGAGTGGATTTAGGTACGACGATTCTAAGAGAAATAAGTCACACAGAAAAGGACACTTCTCATAAGGTATCACTTATAGAGGGAATGTAAAAACCGTTACACTTGAACTGAATTACAAAACAGAACAGAGTCACACATGCAGAAAACACACTATGGCTGCTTAACGGGAAAGGTGAGGTGGGGTGATACATAAAACAAGGGTATCAAATTAGCTCAGATACCGTTCCATAAACCCAATATGTAATAGACAAGACGTACTCCTTGCTCAGAGAACTGGACTCAACACGCCCTATTCACCGCACAAGAATATATCTGACTAGTAATAATCTTAAAACCTATGTATTGATATCTCTCTGTTAGTGTGTCAAGTGGGTGTAAAGCGGCATAAACACAGCCGTGAAAAGCAGCTAAACCCCATTATGAAAATAAATTACTTTGTAAAACCCATGAAACAACGACAGTGAAAGAGATAGAAATTCTTACACAATGAGTTCAGGGGCTGTGATGCAACCTGGATTGACCATATCTAGACCCACAGCTGGATGAGACATAAGGGTGGACACTCTTGGGGCTGAGAGGTTTGGTGAGGTTGGGTGAGCAAACGCAGACCCTTTAAAGTAATACTGCGTGGTACCCATCGCATGGGTCCCAAATCTCCAGGTTCAAGGGCATCTTCCTACATCGAAAACATGCATGAGAAACCCAGAAGATGGTACACCGTGTGATGGGGAAAGGTTTCTAAAACGCACCTCATTTCTCATCTTCTTGTGCCCGGGTTCGCCATTCCAGTCGCTTTACTAGCAATCTCCCTACTTGGAGCATCAGCACCTTTAACCTCCTGTTCCGTACAGGTTGCAATTTGTCCTGAGGATGAACGGGAAGACGGGGAACCAACGAGAGACTAGCTCTTGGTGTCGGGACAGGCACAGGTCACTCTATTTTCCCATCAGGAAGAAGAATTAACCACAGGCTCAGCCTGCCCCCCGGAACCAGAACAGGGCCTGAAGCCATCCTGCGCTTTTGCGGCCAGCTCCCAAAAAAGCGAGTTGTAAAATGGAGGTTCAGGGCACTGCAATTCACAAACCTGCAGAGTTATAAATGATAACTCTCGTCCACAAATATATTGAGGGAAGGCAAAGAAGAGGATTTGAAATCAAGGCAGAATTGCACGAAACAGATTTCAGGAGGTAGATACGAATCGCCTTTAAAGCACATGAAAAGCGGCAAAACGTTGACAATGATGCCCTTGGCCAAAAAGGGCGTATGCGTTTTTTCCTGAATATATTCAGGAAAAAACGCATACGCCCTTTTTGGCCAACCAAGCAACCTGGAAAGGCAAATCAGCGCTACAGAGAAGTCTCGCTTCCCATCGGTCAAAAGGGCCATGCTGAAAAAAGTGTCAAAACCAGAAATGCAGGACAGGCCATGGAGAAATGGGAGCCTTGCTACACTGATGGGCGGGATGTAAATTGCCAACAGCCACTCTGGAGAAGTGTACGGTGAGTCCTGAAACATCTAAAAAACACAGCTTAGAGAGCATAGGGCACTTCCACTCATGGGGGTATAAATTGGGAAAATGAAAAATCAGCAAGACACAAGCACCCCAAAGTTGAGGGCTGCTCTGTTGACAAGGACCTCCACTTCATTCCACCTTAAATATCCCAGGAAAGAGAAAAATGGATAAAGAAGTTGTGGTCCTTATGTACAATGGAATATCACTCAGCCATGAAATCAATGTCATAAGGTTAGTAGCAGCATGATGAGTGGATTTAGGTACGACGATTCTAAGTGAAATAAGTCACACAGAAAAGGACACTTCTCATAAGGTATCACTGATAGAGGGAATGTAAAAACCGTTACACTTGAACTGAATTACAAAACAGAACAGAGTCACACATGCAGAAAACACACTATGGCTGCTTAACGGGAAAGGTGAGGTGGGGTGATACATAAAACAAGGGTATCAAATTAGCTCAGATACCGTTCCATAAACCCAATATGTAGTAGACAAGACCTACTCCTTGCTCAGAGAACTGTACTCAACACGCCCTATTCACCGCACAAGAATATATCTGACTGGTAATAATCTTGAAACCTATGTATTGATATCTCTCTGTTAGTGTGTCAAGTGGGTGTAAAGCGGCATAAACACAGCCGTGAAAAGCAGCTAAACCCCATTATGAAAATAAATTACTTTGAAAAACCCATGAAACAACGACAGTGAAAGAGATAGAAATTCTTACACAATGAGTTCAGGGGCTGTGATGCAACCTGGATTGACCATATCTAGACCCACAGCTGGATGAGACATAAGGGTGGACACTCTTGGGGCTGAGAGGTTTGGTGAGGTTGGGTGAGCAAACGCAGACCCTTTAAAGTAATACTGCGTGGGACCCATCGCATGGGTCCCAAATCTCCAGCTTCAAGGGCATCTTCCTACATCGAAAACATGCATGAGAAACCCAGAAGATGGTACACCGTGTGATGGGGAAAGGTTTCTAAAACGCACCTCATTTCTCATCTCCTTGTGCCCGGGTTCGCCATTCCAGCCACTTTACTAGCAATCTCCCTACTTGGAGCATCAGCACCTTTAACCTCCTGTTCCGTACAGGTTGCAATTTGTCCTGAGGATGAACGGGAAGACGGGGAACCAACGAGAGACTAGCTCTTGGTGTTGGGACAGGCACAGGTCACTCTATTTTCCCATCAGGAAGAAGAATTAACCACAGGCTCAGCCTGCCCCCTGGAACCAGAACAGGGCCTGAAGCCATCCTGCGCTTTTGCGGCCAGCTCCCAAAAAAGCGAGTTGTAAAATGGAGGTTCAGGGCACTGCAATTCACAAACCTGCAGAGTTATAAATGATAACTCTCGTCCACAAATATATTGAGGGAAGGCAAAGAAGAGGATTTGAAATCAAGGCAGAATTGCACGAAACAGATTTCAGGAGGTAGATACGAATCGCCTTTAAAGCACATGAAAAGCGGCAAAACGTTGACAATGATGCCCTTGGCCAAAAAGGGCGTATGCGTTTTTTCCTGAATATATTCAGGAAAAAACGCATACGCCCTTTTTGGCCAACCAAGCAACCTGGAAAGGCAAATCAGCGCTACAGAGAAGTCTCGCTTCCCATCGGTCAAAAGGGCCATGCTGAAAAAAGTGTCAAAACCAGAAATGCAGGACAGGCCATGGAGAAATGGGACCCTTGCTACACTGATGGGCGGGATGTAAATTGCCAACAGCCACTCTGGAGAAGTGTACGGTGTGTCCTGAAACATCTGAAAAACACAGCTGAGAGAGCATAGGGCACTTCCACTCATGGGGGTATAAATTGGGAAAATGAAAAATCAGCAAGACACAAGCACCCCAAAGTTGAGGGCTGCTCTGTTGACAAGGACCTCCACTTCATTCCACCTTAAATATCCCAGGAAAGAGAAAAATGGATAAAGAAGTTGTGGTCCTTATGTACAATGGAATATCACTCAGCCATGAAATCAATGTCATAAGGTTAGTAGCAGCATGATGAGTGGATTTAGGTACGACGATTCTAAGTGAAATAAGTCACACAGAAAAGGACACTTCTCATAAGGTATCACTTTTAGAGGGAATGTAAAAACCGTTACACTTGAACTGAATTACAAAACAGAACAGAGTCACACATGCAGAAAACACACTATGGCTGCTTAACGGGAAAGGTGAGGTGGGGTGATACATAAAACAAGGGTATCAAATTAGCTCAGATACTGTTCCATAAACCCAATATGTAGTAGACAAGACCTACTCCTTGCTCAGAGAACTGTTCTCAACACGCCCTATTCACCGCACAAGAATATATCTGACTGGTAATAATCTTGAAACCTATGTATTGATATCTCTCTGTTAGTGTGTCAAGTGGGTGTAAAGCGGCATAAACACAGCCGTGAAAAGCAGCTAAACCCCATTATGAAAATAAATTACTTTGAAAAACCCATGAAACAACGACAGTGAAAGAGATAGAAATTCTTACACAATGAGTTCAGGGGCTGTGATGCAATCTGGATTGACCATATCTAGACCCACAGCTGGATGAGACATAAGGGTGGACACTCTTGGGGCTGAGAGGTTTGGTGAGGTTGGGTGAGCAAACGCAGACCCTTTAAAGTAATACTGCGTGGGACCCATCGCATGGGTCCCAAATCTCCAGCTTCAAGGGCATCTTCCTACATCGAAAACATGCATGAGAAACCCAGAAGATGGTACACCGTGTGATGGGGAAAGGTTTCTAAAACGCACCTCATTTCTCATCTCCTTGTGCCCGGGTTCGCCATTCCAGCCACTTTACTAGCAATCTCCCTACTTGGAGCATCAGCACCTTTAACCTCCTGTTCCGTACAGGTTGCAATTTGTCCTGAGGATGAACGGGAAGACGGGGAACCAACGAGAGACTAGCTCTTGGTGTTGGGACAGGCACAGGTCACTCTATTTTCCCATCAGGAAGAAGAATTAACCACAGGCTCAGCCTGCCCCCCGGAACCAGAACAGGGCCTGAAGCCATCCTGCGCATTTGCGGCCAGCTCCCAAAAAAGCGAGTTGTAAAATGGAGGTTCAGGGCACTGCAATTCACAAACCTGCAGAGTTATAAATGATAACTCTCGTCCACAAATATATTGAGGGAAGGCAAAGAAGAGGATTTGAAATCAAGGCAGAATTGCACGAAACAGATTTCAGGAGGTAGATACGAATCGCCTTTAAAGCACATGAAAAGCGGCAAAACGTTGACAATGATGCCCTTGGCCAAAAAGGGCGTATGCGTTTTTTCCTGAATATATTCAGGAAAAAACGCATACGCCCTTTTTGGCCAACCAAGCAACCTGGAAAGGCAAATCAGCGCTACAGAGAAGTCTCGCTTCCCATCGGTCAAAAGGGCCATGCTGAAAAAAGTGTCAAAACTAGAAATGCAGGACAGGCCATGGAGAAATGGGAGCCTTGCTACACTGATGGGCGGGATGTAAATTGCCAACAGCCACTCTGGAGAAGTGTACGGTGAGTCCTGAAACATCTAAAAAACACAGCTTAGAGAGCATAGGGCACTTCCACTCATGGGGGTATAAATTGGGAAAATGAAAAATCAGCAAGACACAAGCACCCCAAAGTTGAGGGCTGCTCTGTTGACAAGGACCTCCACTTCATTCCACCTTAAATATCCCAGGAAAGAGAAAAATGGATAAAGAAGTTGTGGTCCTTATGTACAATGGAATATCACTCAGCCATGAAATCAATGTCATAAGGTTAGTAGCAGCATGATGAGTGGATTTAGGTACGACGATTCTAAGTGAAATAAGTCACACAGAAAAGGACACTTCTCATAAGGTATCACTTTTAGAGGGAATGTAAAAACCGTTACACTTGAACTGAATTACAAAACAGAACAGAGTCACACATGCAGAAAACAGACTATGGCTGCTTAACGGGAAAGGTGAGGTGGGGTGATACATAAAACAAGGGTATCAAATTAGCTCAGATACTGTTCCATAAACCCAATATGTAGTAGACAAGACCTACTCCTTGCTCAGAGAACTGGACTCAACACGCCCTATTCACCGCACAAGAATATATCTGACTGGTAATAATCTTAAAACCTATGTATTGATATCTCTCTGTTAGTGTGTCAAGTGGGTGTGAAGCGGCATAAACACAGCCGTGAAAAGCAGCTAAACCCCATTATGAAAATAAATTACTTTGAAAAACCCATGAAACAATGACAGTGAAAGAGATAGAAATTCTTACACAATGAGTTCAGGGGCTGTGATGCAACCTGGATTGACCATATCTAGACCCACAGCTGGATGAGACATAAGGGTGGACACTCTTGGGGCTGAGAGGTTTGGTGAGGTTGGGTGAGCAAACGCAGACCCTTTAAAGTAATACTGCGTGGTACCCATCGCATGGGTCCCAAATCTCCAGGTTCAAGGGCATCTTCCTACATCGAAAACATGCATGAGAAACCCAGAAGATGGTACACCGTGTGATGGGGAAAGGTTTCTAAAACGCACCTCATTTCTCATCTCCTTGTGCCCGGGTTCGCCATTCCAGCCACTTTACTAGCAATCTCCCTACTTGGAGCATCAGCACCTTTAACCTCCTGTTCCGTACAGGTTGCAATTTGTCCTGAGGATGAACGGGAAGACGGGGAACCAACGAGAGACTAGCTCTTGGTGTCGGGACAGGCACAGGTCACTCTATTTTCCCATCAGGAAGAAGTATTAACCACAGGCTCAGCCTGCCCCCCGGAACCAGAACAGGGCCTGAAGCCATCCTGCGCTTTTGCGGCCAGCTCCCAAAAAAGCGAGTTGTAAAATGGAGGTTCAGGGCACTGCAATTCACAAACCTGCAGAGTTATAAATGATAACTCTCGTCCACAAATATATTGAGGGAAGGCAAAGAAGAGGATTTGAAATCAAGGCAGAATTGCACGAAACAGATTTCAGGAGGTAGATACGAATCGCCTTTAAAGCACATGAAAAGCGGCAAAACGTTGACAATGATGCCCTTGGCCAAAAAGGGCGTA
Source organism: Balaenoptera borealis (assembly GCF_965194805.1). Lineage (NCBI taxonomy): Eukaryota > Metazoa > Chordata > Mammalia > Artiodactyla > Balaenopteridae > Balaenoptera > Balaenoptera borealis. The sequence continues at coordinate 214,358 of NW_028123997.1, forward strand.
TGCGTTTTTTCCTGAATATATTCAGGAAAAAACGCATACGCCCTTTTTGGCCAACCAAGCAACCTGGAAAGGCAAATCAGCGCTACAGAGAAGTCTCGCTTCCCATCGGTCAAAAGGGCCATGCTGAAAAAAGTGTCAAAACCAGAAATGCAGGACAGGCCATGGAGAAATGGGAGCCTTGCTACACTGATGGGCGGGATGTAAATTGCCAACAGCCACTCTGGAGAAGTGTACGGTGTGTCCTGAAACATCTGAAAAACACAGCTTAGAGAGCATAGGGCACTTCCACTCATGGGTGTATAAATTGGGAAAATGAAAAATCAGCAAGACACAAGCACCCCAAAGTTGAGGGCTGCTCTGTTGACAAGGACCTCCACTTCATTCCACCTTAAATATCCCAGGAAAGAGAAAAATGGATAAAGAAGTTGTGGTCCTTATGTACAATGGAATATCACTCAGCCATGAAATCAATGTCATAAGGTTAGTAGCAGCATGATGAGTGGATTTAGGTATGACGATTCTAAGTGAAATAAGTCACACAGAAAAGGACACTTCTCATAAGGTATCACTGATAGAGGGAATGTAAAAACCGTTACACTTGAACTAAATTACAAAACAGAACAGAGTCACACATGCAGAAAACACACTATGGCTGCTTAACGGGAAAGGTGAGGTGGGGTGATACATAAAACAAGGGTATCAAATTAGCTCAGATACCGTTCCATAAACCCAATATGTAGTAGACAAGACCTACTCCTTGCTCAGAGAACTGGACTCAACACGCCCTATTCACCGCACAAGAATATATCTGACTGGTAATAATCTTGAAACCTATGTATTGATATCTCTCTGTTAGTGTGTCAAGTGGGTGTAAAGCGGCATAAACACAGCCGTGAAAAGCAGCTAAACCCCATTATGAAAATAAATTACTTTGAAAAACCCATGAAACAACGACAGTGAAAGAGATAGAAATTCTTACACAATGAGTTCAGGGGCTGTGATGCAACCTGGATTGACCATATCTAGACCCACAGCTGGATGAGACATAAGGGTGGACACTCTTGGGGCTGAGAGGTTTGGTGAGGTTGGGTGAGCAAACGCAGACCCTTTAAAGTAATACTGCGTGGTACCCATCGCATGGGTCCCAAATCTCCAGCTTCAAGGGCATCTTCCTACATCGAAAACATGCATGAAAAACCCAGAAGATGGTACACCGTGTGATGGGGAAAGGTTTCTAAAACGCACCTCATTTCTCATCTCCTTGTGCCCGGGTTCGCCATTCCAGTCGCTTTACTAGCCATCTCCCTACTTGGAGCATCAGCACCTTTAACCTCCTGTTCCGTACAGGTTGCAATTTGTCCTGAGGATGAACGGGAAGACGGGGAACCAACGAGAGACTAGCTCTTGGTGTCGGGACAGGCACAGGTCACTCTATTTTCCCATCAGGAAGAAGAATTAACCACAGGCTCAGCCTGCCCCCCGGAACCAGAACAGGGCCTGAAGCCATCCTGTGCTTTTGCGGCCAGCTCCCAAAAAAGCGAGTTGTAAAATGGAGGTTCAGGGCACTGCAATTCACAAACCTGCAGAGTTATAAATGATAACTCTCGTCCACAAATATATTGAGGGAAGGCAAAGAAGAGGATTTGAAATCAAGGCAGAATTGCACGAAACAGATTTCAGGAGGTAGATACGAATCGCCTTTAAAGCACATGAAAAGCGGCAAAACGTTGACAATGATGCCCTTGGCCAAAAAGGGCGTATGCGTTTTTTCCTGAATATATTCAGGAAAAAACGCATACGCCCTTTTTGGCCAACCAAGCAACCTGGAAAGGCAAATCAGCGCTACAGAGAAGTCTCGCTTCCCATCGGTCAAAAGGGCCATGCTGAAAAAAGTGTCAAAACCAGAAATGCAGGACAGGCCATGGAGAAATGGGAGCCTTGCTACACTGATGGGCGGGATGTAAATTGCCAACAGCCACTCTGGAGAAGTGTACGGTGAGTCCTGAAACATCTAAAAAACACAGCTTAGAGAGCATAGGGCACTTCCACTCATGGGGGTATAAATTGGGAAAATGAAAAATCAGCAAGACACAAGCACCCCAAAGTTGAGGGCTGCTCTGTTGACAAGGACCTCCACTTCATTCCACCTTAAATATCCCAGGAAAGAGAAAAATGGATAAAGAAGTTGTGGTCCTTATGTACAATGGAATATCACTCAGCCATGAAATCAATGTCATAAGGTTAGTAGCAGCATGATGAGTGGATTTAGGTACGACGATTCTAAGTGAAATAAGTCACACAGAAAAGGACACTTCTCATAAGGTATCACTTTTAGAGGGAATGTAAAAACCGTTACACTTGAACTGAATTACAAAACAGAACAGAGTCACACATGCAGAAAAAAGACTATGGCTGCTTAACGGGAAAGGTGAGGTGGGGTGATACATAAAACAAGGGTATCAAATTAGCTCAGATACTGTTCCATAAACCCAATATGTAGTAGACAAGACCTACTCCTTGCTCAGAGAACTGGACTCAACACGCCCTATTCACCGCACAAGAATATATCTGACTGGTAATAATCTTAAAACCTATGTATTGATATCTCTCTGTTAGTGTGTCAAGTGGGTGTGAAGCGGCATAAACACAGCCGTGAAAAGCAGCTAAACCCCATTATGAAAATAAATTACTTTGAAAAACCCATGAAACAACGACAGTGAAAGAGATAGAAATTCTTACACAATGAGTTCAGGGGCTGTGATGCAACCTGGATTGACCATATCTAGACCCACAGCTGGATGAGACATAAGGGTGGACACTCTTGGGGCTGAGAGGTTTGGTGAGGTTGGGTGAGCAAACGCAGATCCTTTAAAGTAATACTGCGTGGTACCCATCGCATGGGTCCCAAATCTCCAGGTTCAAGGGCATCTTCCTACATCGAAAACATGCATGAGAAACCCAGAAGATGGTACACCGTGTGATGGGGAAAGGTTTCTAAAACGCACCTCATTTCTCATCTCCTTGTGCCCGGGTTCGCCATTCCAGCCACTTTACTAGCAATCTCCCTACTTGGAGCATCAGCACCTTTAACCTCCTGTTCCGTACAGGTTGCAATTTGTCCTGAGGATGAACGGGAAGACGGGGAACCAACGAGAGACCAGCTCTTGGTGTCGGGACAGGCACAGGTCACTCTATTTTCCCATCAGGAAGAAGAATTAACCACAGGCTCAGCCTGCCCCCCGGAACCAGAACAGGGCCTCAAGCCATCCTGCGCTTTTGCGGCCAGCTCCCAAAAAAGCGAGTTGTAAAATGGAGGTTCAGGGCACTGCAATTCACAAACCTGCAGAGTTATAAATGATAACTCTCGTCCACAAATATATTGAGGGAAGGCAAAGAAGAGGATTTGAAATCAAGGCAGAATTGCACGAAACAGATTTCAGGAGGTAGATACGAATCGCCTTTAAAGCACATGAAAAGCGGCAAAACGTTGACAATGATGCCCTTGGCCAAAAAGGGCGTATGCGTTTTTTCCTGAATATATTCAGGAAAAAACGCATACGCCCTTTTTGGCCAACCAAGCAACCTGGAAAGGCAAATCAGCGCTACAGAGAAGTCTCGCTTCCCATCGGTCAAAAGGGCCATGCTGAAAAAAGTGTCAAAACCAGAAATGCAGGACAGGCCATGGAGAAATGGGAGCCTTGCTACACTGATGGGCGGGATGTAAATTGCCAACAGCCACTCTGGAGAAGTGTACGGTGAGTCCTGAAACATCTAAAAAACACAGCTTAGAGAGCATAGGGCACTTCCACTCATGGGGGTATAAATTGGGAAAATGAAAAATCAGCAAGACACAAGCACCCCAAAGTTGAGGGCTGCTCTGTTGACAAGGACCTCCACTTCATTCCACCTTAAATATCCCAGGAAAGAGAAAAATGGATAAAGAAGTTGTGGTCCTTATGTACAATGGAATATCACTCAGCCATGAAATCAATGTCATAAGGTTAGTAGCAGCATGATGAGTGGATTTAGGTACGACGATTCTAAGTGAAATAAGTCACACAGAAAAGGACACTTCTCATAAGGTATCACTTTTAGAGGGAATGTAAAAACCGTTACACTTGAACTGAATTACAAAACAGAACAGAGTCACACATGCAGAAAACAGACTATGGCTGCTTAACGGGAAAGGTGAGGTGGGGTGATACATAAAACAAGGGTATCAAATTAGCTCAGATACTGTTCCATAAACCCAATATGTAGTAGACAAGACCTACTCCTTGCTCAGAGAACTGGACTCAACACGCCCTATTCACCGCACAAGAATATATCTGACTGGTAATAATCTTAAAACCTATGTATTGATATCTCTCTGTTAGTGTGTCAAGTGGGTGTGAAGCGGCATAAACACAGCCGTGAAAAGCAGCTAAACCCCATTATGAAAATAAATTACTTTGAAAAACCCATGAAACAACGACAGTGAAAGAGATAGAAATTCTTACACAATGAGTTCAGGGGCTGTGATGCAACCTGGATTGACCATATCTAGACCCACAGCTGGATGAGACATAAGGGTGGACACTCTTGGGGCTGAGAGGTTTGGTGAGGTTGGGTGAGCAAACGCAGACCCTTTAAAGTAATACTGCGTGGTACCCATCGCATGGGTCCCAAATCTCCAGGTTCAAGGGCATCTTCCTACATCGAAAACATGCATGAGAAACCCAGAAGATGGTACACCGTGTGATGGGGAAAGGTTTCTAAAACGCACCTCATTTCTCATCTCCTTGTGCCCGGGTTCGCCATTCCAGCCACTTTACTAGGAAGCTCCCTACTTGGAGCATCAGCACCTTTAACCTCCTGTTCCGTACAGGTTGCAATTTGTCCTGAGGATGAACGGGAAGACGGGGAACCAACGAGAGACTAGCTCTTGGTGTCGGGACAGGCACAGGTCACTCTATTTTCCCATCAGGAAGAAGAATTAACCACAGGCTCAGCCTGCCCCCCGGAACCAGAACAGGGCCTGAAGCCATCCTGCGCTTTTGCGGCCAGCTCCCAAAAAAGCGAGTTGTAAAATGGAGGTTCAGGGCACTGCAATTCACAAACCTGCAGAGTTATAAATGATAACTCTCGTCCACAAATATATTGAGGGAAGGCAAAGAAGAGGATTTGAAATCAAGGCAGAATTGCACGAAACAGATTTCAGGAGGTAGATACGAATCGCCTTTAAAGCACATGAAAAGCGGCAAAACGTTGACAATGATGCCCTTGGCCAAAAAGGGCGTATGCGTTTTTTCCTGAATATATTCAGGAAAAAACGCATACGCCCTTTTTGGCCAACCAAGCAACCTGGAAAGGCAAATCAGCGCTACAGAGAAGTCTCGCTTCCCATCGGTCAAAAGGGCCATGCTGAAAAAAGTGTCAAAACCAGAAATGCAGGACAGGCCATGGAGAAATGGGAGCCTTGCTACACTGATGGGCGGGATGTAAATTGCCAACAGCCACTCTGGAGAAGTGTACGGTGTGTCCTGAAACATCTAAAAAACACAGCTTAGAGAGCATAGGGCACTTCCACTCATGGGGGTATAAATTGGGAAAATGAAAAATCAGCAAGACACAAGCACCCCAAAGTTGAGGGCTGCTCTGTTGACAAGGACCTCCACTTCATTCCACCTTAAATATCCCAGGAAAGAGAAAAAAGGATAAAGAAGTTGTGGTCCTTATGTACAATGGAATATCACTCAGCCATGAAATCAATGTCATAAGGTTAGTAGCAGCATGATGAGTGGATTTAGGTACGACGATTCTAAGTGAAATAAGTCACACAGAAATGGACACTTCTCATAAGGTATCACTGATAGAGGGAATGTAAAAACCGTTATACTTGAACTGAATTACAAAACAGAACCGAGTCACACATGCAGAAAACACACTATGGCTGCTTAACGGGAAAGGTGAGGTGGGGTGATACATAAAACAAGGGTATCAAATTAGCTCAGATACCGTTCCATAAACCCAATATGTAGTAGACAAGACCTACTCCTTGCTCAGAGAACTGTACTCAACACGCCCTATTCACCGCACAAGAATATATCTGACTGGTAATAATCTTGAAACCTATGTATTGATATCTCTCTGTTAGTGTGTCAAGTGGGTGTAAAGCGGCATAAACACAGCCGTGAAAAGCAGCTAAACCCCATTATGAAAATAAATTACTTTGAAAAACCCATGAAACAACGACAGTGAAAGAGATAGAAATTCTTACACAATGAGTTCAGGGGCTGTGATGCAACCTGGATTGACCATATCTAGACCCACAGCTGGATGAGACATAAGGGTGGACACTCTTGGGGCTGAGAGGTTTGGTGAGGTTGGGTGAGCAAACGCAGACCCTTTAAAGTAATACTGCGTGGGACCCATCGCATGGGTCCCAAATCTCCAGCTTCAAGGGCATCTTCCTACATCGAAAACATGCATGAGAAACCCAGAAGATGGTACACCGTGTGATGGGGAAAGGTTTCTAAAACGCACCTCATTTCTCATCTCCTTGTGCCCGGGTTCGCCATTCCAGCCACTTTACTAGCAATCTCCCTACTTGGAGCATCAGCACCTTTAACCTCCTGTTCCGTACAGGTTGCAATTTGTCCTGAGGATGAACGGGAAGACGGGGAACCAACGAGAGACTAGCTCTTGGTGTTGGGACAGGCACAGGTCACTCTATTTTCCCATCAGGAAGAAGAATTAACCACAGGCTCAGCCTGCCCCCCGGAACCAGAACAGGGCCTGAAGCCATCCTGCGCTTTTGCGGCCAGCTCCCAAAAAAGCGAGTTGTAAAATGGAGGTTCAGGGCACTGCAATTCACAAACCTGCAGAGTTATAAATGATAACTCTCGTCCACAAATATATTGAGGGAAGGCAAAGAAGAGGATTTGAAATCAAGGCAGAATTGCACGAAACAGATTTCAGGAGGTAGATACGAATCGCCTTTAAAGCACATGAAAAGCGGCAAAACGTTGACAATGATGCCCTTGGCCAAAAAGGGCGTATGCGTTTTTTCCTGAATATATTCAGGAAAAAACGCATACGCCCTTTTTGGCCAACCAAGCAACCTGGAAAGGCAAATCAGCGCTACAGAGAAGTCTCGCTTCCCATCGGTCAAAAGGGCCATGCTGAAAAAAGTGTCAAAACCAGAAATGCAGGACAGGCCATGGAGAAATGGGAGCCTTGCTACACTGATGGGCGGGATGTAAATTGCCAACAGCCACTCTGGAGAAGTGTACGGTGTGTCCTGAAACATCTGAAAAACACAGCTTAGAGAGCATAGGGCACTTCCACTCATGGGGGTATAAATTGGGAAAATGAAAAATCAGCAAGACACAAGCACCCCAAAGTTGAGGGCTGCTCTGTTGACAAGGACCTCCACTTCATTCCACCTTAAATATCCCAGGAAAGAGAAAAATGGATAAAGAAGTTGTCGTCCTTATGTACAATGGAATATCACTCAGCCATGAAATCAATGTCATAAGGTTAGTAGCAGCATGATGAGTGGATTTAGGTACGACGATTCTAAGAGAAATAAGTCACACAGAAAAGGACACTTCTCATAAGGTATCACTTATAGAGGGAATGTAAAAACCGTTACACTTGAACTGAATTACAAAACAGAACAGAGTCACACATGCAGAAAACACACTATGGCTGCTTAACGGGAAAGGTGAGGTGGGGTGATACATAAAACAAGGGTATCAAATTAGCTCAGATACCGTTCCATAAACCCAATATGTAATAGACAAGACGTACTCCTTGCTCAGAGAACTGGACTCAACACGCCCTATTCACCGCACAAGAATATATCTGACTAGTAATAATCTTAAAACCTATGTATTGATATCTCTCTGTTAGTGTGTCAAGTGGGTGTAAAGCGGCATAAACACAGCCGTGAAAAGCAGCTAAACCCCATTATGAAAATAAATTACTTTGTAAAACCCATGAAACAACGACAGTGAAAGAGATAGAAATTCTTACACAATGAGTTCAGGGGCTGTGATGCAACCTGGATTGACCATATCTAGACCCACAGCTGGATGAGACATAAGGGTGGACACTCTTGGGGCTGAGAGGTTTGGTGAGGTTGGGTGAGCAAACGCAGACCCTTTAAAGTAATACTGCGTGGTACCCATCGCATGGGTCCCAAATCTCCAGGTTCAAGGGCATCTTCCTACATCGAAAACATGCATGAGAAACCCAGAAGATGGTACACCGTGTGATGGGGAAAGGTTTCTAAAACGCACCTCATTTCTCATCTTCTTGTGCCCGGGTTCGCCATTCCAGTCGCTTTACTAGCAATCTCCCTACTTGGAGCATCAGCACCTTTAACCTCCTGTTCCGTACAGGTTGCAATTTGTCCTGAGGATGAACGGGAAGACGGGGAACCAACGAGAGACTAGCTCTTGGTGTCGGGACAGGCACAGGTCACTCTATTTTCCCATCAGGAAGAAGAATTAACCACAGGCTCAGCCTGCCCCCCGGAACCAGAACAGGGCCTGAAGCCATCCTGCGCTTTTGCGGCCAGCTCCCAAAAAAGCGAGTTGTAAAATGGAGGTTCAGGGCACTGCAATTCACAAACCTGCAGAGTTATAAATGATAACTCTCGTCCACAAATATATTGAGGGAAGGCAAAGAAGAGGATTTGAAATCAAGGCAGAATTGCACGAAACAGATTTCAGGAGGTAGATACGAATCGCCTTTAAAGCACATGAAAAGCGGCAAAACGTTGACAATGATGCCCTTGGCCAAAAAGGGCGTATGCGTTTTTTCCTGAATATATTCAGGAAAAAACGCATACGCCCTTTTTGGCCAACCAAGCAACCTGGAAAGGCAAATCAGCGCTACAGAGAAGTCTCGCTTCCCATCGGTCAAAAGGGCCATGCTGAAAAAAGTGTCAAAACCAGAAATGCAGGACAGGCCATGGAGAAATGGGAGCCTTGCTACACTGATGGGCGGGATGTAAATTGCCAACAGCCACTCTGGAGAAGTGTACGGTGAGTCCTGAAACATCTAAAAAACACAGCTTAGAGAGCATAGGGCACTTCCACTCATGGGGGTATAAATTGGGAAAATGAAAAATCAGCAAGACACAAGCACCCCAAAGTTGAGGGCTGCTCTGTTGACAAGGACCTCCACTTCATTCCACCTTAAATATCCCAGGAAAGAGAAAAATGGATAAAGAAGTTGTGGTCCTTATGTACAATGGAATATCACTCAGCCATGAAATCAATGTCATAAGGTTAGTAGCAGCATGATGAGTGGATTTAGGTACGACGATTCTAAGTGAAATAAGTCACACAGAAAAGGACACTTCTCATAAGGTATCACTGATAGAGGGAATGTAAAAACCGTTACACTTGAACTGAATTACAAAACAGAACAGAGTCACACATGCAGAAAACACACTATGGCTGCTTAACGGGAAAGGTGAGGTGGGGTGATACATAAAACAAGGGTATCAAATTAGCTCAGATACCGTTCCATAAACCCAATATGTAGTAGACAAGACCTACTCCTTGCTCAGAGAACTGTACTCAACACGCCCTATTCACCGCACAAGAATATATCTGACTGGTAATAATCTTGAAACCTATGTATTGATATCTCTCTGTTAGTGTGTCAAGTGGGTGTAAAGCGGCATAAACACAGCCGTGAAAAGCAGCTAAACCCCATTATGAAAATAAATTACTTTGAAAAACCCATGAAACAACGACAGTGAAAGAGATAGAAATTCTTACACAATGAGTTCAGGGGCTGTGATGCAACCTGGATTGACCATATCTAGACCCACAGCTGGATGAGACATAAGGGTGGACACTCTTGGGGCTGAGAGGTTTGGTGAGGTTGGGTGAGCAAACGCAGACCCTTTAAAGTAATACTGCGTGGGACCCATCGCATGGGTCCCAAATCTCCAGCTTCAAGGGCATCTTCCTACATCGAAAACATGCATGAGAAACCCAGAAGATGGTACACCGTGTGATGGGGAAAGGTTTCTAAAACGCACCTCATTTCTCATCTCCTTGTGCCCGGGTTCGCCATTCCAGCCACTTTACTAGCAATCTCCCTACTTGGAGCATCAGCACCTTTAACCTCCTGTTCCGTACAGGTTGCAATTTGTCCTGAGGATGAACGGGAAGACGGGGAACCAACGAGAGACTAGCTCTTGGTGTTGGGACAGGCACAGGTCACTCTATTTTCCCATCAGGAAGAAGAATTAACCACAGGCTCAGCCTGCCCCCCGGAACCAGAACAGGGCCTCAAGCCATCCTGCGCTTTTGCGGCCAGCTCCCAAAAAAGCGAGTTGTAAAATGGAGGTTCAGGGCACTGCAATTCACAAACCTGCAGAGTTATAAATGATAACTCTCGTCCACAAATATATTGAGGGAAGGCAAAGAAGAGGATTTGAAATCAAGGCAGAATTGCACGAAACAGATTTCAGGAGGTAGATACGAATCGCCTTTAAAGCACATGAAAAGCGGCAAAACGTTGACAATGATGCCCTTGGCCAAAAAGGGCGTATGCGTTTTTTCCTGAATATATTCAGGAAAAAACGCATACGCCCTTTTTGGCCAACCAAGCAACCTGGAAAGGCAAATCAGCGCTACAGAGAAGTCTCGCTTCCCATCGGTCAAAAGGGCCATGCTGAAAAAAGTGTCAAAACCAGAAATGCAGGACAGGCCATGGAGAAATAGGAGCCTTCCTACACTGATGGGCGGGATGTAAATTGCCAACAGCCACTCTGGAGAAGTGTACGGTGTGTCCTGAAACATCTGAAAAACACAGCTTAGAGAGCATAGGGCACTTCCACTCATGGGGGTATAAATTGGGAAAATGAAAAATCAGCAAGACACAAGCACCCCAAAGTTGAGGGCTGCTCTGTTGACAAGGACCTCCACTTCATTCCACCTTAAATATCCCAGGAAAGAGAAAAATGGATAAAGAAGTTGTGGTCCTTATGTACAATGGAATATCACTCAGCCATGAAATCAATGTCATAAGGTTAGTAGCAGCATGATGAGTGGATTTAGGTACGACGATTCTAAGAGAAATAAGTCACACAGAAAAGGACACTTCTCATAAGGTATCACTTATAGAGGGAATGTAAAAACCGTTACACTTGAACTGAATTACAAAACAGAACAGAGTCACACATGCAGAAAACACACTATGGCTGCTTAACGGGAAAGGTGAGGTGGGGTGATACATAAAACAAGGGTATCAAATTAGCTCAGATACCGTTCCATAAACCCAATATGTAATAGACAAGACCTACTCCTTGCTCAGAGAACTGGACTCAACACGCCCTATTCACCGCACAAGAATATATCTGACTAGTAATAATCTTAAAACCTATGTATTGATATCTCTCTGTTAGTGTGTCAAGTGGGTGTAAAGCGGCATAAACACAGCCGTGAAAAGCAGCTAAACCCCATTATGAAAATAAATTACTTTGTAAAACCCATGAAACAACGACAGTGAAAGAGATAGAAGTTCTTACACAATGAGTTCAGGGGCTGTGATGCAACCTGGATTGACCATATCTAGACCCACAGCTGGATGAGACATAAGGGTGGACACTCTTGGGGCTGAGAGGTTTGGTGAGGTTGGGTGAGCAAACGCAGACCCTTTAAAGTAATACTGCGTGGTACCCATCGCATGGGTCCCAAATCTCCAGGTTCAAGGGCATCTTCCTACATCGAAAACATGCATGAGAAACCCAGAAGATGGTACACCGTGTGATGGGGAAAGGTTTCTACAACGCACCTCATTTCTCATCTACTTGTGCCCGGGTTCGCCATTCCAGTCGCTTTACTAGCAATCTCCCTACTTGGAGCATCAGCACCTTTAACCTCCTGTTCCGTACAGGTTGCAATTTGTCCTGAGGATGAACGGGAAGACGGGGAACCAACGAGAGACTAGCTCTTGGTGTCGGGACAGGCACAGGTCACTCTATTTTCCCATCAGGAAGAAGAATTAACCACAGGCTCAGCCTGCCCCCCGGAACCAGAACAGGGCCTGAAGCCATCCTGCGCTTTTGCGGCCAGCTCCCAAAAAAGCGAGTTGTAAAATGGAGGTTCAGGGCACTGCAATTCACAAACCTGCAGAGTTATAAATGATAACTCTCGTCCACAAATATATTGAGGGAAGGCAAAGAAGAGGATTTGAAATCAAGGCAGAATTGCACGAAACAGATTTCAGGAGGTAGATACGAATCGCCTTTAAAGCACATGAAAAGCGGCAAAACGTTGACAATGATGCCCTTGGCCAAAAAGGGCGTATGCGTTTTTTCCTGAATATATTCAGGAAAAAACGCATACGCCCTTTTTGGCCAACCAAGCAACCTGGAAAGGCAAATCAGCGCTACAGAGAAGTCTCGCTTCCCATCGGTCAAAAGGGCCATGCTGAAAAAAGTGTCAAAACCAGAAATGCAGGACAGGCCATGGAGAAATGGGAGCCTTGCTACACTGATGGGCGGGATGTAAATTGCCAACAGCCACTCTGGAGAAGTGTACGGTGAGTCCTGAAACATCTAAAAAACACAGCTTAGAGAGCATAGGGCACTTCCACTCATGGGGGTATAAATTGGGAAAATGAAAAATCAGCAAGACACAAGCACCCCAAAGTTGAGGGCTGCTCTGTTGACAAGGACCTCCACTTCATTCCACCTTAAATATCCCAGGAAAGAGAAAAATGGATAAAGAAGTTGTGGTCCTTATGTACAATGGAATATCACTCAGCCATGAAATCAATGTCATAAGGTTAGTAGCAGCATGATGAGTGGATTTAGGTACGACGATTCTAAGTGAAATAAGTCACACAGAAAAGGACACTTCTCATAAGGTATCACTTTTAGAGGGAATGTAAAAACCGTTACACTTGAACTGAATTACAAAACAGAACAGAGTCACACATGCAGAAAACACACTATGGCTGCTTAACGGGAAAGGTGAGGTGGGGTGATACATAAAACAAGGGTATCAAATTAGCTCAGATACTGTTCCATAAACCCAATATGTAGTAGACAAGACCTACTCCTTGCTCAGAGAACTGGACTCAACACGCCCTATTCACCGCACAAGAATATATCTGACTGGTAATAATCTTAAAACCTATGTATTGATATCTCTCTGTTAGTGTGTCAAGTGGGTGTGAAGCGGCATAAACACAGCCGTGAAAAGCAGCTAAACCCCATTATGAAAATAAATTACTTTGAAAAACCCATGAAACAACGACAGTGAAAGAGATAGAAATTCTTACACAATGAGTTCAGGGGCTGTGATGCAACCTGGATTGACCATATCTAGACCCACAGCTGGATGAGACATAAGGGTGGACACTCTTGGGGCTGAGAGTTTTGGTGAGGTTGGGTGAGCAAACGCAGACCCTTTAAAGTAATACTGCGTGGTACCCATCGCATGGGTCCCAAATCTCCAGGTTCAAGGGCATCTTCCTACATCGAAAACATGCATGAGAAACCCAGAAGATGGTACACCGTGTGATGGGGAAAGGTTTCTAAAACGCACCTCATTTCTCATCTCCTTGTGCCCGGGTTCGCCATTCCAGCCACTTTACTAGCAATCTCCCTACTTGGAGCATCAGCACCTTTAACCTCCTGTTCCGTACAGGTTGCAATTTGTCCTGAGGATGAACGGGAAGACGGGGAACCAACGAGAGACTAGCTCTTGGTGTCGGGACAGGCACAGGTCACTCTATTTTCCCATCAGGAAGAAGAATTAACCACAGGCTCAGCCTGCCCCCCGGAACCAGAACAGGGCCTGAAGCCATCCTGCGCTTTTGCGGCCAGCTCCCAAAAAAGCGAGTTGTAAAATGGAGGTTCAGGGCACTGCAATTCACAAACCTGCAGAGTTATAAATGATAACTCTCGTCCACAAATATATTGAGGGAAGGCAAAGAAGAGGATTTGAAATCAAGGCAGAATTGCACGAAACAGATTTCAGGAGGTAGATACGAATCGCCTTTAAAGCACATGAAAAGCGGCAAAACGTTGACAATGATGCCCTTGGCCAAAAAGGGCGTATGCGTTTTTTCCTGAATATATTCAGGAAAAAACGCATACGCCCTTTTTGGCCAACCAAGCAACCTGGAAAGGCAAATCAGCGCTACAAAGAAGACTCGCTACCCATCTGTCAAAAGGGCCATGCTGAAAAAAGTCTCAAAACCAGAAATGCAGGACAGGCCATGGAGAAATGGGAGCCTTGCTACACTGATGGGCGGGATGTAAATTGCCAACAGCCACTCTGGAGAAGTGTACGTTGTGTCCTCAAACATCTGAAAAACACAGCTTAGAGAGCATAGGGCACTTCCACTCATGGGGGTATAAATTGGGAAAATGAAAAATCAGCAAGACACAAGCACCCCAAAGTTGAGGGCTGCTCTGTTGACAAGGACCTCCACTTCATTCCACCTTAAATATCCCAGGAAAGAGAAAAATGGATAAAGAAGTTGTGGTCCTTATGTACAATGGAATATCACTCAGCCATGAAATCAATGTCATAAGGTTAGTAGCAGCATGATGAGTGGATTTAGGTACGACGATTCTAAGTGAAATAAGTCACACAGAAAAGGACACTTCTCATAAGGTATCACTTTTAGAGGGAATGTAAAAACCGTTACACTTGAACTGAATTACAAAACAGAACAGAGTCACACATGCAGAAAACAGACTATGGCTGCTTAACGGGAAAGGTGAGGTGGGGTGATACATAAAACAAGGGTATCAAATTAGCTCAGATACTGTTCCATAAACCCAATATGTAGTAGACAAGACCTACTCCTTGCTCAGAGAACTGGACTCAACACGCCCTATTCACCGCACAAGAATATATCTGACTGGTAATAATCTTAAAACCTATGTATTGATATCTCTCTGTTAGTGTGTCAAGTGGGTGTGAAGCGGCATAAACACAGCCGTGAAAAGCAGCTAAACCCCATTATGAAAATAAATTACTTTGAAAAACCCATGAAACAACGACAGTGAAAGAGATAGAAATTCTTACACAATGAGTTCAGGGGCTGTGATGCAACCTGGATTGACCATATCTAGACCCACAGCTGGATGAGATATAAGGGTGGACACTCTTGGGGCTGAGAGGTTTGGTGAGGTTGGGTGAGCAAACGCAGACCCTTTAAAGTAATACTGCGTGGTACCCATCGCATGGGTCCCAAATCTCCAGGTTCAAGGGCATCTTCCTACATCGAAAACATGCATGAGAAACCCAGAAGATGGTACACCGTGTGATGGGGAAAGGTTTCTAAAACGCACCTCATTTCTCATTTCCTTGTGCCCGGGTTCGCCATTCCAGCCACTTTACTAGCAATCTCCCTACTTGGAGCATCAGCACCTTTAACCTCCTGTTCCGTACAGGTTGCAATTTGTCCTGAGGATGAACGGGAAGACGGGGAACCAACGAGAGACTAGCTCTTGGTGTTGGGACAGGCACAGGTCACTCTATTTTCCCATCAGGAAGAAGAATTAACCACAGGCTCAGCCTGCCCCCCAGAACCAGAACAGGGCCTGAAGCCATCCTGTGCTTTTGCGGCCAGCTCCCAAAAAAGCGAGTTGTAAAATGGAGGTTCAGGGCACTGCAATTCACAAACCTGCAGAGTTATAAATGATAACTCTCGTCCACAAATATATTGAGGGAAGGCAAAGAAGAGGATTTGAAATCAAGGCAGAATTGCACGAAACAGATTTCAGGAGGTAGATACGAATCGCCTTTAAAGCACATGAAAAGCGGCAAAACGTTGACAATGATGCCCTTGGCCAAAAAGGGCGTATGCGTTTTTTCCTGAATATATTCAGGAAAAAACGCATACGCCCTTTTTGGCCAACCAAGCAACCTGGAAAGGCAAATCAGCGCTACAGAGAAGTCTCGCTTCCCATCGGTCAAAAGGGCCATGCTGAAAAAAGTGTCAAAACCAGAAATGCAGGACAGGCCATGGAGAAATGGGAGCCTTGCTACACTGATGGGCGGGATGTAAATTGCCAACAGCCACTCTGGAGAAGTGTACGGTGTGTCCTGAAACATCTGAAAAACACAGCTTAGAGAGCATAGGGCACTTCCACTCATGGGGGTATAAATTGGGAAAATGAAAAATCAGCAAGACACAAGCACCCCAAAGTTGAGGGCTGCTCTGTTGACAAGGACCTCCACTTCATTCCACCTTAAATATCCCAGGAAAGAGAAAAATGGATAAAGAAGTTGTGGTCCTTATGTACAATGGAATATCACTCAGCCATGAAATCAATGTCATAAGGTTAGTAGCAGCATGATGAGTGGATTTAGGTACGACGATTCTAAGTGAAATAAGTCACACAGAAAAGGACACTTCTCATAAGGTATCACTGATAGAGGGAATGTAAAAACCGTTACACTTGAACTGAATTACAAAACAGAACAGAGTCACACATGCAGAAAACACACTATGGCTGCTTAACGGGAAAGGTGAGGTGGGGTGATACATAAAACAAGGGTATCAAATTAGCTCAGATACCGTTCCATAAACCCAATATGTAGTAGACAAGACCTACTCCTTGCTCAGAGAACTGTACTCAACACGCCCTATTCACCGCACAAGAATATATCTGACTGGTAATAATCTTGAAACCTATGTATTGATATCTCTCTGTTAGTGTGTCAAGTGGGTGTAAAGCGGCATAAACACAGCCGTGAAAAGCAGCTAAACCCCATTATGAAAATAAATTACTTTGAAAAACCCATGAAACAACGACAGTGAAAGAGATAGAAATTCTTACACAATGAGTTCAGGGGCTGTGATGCAACCTGGATTGACCATATCTAGACCCACAGCTGGATGAGACATAAGGGTGGACACTCTTGGGGCTGAGAGGTTTGGTGAGGTTGGGTGAGCAAACGCAGACCCTTTAAAGTAATACTGCGTGGTACCCATCGCATGGGTCCCAAATCTCCAGGTTCAAGGGCATCTTCCTACATCGAAAACATGCATGAGAAACCCAGAAGATGGTACACCGTGTGATGGGGAAAGGTTTCTAAAACGCACCTCATTTCTCATCTCCTTGTGCCCGGGTTCGCCATTCCAGCCACTTTACTAGCAATCTCCCTACTTGGAGCATCAGCACCTTTAACCTCCTGTTCCGTACAGGTTGCAATTTGTCCTGAGGATGAACGGGAAGACGGGGAACCAACGAGAGACTAGCTCTTGGTGTCGGGACAGGCACAGGTCACTCTATTTTCCCATCAGGAAGAAGAATTAACCACAGGCTCAGCCTGCCCCCCGGAACCAGAACAGGGCCTGAAGCCATCCTGTGCTTTTGCGGCCAGCTCCCAAAAAAGCGAGTTGTAAAATGGAGGTTCAGGGCACTGCAATTCACAAACCTGCAGAGTTATAAATGATAACTCTCGTCCACAAATATATTGAGGGAAGGCAAAGAAGAGGATTTGAAATCAAGGCAGAATTGCACGAAACAGATTTCAGGAGGTAGATACGAATCGCCTTTAAAGCACATGAAAAGCGGCAAAATGTTGACAATGATGCCCTTGGCCAAAAAGGGCGTATGCGTTTTTTCCTGAATATATTCAGGAAAAAACGCATACGCCCTTTTTGGCCAACCAAGCAACCTGGAAAGGCAAATCAGCGCTACAGAGAAGTCTCGCTTCCCATCGGTCAAAAGGGCCATGCTGAAAAAAGTGTCAAAACCAGAAATGCAGGACAGGCCATGGAGAAATGGGAGCCTTGCTACACTGATGGGCGGGATGTAAATTGCCAACAGCCACTCTGGAGAAGTGTTCGGTGTGTCCTGAAACATCTGAAAAACACAGCTTAGAGAGCATAGGGCACTTCCACTCATGGGGGTATAAATTGGGAAAATGAAAAATCAGCAAGACACAAGCACCCCAAAGTTGAGGGCTGCTCTGTTGACAAGGACCTCCACTTCATTCCACCTTAAATATCCCAGGAAAGAGAAAAATGGATAAAGAAGTTGTCGTCCTTATGTACAATGGAATATCACTCAGCCATGAAATCAATGTCATAAGGTTAGTAGCAGCATGATGAGTGGATTTAGGTACGACGATTCTAAGAGAAATAAGTCACACAGAAAAGGACACTTCTCATAAGGTATCACTTATAGAGGGAATGTAAAAACCGTTACACTTGAACTGAATTACAAAACAGAACAGAGTCACACATGCAGAAAACACACTATGGCTGCTTAACGGGAAAGGTGAGGTGGGGTGATACATAAAACAAGGGTATCAAATTAGCTCAGATACCGTTCCATAAACCCAATATGTAATAGACAAGACCTACTCCTTGCTCAGAGAACTGGACTCAACACGCCCTATTCACCGCACAAGAATATATCTGACTAGTAATAATCTTAAAACCTATGTATTGATATCTCTCTGTTAGTGTGTCAAGTGGGTGTAAAGCGGCATAAACACAGCCGTGAAAAGCAGCTAAACCCCATTATGAAAATAAATTACTTTGTAAAACCCATGAAACAACGACAGTGAAAGAGATAGAAATTCTTACACAATGAGTTCAGGGGCTGTGATGTAACCTGGATTGACCATATCTAGACCCACAGCTGGATGAGACATAAGGGTGGACACTCTTGGGGCTGAGAGGTTTGGTGAGGTTGGGTGAGCAAACGCAGACCCTTTAAAGTAATACTGCGTGGTACCCATCGCATGGGTCCCAAATCTCCAGGTTCAAGGGCATCTTCCTACATCGAAAACATGCATGAGAAACCCAGAAGATTGTACACCGTGTGATGGGGAAAGGTTTCTAAAACGCACCTCATTTCTCATCTCCTTGTGCCCGGGTTCGCCATTCCAGTCGCTTTACTAGCAATCTCCCTACTTGGAGCATCAGCACCTTTAACCTCCTGTTCCGTACAGGTTGCAATTTGTCCTGAGGATGAACGGGAAGACGGGGAACCAACGAGAGACTAGCTCTTGGTGTCGGGACAGGCACAGGTCACTCTATTTTCCCATCAGGAAGAAGAATTAACCACAGGCTCAGCCTGCCCCCCGGAACCAGAACAGGGCCTGAAGCCATCCTGTGCTTTTGCGGCCAGCTCCCAAAAAAGCGAGTTGTAAAATGGAGGTTCAGGGCACTGCAATTCACAAACCTGCAGAGTTATAAATGATAACTCTCGTCCACAAATATATTGAGGGAAGGCAAAGAAGAGGATTTGAAATCAAGGCAGAATTGCACGAAACAGATTTCAGGAGGTAGATACGAATCGCCTTTAAAGCACATGAAAAGCGGCAAAATGTTGACAATGATGCCCTTGGCCAAAAAGGGCGTATGCGTTTTTTCCTGAATATATTCAGGAAAAAACGCATACGCCCTTTTTGGCCAACCAAGCAACCTGGAAAGGCAAATCAGCGCTACAGAGAAGTCTCGCTTCCCATCGGTCAAAAGGGCCATGCTGAAAAAAGTGTCAAAACCAGAAATGCAGGACAGGCCATGGAGAAATGGGAGCCTTGCTACACTGATGGGCGGGATGTAAATTGCCAACAGCCACTCTGGAGAAGTGTTCGGTGTGTCCTGAAACATCTGAAAAACACAGCTTAGAGAGCATAGGGCACTTCCACTCATGGGGGTATAAATTGGGAAAATGAAAAATCAGCAAGACACAAGCACCCCAAAGTTGAGGGCTGCTCTGTTGACAAGGACCTCCACTTCATTCCACCTTAAATATCCCAGGAAAGAGAAAAATGGATAAAGAAGTTGTCGTCCTTATGTACAATGGAATATCACTCAGCCATGAAATCAATGTCATAAGGTTAGTAGCAGCATGATGAGTGGATTTAGGTACGACGATTCTAAGAGAAATAAGTCACACAGAAAAGGACACTTCTCATAAGGTATCACTTATAGAGGGAATGTAAAAACCGTTACACTTGAACTGAATTACAAAACAGAACAGAGTCACACATGCAGAAAACACACTATGGCTGCTTAACGGGAAAGGTGAGGTGGGGTGATACATAAAACAAGGGTATCAAATTAGCTCAGATACCGTTCCATAAACCCAATATGTAATAGACAAGACCTACTCCTTGCTCAGAGAACTGGACTCAACACGCCCTATTCACCGCACAAGAATATATCTGACTAGTAATAATCTTAAAACCTATGTATTGATATCTCTCTGTTAGTGTGTCAAGTGGGTGTAAAGCGGCATAAACACAGCCGTGAAAAGCAGCTAAACCCCATTATGAAAATAAATTACTTTGTAAAACCCATGAAACAACGACAGTGAAAGAGATAGAAATTCTTACACAATGAGTTCAGGGGCTGTGATGTAACCTGGATTGACCATATCTAGACCCACAGCTGGATGAGACATAAGGGTGGACACTCTTGGGGCTGAGAGGTTTGGTGAGGTTGGGTGAGCAAACGCAGACCCTTTAAAGTAATACTGCGTGGTACCCATCGCATGGGTCCCAAATCTCCAGGTTCAAGGGCATCTTCCTACATCGAAAACATGCATGAGAAACCCAGAAGATTGTACACCGTGTGATGGGGAAAGGTTTCTAAAACGCACCTCATTTCTCATCTCCTTGTGCCCGGGTTCGCCATTCCAGTCGCTTTACTAGCAATCTCCCTACTTGGAGCATCAGCACCTTTAACCTCCTGTTCCGTACAGGTTGCAATTTGTCCTGAGGATGAACGGGAAGACGGGGAACCAACGAGAGACTAGCTCTTGGTGTTGGGACAGGCACAGGTCACTCTATTTTCCCATCAGGAAGAAGAATTAACCACAGGCTCAGCCTGCCCCCCGGAACCAGAACAGGGCCTGAAGCCATCCTGCGCTTTTGCGGTCAGCTCCCAAAAAAGCGAGTTGTAAAATGGAGGTTCAGGGCACTGCAATTCACAAACCTGCAGAGTTATAAATGATAACTCTCGTCCACAAATATATTGAGGGAAGGCAAAGAAGAGGATTTGAAATCAAGGCAGAATTGCAGGAAACAGATTTCAGGAGGTAGATACGAATTGCCTTTAAAGCACATGAAAAGCGGCAAAACGTTGACAATGATGCCCTTGGCCAAAAAGGGCGTATGCGTTTTTTCCTGAATATATTCAGGAAAAAACGCATACGCCCTTTTTGGCCAACCAAGCAACCTGGAAAGGCAAATCAGCGCTACAGAGAAGTCTCGCTTCCCATCGGTCAAAAGGGCCATGCTGAAAAAAGTGTCAAAACCAGAAATGCAGGACAGGCCATGGAGAAATGGGAGCCTTGCTACACTGATGGGCGGGATGTAAATTGCCAACAGCCACTCTGGAGAAGTGTTCGGTGTGTCCTGAAACATCTGAAAAACACAGCTTAGAGAGCATAGGGCACTTCCACTCATGGGGGTATAAATTGGGAAAATGAAAAATCAGCAAGACACAAGCACCCCAAAGTTGAGGGCTGCTCTGTTGACAAGGACCTCCACTTCATTCCACCTTAAATATCCCAGGAAAGAGAAAAATGGATAAAGAAGTTGTCGTCCTTATGTACAATGGAATATCACTCAGCCATGAAATCAATGTCATAAGGTTAGTAGCAGCATGATGAGTGGATTTAGGTACGACGATTCTAAGAGAAATAAGTCACACAGAAAAGGACACTTCTCATAAGGTATCACTTATAGAGGGAATGTAAAAACCGTTACACTTGAACTGAATTACAAAACAGAACAGAGTCACACATGCAGAAAACACACTATGGCTGCTTAACGGGAAAGGTGAGGTGGGGTGATACATAAAACAAGGGTATCAAATTAGCTCAGATACCGTTCCATAAACCCAATATGTAATAGACAAGACCTACTCCTTGCTCAGAGAACTGGACTCAACACGCCCTATTCACCGCACAAGAATATATCTGACTAGTAATAATCTTAAAACCTATGTATTGATATCTCTCTGTTAGTGTGTCAAGTGGGTGTAAAGCGGCATAAACACAGCCGTGAAAAGCAGCTAAACCCCATTATGAAAATAAATTACTTTGTAAAACCCATGAAACAACGACAGTGAAAGAGATAGAAATTCTTACACAATGAGTTCAGGGGCTGTGATGCAACCTGGATTGACCATATCTAGACCCACAGCTGGATGAGACATAAGGGTGGACACTCTTGGGGCTGAGAGGTTTGGTGAGGTTGGGTGAGCAAACGCAGACCCTTTAAAGTAATACTGCGTGGTACCCATCGCATGGGTCCCAAATCTCCAGGTTCAAGGGCATCTTCCTACATCGAAAACATGCATGAGAAACCCAGAAGATGGTACACCGTGTGATGGGGAAAGGTTTCTAAAACGCACCTCATTTCTCATCTCCTTGTGCCCGGGTTCGCCATTCCAGTCGCTTTACTAGCAATCTCCCTACTTGGAGCATCAGCACCTTTAACCTCCTGTTCCGTACAGGTTGCAATTTGTCCTGAGGATGAACGGGAAGACGGGGAACCAACGAGAGACTAGCTCTTGGTGTTGGGACAGGCACAGGTCACTCTATTTTCCCATCAGGAAGAAGAATTAACCACAGGCTCAGCCTGCCCCCCAGAACCAGAACAGGGCCTGAAGCCATCCTGCGCTTTTGCGGTCAGCTCCCAAAAAAGCGAGTTGTAAAATGGAGGTTCAGGGCACTGCAATTCACAAACCTGCAGAGTTATAAATGATAACTCTCGTCCACAAATATATTGAGGGAAGGCAAAGAAGAGGATTTGAAATCAAGGCAGAATTGCACGAAACAGATTTCAGGAGGTAGATACGAATTGCCTTTAAAGCACATGAAAAGCGGCAAAACGTTGACAATGATGCCCTTGGCCAAAAAGGGCGTATGCGTTTTTTCCTGAATATATTCAGGAAAAAACGCATACGCCCTTTTTGGCCAACCAAGCAACCTGGAAAGGCAAATCAGCGCTACAGAGAAGTCTCGCTTCCCATCGGTCAAAAGGGCCATCCTGAAAAAAGTGTCAAAACCAGAAATGCAGGACAGGCCATGGAGAAATGGGAGCCTTGCTACACTGATGGGCGGGATGTAAATTGCCAACAGCCACTCTGGAGAAGTGTACGGTGTGTCCTGAAACATCTGAAAAACACAGCTTAGAGAGCATAGGGCACTTCCACACATGGGGGTATAAATTGGGAAAATGAAAAATCAGCAAGACACAAGCACCCCAAAGTTGAGGGCTGCTCTGTTGACAAGGACCTCCACTTCATTCCACCTTCAATATCCCAGGAAAGAGAAAAATGGATAAAGAAGTTGTGGTCCTTATGTACAATGGAATATCACTCAGCCATGAAATCAATGTCATAAGGTTAGTAGCAGCATGATGAGTGGATTTAGGTACGACGATTCTAAGTGAAATAAGTCACACAGAAAAGGACACTTCTCATAAGGTATCACTTATAGAGGGAATGTAAAAACCGTTACACTTGAACTGAATTACAAAACAGAACAGAGTCACACATGCAGAAAACACACTATGGCTGCTTAACGGGAAAGGTGAGGTGGGGTGATACATAAAACAAGGGTATCAAATTAGCTCAGATACCATTCCATAAACCCAATATGTAGTAGAGAAGACCTACTCCTTGCTCAGAGAACTGGACTCAACACGCCCTATTCACCGCACAAGAATATATCTGACTAGTAATAATCTTGAAACCTATGTATTGATATCTCTCTGTTAGTGTGTCAAGTGGGTGTAAAGCGGCATAAACACAGCCGTGAAAAGCAGCTAAACCCCATTATGAAAATAAATTACTTTGAAAAACCCATGAAACAACGACAGTGAAAGAGATAGAAATTCTTACACAATGAGTTCAGGGGCTGTGATGCAACCTGGATTGACCATATCTAGACCCACAGCTGGATGAGACATAAGGGTGGACACTCTTGGGGCTGAGAGGTTTGGTGAGGTTGGGTGAGCAAACACAGACCCTTTAAAGTAATACTGCGTGGTACCCATCGCATGGGTCCCAAATCTCCAGCTTCAAGGGCATCTTCCTACATCGAAAACATGCATGAGAAACCCAGAAGATGGTACACCGTGTGATGGGGAAAGGTTTCTAAAACGCACCTCATTTCTCATCTCCTTGTGCCCGGGTTCGCCATTCCAGCCACTTTACTAGCAATCTCCCTACTTGGAGCATCAGCACCTTTAACCTCCTGTTCCGTACAGGTTGCAATTTGTCCTGAGGATGAACGGGAAGACGGGGAACCAACGAGAGACTAGCTCTTGGTGTTGGGACAGGCACAGGTCACTCTATTTTCCCATCAGGAAGAAGAATTAACCACAGGCTCAGCCTGCCCCCCGGAACCAGAACAGGGCCTGAAGCCATCCTGCGCTTTTGCGGCCAGCTCCCAAAAAAGCGAGTTGTAAAATGGAGGTTCAGGGCACTGCAATTCACAAACCTGCAGAGTTATAAATGATAACTCTCGTCCACAAATATATTGAGGGAAGGCAAAGAAGAGGATTTGAAATCAAGGCAGAATTGCACGAAACAGATTTCAGGAGGTAGATACGAATCGCCTTTAAAGCACATGAAAAGCGGCAAAACGTTGACAATGATGCCCTTGGCCAAAAAGGGCGTATGCGTTTTTTCCTGAATATATTCAGGAAAAAACGCATACGCCCTTTTTGGCCAACCAAGCAACCTGGAAAGGCAAATCAGCGCTACAGAGAAGTCTCGCTTCCCATCGGTCAAAAGGGCCATGCTGAAAAAAGTGTCAAAACCAGAAATGCAGGACAGGCCATGGAGAAATGGGAGCCTTGCTACACTGATGGGCGGGATGTAAATTGCCAACAGCCACTCTGGAGAAGTGTACGGTGTGTCCTGAAACATCTGAAAAACACAGCTTAGAGAGCATAGGGCACTTCCACTCATGGGGGTATAAATTGGGAAAATGAAAAATCAGCAAGACACAAGCACCCCAAAGTTGAGGGCTGCTCTGTTGACAAGGACCTCCACTTCATTCCACCTTAAATATCCCAGGAAAGAGAAAAATGGATAAAGAAGTTGTCGTCCTTATGTACAATGGAATATCACTCAGCCATGAAATCAATGTCATAAGGTTAGTAGCAGCATGATGAGTGGATTTAGGTATGACGATTCTAAGTGAAATAAGTCACACAGAAAAGGACACTTCTCATAAGGTATCACTGATAGAGGGAATGTAAAAACCGTTACACTTGAACTGAATTACAAAACAGAACAGAGTCACACATGCAGAAAACACACTATGGCTGCTTAACGGGAAAGGTGAGGTGGGGTGATACATAAAACAAGGGTATCAAATTAGCTCAGATACCGTTCCATAAACCCAATATGTAGTAGACAAGACCTACTCCTTGCTCAGAGAACTGTACTCAACACGCCCTATTCACCGCACAAGAATATATCTGACTGGTAATAATCTTGAAACCTATGTATTGATATCTCTCTGTTAGTGTGTCAAGTGGGTGTAAAGCGGCATAAACACAGCCGTGAAAAGCAGCTAAACCCCATTATGAAAATAAATTACTTTGAAAAACCCATGAAACAACGACAGTGAAAGAGATAGAAATTCTTACACAATGAGTTCAGGGGCTGTGATGCAACCTGGATTGACCATATCTAGACCCACAGCTGGATGAGACATAAGGGTGGACACTCTTGGGGCTGAGAGGTTTGGTGAGGTTGGGTGAGCAAACGCAGACCCTTTAAAGTAATACTGCATGGTACCCATCGCATGGGTCCCAAATCTCCAGCTTCAAGGGCATCTTCCTACATCGAAAACATGCATGAGAAACCCAGAAGATGGTACACCGTGTGATGGGGAAAGGTTTCTAAAACGCACCTCATTTCTCATCTCCTTGTGCCCGGGTTCGCCATTCCAGCCACTTTACTAGCAATCTCCCTACTTGGAGCATCAGCACCTTTAACCTCCTGTTCCGTACAGGTTGCAATTTGTCCTGAGGATGAACGGGAAGACGGGGAACCAACGAGAGACTAGCTCTTGGTGTTGGGACAGGCACAGGTCACTCTATTTTCCCATCAGGAAGAAGAATTAACCACAGGCTCAGCCTGCCCCCCGGAACCAGAACAGGGCCTGAAGCCATCCTGCGCTTTTGCGGCCAGCTCCCAAAAAAGCGAGTTGTAAAATGGAGGTTCAGGGCACTGCAATTCACAAACCTGCAGAGTTATAAATGATAACTCTCGTCCACAAATATATTGAGGGAAGGCAAAGAAGAGGATTTGAAATCAAGGCAGAATTGCACGAAACAGATTTCAGGAGGTAGATACGAATCGCCTTTAAAGCACATGAAAAGCGGCAAAATGTTGACAATGATGCCCTTGGCCAAAAAGGGCGTATGCGTTTTTTCCTGAATATATTCAGGAAAAAACGCATACGCCCTTTTTGGCCAACCAAGCAACCTGGAAAGGCAAATCAGCGCTACAGAGAAGTCTCGCTTCCCATCGGTCAAAAGGGCCATGCTGAAAAAAGTGTCAAAACCAGAAATGCAGGACAGGCCATGGAGAAATGGGAGCCTTGCTACACTGATGGGCGGGATGTAAATTGCCAACAGCCACTCTGGAGAAGTGTTCGGTGTGTCCTGAAACATCTGAAAAACACAGCTTAGAGAGCATAGGGCACTTCCACTCATGGGGGTATAAATTGGGAAAATGAAAAATCAGCAAGACACAAGCACCCCAAAGTTGAGGGCTGCTCTGTTGACAAGGACCTCCACTTCATTCCACCTTAAATATCCCAGGAAAGAGAAAAATGGATAAAGAAGTTGTCATCCTTATGTACAATGGAATATCACTCAGCCATGAAATCAATGTCATAAGGTTAGTAGCAGCATGATGAGTGGATTTAGGTACGACGATTCTAAGAGAAATAAGTCACCCAGAAAAGGACACTTCTCATAAGGTATCACTTATAGAGGGAATGTAAAAACCGTTACACTTGAACTGAATTACAAAACAGAACAGAGTCACACATGCAGAAAACACACTATGGCTGCTTAACGGGAAAGGTGAGGTGGGGTGATACATAAAACAAGGGTATCAAATTAGCTCAGATACCGTTCCATAAACCCAATATGTAATAGACAAGACCTACTCCTTGCTCAGAGAACTGGACTCAACACGCCCTATTCACCGCACAAGAATATATCTGACTAGTAATAATCTTAAAACCTATGTATTGATATCTCTCTGTTAGTGTGTCAAGTGGGTGTAAAGCGGCATAAACACAGCCGTGAAAAGCAGCTAAACCCCATTATGAAAATAAATTACTTTGTAAAACCCATGAAACAACGACAGTGAAAGAGATAGAAATTCTTACACAATGAGTTCAGGGGCTGTGATGCAACCTGGATTGACCATATCTAGACCCACAGCTGGATGAGACATAAGGGTGGACACTCTTGGGGCTGAGAGGTTTGGTGAGGTTGGGTGAGCAAACGCAGACCCTTTAAAGTAATACTGCGTGGTACCCATCGCATGGGTCCCAAATCTCCAGGTTCAAGGGCATCTTCCTACATCGAAAACATGCATGAGAAATCCAGAAGATGGTACACCGTGTGATGGGGAAAGGTTTCTAAAACGCACCTCATTTCTCATCTCCTTGTGCCCGGGTTCGCCATTCCAGTCGCTTTACTAGCAATCTCCCTACTTGGAGCATCAGCACCTTTAACCTCCTGTTCCGTACAGGTTGCAATTTGTCCTGAGGATGAACGGGAAGACGGGGAACCAACGAGAGACTAGCTCTTGGTGTTGGGACAGGCACAGGTCACTCTATTTTCCCATCAGGAAGAAGAATTAACCACAGGCTCAGCCTGCCCCCCGGAACCAGAACAGGGCCTGAAGCCATCCTGCGCTTTTGCGGTCAGCTCCCAAAAAAGCGAGTTGTAAAATGGAGGTTCAGGGCACTGCAATTCACAAACCTGCAGAGTTATAAATGATAACTCTCGTCCACAAATATATTGAGGGAAGGCAAAGAAGAGGATTTGAAATCAAGGCAGAATTGCACGAAACAGATTTCAGGAGGTAGATACGAATCGCCTTTAAAGCACATGAAAAGCGGCAAAACGTTGACAATGATGCCCTTGGCCAAAAAGGGCGTATGCGTTTTTTCCTGAATATATTCAGGAAAAAACGCATACGCCCTTTTTGGCCAACCAAGCAACCTGGAAAGGCAAATCAGCGCTACAGAGAAGTCTCGCTTCCCATCGGTCAAAAGGGCCATGCTGAAAAAAGTGTCAAAACCAGAAATGCAGGACAGGCCATGGAGAAATGGGAGCCTTGCTACACTGATGGGCGGGATGTAAATTGCCAACAGCCACTCTGGAGAAGTGTACGGTGTGTCCTGAAACATCTGAAAAACACAGCTTAGAGAGCATAGGGCACTTCCACTCATGGGGGTATAAATTGGGAAAATGAAAAATCAGCAAGACACAAGCACCCCAAAGTTGAGGGCTGCTCTGTTGACAAGGACCTCCACTTCATTCCACCTTAAATATCCCAGGAAAGAGAAAAATGGATAAAGAAGTTGTCGTCCTTATGTACAATGGAATATCACTCAGCCATGAAATCAATGTCATAAGGTTAGTAGCAGCATGATGAGTGGATTTAGGTATGACGATTCTAAGTGAAATAAGTCACACAGAAAAGGACACTTCTCATAAGGTATCACTGATAGAGGGAATGTAAAAACCGTTACACTTGAACTGAATTACAAACCAGAACAGAGTCACACATGCAGAAAACACACTAAGGCTGCTTAACGGGAAAGGTGAGGTGGGGTGATACATAAAACAAGGGTATCAAATTAGCTCAGATACCGTTCCATAAACCCAATATGTAGTAGACAAGACCTACTCCTTGCTCAGAGAACTGTACTCAACACGCCCTATTCACCGCACAAGAATATATCTGACTGGTAATAATCTTGAAACCTATGTATTGATATCTCTCTGTTAGTGTGTCAAGTGGGTGTAAAGCGGCATAAACACAGCCGTGAAAAGCAGCTAAACCCCATTATGAAAATAAATTACTTTGAAAAACCCATGAAACAACGACAGTGAAAGAGATAGAAATTCTTACACAATGAGTTCAGGGGCTGTGATGCAACCTGGATTGACCATATCTAGACCCACAGCTGGATGAGACATAAGGGTGGACACTCTTGGGGCTGAGAGGTTTGGTGAGGTTGGGTGAGCAAACACAGACCCTTTAAAGTAATACTGCGTGGTACCCATCGCATGGGTCCCAAATCTCCAGCTTCAAGGGCATCTTCCTACATCGAAAACATGCATGAGAAACCCAGAAGATGGTACACCGTGTGATGGGGAAAGGTTTCTAAAACGCACCTCATTTCTCATCTCCTTGTGCCCGGGTTCGCCATTCCAGCCACTTTACTAGCAATCTCCCTACTTGGAGCATCAGCACCTTTAACCTCCTGTTCCGTACAGGTTGCAATTTGTCCTGAGGATGAACGGGAAGACGGGGAACCAACGAGAGACTAGCTCTTGGTGTTGGGACAGGCACAGGTCACTCTATTTTCCCATCAGGAAGAAGAATTAACCACAGGCTCAGCCTGCCCCCCGGAACCAGAACAGGGCCTGAAGCCATCCTGCGCTTTTGCGGCCAGCTCCCAAAAAAGCGAGTTGTAAAATGGAGGTTCAGGGCACTGCAATTCACAAACCTGCAGAGTTATAAATGATAACTCTCGTCCACAAATATATTGAGGGAAGGCAAAGAAGAGGATTTGAAATCAAGGCAGAATTGCACGAAACAGATTTCAGGAGGTAGATACGAATCGCCTTTAAAGCACATGAAAAGCGGCAAAACGTTGACAATGATGCCCTTGGCCAAAAAGGGCGTATGCGTTTTTTCCTGAATATATTCAGGAAAAAACGCATACGCCCTTTTTGGCCAACCAAGCAACCTGGAAAGGCAAATCAGCGCTACAGAGAAGTCTCGCTTCCCATCGGTCAAAAGGGCCATGCTGAAAAAAGTGTCAAAACCAGAAATGCAGGACAGGCCATGGAGAAATGGGAGCCTTGCTACACTGATGGGCGGGATGTAAATTGCCAACAGCCACTCTGGAGAAGTGTACGGTGTGTCCTGAAACATCTGAAAAACACAGCTTAGAGAGCATAGGGCACTTCCACTCATGGGGGTATAAATTGGGAAAATGAAAAATCAGCAAGACACAAGCACCCCAAAGTTGAGGGCTGCTCTGTTGACAAGGACCTCCACTTCATTCCACCTTAAATATCCCAGGAAAGAGAAAAATGGATAAAGAAGTTGTCGTCCTTATGTACAATGGAATATCACTCAGCCATGAAATCAATGTCATAAGGTTAGTAGCAGCATGATGAGTGGATTTAGGTATGACGATTCTAAGTGAAATAAGTCACACAGAAAAGGACACTTCTCATAAGGTATCACTGATAGAGGGAATGTAAAAACCGTTACACTTGAACTGAATTACAAAACAGAACAGAGTCACACATGCAGAAAACACACTATGGCTGCTTAACGGGAAAGGTGAGGTGGGGTGATACATAAAACAAGGGTATCAAATTAGCTCAGATACCGTTCCATAAACCCAATATGTAGTAGACAAGACCTACTCCTTGCTCAGAGAACTGTACTCAACACGCCCTATTCACCGCACAAGAATATATCTGACTGGTAATAATCTTGAAACCTATGTATTGATATCTCTCTGTTAGTGTGTCAAGTGGGTGTAAAGCGGCATAAACACAGCCGTGAAAAGCAGCTAAACCCCATTATGAAAATAAATTACTTTGAAAAACCCATGAAACAACGACAGTGAAAGAGATAGAAATTCTTACACAATGAGTTCAGGGGCTGTGATGCAACCTGGATTGACCATATCTAGACCCACAGCTGGATGAGACATAAGGGTGGACACTCTTGGGGCTGAGAGGTTTGGTGAGGTTGGGTGAGCAAACGCAGACCCTTTAAAGTAATACTGCATGGTACCCATCGCATGGGTCCCAAATCTCCAGCTTCAAGGGCATCTTCCTACATCGAAAACATGCATGAGAAACCCAGAAGATGGTACACCGTGTGATGGGGAAAGGTTTCTAAAACGCACCTCATTTCTCATCTCCTTGTGCCCGGGTTCGCCATTCCAGCCACTTTACTAGCAATCTCCCTACTTGGAGCATCAGCACCTTTAACCTCCTGTTCCGTACAGGTTGCAATTTGTCCTGAGGATGAACGGGAAGACGGGGAACCAACGAGAGACTAGCTCTTGGTGTTGGGACAGGCACAGGTCACTCTATTTTCCCATCAGGAAGAAGAATTAACCACAGGCTCAGCCTGCCCCCCGGAACCAGAACAGGGCCTGAAGCCATCCTGCGCTTTTGCGGCCAGCTCCCAAAAAAGCGAGTTGTAAAATGGAGGTTCAGGGCACTGCAATTCACAAACCTGCAGAGTTATAAATGATAACTCTCGTCCACAAATATATTGAGGGAAGGCAAAGAAGAGGATTTGAAATCAAGGCAGAATTGCACGAAACAGATTTCAGGAGGTAGATACGAATCGCCTTTAAAGCACATGAAAAGCGGCAAAATGTTGACAATGATGCCCTTGGCCAAAAAGGGCGTATGCGTTTTTTCCTGAATATATTCAGGAAAAAACGCATACGCCCTTTTTGGCCAACCAAGCAACCTGGAAAGGCAAATCAGCGCTACAGAGAAGTCTCGCTTCCCATCGGTCAAAAGGGCCATGCTGAAAAAAGTGTCAAAACCAGAAATGCAGGACAGGCCATGGAGAAATGGGAGCCTTGCTACACTGATGGGCGGGATGTAAATTGCCAACAGCCACTCTGGAGAAGTGTTCGGTGTGTCCTGAAACATCTGAAAAACACAGCTTAGAGAGCATAGGGCACTTCCACTCATGGGGGTATAAATTGGGAAAATGAAAAATCAGCAAGACACAAGCACCCCAAAGTTGAGGGCTGCTCTGTTGACAAGGACCTCCACTTCATTCCACCTTAAATATCCCAGGAAAGAGAAAAATGGATAAAGAAGTTGTCATCCTTATGTACAATGGAATATCACTCAGCCATGAAATCAATGTCATAAGGTTAGTAGCAGCATGATGAGTGGATTTAGGTACGACGATTCTAAGAGAAATAAGTCACCCAGAAAAGGACACTTCTCATAAGGTATCACTTATAGAGGGAATGTAAAAACCGTTACACTTGAACTGAATTACAAAACAGAACAGAGTCACACATGCAGAAAACACACTATGGCTGCTTAACGGGAAAGGTGAGGTGGGGTGATACATAAAACAAGGGTATCAAATTAGCTCAGATACCGTTCCATAAACCCAATATGTAATAGACAAGACCTACTCCTTGCTCAGAGAACTGGACTCAACACGCCCTATTCACCGCACAAGAATATATCTGACTAGTAATAATCTTAAAACCTATGTATTGATATCTCTCTGTTAGTGTGTCAAGTGGGTGTAAAGCGGCATAAACACAGCCGTGAAAAGCAGCTAAACCCCATTATGAAAATAAATTACTTTGTAAAACCCATGAAACAACGACAGTGAAAGAGATAGAAATTCTTACACAATGAGTTCAGGGGCTGTGATGCAACCTGGATTGACCATATCTAGACCCACAGCTGGATGAGACATAAGGGTGGACACTCTTGGGGCTGAGAGGTTTGGTGAGGTTGGGTGAGCAAACGCAGACCCTTTAAAGTAATACTGCGTGGTACCCATCGCATGGGTCCCAAATCTCCAGGTTCAAGGGCATCTTCCTACATCGAAAACATGCATGAGAAATCCAGAAGATGGTACACCGTGTGATGGGGAAAGGTTTCTAAAACGCACCTCATTTCTCATCTCCTTGTGCCCGGGTTCGCCATTCCAGTCGCTTTACTAGCAATCTCCCTACTTGGAGCATCAGCACCTTTAACCTCCTGTTCCGTACAGGTTGCAATTTGTCCTGAGGATGAACGGGAAGACGGGGAACCAACGAGAGACTAGCTCTTGGTGTTGGGACAGGCACAGGTCACTCTATTTTCCCATCAGGAAGAAGAATTAACCACAGGCTCAGCCTGCCCCCCGGAACCAGAACAGGGCCTGAAGCCATCCTGCGCTTTTGCGGTCAGCTCCCAAAAAAGCGAGTTGTAAAATGGAGGTTCAGGGCACTGCAATTCACAAACCTGCAGAGTTATAAATGATAACTCTCGTCCACAAATATATTGAGGGAAGGCAAAGAAGAGGATTTGAAATCAAGGCAGAATTGCACGAAACAGATTTCAGGAGGTAGATACGAATCGCCTTTAAAGCACATGAAAAGCGGCAAAACGTTGACAATGATGCCCTTGGCCAAAAAGGGCGTATGCGTTTTTTCCTGAATATATTCAGGAAAAAACGCATACGCCCTTTTTGGCCAACCAAGCAACCTGGAAAGGCAAATCAGCGCTACAGAGAAGTCTCGCTTCCCATCGGTCAAAAGGGCCATGCTGAAAAAAGTGTCAAAACCAGAAATGCAGGACAGGCCATGGAGAAATGGGAGCCTTGCTACACTGATGGGCGGGATGTAAATTGCCAACAGCCACTCTGGAGAAGTGTACGGTGTGTCCTGAAACATCTGAAAAACACAGCTTAGAGAGCATAGGGCACTTCCACTCATGGGGGTATAAATTGGGAAAATGAAAAATCAGCAAGACACAAGCACCCCAAAGTTGAGGGCTGCTCTGTTGACAAGGACCTCCACTTCATTCCACCTTAAATATCCCAGGAAAGAGAAAAATGGATAAAGAAGTTGTCGTCCTTATGTACAATGGAATATCACTCAGCCATGAAATCAATGTCATAAGGTTAGTAGCAGCATGATGAGTGGATTTAGGTATGACGATTCTAAGTGAAATAAGTCACACAGAAAAGGACACTTCTCATAAGGTATCACTGATAGAGGGAATGTAAAAACCGTTACACTTGAACTGAATTACAAACCAGAACAGAGTCACACATGCAGAAAACACACTAAGGCTGCTTAACGGGAAAGGTGAGGTGGGGTGATACATAAAACAAGGGTATCAAATTAGCTCAGATACCGTTCCATAAACCCAATATGTAGTAGACAAGACCTACTCCTTGCTCAGAGAACTGTACTCAACACGCCCTATTCACCGCACAAGAATATATCTGACTGGTAATAATCTTGAAACCTATGTATTGATATCTCTCTGTTAGTGTGTCAAGTGGGTGTAAAGCGGCATAAACACAGCCGTGAAAAGCAGCTAAACCCCATTATGAAAATAAATTACTTTGAAAAACCCATGAAACAACGACAGTGAAAGAGATAGAAATTCTTACACAATGAGTTCAGGGGCTGTGATGCAACCTGGATTGACCATATCTAGACCCACAGCTGGATGAGACATAAGGGTGGACACTCTTGGGGCTGAGAGGTTTGGTGAGGTTGGGTGAGCAAACACAGACCCTTTAAAGTAATACTGCGTGGTACCCATCGCATGGGTCCCAAATCTCCAGCTTCAAGGGCATCTTCCTACATCGAAAACATGCATGAGAAACCCAGAAGATGGTACACCGTGTGATGGGGAAAGGTTTCTAAAACGCACCTCATTTCTCATCTCCTTGTGCCCGGGTTCGCCATTCCAGCCACTTTACTAGCAATCTCCCTACTTGGAGCATCAGCACCTTTAACCTCCTGTTCCGTACAGGTTGCAATTTGTCCTGAGGATGAACGGGAAGACGGGGAACCAACGAGAGACTAGCTCTTGGTGTTGGGACAGGCACAGGTCACTCTATTTTCCCATCAGGAAGAAGAATTAACCACAGGCTCAGCCTGCCCCCCGGAACCAGAACAGGGCCTGAAGCCATCCTGCGCTTTTGCGGCCAGCTCCCAAAAAAGCGAGTTGTAAAATGGAGGTTCAGGGCACTGCAATTCACAAACCTGCAGAGTTATAAATGATAACTCTCGTCCACAAATATATTGAGGGAAGGCAAAGAAGAGGATTTGAAATCAAGGCAGAATTGCACGAAACAGATTTCAGGAGGTAGATACGAATCGCCTTTAAAGCACATGAAAAGCGGCAAAACGTTGACAATGATGCCCTTGGCCAAAAAGGGCGTATGCGTTTTTTCCTGAATATATTCAGGAAAAAACGCATACGCCCTTTTTGGCCAACCAAGCAACCTGGAAAGGCAAATCAGCGCTACAGAGAAGTCTCGCTTCCCATCGGTCAAAAGGGCCATGCTGAAAAAAGTGTCAAAACCAGAAATGCAGGACAGGCCATGGAGAAATGGGAGCCTTGCTACACTGATGGGCGGGATGTAAATTGCCAACAGCCACTCTGGAGAAGTGTACGGTGTGTCCTGAAACATCTGAAAAACACAGCTTAGAGAGCATAGGGCACTTCCACTCATGGGGGTATAAATTGGGAAAATGAAAAATCAGCAAGACACAAGCACCCCAAAGTTGAGGGCTGCTCTGTTGACAAGGACCTCCACTTCATTCCACCTTAAATATCCCAGGAAAGAGAAAAATGGATAAAGAAGTTGTCGTCCTTATGTACAATGGAATATCACTCAGCCATGAAATCAATGTCATAAGGTTAGTAGCAGCATGATGAGTGGATTTAGGTATGACGATTCTAAGTGAAATAAGTCACACAGAAAAGGACACTTCTCATAAGGTATCACTGATAGAGGGAATGTAAAAACCGTTACACTTGAACTGAATTACAAAACAGAACAGAGTCACACATGCAGAAAACACACTATGGCTGCTTAACGGGAAAGGTGAGGTGGGGTGATACATAAAACAAGGGTATCAAATTAGCTCAGATACCGTTCCATAAACCCAATATGTAGTAGACAAGACCTACTCCTTGCTCAGAGAACTGTACTCAACACGCCCTATTCACCGCACAAGAATATATCTGACTGGTAATAATCTTGAAACCTATGTATTGATATCTCTCTGTTAGTGTGTCAAGTGGGTGTAAAGCGGCATAAACACAGCCGTGAAAAGCAGCTAAACCCCATTATGAAAATAAATTACTTTGAAAAACCCATGAAACAACGACAGTGAAAGAGATAGAAATTCTTACACAATGAGTTCAGGGGCTGTGATGCAACCTGGATTGACCATATCTAGACCCACAGCTGGATGAGACATAAGGGTGGACACTCTTGGGGCTGAGAGGTTTGGTGAGGTTGGGTGAGCAAACGCAGACCCTTTAAAGTAATACTGCATGGTACCCATCGCATGGGTCCCAAATCTCCAGCTTCAAGGGCATCTTCCTACATCGAAAACATGCATGAGAAACCCAGAAGATGGTACACCGTGTGATGGGGAAAGGTTTCTAAAACGCACCTCATTTCTCATCTCCTTGTGCCCGGGTTCGCCATTCCAGCCACTTTACTAGCAATCTCCCTACTTGGAGCATCAGCACCTTTAACCTCCTGTTCCGTACAGGTTGCAATTTGTCCTGAGGATGAACGGGAAGACGGGGAACCAACGAGAGACTAGCTCTTGGTGTTGGGACAGGCACAGGTCACTCTATTTTCCCATCAGGAAGAAGAATTAACCACAGGCTCAGCCTGCCCCCCGGAACCAGAACAGGGCCTGAAGCCATCCTGCGCTTTTGCGGCCAGCTCCCAAAAAAGCGAGTTGTAAAATGGAGGTTCAGGGCACTGCAATTCACAAACCTGCAGAGTTATAAATGATAACTCTCGTCCACAAATATATTGAGGGAAGGCAAAGAAGAGGATTTGAAATCAAGGCAGAATTGCACGAAACAGATTTCAGGAGGTAGATACGAATCGCCTTTAAAGCACATGAAAAGCGGCAAAATGTTGACAATGATGCCCTTGGCCAAAAAGGGCGTATGCGTTTTTTCCTGAATATATTCAGGAAAAAACGCATACGCCCTTTTTGGCCAACCAAGCAACCTGGAAAGGCAAATCAGCGCTACAGAGAAGTCTCGCTTCCCATCGGTCAAAAGGGCCATGCTGAAAAAAGTGTCAAAACCAGAAATGCAGGACAGGCCATGGAGAAATGGGAGCCTTGCTACACTGATGGGCGGGATGTAAATTGCCAACAGCCACTCTGGAGAAGTGTACGGTGTGTCCTGAAACATCTGAAAAACACAGCTTAGAGAGCATAGGGCACTTCCACTCATGGGGGTATAAATTGGGAAAATGAAAAATCAGCAAGACACAAGCACCCCAAAGTTGAGGGCTGCTCTGTTGACAAGGACCTCCACTTCATTCCACCTTAAATATCCCAGGAAAGAGAAAAATGGATAAAGAAGTTGTCATCCTTATGTACAATGGAATATCACTCAGCCATGAAATCAATGTCATAAGGTTAGTAGCAGCATGATGAGTGGATTTAGGTACGACGATTCTAAGAGAAATAAGTCACACAGAAAAGGACACTTCTCATAAGGTATCACTTATAGAGGGAATGTAAAAACCGTTACACTTGAACTGAATTACAAAACAGAACAGAGTCACACATGCAGAAAACACACTATGGCTGCTTAACGGGAAAGGTGAGGTGGGGTGATACATAAAACAAGGGTATCAAATTAGCTCAGATACCGTTCCATAAACCCAATATGTAATAGACAAGACCTACTCCTTGCTCAGAGAACTGGACTCAACACGCCCTATTCACCGCACAAGAATATATCTGACTGGTAATAATCTTAAAACCTATGTATTGATATCTCTCTGTTAGTGTGTCAAGTGGGTGTGAAGCGGCATAAACACAGCCGTGAAAAGCAGCTAAACCCCATTATGAAAATAAATTACTTTGAAAAACCCATGAAACAACGACAGTGAAAGAGATAGAAATTCTTACACAATGAGTTCAGGGGCTGTGATGCAACCTGGATTGACCATATCTAGACCCACAGCTGGATGAGACATAAGGGTGGACACTCTTGGGGCTGAGAGGTTTGGTGAGGTTGGGTGAGCAAACGCAGACCCTTTAAAGTAATACTGCGTGGTACCCATCGCATGGGTCCCAAATCTCCAGGTTCAAGGGCATCTTCCTACATCGAAAACATGCATGAGAAACCCAGAAGATGGTACACCGTGTGATGGGGAAAGGTTTCTAAAACGCACCTCATTTCTCATCTCCTTGTGCCCGGGTTCGCCATTCCAGCCACTTTACTAGCAATCTCCCTACTTGGAGCATCAGCACCTTTAACCTCCTGTTCCGTACAGGTTGCAATTTGTCCTGAGGATGAACGGGAAGACGGGGAACCAACGAGAGACTAGCTCTTGGTGTTGGGACAGGCACAGGTCACTCTATTTTCCCATCAGGAAGAAGAATTAACCACAGGCTCAGCCTGCCCCCCAGAACCAGAACAGGGCCTGAAGCCATCCTGCGCTTTTGCGGTCAGCTCCCAAAAAAGCGAGTTGTAAAATGGAGGTTCAGGGCACTGCAATTCACAAACCTGCAGAGTTATAAATGATAACTCTCGTCCACAAATATATTGAGGGAAGGCAAAGAAGAGGATTTGAAATCAAGGCAGAATTGCACGAAACAGATTTCAGGAGGTAGATACGAATTGCCTTTAAAGCACATGAAAAGCGGCAAAACGTTGACAATGATGCCCTTGGCCAAAAAGGGCGTATGCGTTTTTTCCTGAATATATTCAGGAAAAAACGCATACGCCCTTTTTGGCCAACCAAGCAACCTGGAAAGGCAAATCAGCGCTACAGAGAAGTCTCGCTTCCCATCGGTCAAAAGGGCCATGCTGAAAAAAGTGTCAAAACCAGAAATGCAGGACAGGCCATGGAGAAATGGGAGCCTTGCTACACTGATGGGCGGGATGTAAATTGCCAACAGCCACTCTGGAGAAGTGTTCGGTGTGTCCTGAAACATCTGAAAAACACAGCTTAGAGAGCATAGGGCACTTCCACTCATGGGGGTATAAATTGGGAAAATGAAAAATCAGCAAGACACAAGCACCCCAAAGTTGAGGGCTGCTCTGTTGACAAGGACCTCCACTTCATTCCACCTTAAATATCCCAGGAAAGAGAAAAATGGATAAAGAAGTTGTGGTCCTTATGTACAATGGAATATCACTCAGCCATGAAATCAATGTCATAAGGTTAGTAGCAGCATGATGAGTGGATTTAGGTACGACGATTCTAAGAGAAATAAGTCACCCAGAAAAGGACACTTCTCATAAGGTATCACTTATAGAGGGAATGTAAAAACCGTTACACTTGAACTGAATTACAAAACAGAACAGAGTCACACATGCAGAAAACACACTATGGCTGCTTAACGGGAAAGGTGAGGTGGGGTGATACATAAAACAAGGGTATCAAATTAGCTCAGATACCGTTCCATAAACCCAATATGTAATAGACAAGACCTACTCCTTGCTCAGAGAACTGGACTCAACACGCCCTATTCACCGCACAAGAATATATCTGACTAGTAATAATCTTAAAACCTATGTATTGATATCTCTCTGTTAGTGTGTCAAGTGGGTGTAAAGCGGCATAAACACAGCCGTGAAAAGCAGCTAAACCCCATTATGAAAATAAATTACTTTGTAAAACCCATGAAACAACGACAGTGAAAGAGATAGAAATTCTTACACAATGAGTTCAGGGGCTGTGATGCAACCTGGATTGACCATATCTAGACCCACAGCTGGATGAGACATAAGGGTGGACACTCTTGGGGCTGAGAGGTTTGGTGAGGTTGGGTGAGCAAACGCAGACCCTTTAAAGTAATACTGCGTGGTACCCATCGCATGGGTCCCAAATCTCCAGGTTCAAGGGCATCTTTCTACATCGAAAACATGCATGAGAAATCCAGAAGATGGTACACCGTGTGATGGGGAAAGGTTTCTAAAACGCACCTCATTTCTCATCTCCTTGTGCCCGGGTTCGCCATTCCAGTCGCTTTACTAGCAATCTCCCTACTTGGAGCATCAGCACCTTTAACCTCCTGTTCCGTACAGGTTGCAATTTGTCCTGAGGATGAACGGGAAGACGGGGAACCAACGAGAGACTAGCTCTTGGTGTTGGGACAGGCACAGGTCACTCTATTTTCCCATCAGGAAGAAGAATTAACCACAGGCTCAGCCTGCCCCCCGGAACCAGAACAGGGCCTGAAGCCATCCTGCGCTTTTGCGGTCAGCTCCCAAAAAAGCGAGTTGTAAAATGGAGGTTCAGGGCACTGCAATTCACAAACCTGCAGAGTTATAAATGATAACTCTCGTCCACAAATATATTGAGGGAAGGCAAAGAAGAGGATTTGAAATCAAGGCAGAATTGCACGAAACAGATTTCAGGAGGTAGATACGAATCGCCTTTAAAGCACATGAAAAGCGGCAAAACGTTGACAATGATGCCCTTGGCCAAAAAGGGCGTATGCGTTTTTTCCTGAATATATTCAGGAAAAAACGCATACGCCCTTTTTGGCCAACCAAGCAACCTGGAAAGGCAAATCAGCGCTACAGAGAAGTCTCGCTTCCCATCGGTCAAAAGGGCCATGCTGAAAAAAGTGTCAAAACCAGAAATGCAGGACAGGCCATGGAGAAATGGGAGCCTTGCTACACTGATGGGCGGGATGTAAATTGCCAACAGCCACTCTGGAGAAGTGTACGGTGTGTCCTGAAACATCTGAAAAACACAGCTTAGAGAGCATAGGGCACTTCCACTCATGGGGGTATAAATTGGGAAAATGAAAAATCAGCAAGACACAAGCACCCCAAAGTTGAGGGCTGCTCTGTTGACAAGGACCTCCACTTCATTCCACCTTAAATATCCCAGGAAAGAGAAAAATGGATAAAGAAGTTGTCGTCCTTATGTACAATGGAATATCACTCAGCCATGAAATCAATGTCATAAGGTTAGTAGCAGCATGATGAGTGGATTTAGGTATGACGATTCTAAGTGAAATAAGTCACACAGAAAAGGACACTTCTCATAAGGTATCACTGATAGAGGGAATGTAAAAACCGTTACACTTGAACTGAATTACAAACCAGAACAGAGTCACACATGCAGAAAACACACTAAGGCTGCTTAACGGGAAAGGTGAGGTGGGGTGATACATAAAACAAGGGTATCAAATTAGCTCAGATACCGTTCCATAAACCCAATATGTAGTAGACAAGACCTACTCCTTGCTCAGAGAACTGTACTCAACACGCCCTATTCACCGCACAAGAATATATCTGACTGGTAATAATCTTGAAACCTATGTATTGATATCTCTCTGTTAGTGTGTCAAGTGGGTGTAAAGCGGCATAAACACAGCCGTGAAAAGCAGCTAAACCCCATTATGAAAATAAATTACTTTGAAAAACCCATGAAACAACGACAGTGAAAGAGATAGAAATTCTTACACAATGAGTTCAGGGGCTGTGATGCAACCTGGATTGACCATATCTAGACCCACAGCTGGATGAGACATAAGGGTGGACACTCTTGGGGCTGAGAGGTTTGGTGAGGTTGGGTGAGCAAACGCAGACCCTTTAAAGTAATACTGCGTGGGACCCATCGCATGGGTCCCAAATCTCCAGCTTCAAGGGCATCTTCCTACATCGAAAACATGCATGAGAAACCCAGAAGATGGTACACCGTGTGATGGGGAAAGGTTTCTAAAACGCACCTCATTTCTCATCTCCTTGTGCCCGGGTTCGCCATTCCAGCCGCTTTACTAGCAATCTCCCTACTTGGAGCATCAGCACCTTTAACCTCCTGTTCCGTACAGGTTGCAATTTGTCCTGAGGATGAACGGGAAGACGGGGAACCAACGAGAGACTAGCTCTTGGTGTTGGGACAGGCACAGGTCACTCTATTTTCCCATCAGGAAGAAGAATTAACCACAGGCTCAGCCTGCCCCCCGGAACCAGAACAGGGCCTGAAGCCATCCTGCGCTTTTGCGGCCAGCTCCCAAAAAAGCGAGTTGTAAAATGGAGGTTCAGGGCACTGCAATTCACAAACCTGCAGAGTTATAAATGATAACTCTCGTCCACAAATATATTGAGGGAAGGCAAAGAAGAGGATTTGAAATCAAGGCAGAATTGCACGAAACAGATTTCAGGAGGTAGATACGAATCGCCTTTAAAGCACATGAAAAGCGGCAAAACGTTGACAGTGATGCCCTTGGCCAAAAAGGGCGTATGCATTTTTTCCTGAATATATTCAGGAAAAAACGCATACGCCCTTTTTGGCCAACCAAGCAACCTGGAAAGGCAAATCAGCGCTACAGAGAAGTCTCGCTTCCCATCGGTCAAAAGGGCCATGCTGAAAAAAGTGTCAAAACCAGAAATGCAGGACAGGCCATGGAGAAATAGGAGCCTTGCTACACTGATGGGCGGGATGTAAATTGCCAACAGCCACTCTGGAGAAGTGTACGGTGTGTCCTGAAACATCTGAAAAACACAGCTTAGAGAGCATAGGGCACTTCCACTCATGGGGGTATAAATTGGGAAAATGAAAAATCAGCAAGACACAAGCACCCCAAAGTTGAGGGCTGCTCTGTTGACAAGGACCTCCACTTCATTCCACCTTAAATATCCCAGGAAAGAGAAAAATGGATAAAGAAGTTGTCGTCCTTATGTACAATGGAATATCACTCAGCCATGAAATCAATGTCATAAGGTTAGTAGCAGCATGATGAGTGGATTTAGGTACGACGATTCTAAGAGAAATAAGTCACACAGAAAAGGACACTTCTCATAAGGTATCACTTATAGAGGGAATGTAAAAACCGTTACACTTGAACTGAATTACAAAACAGAACAGAGTCACACATGCAGAAAACACACTATGGCTGCTTAACGGGAAAGGTGAGGTGGGGTGATACATAAAACAAGGGTATCAAATTAGCTCAGATACCGTTCCATAAACCCAATATGTAATAGACAAGACCTACTCCTTGCTCAGAGAACTGGACTCAACACGCCCTATTCACCGCACAAGAATATATCTGACTAGTAATAATCTTAAAACCTATGTATTGATATCTCTCTGTTAGTGTGTCAAGTGGGTGTAAAGCGGCATAAACACAGCCGTGAAAAGCAGCTAAACCCCATTATGAAAATAAATTACTTTGTAAAACCCATGAAACAACGACAGTGAAAGAGATAGAAATTCTTACACAATGAGTTCAGGGGCTGTGATGCAACCTGGATTGACCATATCTAGACCCACAGCTGGATGAGACATAAGGGTGGACACTCTTGGGGCTGAGAGGTTTGGTGAGGTTGGGTGAGCAAACGCAGACCCTTTAAAGTAATACTGCGTGGTACCCATCGCATGGGTCCCAAATCTCCAGCTTCAAGGGCATCTTCCTACATCGAAAACATGCATGAGAAACCCAGAAGATGGTACACCGTGTGATGGGGAAAGGTTTCTACAACGCACCTCATTTCTCATCTACTTGTGCCCGGGTTCGCCATTCCAGTCGCTTTACTAGCAATCTCCCTACTTGGAGCATCAGCACCTTTAACCTCCTGTTCCGTACAGGTTGCAATTTGTCCTGAGGATGAACGGGAAGACGGGGAACCAACGAGAGACTAGCTCTTGGTGTCGGGACAGGCACAGGTCACTCTATTTTCCCATCAGAAAGAAGAATTAACCACAGGCTCAGCCTGCCCCCCGGAACCAGAACAGGGCCTGAAGCCATCCTGCGCTTTTGCGGCCAGCTCCCAAAAAAGCGAGTTGTAAAATGGAGGTTCAGGGCACTGCAATTCACAAACCTGCAGAGTTATAAATGATAACTCTCGTCCACAAATATATTGAGGGAAGGCAAAGAAGAGGATTTGAAATCAAGGCAGAATTGCACGAAACAGATTTCAGGAGGTAGATACGAATCGCCTTTAAAGCACATGAAAAGCGGCAAAACGTTGACAATGATGCCCTTGGCCAAAAAGGGCGTATGCGTTTTTTCCTGAATATATTCAGGAAAAAACGCATACGCCCTTTTTGGCCAACCAAGCAACCTGGAAAGGCAAATCAGCGCTACAGAGAAGTCTCGCTTCCCATCGGTCAAAAGGGCCATGCTGAAAAAAGTGTCAAAACCAGAAATGCAGGACAGGCCATGGAGAAATGGGAGCCTTGCTACACTGATGGGCGGGATG
The DNA here is from genome assembly GCF_965194805.1 of Balaenoptera borealis. Taxonomy (NCBI): domain Eukaryota; kingdom Metazoa; phylum Chordata; class Mammalia; order Artiodactyla; family Balaenopteridae; genus Balaenoptera; species Balaenoptera borealis. Next base: position 258,559 of record NW_028123997.1, read on the forward strand.
TAAATTGCCAACAGCCACTCTGGAGAAGTGTACGGTGAGTCCTGAAACATCTAAAAAACACAGCTTAGAGAGCATAGGGCACTTCCACTCATGGGGGTATAAATTGGGAAAATGAAAAATCAGCAAGACACAAGCACCCCAAAGTTGAGGGCTGCTCTGTTGACAAGGACCTCCACTTCATTCCACCTTAAATATCCCAGGAAAGAGAAAAATGGATAAAGAAGTTGTGGTCCTTATGTACAATGGAATATCACTCAGCCATGAAATCAATGTCATAAGGTTAGTAGCAGCATGATGAGTGGATTTAGGTACGACGATTCTAAGTGAAATAAGTCACACAGAAAAGGACACTTCTCATAAGGTATCACTTTTAGAGGGAATGTAAAAACCGTTACACTTGAACTGAATTACAAAACAGAACAGAGTCACACATGCAGAAAACACACTATGGCTGCTTAACGGGAAAGGTGAGGTGGGGTGATACATAAAACAAGGGTATCAAATTAGCTCAGATACTGTTCCATAAACCCAATATGTAGTAGACAAGACCTACTCCTTGCTCAGAGAACTGGACTCAACACGCCCTATTCACCGCACAAGAATATATCTGACTGGTAATAATCTTAAAACCTATGTATTGATATCTCTCTGTTAGTGTGTCAAGTGGGTGTGAAGCGGCATAAACACAGCCGTGAAAAGCAGCTAAACCCCATTATGAAAATAAATTACTTTGAAAAACCCATGAAACAACGACAGTGAAAGAGATAGAAATTCTTACACAATGAGTTCAGGGGCTGTGATGCAACCTGGATTGACCATATCTAGACCCACAGCTGGATGAGACATAAGGGTGGACACTCTTGGGGCTGAGAGGTTTGGTGAGGTTGGGTGAGCAAACGCAGACCCTTTAAAGTAATACTGCGTGGTACCCATCGCATGGGTCCCAAATCTCCAGGTTCAAGGGCATCTTCCTACATCGAAAACATGCATGAGAAACCCAGAAGATGGTACACCGTGTGATGGGGAAAGGTTTCTAAAACGCACCTCATTTCTCATCTCCTTGTGCCCGGGTTCGCCATTCCAGCCACTTTACTAGCAATCTCCCTACTTGGAGCATCAGCACCTTTAACCTCCTGTTCCGTACAGGTTGCAATTTGTCCTGAGGATGAACGGGAAGACGGGGAACCAACGAGAGACTAGCTCTTGGTGTCGGGACAGGCACAGGTCACTCTATTTTCCCATCAGGAAGAAGAATTAACCACAGGCTCAGCCTGCCCCCCGGAACCAGAACAGGGCCTGAAGCCATCCTGCGCTTTTGCGGCCAGCTCCCAAAAAAGCGAGTTGTAAAATGGAGGTTCGGGGCACTGCAATTCACAAACCTGCAGAGTTATAAATGATAACTCTCGTCCACAAATATATTGAGGGAAGGCAAAGAAGAGGATTTGAAATCAAGGCAGAATTGCACGAAACAGATTTCAGGAGGTAGATACGAATCGCCTTTAAAGCACATGAAAAGCGGCAAAACGTTGACAATGATGCCCTTGGCCAAAAAGGGCGTATGCGTTTTTTCCTGAATATATTCAGGAAAAAACGCATACGCCCTTTTTGGCCAACCAAGCAACCTGGAAAGGCAAATCAGCGCTACAAAGAAGACTCGCTACCCATCTGTCAAAAGGGCCATGCTGAAAAAAGTCTCAAAACCAGAAATGCAGGACAGGCCATGGAGAAATGGGAGCCTTGCTACACTGGTGGGCGGGATGTAAATTGCCAACAGCCACTCTGGAGAAGTGTACGGTGTGTCCTGAAACATCTGAAAAACACAGCTTAGAGAGCATAGGGCACTTCCACTCATGGGGGTATAAATTGGGAAAATGAAAAATCAGCAAGACACAAGCACCCCAAAGTTGAGGGCTGCTCTGTTGACAAGGACCTCCACTTCATTCCACCTTAAATATCCCAGGAAAGAGAAAAATGGATAAAGAAGTTGTGGTCCTTATGTACAATGGAATATCACTCAGCCATGAAATCAATGTCATAAGGTTAGTAGCAGCATGATGAGTGGATTTAGGTACGACGATTCTAAGTGAAATAAGTCACACAGAAAAGGACACTTCTCATAAGGTATCACTTTTAGAGGGAATGTAAAAACCGTTACACTTGAACTGAATTACAAAACAGAACAGAGTCACACATGCAGAAAACAGACTATGGCTGCTTAACGGGAAAGGTGAGGTGGGGTGATACATAAAACAAGGGTATCAAATTAGCTCAGATACTGTTCCATAAACCCAATATGTAGTAGACAAGACCTACTCCTTGCTCAGAGAACTGGACTCAACACGCCCTATTCACCGCACAAGAATATATCTGACTGGTAATAATCTTAAAACCTATGTATTGATATCTCTCTGTTAGTGTGTCAAGTGGGTGTGAAGCGGCATAAACACAGCCGTGAAAAGCAGCTAAACCCCATTATGAAAATAAATTACTTTGAAAAACCCATGAAACAACGACAGTGAAAGAGATAGAAATTCTTACACAATGAGTTCAGGGGCTGTGATGCAACCTGGATTGACCATATCTAGACCCACAGCTGGATGAGATATAAGGGTGGACACTCTTGGGGCTGAGAGGTTTGGTGAGGTTGGGTGAGCAAACGCAGACCCTTTAAAGTAATACTGCGTGGTACCCATCGCATGGGTCCCAAATCTCCAGGTTCAAGGGCATCTTCCTACATCGAAAACATGCATGAGAAACCCAGAAGATGGTACACCGTGTGATGGGGAAAGGTTTCTAAAACGCACCTCATTTCTCATCTCCTTGTGCCCGGGTTCGCCATTCCAGCCACTTTACTAGCAATCTCCCTACTTGGAGCATCAGCACCTTTAACCTCCTGTTCCGTACAGGTTGCAATTTGTCCTGAGGATGATCGGGAAGACGGGGAACCAACGAGAGACTAGCTCTTGGTGTTGGGACAGGCACAGGTCACTCTATTTTCCCATCAGGAAGAAGAATTAACCACAGGCTCAGCCTGCCCCCCGGAACCAGAACAGGGCCTGAAGCCATCCTGTGCTTTTGCGGCCAGCTCCCAAAAAAGCGAGTTGTAAAATGGAGGTTCAGGGCACTGCAATTCACAAACCTGCAGAGTTATAAATGATAACTCTCGTCCACAAATATATTGAGGGAAGGCAAAGAAGAGGATTTGAAATCAAGGCAGAATTGCACGAAACAGATTTCAGGAGGTAGATACGAATCGCCTTTAAAGCACATGAAAAGCGGCAAAACGTTGACAATGATGCCCTTGGCCAAAAAGGGCGTATGCGTTTTTTCCTGAATATATTCAGGAAAAAACGCATACGCCCTTTTTGGCCAACCAAGCAACCTGGAAAGGCAAATCAGCGCTACAGAGAAGTCTCGCTTCCCATCGGTCAAAAGGGCCATGCTGAAAAAAGTGTCAAAACCAGAAATGCAGGACAGGCCATGGAGAAATGGGAGCCTTGCTACACTGATGGGCGGGATGTAAATTGCCAACAGCCACTCTGGAGAAGTGTACGGTGTGTCCTGAAACATCTGAAAAACACAGCTTAGAGAGCATAGGGCACTTCCACTCATGGGGGTATAAATTGGGAAAATGAAAAATCAGCAAGACACAAGCACCCCAAAGTTGAGGGCTGCTCTGTTGACAAGGACCTCCACTTCATTCCACCTTAAATATCCCAGGAAAGAGAAAAATGGATAAAGAAGTTGTGGTCCTTATGTACAATGGAATATCACTCAGCCATGAAATCAATGTCATAAGGTTAGTAGCAGCATGATGAGTGGATTTAGGTACGACGATTCTAAGTGAAATAAGTCACACAGAAAAGGACACTTCTCATAAGGTATCACTGATAGAGGGAATGTAAAAACCGTTACACTTGAACTGAATTACAAAACAGAACAGAGTCACACATGCAGAAAACACACTATGGCTGCTTAACGGGAAAGGTGAGGTGGGGTGATACATAAAACAAGGGTATCAAATTAGCTCAGATACCGTTCCATAAACCCAATATGTAGTAGACAAGACCTACTCCTTGCTCAGAGAACTGTACTCAACACGCCCTATTCACCGCACAAGAATATATCTGACTGGTAATAATCTTGAAACCTATGTATTGATATCTCTCTGTTAGTATGTCAAGTGGGTGTAAAGCGGCATAAACACAGCCGTGAAAAGCAGCTAAACCCCATTATGAAAATAAATTACTTTGAAAAACCCATGAAACAACGACAGTGAAAGAGATAGAAATTCTTACACAATGAGTTCAGGGGCTGTGATGCAACCTGGATTGACCATATCTAGACCCACAGCTGGATGAGACATAAGGGTGGACACTCTTGGGGCTGAGAGGTTTGGTGAGGTTGGGTGAGCAAACGCAGACCCTTTAAAGTAATACTGCGTGGTACCCATCGCATGGGTCCCAAATCTCCAGGTTCAAGGGCATCTTCCTACATCGAAAACATGCATGAGAAACCCAGAAGATGGTACACCGTGTGATGGGGAAAGGTTTCTAAAACGCACCTCATTTCTCATCTCCTTGTGCCCGGGTTCGCCATTCCAGCCACTTTACTAGCAATCTCCCTACTTGGAGCATCAGCACCTTTAACCTCCTGTTCCGTACAGGTTGCAATTTGTCCTGAGGATGAACGGGAAGACGGGGAACCAACGAGAGACTAGCTCTTGGTGTTGGGACAGGCACAGGTCACTCTATTTTCCCATCAGGAAGAAGAATTAACCACAGGCTCAGCCTGCCCCCCGGAACCAGAACAGGGCCTGAAGCCATCCTGTGTTTTTGCGGCCAGCTCCCAAAAAAGCGAGTTGTAAAATGGAGGTTCAGGGCACTGCAATTCACAAACCTGCAGAGTTATAAATGATAACTCTCGTCCACAAATATATTGAGGGAAGGCAAAGAAGAGGATTTGAAATCAAGGCAGAATTGCACGAAACAGATTTCAGGAGGTAAATACGAATCGCCTTTAAAGCACATGAAAAGCGGCAAAATGTTGACAATGATGCCCTTGGCCAAAAAGGGCGTATGCGTTTTTTCCTGAATATATTCAGGAAAAAACGCATACGCCCTTTTTGGCCAACCAAGCAACCTGGAAAGGCAAATCAGCGCTACAGAGAAGTCTCGCTTCCCATCGGTCAAAAGGGCCATGCTGAAAAAAGTGTCAAAACCAGAAATGCAGGACAGGCCATGGAGAAATGGGAGCCTTGCTACACTGATGGGCGGGATGTAAATTGCCAACAGCCACTCTGGAGAAGTGTTCGGTGTGTCCTGAAACATCTGAAAAACACAGCTTAGAGAGCATAGGGCACTTCCACTCATGGGGGTATAAATTGGGAAAATGAAAAATCAGCAAGACACAAGCACCCCAAAGTTGAGGGCTGCTCTGTTGACAAGGACCTCCACTTCATTCCACCTTAAATATCCCAGGAAAGAGAAAAATGGATAAAGAAGTTGTCGTCCTTATGTACAATGGAATATCACTCAGCCATGAAATCAATGTCATAAGGTTAGTAGCAGCATGATGAGTGGATTTAGGTACGACGATTCTAAGAGAAATAAGTCACACAGAAAAGGACACTTCTCATAAGGTATCACTTATAGAGGGAATGTAAAAACCGTTACACTTGAACTGAATTACAAAACAGAACAGAGTCACACATGCAGAAAACACACTATGGCTGCTTAACGGGAAAGGTGAGGTGGGGTGATACATAAAACAAGGGTATCAAATTAGCTCAGATACCGTTCCATAAACCCAATATGTAATAGACAAGACCTACTCCTTGCTCAGAGAACTGGACTCAACACGCCCTATTCACCGCACAAGAATATATCTGACTAGTAATAATCTTAAAACCTATGTATTGATATCTCTCTGTTAGTGTGTCAAGTGGGTGTAAAGCGGCATAAACACAGCCGTGAAAAGCAGCTAAACCCCATTATGAAAATAAATTACTTTGTAAAACCCATGAAACAACGACAGTGAAAGAGATAGAAATTCTTACACAATGAGTTCAGGGGCTGTGATGCAACCTGGATTGACCATATCTAGACCCACAGCTGGATGAGACATAAGGGTGGACACTCTTGGGGCTGAGAGGTTTGGTGAGGTTGGGTGAGCAAACGCAGACCCTTTAAAGTAATACTGCGTGGTACCCATCGCATGGGTCCCAAATCTCCAGGTTCAAGGGCATCTTCCTACATCGAAAACATGCATGAGAAACCCAGAAGATGGTACACCGTGTGATGGGGAAAGGTTTCTAAAACGCACCTCATTTCTCATCTCCTTGTGCCCGGGTTCGCCATTCCAGTCGCTTTACTAGCAATCTCCCTACTTGGAGCATCAGCACCTTTAACCTCCTGTTCCGTACAGGTTGCAATTTGTCCTGAGGATGAACGGGAAGACGGGGAACCAACGAGAGACTAGCTCTTGGTGTTGGGACAGGCACAGGTCACTCTATTTTCCCATCAGGAAGAAGAATTAACCACAGGCTCAGCCTGCCCCCCGGAACCAGAACAGGGCCTGAAGCCATCCTGCGCTTTTGCGGTCAGCTCCCAAAAAAGCGAGTTGTAAAATGGAGGTTCAGGGCACTGCAATTCACAAACCTGCAGAGTTATAAATGATAACTCTCGTCCACAAATATATTGAGGGAAGGCAAAGAAGAGGATTTGAAATCAAGGCAGAATTGCACGAAACAGATTTCAGGAGGTAGATACGAATTGCCTTTAAAGCACATGAAAAGCGGCAAAACGTTGACAATGATGCCCTTGGCCAAAAAGGGCGTATGCGTTTTTTCCTGAATATATTCAGGAAAAAACGCATACGCCCTTTTTGGCCAACCAAGCAACCTGGAAAGGCAAATCAGCGCTACAGAGAAGTCTCGCTTCCCATCGGTCAAAAGGGCCATGCTGAAAAAAGTGTCAAAACCAGAAATGCAGGACAGGCCATGGAGAAATGGGAGCCTTGCTACACTGATGGGCGGGATGTAAATTGCCAACAGCCACTCTGGAGAAGTGTTCGGTGTGTCCTGAAACATCTGAAAAACACAGCTTAGAGAGCATAGGGCACTTCCACTCATGGGGGTATAAATTGGGAAAATGAAAAATCAGCAAGACACAAGCACCCCAAAGTTGAGGGCTGCTCTGTTGACAAGGACCTCCACTTCATTCCACCTTAAATATCCCAGGAAAGAGAAAAATGGATAAAGAAGTTGTCGTCCTTATGTACAATGGAATATCACTCAGCCATGAAATCAATGTCATAAGGTTAGTAGCAGCATGATGAGTGGATTTAGGTACGACGATTCTAAGAGAAATAAGTCACACAGAAAAGGACACTTCTCATAAGGTATCACTTATAGAGGGAATGTAAAAACCGTTACACTTGAACTGAATTACAAAACAGAACAGAGTCACACATGCAGAAAACACACTATGGCTGCTTAACGGGAAAGGTGAGGTGGGGTGATACATAAAACAAGGGTATCAAATTAGCTCAGATACCGTTCCATAAACCCAATATGTAATAGACAAGACCTACTCCTTGCTCAGAGAACTGGACTCAACACGCCCTATTCACCGCACAAGAATATATCTGACTAGTAATAATCTTAAAACCTATGTATTGATATCTCTCTGTTAGTGTGTCAAGTGGGTGTAAAGCGGCATAAACACAGCCGTGAAAAGCAGCTAAACCCCATTATGAAAATAAATTACTTTGTAAAACCCATGAAACAACGACAGTGAAAGAGATAGAAATTCTTACACAATGAGTTCAGGGGCTGTGATGCAACCTGGATTGACCATATCTAGACCCACAGCTGGATGAGACATAAGGGTGGACACTCTTGGGGCTGAGAGGTTTGGTGAGGTTGGGTGAGCAAACGCAGACCCTTTAAAGTAATACTGCGTGGTACCCATCGCATGGGTCCCAAATCTCCAGGTTCAAGGGCATCTTCCTACATCGAAAACATGCATGAGAAACCCAGAAGATGGTACACCGTGTGATGGGGAAAGGTTTCTAAAACGCACCTCATTTCTCATCTCCTTGTGCCCGGGTTCGCCATTCCAGTCGCTTTACTAGCAATCTCCCTACTTGGAGCATCAGCACCTTTAACCTCCTGTTCCGTACAGGTTGCAATTTGTCCTGAGGATGAACGGGAAGACGGGGAACCAACGAGAGACTAGCTCTTGGTGTTGGGACAGGCACAGGTCACTCTATTTTCCCATCAGGAAGAAGAATTAACCACAGGCTCAGCCTGCCCCCCAGAACCAGAACAGGGCCTGAAGCCATCCTGCGCTTTTGCGGTCAGCTCCCAAAAAAGCGAGTTGTAAAATGGAGGTTCAGGGCACTGCAATTCACAAACCTGCAGAGTTATAAATGATAACTCTCGTCCACAAATATATTGAGGGAAGGCAAAGAAGAGGATTTGAAATCAAGGCAGAATTGCACGAAACAGATTTCAGGAGGTAGATACGAATTGCCTTTAAAGCACATGAAAAGCGGCAAAACGTTGACAATGATGCCCTTGGCCAAAAAGGGCGTATGCGTTTTTTCCTGAATATATTCAGGAAAAAACGCATACGCCCTTTTTGGCCAACCAAGCAACCTGGAAAGGCAAATCAGCGCTACAGAGAAGTCTCGCTTCCCATCGGTCAAAAGGGCCATCCTGAAAAAAGTGTCAAAACCAGAAATGCAGGACAGGCCATGGAGAAATGGGAGCCTTGCTACACTGATGGGCGGGATGTAAATTGCCAACAGCCACTCTGGAGAAGTGTACGGTGTGTCCTGAAACATCTGAAAAACACAGCTTAGAGAGCATAGGGCACTTCCACTCATGGGGGTATAAATTGGGAAAATGAAAAATCAGCAAGACACAAGCACCCCAAAGTTGAGGGCTGCTCTGTTGACAAGGACCTCCACTTCATTCCACCTTCAATATCCCAGGAAAGAGAAAAATGGATAAAGAAGTTGTGGTCCTTATGTACAATGGAATATCACTCAGCCATGAAATCAATGTCATAAGGTTAGTAGCAGCATGATGAGTGGATTTAGGTACGACGATTCTAAGTGAAATAAGTCACACAGAAAAGGACACTTCTCATAAGGTATCACTTATAGAGGGAATGTAAAAACCGTTACACTTGAACTGAATTACAAAACAGAACAGAGTCACACATGCAGAAAACACACTATGGCTGCTTAACGGGAAAGGTGAGGTGGGGTGATACATAAAACAAGGGTATCAAATTAGCTCAGATACCGTTCCATAAACCCAATATGTAGTAGACAAGACCTACTCCTTGCTCAGAGAACTGGACTCAACACGCCCTATTCACCGCACAAGAATATATCTGACTAGTAATAATCTTGAAACCTATGTATTGATATCTCTCTGTTAGTGTGTCAAGTGGGTGTAAAGCGGCATAAACACAGCCGTGAAAAGCAGCTAAACCCCATTATGAAAATAAATTACTTTGAAAAACCCATGAAACAACGACAGTGAAAGAGATAGAAATTCTTACACAATGAGTTCAGGGGCTGTGATGCAACCTGGATTGACCATATCTAGACCCACAGCTGGATGAGACATAAGGGTGGACACTCTTGGGGCTGAGAGGTTTGGTGAGGTTGGGTGAGCAAACGCAGACCCTTTAAAGTAATACTGCGTGGTACCCATCGCATGGGTCCCAAATCTCCAGGTTCAAGGGCATCTTCCTACATCGAAAACATGCATGAGAAACCCAGAAGATGGTACACCGTGTGATGGGGAAAGGTTTCTAAAACGCACCTCATTTCTCATCTCCTTGTGCCCGGGTTCGCCATTCCAGCCACTTTACTAGCAATCTCCCTACTTGGAGCATCAGCACCTTTAACCTCCTGTTCCGTACAGGTTGCAATTTGTCCTGAGGATGAACGGGAAGACGGGGAACCAACGAGAGACTAGCTCTTGGTGTTGGGACAGGCACAGGTCACTCTATTTTCCCATCAGGAAGAAGAATTAACCACAGGCTCAGCCTGCCCCCCGGAACCAGAACAGGGCCTGAAGCCATCCTGTGTTTTTGCGGCCAGCTCCCAAAAAAGCGAGTTGTAAAATGGAGGTTCAGGGCACTGCAATTCACAAACCTGCAGAGTTATAAATGATAACTCTCGTCCACAAATATATTGAGGGAAGGCAAAGAAGAGGATTTGAAATCAAGGCAGAATTGCACGAAACAGATTTCAGGAGGTAAATACGAATCGCCTTTAAAGCACATGAAAAGCGGCAAAATGTTGACAATGATGCCCTTGGCCAAAAAGGGCGTATGCGTTTTTTCCTGAATATATTCAGGAAAAAACGCATACGCCCTTTTTGGCCAACCAAGCAACCTGGAAAGGCAAATCAGCGCTACAGAGAAGTCTCGCTTCCCATCGGTCAAAAGGGCCATGCTGAAAAAAGTGTCAAAACCAGAAATGCAGGACAGGCCATGGAGAAATGGGAGCCTTGCTACACTGATGGGCGGGATGTAAATTGCCAACAGCCACTCTGGAGAAGTGTACGGTGTGTCCTGAAACATCTGAAAAACACAGCTTAGAGAGCATAGGGCACTTCCACTCATGGGGGTATAAATTGGGAAAATGAAAAATCAGCAAGACACAAGCACCCCAAAGTTGAGGGCTGCTCTGTTGACAAGGACCTCCACTTCATTCCACCTTCAATATCCCAGGAAAGAGAAAAATGGATAAAGAAGTTGTGGTCCTTATGTACAATGGAATATCACTCAGCCATGAAATCAATGTCATAAGGTTAGTAGCAGCATGATGAGTGGATTTAGGTACGACGATTCTAAGTGAAATAAGTCACACAGAAAAGGACACTTCTCATAAGGTATCACTTATAGAGGGAATGTAAAAACCGTTACACTTGAACTGAATTACAAAACAGAACAGAGTCACACATGCAGAAAACACACTATGGCTGCTTAACGGGAAAGGTGAGGTGGGGTGATACATAAAACAAGGGTATCAAATTAGCTCAGATACCGTTCCATAAACCCAATATGTAGTAGACAAGACCTACTCCTTGCTCAGAGAACTGGACTCAACACGCCCTATTCACCGCACAAGAATATATCTGACTAGTAATAATCTTGAAACCTATGTATTGATATCTCTCTGTTAGTGTGTCAAGTGGGTGTAAAGCGGCATAAACACAGCCGTGAAAAGCAGCTAAACCCCATTATGAAAATAAATTACTTTGAAAAACCCATGAAACAACGACAGTGAAAGAGATAGAAATTCTTACACAATGAGTTCAGGGGCTGTGATGCAACCTGGATTGACCATATCTAGACCCACAGCTGGATGAGACATAAGGGTGGACACTCTTGGGGCTGAGAGGTTTGGTGAGGTTGGGTGAGCAAACGCAGACCCTTTAAAGTAATACTGCGTGGTACCCATCGCATGGGTCCCAAATCTCCAGGTTCAAGGGCATCTTCCTACATCGAAAACATGCATGAGAAACCCAGAAGATGGTACACCGTGTGATGGGGAAAGGTTTCTAAAACGCACCTCATTTCTCATCTCCTTGTGCCCGGGTTCGCCATTCCAGCCACTTTACTAGCAATCTCCCTACTTGGAGCATCAGCACCTTTAACCTCCTGTTCCGTACAGGTTGCAATTTGTCCTGAGGATGAACGGGAAGACGGGGAACCAACGAGAGACTAGCTCTTGGTGTTGGGACAGGCACAGGTCACTCTATTTTCCCATCAGGAAGAAGAATTAACCACAGGCTCAGCCTGCCCCCCGGAACCAGAACAGGGCCTGAAGCCATCCTGTGTTTTTGCGGCCAGCTCCCAAAAAAGCGAGTTGTAAAATGGAGGTTCAGGGCACTGCAATTCACAAACCTGCAGAGTTATAAATGATAACTCTCGTCCACAAATATATTGAGGGAAGGCAAAGAAGAGGATTTGAAATCAAGGCAGAATTGCACGAAACAGATTTCAGGAGGTAAATACGAATCGCCTTTAAAGCACATGAAAAGCGGCAAAATGTTGACAATGATGCCCTTGGCCAAAAAGGGCGTATGCGTTTTTTCCTGAATATATTCAGGAAAAAACGCATACGCCCTTTTTGGCCAACCAAGCAACCTGGAAAGGCAAATCAGCGCTACAGAGAAGTCTCGCTTCCCATCGGTCAAAAGGGCCATGCTGAAAAAAGTGTCAAAACCAGAAATGCAGGACAGGCCATGGAGAAATGGGAGCCTTGCTACACTGATGGGCGGGATGTAAATTGCCAACAGCCACTCTGGAGAAGTGTTCGGTGTGTCCTGAAACATCTGAAAAACACAGCTTAGAGAGCATAGGGCACTTCCACTCATGGGGGTATAAATTGGGAAAATGAAAAATCAGCAAGACACAAGCACCCCAAAGTTGAGGGCTGCTCTGTTGACAAGGACCTCCACTTCATTCCACCTTAAATATCCCAGGAAAGAGAAAAATGGATAAAGAAGTTGTCGTCCTTATGTACAATGGAATATCACTCAGCCATGAAATCAATGTCATAAGGTTAGTAGCAGCATGATGAGTGGATTTAGGTACGACGATTCTAAGAGAAATAAGTCACACAGAAAAGGACACTTCTCATAAGGTATCACTTATAGAGGGAATGTAAAAACCGTTACACTTGAACTGAATTACAAAACAGAACAGAGTCACACATGCAGAAAACACACTATGGCTGCTTAACGGGAAAGGTGAGGTGGGGTGATACATAAAACAAGGGTATCAAATTAGCTCAGATACCGTTCCATAAACCCAATATGTAATAGACAAGACCTACTCCTTGCTCAGAGAACTGGACTCAACACGCCCTATTCACCGCACAAGAATATATCTGACTAGTAATAATCTTAAAACCTATGTATTGATATCTCTCTGTTAGTGTGTCAAGTGGGTGTAAAGCGGCATAAACACAGCCGTGAAAAGCAGCTAAACCCCATTATGAAAATAAATTACTTTGTAAAACCCATGAAACAACGACAGTGAAAGAGATAGAAATTCTTACACAATGAGTTCAGGGGCTGTGATGCAACCTGGATTGACCATATCTAGACCCACAGCTGGATGAGACATAAGGGTGGACACTCTTGGGGCTGAGAGGTTTGGTGAGGTTGGGTGAGCAAACGCAGACCCTTTAAAGTAATACTGCGTGGTACCCATCGCATGGGTCCCAAATCTCCAGGTTCAAGGGCATCTTCCTACATCGAAAACATGCATGAGAAACCCAGAAGATGGTACACCGTGTGATGGGGAAAGGTTTCTAAAACGCACCTCATTTCTCATCTCCTTGTGCCCGGGTTCGCCATTCCAGTCGCTTTACTAGCAATCTCCCTACTTGGAGCATCAGCACCTTTAACCTCCTGTTCCGTACAGGTTGCAATTTGTCCTGAGGATGAACGGGAAGACGGGGAACCAACGAGAGACTAGCTCTTGGTGTTGGGACAGGCACAGGTCACTCTATTTTCCCATCAGGAAGAAGAATTAACCACAGGCTCAGCCTGCCCCCCGGAACCAGAACAGGGCCTGAAGCCATCCTGCGCTTTTGCGGTCAGCTCCCAAAAAAGCGAGTTGTAAAATGGAGGTTCAGGGCACTGCAATTCACAAACCTGCAGAGTTATAAATGATAACTCTCGTCCACAAATATATTGAGGGAAGGCAAAGAAGAGGATTTGAAATCAAGGCAGAATTGCACGAAACAGATTTCAGGAGGTAGATACGAATTGCCTTTAAAGCACATGAAAAGCGGCAAAACGTTGACAATGATGCCCTTGGCCAAAAAGGGCGTATGCGTTTTTTCCTGAATATATTCAGGAAAAAACGCATACGCCCTTTTTGGCCAACCAAGCAACCTGGAAAGGCAAATCAGCGCTACAGAGAAGTCTCGCTTCCCATCGGTCAAAAGGGCCATGCTGAAAAAAGTGTCAAAACCAGAAATGCAGGACAGGCCATGGAGAAATGGGAGCCTTGCTACACTGATGGGCGGGATGTAAATTGCCAACAGCCACTCTGGAGAAGTGTTCGGTGTGTCCTGAAACATCTGAAAAACACAGCTTAGAGAGCATAGGGCACTTCCACTCATGGGGGTATAAATTGGGAAAATGAAAAATCAGCAAGACACAAGCACCCCAAAGTTGAGGGCTGCTCTGTTGACAAGGACCTCCACTTCATTCCACCTTAAATATCCCAGGAAAGAGAAAAATGGATAAAGAAGTTGTCGTCCTTATGTACAATGGAATATCACTCAGCCATGAAATCAATGTCATAAGGTTAGTAGCAGCATGATGAGTGGATTTAGGTACGACGATTCTAAGAGAAATAAGTCACACAGAAAAGGACACTTCTCATAAGGTATCACTTATAGAGGGAATGTAAAAACCGTTACACTTGAACTGAATTACAAAACAGAACAGAGTCACACATGCAGAAAACACACTATGGCTGCTTAACGGGAAAGGTGAGGTGGGGTGATACATAAAACAAGGGTATCAAATTAGCTCAGATACCGTTCCATAAACCCAATATGTAATAGACAAGACCTACTCCTTGCTCAGAGAACTGGACTCAACACGCCCTATTCACCGCACAAGAATATATCTGACTAGTAATAATCTTAAAACCTATGTATTGATATCTCTCTGTTAGTGTGTCAAGTGGGTGTAAAGCGGCATAAACACAGCCGTGAAAAGCAGCTAAACCCCATTATGAAAATAAATTACTTTGTAAAACCCATGAAACAACGACAGTGAAAGAGATAGAAATTCTTACACAATGAGTTCAGGGGCTGTGATGCAACCTGGATTGACCATATCTAGACCCACAGCTGGATGAGACATAAGGGTGGACACTCTTGGGGCTGAGAGGTTTGGTGAGGTTGGGTGAGCAAACGCAGACCCTTTAAAGTAATACTGCGTGGTACCCATCGCATGGGTCCCAAATCTCCAGGTTCAAGGGCATCTTCCTACATCGAAAACATGCATGAGAAACCCAGAAGATGGTACACCGTGTGATGGGGAAAGGTTTCTAAAACGCACCTCATTTCTCATCTCCTTGTGCCCGGGTTCGCCATTCCAGTCGCTTTACTAGCAATCTCCCTACTTGGAGCATCAGCACCTTTAACCTCCTGTTCCGTACAGGTTGCAATTTGTCCTGAGGATGAACGGGAAGACGGGGAACCAACGAGAGACTAGCTCTTGGTGTTGGGACAGGCACAGGTCACTCTATTTTCCCATCAGGAAGAAGAATTAACCACAGGCTCAGCCTGCCCCCCGGAACCAGAACAGGGCCTGAAGCCATCCTGCGCTTTTGCGGTCAGCTCCCAAAAAAGCGAGTTGTAAAATGGAGGTTCAGGGCACTGCAATTCACAAACCTGCAGAGTTATAAATGATAACTCTCGTCCACAAATATATTGAGGGAAGGCAAAGAAGAGGATTTGAAATCAAGGCAGAATTGCACGAAACAGATTTCAGGAGGTAGATACGAATTGCCTTTAAAGCACATGAAAAGCGGCAAAACGTTGACAATGATGCCCTTGGCCAAAAAGGGCGTATGCGTTTTTTCCTGAATATATTCAGGAAAAAACGCATACGCCCTTTTTGGCCAACCAAGCAACCTGGAAAGGCAAATCAGCGCTACAGAGAAGTCTCGCTTCCCATCGGTCAAAAGGGCCATGCTGAAAAAAGTGTCAAAACCAGAAATGCAGGACAGGCCATGGAGAAATGGGAGCCTTGCTACACTGATGGGCGGGATGTAAATTGCCAACAGCCACTCTGGAGAAGTGTTCGGTGTGTCCTGAAACATCTGAAAAACACAGCTTAGAGAGCATAGGGCACTTCCACTCATGGGGGTATAAATTGGGAAAATGAAAAATCAGCAAGACACAAGCACCCCAAAGTTGAGGGCTGCTCTGTTGACAAGGACCTCCACTTCATTCCACCTTAAATATCCCAGGAAAGAGAAAAATGGATAAAGAAGTTGTCGTCCTTATGTACAATGGAATATCACTCAGCCATGAAATCAATGTCATAAGGTTAGTAGCAGCATGATGAGTGGATTTAGGTACGACGATTCTAAGAGAAATAAGTCACACAGAAAAGGACACTTCTCATAAGGTATCACTTATAGAGGGAATGTAAAAACCGTTACACTTGAACTGAATTACAAAACAGAACAGAGTCACACATGCAGAAAACACACTATGGCTGCTTAACGGGAAAGGTGAGGTGGGGTGATACATAAAACAAGGGTATCAAATTAGCTCAGATACCGTTCCATAAACCCAATATGTAATAGACAAGACCTACTCCTTGCTCAGAGAACTGGACTCAACACGCCCTATTCACCGCACAAGAATATATCTGACTAGTAATAATCTTAAAACCTATGTATTGATATCTCTCTGTTAGTGTGTCAAGTGGGTGTAAAGCGGCATAAACACAGCCGTGAAAAGCAGCTAAACCCCATTATGAAAATAAATTACTTTGTAAAACCCATGAAACAACGACAGTGAAAGAGATAGAAATTCTTACACAATGAGTTCAGGGGCTGTGATGCAACCTGGATTGACCATATCTAGACCCACAGCTGGATGAGACATAAGGGTGGACACTCTTGGGGCTGAGAGGTTTGGTGAGGTTGGGTGAGCAAACGCAGACCCTTTAAAGTAATACTGCGTGGTACCCATCGCATGGGTCCCAAATCTCCAGGTTCAAGGGCATCTTCCTACATCGAAAACATGCATGAGAAACCCAGAAGATGGTACACCGTGTGATGGGGAAAGGTTTCTAAAACGCACCTCATTTCTCATCTCCTTGTGCCCGGGTTCGCCATTCCAGTCGCTTTACTAGCAATCTCCCTACTTGGAGCATCAGCACCTTTAACCTCCTGTTCCGTACAGGTTGCAATTTGTCCTGAGGATGAACGGGAAGACGGGGAACCAACGAGAGACTAGCTCTTGGTGTTGGGACAGGCACAGGTCACTCTATTTTCCCATCAGGAAGAAGAATTAACCACAGGCTCAGCCTGCCCCCCAGAACCAGAACAGGGCCTGAAGCCATCCTGCGCTTTTGCGGTCAGCTCCCAAAAAAGCGAGTTGTAAAATGGAGGTTCAGGGCACTGCAATTCACAAACCTGCAGAGTTATAAATGATAACTCTCGTCCACAAATATATTGAGGGAAGGCAAAGAAGAGGATTTGAAATCAAGGCAGAATTGCACGAAACAGATTTCAGGAGGTAGATACGAATTGCCTTTAAAGCACATGAAAAGCGGCAAAACGTTGACAATGATGCCCTTGGCCAAAAAGGGCGTATGCGTTTTTTCCTGAATATATTCAGGAAAAAACGCATACGCCCTTTTTGGCCAACCAAGCAACCTGGAAAGGCAAATCAGCGCTACAGAGAAGTCTCGCTTCCCATCGGTCAAAAGGGCCATCCTGAAAAAAGTGTCAAAACCAGAAATGCAGGACAGGCCATGGAGAAATGGGAGCCTTGCTACACTGATGGGCGGGATGTAAATTGCCAACAGCCACTCTGGAGAAGTGTACGGTGTGTCCTGAAACATCTGAAAAACACAGCTTAGAGAGCATAGGGCACTTCCACTCATGGGGGTATAAATTGGGAAAATGAAAAATCAGCAAGACACAAGCACCCCAAAGTTGAGGGCTGCTCTGTTGACAAGGACCTCCACTTCATTCCACCTTCAATATCCCAGGAAAGAGAAAAATGGATAAAGAAGTTGTGGTCCTTATGTACAATGGAATATCACTCAGCCATGAAATCAATGTCATAAGGTTAGTAGCAGCATGATGAGTGGATTTAGGTACGACGATTCTAAGTGAAATAAGTCACACAGAAAAGGACACTTCTCATAAGGTATCACTTATAGAGGGAATGTAAAAACCGTTACACTTGAACTGAATTACAAAACAGAACAGAGTCACACATGCAGAAAACACACTATGGCTGCTTAACGGGAAAGGTGAGGTGGGGTGATACATAAAACAAGGGTATCAAATTAGCTCAGATACCGTTCCATAAACCCAATATGTAGTAGACAAGACCTACTCCTTGCTCAGAGAACTGGACTCAACACGCCCTATTCACCGCACAAGAATATATCTGACTAGTAATAATCTTGAAACCTATGTATTGATATCTCTCTGTTAGTGTGTCAAGTGGGTGTAAAGCGGCATAAACACAGCCGTGAAAAGCAGCTAAACCCCATTATGAAAATAAATTACTTTGAAAAACCCATGAAACAACGACAGTGAAAGAGATAGAAATTCTTACACAATGAGTTCAGGGGCTGTGATGCAACCTGGATTGACCATATCTAGACCCACAGCTGGATGAGACATAAGGGTGGACACTCTTGGGGCTGAGAGGTTTGGTGAGGTTGGGTGAGCAAACGCAGACCCTTTAAAGTAATACTGCGTGGTACCCATCGCATGGGTCCCAAATCTCCAGGTTCAAGGGCATCTTCCTACATCGAAAACATGCATGAGAAACCCAGAAGATGGTACACCGTGTGATGGGGAAAGGTTTCTAAAACGCACCTCATTTCTCATCTCCTTGTGCCCGGGTTCGCCATTCCAGCCACTTTACTAGCAATCTCCCTACTTGGAGCATCAGCACCTTTAACCTCCTGTTCCGTACAGGTTGCAATTTGTCCTGAGGATGATCGGGAAGACGGGGAACCAACGAGAGACTAGCTCTTGGTGTTGGGACAGGCACAGGTCACTCTATTTTCCCATCAGGAAGAAGAATTAACCACAGGCTCAGCCTGCCCCCCGGAACCAGAACAGGGCCTGAAGCCATCCTGTGCTTTTGCGGCCAGCTCCCAAAAAAGCGAGTTGTAAAATGGAGGTTCAGGGCACTGCAATTCACAAACCTGCAGAGTTATAAATGATAACTCTCGTCCACAAATATATTGAGGGAAGGCAAAGAAGAGGATTTGAAATCAAGGCAGAATTGCACGAAACAGATTTCAGGAGGTAGATACGAATCGCCTTTAAAGCACATGAAAAGCGGCAAAACGTTGACAATGATGCCCTTGGCCAAAAAGGGCGTATGCGTTTTTTCCTGAATATATTCAGGAAAAAACGCATACGCCCTTTTTGGCCAACCAAGCAACCTGGAAAGGCAAATCAGCGCTACAGAGAAGTCTCGCTTCCCATCGGTCAAAAGGGCCATGCTGAAAAAAGTGTCAAAACCAGAAATGCAGGACAGGCCATGGAGAAATGGGAGCCTTGCTACACTGATGGGCGGGATGTAAATTGCCAACAGCCACTCTGGAGAAGTGTACGGTGTGTCCTGAAACATCTGAAAAACACAGCTTAGAGAGCATAGGGCACTTCCACTCATGGGGGTATAAATTGGGAAAATGAAAAATCAGCAAGACACAAGCACCCCAAAGTTGAGGGCTGCTCTGTTGACAAGGACCTCCACTTCATTCCACCTTAAATATCCCAGGAAAGAGAAAAATGGATAAAGAAGTTGTGGTCCTTATGTACAATGGAATATCACTCAGCCATGAAATCAATGTCATAAGGTTAGTAGCAGCATGATGAGTGGATTTACGTACGACGATTCTAAGTGAAATAAGTCACACAGAAAAGGACACTTCTCATAAGGTATCACTGATAGAGGGAATGTAAAAACCGTTACACTTGAACTGAATTACAAAACAGAACAGAGTCACACATGCAGAAAACACACTATGGCTGCTTAACGGGAAAGGTGAGGTGGGGTGATACATAAAACAAGGGTATCAAATTAGCTCAGATACCGTTCCATAAACCCAATATGTAGTAGACAAGACCTACTCCTTGCTCAGAGAACTGTACTCAACACGCCCTATTCACCGCACAAGAATATATCTGACTGGTAATAATCTTGAAACCTATGTATTGATATCTCTCTGTTAGTATGTCAAGTGGGTGTAAAGCGGCATAAACACAGCCGTGAAAAGCAGCTAAACCCCATTATGAAAATAAATTACTTTGAAAAACCCATGAAACAACGACAGTGAAAGAGATAGAAATTCTTACACAATGAGTTCAGGGGCTGTGATGCAACCTGGATTGACCATATCTAGACCCACAGCTGGATGAGACATAAGGGTGGACACTCTTGGGGCTGAGAGGTTTGGTGAGGTTGGGTGAGCAAACGCAGACCCTTTAAAGTAATACTGCGTGGTACCCATCGCATGGGTCCCAAATCTCCAGGTTCAAGGGCATCTTCCTACATCGAAAACATGCATGAGAAACCCAGAAGATGGTACACCGTGTGATGGGGAAAGGTTTCTAAAACGCACCTCATTTCTCATCTCCTTGTGCCCGGGTTCGCCATTCCAGCCACTTTACTAGCAATCTCCCTACTTGGAGCATCAGCACCTTTAACCTCCTGTTCCGTACAGGTTGCAATTTGTCCTGAGGATGAACGGGAAGACGGGGAACCAACGAGAGACTAGCTCTTGGTGTTGGGACAGGCACAGGTCACTCTATTTTCCCATCAGGAAGAAGAATTAACCACAGGCTCAGCCTGCCCCCCGGAACCAGAACAGGGCCTGAAGCCATCCTGTGCTTTTGCGGCCAGCTCCCAAAAAAGCGAGTTGTAAAATGGAGGTTCAGGGCACTGCAATTCACAAACCTGCAGAGTTATAAATGATAACTCTCGTCCACAAATATATTGAGGGAAGGCAAAGAAGAGGATTTGAAATCAAGGCAGAATTGCACGAAACAGATTTCAGGAGGTAGATACGAATCGCCTTTAAAGCACATGAAAAGCGGCAAAATGTTGACAATGATGCCCTTGGCCAAAAAGGGCGTATGCGTTTTTTCCTGAATATATTCAGGAAAAAACGCATACGCCCTTTTTGGCCAACCAAGCAACCTGGAAAGGCAAATCAGCGCTACAGAGAAGTCTCGCTTCCCATCGGTCAAAAGGGCCATGCTGAAAAAAGTGTCAAAACCAGAAATGCAGGACAGGCCATGGAGAAATGGGAGCCTTGCTACACTGATGGGCGGGATGTAAATTGCCAACAGCCACTCTGGAGAAGTGTTCGGTGTGTCCTGAAACATCTGAAAAACACAGCTTAGAGAGCATAGGGCACTTCCACTCATGGGGGTATAAATTGGGAAAATGAAAAATCAGCAAGACACAAGCACCCCAAAGTTGAGGGCTGCTCTGTTGACAAGGACCTCCACTTCATTCCACCTTAAATATCCCAGGAAAGAGAAAAATGGATAAAGAAGTTGTCGTCCTTATGTACAATGGAATATCACTCAGCCATGAAATCAATGTCATAAGGTTAGTAGCAGCATGATGAGTGGATTTAGGTACGACGATTCTAAGAGAAATAAGTCACACAGAAAAGGACACTTCTCATAAGGTATCACTTATAGAGGGAATGTAAAAACCGTTACACTTGAACTGAATTACAAAACAGAACAGAGTCACACATGCAGAAAACACACTATGGCTGCTTAACGGGAAAGGTGAGGTGGGGTGATACATAAAACAAGGGTATCAAATTAGCTCAGATACCGTTCCATAAACCCAATATGTAATAGACAAGACCTACTCCTTGCTCAGAGAACTGGACTCAACACGCCCTATTCACCGCACAAGAATATATCTGACTAGTAATAATCTTAAAACCTATGTATTGATATCTCTCTGTTAGTGTGTCAAGTGGGTGTAAAGCGGCATAAACACAGCCGTGAAAAGCAGCTAAACCCCATTATGAAAATAAATTACTTTGTAAAACCCATGAAACAACGACAGTGAAAGAGATAGAAATTCTTACACAATGAGTTCAGGGGCTGTGATGCAACCTGGATTGACCATATCTAGACCCACAGCTGGATGAGACATAAGGGTGGACACTCTTGGGGCTGAGAGGTTTGGTGAGGTTGGGTGAGCAAACGCAGACCCTTTAAAGTAATACTGCGTGGTACCCATCGCATGGGTCCCAAATCTCCAGGTTCAAGGGCATCTTCCTACATCGAAAACATGCATGAGAAACCCAGAAGATGGTACACCGTGTGATGGGGAAAGGTTTCTAAAACGCACCTCATTTCTCATCTCCTTGTGCCCGGGTTCGCCATTCCAGCCACTTTACTAGCAATCTCCCTACTTGGAGCATCAGCACCTTTAACCTCCTGTTCCGTACAGGTTGCAATTTGTCCTGAGGATGAACGGGAAGACGGGGAACCAACGAGAGACTAGCTCTTGGTGTTGGGACAGGCACAGGTCACTCTATTTTCCCATCAGGAAGAAGAATTAACCACAGGCTCAGCCTGCCCCCCGGAACCAGAACAGGGCCTGAAGCCATCCTGTGCTTTTGCGGCCAGCTCCCAAAAAAGCGAGTTGTAAAATGGAGGTTCAGGGCACTGCAATTCACAAACCTGCAGAGTTATAAATGATAACTCTCGTCCACAAATATATTGAGGGAAGGCAAAGAAGAGGATTTGAAATCAAGGCAGAATTGCACGAAACAGATTTCAGGAGGTAGATACGAATCGCCTTTAAAGCACATGAAAAGCGGCAAAATGTTGACAATGATGCCCTTGGCCAAAAAGGGCGTATGCGTTTTTTCCTGAATATATTCAGGAAAAAACGCATACGCCCTTTTTGGCCAACCAAGCAACCTGGAAAGGCAAATCAGCGCTACAGAGAAGTCTCGCTTCCCATCGGTCAAAAGGGCCATGCTGAAAAAAGTGTCAAAACCAGAAATGCAGGACAGGCCATGGAGAAATGGGAGCCTTGCTACACTGATGGGCGGGATGTAAATTGCCAACAGCCACTCTGGAGAAGTGTTCGGTGTGTCCTGAAACATCTGAAAAACACAGCTTAGAGAGCATAGGGCACTTCCACTCATGGGGGTATAAATTGGGAAAATGAAAAATCAGCAAGACACAAGCACCCCAAAGTTGAGGGCTGCTCTGTTGACAAGGACCTCCACTTCATTCCACCTTAAATATCCCAGGAAAGAGAAAAATGGATAAAGAAGTTGTCGTCCTTATGTACAATGGAATATCACTCAGCCATGAAATCAATGTCATAAGGTTAGTAGCAGCATGATGAGTGGATTTAGGTACGACGATTCTAAGAGAAATAAGTCACACAGAAAAGGACACTTCTCATAAGGTATCACTTATAGAGGGAATGTAAAAACCGTTACACTTGAACTGAATTACAAAACAGAACAGAGTCACACATGCAGAAAACACACTATGGCTGCTTAACGGGAAAGGTGAGGTGGGGTGATACATAAAACAAGGGTATCAAATTAGCTCAGATACCGTTCCATAAACCCAATATGTAATAGACAAGACCTACTCCTTGCTCAGAGAACTGGACTCAACACGCCCTATTCACCGCACAAGAATATATCTGACTAGTAATAATCTTAAAACCTATGTATTGATATCTCTCTGTTAGTGTGTCAAGTGGGTGTAAAGCGGCATAAACACAGCCGTGAAAAGCAGCTAAACCCCATTATGAAAATAAATTACTTTGTAAAACCCATGAAACAACGACAGTGAAAGAGATAGAAATTCTTACACAATGAGTTCAGGGGCTGTGATGCAACCTGGATTGACCATATCTAGACCCACAGCTGGATGAGACATAAGGGTGGACACTCTTGGGGCTGAGAGGTTTGGTGAGGTTGGGTGAGCAAACGCAGACCCTTTAAAGTAATACTGCGTGGTACCCATCGCATGGGTCCCAAATCTCCAGGTTCAAGGGCATCTTCCTACATCGAAAACATGCATGAGAAACCCAGAAGATGGTACACCGTGTGATGGGGAAAGGTTTCTAAAACGCACCTCATTTCTCATCTCCTTGTGCCCGGGTTCGCCATTCCAGTCGCTTTACTAGCAATCTCCCTACTTGGAGCATCAGCACCTTTAACCTCCTGTTCCGTACAGGTTGCAATTTGTCCTGAGGATGAACGGGAAGACGGGGAACCAACGAGAGACTAGCTCTTGGTGTTGGGACAGGCACAGGTCACTCTATTTTCCCATCAGGAAGAAGAATTAACCACAGGCTCAGCCTGCCCCCCGGAACCAGAACAGGGCCTGAAGCCATCCTGCGCTTTTGCGGTCAGCTCCCAAAAAAGCGAGTTGTAAAATGGAGGTTCAGGGCACTGCAATTCACAAACCTGCAGAGTTATAAATGATAACTCTCGTCCACAAATATATTGAGGGAAGGCAAAGAAGAGGATTTGAAATCAAGGCAGAATTGCACGAAACAGATTTCAGGAGGTAGATACGAATTGCCTTTAAAGCACATGAAAAGCGGCAAAACGTTGACAATGATGCCCTTGGCCAAAAAGGGCGTATGCGTTTTTTCCTGAATATATTCAGGAAAAAACGCATACGCCCTTTTTGGCCAACCAAGCAACCTGGAAAGGCAAATCAGCGCTACAGAGAAGTCTCGCTTCCCATCGGTCAAAAGGGCCATGCTGAAAAAAGTGTCAAAACCAGAAATGCAGGACAGGCCATGGAGAAATGGGAGCCTTGCTACACTGATGGGCGGGATGTAAATTGCCAACAGCCACTCTGGAGAAGTGTTCGGTGTGTCCTGAAACATCTGAAAAACACAGCTTAGAGAGCATAGGGCACTTCCACTCATGGGGGTATAAATTGGGAAAATGAAAAATCAGCAAGACACAAGCACCCCAAAGTTGAGGGCTGCTCTGTTGACAAGGACCTCCACTTCATTCCACCTTAAATATCCCAGGAAAGAGAAAAATGGATAAAGAAGTTGTCGTCCTTATGTACAATGGAATATCACTCAGCCATGAAATCAATGTCATAAGGTTAGTAGCAGCATGATGAGTGGATTTAGGTACGACGATTCTAAGAGAAATAAGTCACACAGAAAAGGACACTTCTCATAAGGTATCACTTATAGAGGGAATGTAAAAACCGTTACACTTGAACTGAATTACAAAACAGAACAGAGTCACACATGCAGAAAACACACTATGGCTGCTTAACGGGAAAGGTGAGGTGGGGTGATACATAAAACAAGGGTATCAAATTAGCTCAGATACCGTTCCATAAACCCAATATGTAATAGACAAGACCTACTCCTTGCTCAGAGAACTGGACTCAACACGCCCTATTCACCGCACAAGAATATATCTGACTAGTAATAATCTTAAAACCTATGTATTGATATCTCTCTGTTAGTGTGTCAAGTGGGTGTAAAGCGGCATAAACACAGCCGTGAAAAGCAGCTAAACCCCATTATGAAAATAAATTACTTTGTAAAACCCATGAAACAACGACAGTGAAAGAGATAGAAATTCTTACACAATGAGTTCAGGGGCTGTGATGCAACCTGGATTGACCATATCTAGACCCACAGCTGGATGAGACATAAGGGTGGACACTCTTGGGGCTGAGAGGTTTGGTGAGGTTGGGTGAGCAAACGCAGACCCTTTAAAGTAATACTGCGTGGGACCCATCGCATGGGTCCCAAATCTCCAGCTTCAAGGGCATCTTCCTACATCGAAAACATGCATGAGAAACCCAGAAGATGGTACACCGTGTGATGGGGAAAGGTTTCTAAAACGCACCTCATTTCTCATCTCCTTGTGCCCGGGTTCGCCATTCCAGCCACTTTACTAGCAATCTCCCTACTTGGAGCATCAGCACCTTTAACCTCCTGTTCCGTACAGGTTGCAATTTGTCCTGAGGATGAACGGGAAGACGGGGAACCAACGAGAGACTAGCTCTTGGTGTTGGGACAGGCACAGGTCACTCTATTTTCCCATCAGGAAGAAGAATTAACCACAGGCTCAGCCTGCCCCCCAGAACCAGAACAGGGCCTGAAGCCATCCTGCGCTTTTGCGGTCAGCTCCCAAAAAAGCGAGTTGTAAAATGGAGGTTCAGGGCACTGCAATTCACAAACCTGCAGAGTTATAAATGATAACTCTCGTCCACAAATATATTGAGGGAAGGCAAAGAAGAGGATTTGAAATCAAGGCAGAATTGCACGAAACAGATTTCAGGAGGTAGATACGAATTGCCTTTAAAGCACATGAAAAGCGGCAAAACGTTGACAATGATGCCCTTGGCCAAAAAGGGCGTATGCGTTTTTTCCTGAATATATTCAGGAAAAAACGCATACGCCCTTTTTGGCCAACCAAGCAACCTGGAAAGGCAAATCAGCGCTACAGAGAAGTCTCGCTTCCCATCGGTCAAAAGGGCCATCCTGAAAAAAGTGTCAAAACCAGAAATGCAGGACAGGCCATGGAGAAATGGGAGCCTTGCTACACTGATGGGCGGGATGTAAATTGCCAACAGCCACTCTGGAGAAGTGTACGGTGTGTCCTGAAACATCTGAAAAACACAGCTTAGAGAGCATAGGGCACTTCCACTCATGGGGGTATAAATTGGGAAAATGAAAAATCAGCAAGACACAAGCACCCCAAAGTTGAGGGCTGCTCTGTTGACAAGGACCTCCACTTCATTCCACCTTCAATATCCCAGGAAAGAGAAAAATGGATAAAGAAGTTGTGGTCCTTATGTACAATGGAATATCACTCAGCCATGAAATCAATGTCATAAGGTTAGTAGCAGCATGATGAGTGGATTTAGGTACGACGATTCTAAGTGAAATAAGTCACACAGAAAAGGACACTTCTCATAAGGTATCACTTATAGAGGGAATGTAAAAACCGTTACACTTGAACTGAATTACAAAACAGAACAGAGTCACACATGCAGAAAACACACTATGGCTGCTTAACGGGAAAGGTGAGGTGGGGTGATACATAAAACAAGGGTATCAAATTAGCTCAGATACCGTTCCATAAACCCAATATGTAGTAGACAAGACCTACTCCTTGCTCAGAGAACTGGACTCAACACGCCCTATTCACCGCACAAGAATATATCTGACTAGTAATAATCTTGAAACCTATGTATTGATATCTCTCTGTTAGTGTGTCAAGTGGGTGTAAAGCGGCATAAACACAGCCGTGAAAAGCAGCTAAACCCCATTATGAAAATAAATTACTTTGAAAAACCCATGAAACAACGACAGTGAAAGAGATAGAAATTCTTACACAATGAGTTCAGGGGCTGTGATGCAACCTGGATTGACCATATCTAGACCCACAGCTGGATGAGACATAAGGGTGGACACTCTTGGGGCTGAGAGGTTTGGTGAGGTTGGGTGAGCAAACGCAGACCCTTTAAAGTAATACTGCGTGGTACCCATCGCATGGGTCCCAAATCTCCAGGTTCAAGGGCATCTTCCTACATCGAAAACATGCATGAGAAACCCAGAAGATGGTACACCGTGTGATGGGGAAAGGTTTCTAAAACGCACCTCATTTCTCATCTCCTTGTGCCCGGGTTCGCCATTCCAGCCACTTTACTAGCAATCTCCCTACTTGGAGCATCAGCACCTTTAACCTCCTGTTCCGTACAGGTTGCAATTTGTCCTGAGGATGAACGGGAAGACGGGGAACCAACGAGAGACTAGTTCTTGGTGTTGGGACAGGCACAGGTCACTCTATTTTCCCATCAGGAAGAAGAATTAACCACAGGCTCAGCCTGCCCCCCGGAACCAGAACAGGGCCTGAAGCCATCCTGTGCTTTTGCGGCCAGCTCCCAAAAAAGCGAGTTGTAAAATGGAGGTTCAGGGCACTGCAATTCACAAACCTGCAGAGTTATAAATGATAACTCTCGTCCACAAATATATTGAGGGAAGGCAAAGAAGAGGATTTGAAATCAAGGCAGAATTGCACGAAACAGATTTCAGGAGGTAGATACGAATCGCCTTTAAAGCACATGAAAAGCGGCAAAATGTTGACAATGATGCCCTTGGCCAAAAAGGGCGTATGCGTTTTTTCCTGAATATATTCAGGAAAAAACGCATACGCCCTTTTTGGCCAACCAAGCAACCTGGAAAGGCAAATCAGCGCTACAGAGAAGTCTCGCTTCCCATCGGTCAAAAGGGCCATGCTGAAAAAAGTGTCAAAACCAGAAATGCAGGACAGGCCATGGAGAAATGGGAGCCTTGCTACACTGATGGGCGGGATGTAAATTGCCAACAGCCACTCTGGAGAAGTGTTCGGTGTGTCCTGAAACATCTGAAAAACACAGCTTAGAGAGCATAGGGCACTTCCACTCATGGGGGTATAAATTGGGAAAATGAAAAATCAGCAAGACACAAGCACCCCAAAGTTGAGGGCTGCTCTGTTGACAAGGACCTCCACTTCATTCCACCTTAAATATCCCAGGAAAGAGAAAAATGGATAAAGAAGTTGTCGTCCTTATGTACAATGGAATATCACTCAGCCATGAAATCAATGTCATAAGGTTAGTAGCAGCATGATGAGTGGATTTAGGTACGACGATTCTAAGAGAAATAAGTCACACAGAAAAGGACACTTCTCATAAGGTATCACTTATAGAGGGAATGTAAAAACCGTTACACTTGAACTGAATTACAAAACAGAACAGAGTCACACATGCAGAAAACACACTATGGCTGCTTAACGGGAAAGGTGAGGTGGGGTGATACATAAAACAAGGGTATCAAATTAGCTCAGATACCGTTCCATAAACCCAATATGTAATAGACAAGACCTACTCCTTGCTCAGAGAACTGGACTCAACACGCCCTATTCACCGCACAAGAATATATCTGACTAGAAATAATCTTAAAACCTATGTATTGATATCTCTCTGTTAGTGTGTCAAGTGGGTGTAAAGCGGCATAAACACAGCCGTGAAAAGCAGCTAAACCCCATTATGAAAATAAATTACTTTGTAAAACCCATGAAACAACGACAGTGAAAGAGATAGAAATTCTTACACAATGAGTTCAGGGGCTGTGATGCAACCTGGATTGACCATATCTAGACCCACAGCTGGATGAGACATAAGGGTGGACACTCTTGGGGCTGAGAGGTTTGGTGAGGTTGGGTGAGCAAACGCAGACCCTTTAAAGTAATACTGCGTGGTACCCATCGCATGGGTCCCAAATCTCCAGGTTCAAGGGCATCTTCCTACATCGAAAACATGCATGAGAAACCCAGAAGATGGTACACCGTGTGATGGGGAAAGGTTTCTAAAACGCACCTCATTTCTCATCTCCTTGTGCCCGGGTTCGCCATTCCAGTCGCTTTACTAGCAATCTCCCTACTTGGAGCATCAGCACCTTTAACCTCCTGTTCCGTACAGGTTGCAATTTGTCCTGAGGATGAACGGGAAGACGGGGAACCAACGAGAGACTAGCTCTTGGTGTTGGGACAGGCACAGGTCACTCTATTTTCCCATCAGGAAGAAGAATTAACCACAGGCTCAGCCTGCCCCCCGGAACCAGAACAGGGCCTGAAGCCATCCTGCGCTTTTGCGGTCAGCTCCCAAAAAAGCGAGTTGTAAAATGGAGGTTCAGGGCACTGCAATTCACAAACCTGCAGAGTTATAAATGATAACTCTCGTCCACAAATATATTGAGGGAAGGCAAAGAAGAGGATTTGAAATCAAGGCAGAATTGCACGAAACAGATTTCAGGAGGTAGATACGAATTGCCTTTAAAGCACATGAAAAGCGGCAAAACGTTGACAATGATGCCCTTGGCCAAAAAGGGCGTATGCGTTTTTTCCTGAATATATTCAGGAAAAAACGCATACGCCCTTTTTGGCCAACCAAGCAACCTGGAAAGGCAAATCAGCGCTACAGAGAAGTCTCGCTTCCCATCGGTCAAAAGGGCCATGCTGAAAAAAGTGTCAAAACCAGAAATGCAGGACAGGCCATGGAGAAATGGGAGCCTTGCTACACTGATGGGCGGGATGTAAATTGCCAACAGCCACTCTGGAGAAGTGTTCGGTGTGTCCTGAAACATCTGAAAAACACAGTTTAGAGAGCATAGGGCACTTCCACTCATGGGGGTATAAATTGGGAAAATGAAAAATCAGCAAGACACAAGCACCCCAAAGTTGAGGGCTGCTCTGTTGACAAGGACCTCCACTTCATTCCACCTTAAATATCCCAGGAAAGAGAAAAATGGATAAAGAAGTTGTCGTCCTTATGTACAATGGAATATCACTCAGCCATGAAATCAATGTCATAAGGTTAGTAGCAGCATGATGAGTGGATTTAGGTACGACGATTCTAAGAGAAATAAGTCACACAGAAAAGGACACTTCTCATAAGGTATCACTTATAGAGGGAATGTAAAAACCGTTACACTTGAACTGAATTACAAAACAGAACAGAGTCACACATGCAGAAAACACACTATGGCTGCTTAACGGGAAAGGTGAGGTGGGGTGATACATAAAACAAGGGTATCAAATTAGCTCAGATACCGTTCCATAAACCCAATATGTAATAGACAAGACCTACTCCTTGCTCAGAGAACTGGACTCAACACGCCCTATTCACCGCACAAGAATATATCTGACTAGTAATAATCTTAAAACCTATGTATTGATATCTCTCTGTTAGTGTGTCAAGTGGGTGTAAAGCGGCATAAACACAGCCGTGAAAAGCAGCTAAACCCCATTATGAAAATAAATTACTTTGTAAAACCCATGAAACAACGACAGTGAAAGAGATAGAAATTCTTACACAATGAGTTCAGGGGCTGTGATGCAACCTGGATTGACCATATCTAGACCCACAGCTGGATGAGACATAAGGGTGGACACTCTTGGGGCTGAGAGGTTTGGTGAGGTTGGGTGAGCAAACGCAGACCCTTTAAAGTAATACTGCGTGGTACCCATCGCATGGGTCCCAAATCTCCAGGTTCAAGGGCATCTTCCTACATCGAAAACATGCATGAGAAACCCAGAAGATGGTACACCGTGTGATGGGGAAAGGTTTCTAAAACGCACCTCATTTCTCATCTCCTTGTGCCCGGGTTCGCCATTCCAGTCGCTTTACTAGCAATCTCCCTACTTGGAGCATCAGCACCTTTAACCTCCTGTTCCGTACAGGTTGCAATTTGTCCTGAGGATGAACGGGAAGACGGGGAACCAACGAGAGACTAGCTCTTGGTGTTGGGACAGGCACAGGTCACTCTATTTTCCCATCAGGAAGAAGAATTAACCACAGGCTCAGCCTGCCCCCCAGAACCAGAACAGGGCCTGAAGCCATCCTGCGCTTTTGCGGTCAGCTCCCAAAAAAGCGAGTTGTAAAATGGAGGTTCAGGGCACTGCAATTCACAAACCTGCAGAGTTATAAATGATAACTCTCGTCCACAAATATATTGAGGGAAGGCAAAGAAGAGGATTTGAAATCAAGGCAGAATTGCACGAAACAGATTTCAGGAGGTAGATACGAATTGCCTTTAAAGCACATGAAAAGCGGCAAAACGTTGACAATGATGCCCTTGGCCAAAAAGGGCGTATGCGTTTTTTCCTGAATATATTCAGGAAAAAACGCATACGCCCTTTTTGGCCAACCAAGCAACCTGGAAAGGCAAATCAGCGCTACAGAGAAGTCTCGCTTCCCATCGGTCAAAAGGGCCATCCTGAAAAAAGTGTCAAAACCAGAAATGCAGGACAGGCCATGGAGAAATGGGAGCCTTGCTACACTGATGGGCGGGATGTAAATTGCCAACAGCCACTCTGGAGAAGTGTACGGTGTGTCCTGAAACATCTGAAAAACACAGCTTAGAGAGCATAGGGCACTTCCACTCATGGGGGTATAAATTGGGAAAATGAAAAATCAGCAAGACACAAGCACCCCAAAGTTGAGGGCTGCTCTGTTGACAAGGACCTCCACTTCATTCCACCTTCAATATCCCAGGAAAGAGAAAAATGGATAAAGAAGTTGTGGTCCTTATGTACAATGGAATATCACTCAGCCATGAAATCAATGTCATAAGGTTAGTAGCAGCATGATGAGTGGATTTAGGTACGACGATTCTAAGTGAAATAAGTCACACAGAAAAGGACACTTCTCATAAGGTATCACTTATAGAGGGAATGTAAAAACCGTTACACTTGAACTGAAATACAAAACAGAACAGAGTCACACATGCAGAAAACACACTATGGCTGCTTAACGGGAAAGGTGAGGTGGGGTGATACATAAAACAAGGGTATCAAATTAGCTCAGATACCGTTCCATAAACCCAATATGTAGTAGACAAGACCTACTCCTTGCTCAGAGAACTGGACTCAACACGCCCTATTCACCGCACAAGAATATATCTGACTAGTAATAATCTTGAAACCTATGTATTGATATCTCTCTGTTAGTGTGTCAAGTGGGTGTAAAGCGGCATAAACACAGCCGTGAAAAGCAGCTAAACCCCATTATGAAAATAAATTACTTTGAAAAACCCATGAAACAACGACAGTGAAAGAGATAGAAATTCTTACACAATGAGTTCAGGGGCTGTGATGCAACCTGGATTGACCATATCTAGACCCACAGCTGGATGAGACATAAGGGTGGACACTCTTGGGGCTGAGAGGTTTGGTGAGGTTGGGTGAGCAAACACAGACCCTTTAAAGTAATACTGCGTGGTACCCATCGCATGGGTCCCAAATCTCCAGCTTCAAGGGCATCTTCCTACATCGAAAACATGCATGAGAAACCCAGAAGATGGTACACCGTGTGATGGGGAAAGGTTTCTAAAACGCACCTCATTTCTCATCTCCTTGTGCCCGGGTTCGCCATTCCAGCCACTTTACTAGCAATCTCCCTACTTGGAGCATCAGCACCTTTAACCTCCTGTTCCGTACAGGTTGCTATTTGTCCTGAGGATGAACGGGAAGACGGGGAACCAACGAGAGACTAGCTCTTGGTGTTGGGACAGGCACAGGTCACTCTATTTTCCCATCAGGAAGAAGAATTAACCACAGGCTCAGCCTGCCCCCCGGAACCAGAACAGGGCCTGAAGCCATCCTGCGCTTTTGCGGCCAGCTCCCAAAAAAGCGAGTTGTAAAATGGAGGTTCAGGGCACTGCAATTCACAAACCTGCAGAGTTATAAATGATAACTCTCGTCCACAAATATATTGAGGGAAGGCAAAGAAGAGGATTTAAAATCAAGGCAGAATTGCACGAAACAGATTTCAGGAGGTAGATACGAATCGCCTTTAAAGCACATGAAAAGCGGCAAAACGTTGACAATGATGCCCTTGGCCAAAAAGGGCGTATGCGTTTTTTCCTGAATATATTCAGGAAAAAACGCATACGCCCTTTTTGGCCAACAAAGCAACCTGGAAAGGCAAATCAGCGCTACAGAGAAGTCTCGCTTCCCATCGGTCAAAAGGGCCATGCTGAAAAAAGTGTCAAAACCAGAAATGCAGGACAGGCCATGGAGAAATGGGAGCCTTGCTACACTGATGGGCGGGATGTAAATTGCCAACAGCCACTCTGGAGAAGTGTACGGTGTGTCCTGAAACATCTGAAAAACACAGCTTAGAGAGCATAGGGCACTTCCACTCATGGGGGTATAAATTGGGAAAATGAAAAATCAGCAAGACACAAGCACCCCAAAGTTGAGGGCTGCTCTGTTGACAAGGACCTCCACTTCATTCCACCTTAAATATCCCAGGAAAGAGAAAAATGGATAAAGAAGTTGTGGTCCTTATGTACAATGGAATATCACTCAGCCATGAAATCAATGTCATAAGGTTAGTAGCAGCATGATGAGTGGATTTAGGTATGACGATTCTAAGTGAAATAAGTCACACAGAAAAGGACACTTCTCATAAGGTATCACTGATAGAGGGAATGTAAAAACCGTTACACTTGAACTGAATTACAAAACAGAACAGAGTCACACATGCAGAAAACACACTATGGCTGCTTAACGGGAAAGGTGAGGTGGGGTGATACATAAAACAAGGGTATCAAATTAGCTCAGATACCGTTCCATAAACCCAATATGTAGTAGACAAGACCTACTCCTTGCTCAGAGAACTGTACTCAACACGCCCTATTCACCGCACAAGAATATATCTGACTGGTAATAATCTTGAAACCTATGTATTGATATCTCTCTGTTAGTGTGTCAAGTGGGTGTAAAGCGGCATAAACACAGCCGTGAAAAGCAGCTAAACCCCATTATGAAAATGAATTACTTTGAAAAACCCATGAAACAACGACAGTGAAAGAGATAGAAATTCTTACACAATGAGTTCAGGGGCTGTGATGCAACCTGGATTGACCATATCTAGACCCACAGCTGGATGAGACATAAGGGTGGACACTCTTGGGGCTGAGAGGTTTGGTGAGGTTGGGTGAGCAAACGCAGACCCTTTAAAGTAATACTGCATGGTACCCATCGCATGGGTCCCAAATCTCCAGCTTCAAGGGCATCTTCCTACATCGAAAACATGCATGAGAAACCCAGAAGATGGTACACCGTGTGATGGGGAAAGGTTTCTAAAACGCACCTCATTTCTCATCTCCTTGTGCCCGGGTTCGCCATTCCAGCCACTTTACTAGCAATCTCCCTACTTGGAGCATCAGCACCTTTAACCTCCTGTTCCGTACAGGTTGCAATTTGTCCTGAGGATGAACGGGAAGACGGGGAACCAACGAGAGACTAGCTCTTGGTGTTGGGACAGGCACAGGTCACTCTATTTTCCCATCAGAAAGAAGAATTAACCACAGGCTCAGCCTGCCCCCCGGAACCAGAACAGGGCCTGAAGCCATCCTGCGCTTTTGCGGCCAGCTCCCAAAAAAGCGAGTTGTAAAATGGAGGTTCAGGGCACTGCAATTCACAAACCTGCAGAGTTATAAATGATAACTCTCGTCCACAAATATATTGAGGGAAGGCAAAGAAGAGGATTTGAAATCAAGGCAGAATTGCACGAAACAGATTTCAGGAGGTAGATACGAATCGCCTTTAAAGCACATGAAAAGCGGCAAAATGTTGACAATGATGCCCTTGGCCAAAAAGGGCGTATGCATTTTTTCCTGAATATATTCAGGAAAAAACGCATACGCCCTTTTTGGCCAACCAAGCAACCTGGAAAGGCAAATCAGCGCTACAGAGAAGTCTCGCTTCCCATCGGTCAAAAGGGCCATGCTGAAAAAAGTGTCAAAACCAGAAATGCAGGACAGGCCATGGAGAAATGGGAGCCTTGCTACACTGATGGGCGGGATGTAAATTGCCAACAGCCACTCTGGAGAAGTGTACGGTGTGTCCTGAAACATCTGAAAAACACAGCTTAGAGAGCATAGGGCACTTCCACTCATGGGGGTATAAATTGGGAAAATGAAAAATCAGCAAGACACAAGCACCCCAAAGTTGAGGGCTGCTCTGTTGACAAGGACCTCCACTTCATTCCACCTTAAATATCCCAGGAAAGAGAAAAATGAATAAAGAAGTTGTCGTCCTTATGTACAATGGAATATCACTCAGCCATGAAATCAATGTCATAAGGTTAGTAGCAGCATGATGAGTGGATTTAGGTACGACGATTCTAAGAGAAATAAGTCACACAGAAAAGGACACTTCTCATAAGGTATCACTTATAGAGGGAATGTAAAAACCGTTACACTTGAACTGAATTACAAAACAGAACAGAGTCACACATGCAGAAAACACACTATGGCTGCTTAACGGGAAAGGTGAGGTGGGGTGATACATAAAACAAGGGTATCAAATTAGCTCAGATACCGTTCCATAAACCCAATATGTAATAGACAAGACCTACTCCTTGCTCAGAGAACTGGACTCAACACGCCCTATTCACCGCACAAGAATATATCTGACTAGTAATAATCTTAAAACCTATGTATTGATATCTCTCTGTTAGTGTGTCAAGTGGGTGTAAAGCGGCATAAACACAGCCGTGAAAAGCAGCTAAACCCCATTATGAAAATAAATTACTTTGTAAAACCTATGAAACAACGACAGTGAAAGAGATAGAAATTCTTACACAATGAGTTCAGGGGCTGTGATGCAACCTGGATTGACCATATCTAGACCCACAGCTGGATGAGACATAAGGGTGGACACTCTTGGGGCTGAGAGGTTTGGTGAGGTTGGGTGAGCAAACGCAGACCCTTTAAAGTAATACTGCGTGGTACCCATCGCATGGGTCCCAAATCTCCAGGTTCAAGGGCATCTTCCTACATCGAAAACATGCATGAGAAACCCAGAAGATGGTACACCGTGTGATGGGGAAAGGTTTCTAAAACGCACCTCATTTCTCATCTCCTTGTGCCCGGGTTCGCCATTCCAGTCGCTTTACTAGCAATCTCCCTACTTGGAGCATCAGCACCTTTAACCTCCTGTTCCGTACAGGTTGCAATTTGTCCTGAGGATGAACGGGAAGACGGGGAACCAACGAGAGACTAGCTCTTGGTGTTGGGACAGGCACAGGTCACTCTATTTTCCCATCAGGAAGAAGAATTAACCACAGGCTCAGCCTGCCCCCCAGAACCAGAACAGGGCCTGAAGCCATCCTGCGCTTTTGCGGTCAGCTCCCAAAAAAGCGAGTTGTAAAATGGAGGTTCAGGTCACTGCAATTCACAAACCTGCAGAGTTATAAATGATAACTCTCGTCCACAAATATATTGAGGGAAGGCAAAGAAGAGGATTTGAAATCAAGGCAGAATTGCACGAAACAGATTTCAGGAGGTAGATACGAATTGCCTTTAAAGCACATGAAAAGCGGCAAAACGTTGACAATGATGCCCTTGGCCAAAAAGGGCGTATGCGTTTTTTCCTGAATATATTCAGGAAAAAACGCATACGCCCTTTTTGGCCAACCAAGCAACCTGGAAAGGCAAATCAGCGCTAGAGAAGTCTCGCTTCCCATCGGTCAAAAGGGCCATCCTGAAAAAAGTGTCAAAACCAGAAATGCAGGACAGGCCATGGAGAAATGGGAGCCTTGCTACACTGATGGGCGGGATGTAAATTGCCAACAGCCACTCTGGAGAAGTGTACGGTGTGTCCTGAAACATCTGAAAAACACAGCTTAGAGAGCATAGGGCACTTCCACTCATGGGGGTATAAATTGGGAAAATGAAAAATCAGCAAGACACAAGCACCCCAAAGTTGAGGGCTGCTCTGTTGACAAGGACCTCCACTTCATTCCACCTTAAATATCCCAGGAAAGAGAAACATGGATAAAGAAGTTGTGGTCCTTATGTACAATGGAATATCACTCAGCCATGAAATCAATGTCATAAAGTTAGTAGCAGCATGATGAGTGGATTTAGGTACGACGATTCTAAGTGAAATAAGTCACACAGAAAAGGACACTTCTCATAAGGTATCACTTATAGAGGGAATGTAAAAACCGTTACACTTGAACTGAATTACAAAACAGAACAGAGTCACACATGCAGAAAACACACTATGGCTGCTTAACGGGAAAGGTGAGGTGGGGTGATACATAAAACAAGGGTATCAAATTAGCTCAGATACCGTTCCATAAACCCAATATGTAGTAGACAAGACCTACTCCTTGCTCAGAGAACTGGACTCAACACGCCCTATTCACCGCACAAGAATATATCTGACTAGTAATAATCTTGAAACCTATGTATTGATATCTCTCTGTTAGTGTGTCAAGTGGGTGTAAAGCGGCATAAACACAGCCGTGAAAAGCAGCTAAACCCCATTATGAAAATAAATTACTTTGAAAAACCCATGAAACAACGACAGTGAAAGAGATAGAAATTCTTACACAATGAGTTCAGGGGCTGTGATGCAACCTGGATTGACCATATCTAGACCCACAGCTGGATGAGACATAAGGGTGGACACTCTTGGGGCTGAGAGGTTTGGTGAGGTTGGGTGAGCAAACACAGACCCTTTAAAGTAATACTGCGTGGTACCCATCGCATGGGTCCCAAATCTCCAGCTTCAAGGGCATCTTCCTACATCGAAAACATGCATGAGAAACCCAGAAGATGGTACACCGTGTGATGGGGAAAGGTTTCTAAAACGCACCTCATTTCTCATCTCCTTGTGCCCGGGTTCGCCATTCCAGCCACTTTACTAGCAATCTCCCTACTTGGAGCATCAGCACCTTTAACCTCCTGTTCCGTACAGGTTGCAATTTGTCCTGAGGATGAACGGGAAGACGGGGAACCAACGAGAGACTAGCTCTTGGTGTCGGGACAGGCACAGGTCACTCTATTTTCCCATCAGGAAGAAGAATTAACCACAGGCTCAGCCTGCCCCCCGGAACCAGAACAGGGCCTGAAGCCATCCTGCGCTTTTGCGGCCAGCTCCCAAAAAAGCGAGTTGTAAAATGGAGGTTCAGGGCACTGCAATTCACAAACCTGCAGAGTTATAAATGATAACTCTCGTCCACAAATATATTGAGGGAAGGCAAAGAAGAGGATTTGAAATCAAGGCAGAATTGCACGAAACAGATTTCAGGAGGTAGATACGAATCGCCTTTAAAGCACATGAAAAGCGGCAAAACGTTGACAATGATGCCCTTGGCCAAAAAGGGCGTATGCGTTTTTTCCTGAATATATTCAGGAAAAAACGCATACGCCCTTTTTGGCCAACCAAGCAACCTGGAAAGGCAAATCAGCGCTACAGAGAAGTCTCGCTTCCCATCGGTCAAAAGGGCCATGCTGAAAAAAGTGTCAAAACCAGAAATGCAGGACAGGCCATGGAGAAATGGGAGCCTTGCTACACTGATGGGCGGGATGTAAATTGCCAACAGCCACTCTGGAGAAGTGTACGGTGTGTCCTGAAACATCTGAAAAACACAGCTTAGAGAGCATAGGGCACTTCCACTCATGGGGGTATAAATTGGGAAAATGAAAAATCAGCAAGACACAAGCACCCCAACGTTGAGGGCTGCTCTGTTGACAAGGACCTCCACTTCATTCCACCTTAAATATCCCAGGAAAGAGAAAAATGGATAAAGAAGTTGTCGTCCTTATGTACAATGGAATATCACTCAGCCATGAAATCAATGTCATAAGGTTAGTAGCAGCATGATGAGTGGATTTAGGTACGACGATTCTAAGAGAAATAAGTCACACAGAAAAGGACACTTCTCATAAGGTATCACTTATAGAGGGAATGTAAAAACCGTTACACTTGAACTGAATTACAAAACAGAACAGAGTCACACATGCAGAAAACACACTATGGCTGCTTAACGGGAAAGGTGAGGTGGGGTGATACATAAAACAAGGGTATCAAATTAGCTCAGATACCGTTCCATAAACCCAATATGTAATAGACAAGACCTACTCCTTGCTCAGAGAACTGGACTCAACACGCCCTATTCACCGCACAAGAATATATCTGACTAGTAATAATCTTAAAACCTATGTATTGATATCTCTCTGTTAGTGTGTCAAGTGGGTGTAAAGCGGCATAAACACAGCCGTGAAAAGCAGCTAAACCCCATTATGAAAATAAATTACTTTGTAAAACCCATGAAACAACGACAGTGAAAGAGATAGAAATTCTTACACAATGAGTTCAGGGGCTGTGATGCAACCTGGATTGACCATATCTAGACCCACAGCTGGATGAGACATAAGGGTGGACACTCTTGGGGCTGAGAGGTTTGGTGAGGTTGGGTGAGCAAACGCAGACCCTTTAAAGTAATACTGCGTGGTACCCATCGCATGGGTCCCAAATCTCCAGCTTCAAGGGCATCTTCCTACATCGAAAACATGCATGAGAAACCCAGAAGATGGTACACCGTGTGATGGGGAAAGGTTTCTAAAACGCACCTCATTTCTCATCTCCTTGTGCCCGGGTTCGCCGTTCCAGCCACTTTACTAGCAATCTCCCTAATTGGAGCATCAGCACCTTTAACCTCCTGTTCCGTACAGGTTGCAATTTGTCCTGAGGATGAACGGGAAGACGGGGAACCAACGAGAGACTAGCTCTTGGTGTTGGGACAGGCACAGGTCACTCTATTTTCCCATCAGGAAGAAGAATTAACCACAGGCTCAGCCTGCCCCCCGGAACCAGAACAGGGCCTGAAGCCATCCTGCGCTTTTGCGGCCAGCTCCCAAAAAAGCGAGTTGTAAAATGGAGGTTCAGGGCACTGCAATTCACAAACCTGCAGAGTTATAAATGATAACTCTCGTCCACAAATATATTGAGGGAAGGCAAAGAAGAGGATTTGAAATCAAGGCAGAATTGCACGAAACAGATTTCAGGAGGTAGATACGAATTGCCTTTAAAGCACATGAAAAGCGGCAAAACGTTGACAATGATGCCCTTGGCCAAAAAGGGCGTATGCGTTTTTTCCTGAATATATTCAGGAAAAAACGCATACGCCCTTTTTGGCCAACCAAGCAACCTGGAAAGGCAAATCAGCGCTACAGAGAAGTCTCGCTTCCCATCGGTCAAAAGGGCCATCCTGAAAAAAGTGTCAAAACCAGAAATGCAGGACAGGCCATGGAGAAATGGGAGCCTTGCTACACTGATGGGCGGGATGTAAATTGCCAACAGCCACTCTGGAGAAGTGTACGGTGTGTCCTGAAATATCTGAGAAACACAGCTTAGAGAGCATAGGGCACTTCCACTCATGGGGGTATAAATTGGGAAAATGAAAAATCAGCAAGACACAAGCACCCCAAAGTTGAGGGTTGCTCTGTTGACAAGGACCTCCACTTCATTCCACCTTAAATATCCCAGGAAAGAGAAAAATTGATAAAGAAGTTGTCGTCCTTATGTACAATGGAATATCACTCAGCCATGAAATCAATGTCATAAGGTTAGTAGCAGCATGATGAGTGGATTTAGGTACGACGATTCTAAGAGAAATAAGTCACACAGAAAAGGACACTTCTCATAAGGTATCACTTATAGAGGGAATGTAAAAACCGTTACACTTGAACTGAATTACAAAACAGAACAGAGTCACACATGCAGAAAACACACTATGGCTGCTTAACGGGAAAGGTGAGGTGGGGTGATACATAAAACAAGGGTATCAAATTAGCTCAGATACCGTTCCATAAACCCAATATGTAATAGACAAGACCTACTCCTTGCTCAGAGAACTGGACTCAACACGCCCTATTCACCGCACAAGAATATATCTGACTAGTAATAATCTTAAAACCTATGTATTGATATCTCTCTGTTAGTGTGTCAAGTGGGTGTAAAGCGGCATAAACACAGCCGTGAAAAGCAGCTAAACCCCATTATGAAAATAAATTACTTTGTAAAACCTATGAAACAACGACAGTGAAAGAGATAGAAATTCTTACACAATGAGTTCAGGGGCTGTGATGCAACCTGGATTGACCATATCTAGACCCACAGCTGGATGAGACATAAGGGTGGACACTCTTGGGGCTGAGAGGTTTGGTGAGGTTGGGTGAGCAAACGCAGACCCTTTAAAGTAATACTGCGTGGTACCCATCGCATGGGTCCCAAATCTCCAGGTTCAAGGGCATCTTCCTACATCGAAAACATGCATGAGAAACCCAGAAGATGGTACACCGTGTGATGGGGAAAGGTTTCTAAAACGCACCTCATTTCTCATCTCCTTGTGCCCGGGTTCGCCGTTCCAGTCGCTTTACTAGCAATCTCCCTACTTGGAGCATCAGCACCTTTAACCTCCTGTTCCGTACAGGTTGCAATTTGTCCTGAGGATGAACGGGAAGACGGGGAACCAACGAGAGACTAGCTCTTGGTGTTGGGACAGGCACAGGTCACTCTATTTTCCCATCAGGAAGAAGAATTAACCACAGGCTCAGCCTGCCCCCCAGAACCAGAACAGGGCCTGAAGCCATCCTGCGCTTTTGCGGTCAGCTCCCAAAAAAGCGAGTTGTAAAATGGAGGTTCAGGGCACTGCAATTCACAAACCTGCAGAGTTATAAATGATAACTCTCGTCCACAAATATATTGAGGGAAGGCAAAGAAGAGGATTTGAAATCAAGGCAGAATTGCACGAAACAGATTTCAGGAGGTAGATACGAATTGCCTTTAAAGCACATGAAAAGCGGCAAAACGTTGACAATGATGCCCTTGGCCAAACAGGGCGTATGCGTTTTTTCCTGAATATATTCAGGAAAAAACGCATACGCCCTTTTTGGCCAACCAAGCAACCTGGAAAGGCAAATCAGCGCTACAGAGAAGTCTCGCTTCCCATCGGTCAAAAGGGCCATGCTGAAAAAAGTGTCAAAACCAGAAATGCAGGACAGGCCATGGAGAAATGGGAGCCTTGCTACACTGATGGGCGGGATGTAAATTGCCAACAGCCACTCTGGAGAAGTGTACGGTGTGTCCTGAAACATCTGAAAAACACAGCTTAGAGAGCATAGGGCACTTCCACTCATGGGGGTATAAATTGGGAAAATGAAAAATCAGCAAGACACAAGCACCCCAAAGTTGAGGGCTGCTCTGTTGACAAGGACCTCCACTTCATTCCACCTTAAATATCCCAGGAAAGAGAAAAATGGATAAAGAAGTTGTCGTCCTTATGTACAATGGAATATCACTCAGCCATGAAATCAATGTCATAAGGTTAGTAGCAGCATGATGAGTGGATTTAGGTACGACGATTCTAAGAGAAATAAGTCACACAGAAAAGGACACTTCTCATAAGGTATCACTTATAGAGGGAATGTAAAAACCGTTACACTTGAACTGAATTACAAAACAGAACAGAGTCACACATGCAGAAAACACACTATGGCTGCTTAACGGGAAAGGTGAGGTGGGGTGATACATAAAACAAGGGTA
Source organism: Balaenoptera borealis (assembly GCF_965194805.1). Lineage (NCBI taxonomy): Eukaryota > Metazoa > Chordata > Mammalia > Artiodactyla > Balaenopteridae > Balaenoptera > Balaenoptera borealis. The sequence continues at coordinate 301,295 of NW_028123997.1, forward strand.
TCAAATTAGCTCAGATACCGTTCCATAAACCCAATATGTAATAGACAAGACCTACTCCTTGCTCAGAGAACTGGACTCAACACGCCCTATTCACCGCACAAGAATATATCTGACTAGTAATAATCTTAAAACCTATGTATTGATATCTCTCTGTTAGTGTGTCAAGTGGGTGTAAAGCGGCATAAACACAGCCGTGAAAAGCAGCTAAACCCCATTATGAAAATAAATTACTTTGTAAAACCTATGAAACAACGACAGTGAAAGAGATAGAAATTCTTACACAATGAGTTCAGGGGCTGTGATGCAACCTGGATTGACCATATCTAGACCCACAGCTGGATGAGACATAAGGGTGGACACTCTTGGGGCTGAGAGGTTTGGTGAGGTTGGGTGAGCAAACGCAGACCCTTTAAAGTAATACTGCGTGGTACCCATCGCATGGGTCCCAAATCTCCAGGTTCAAGGGCATCTTCCTACATCGAAAACATGCATGAGAAACCCAGAAGATGGTACACCGTGTGATGGGGAAAGGTTTCTAAAACGCACCTCATTTCTCATCTCCTTGTGCCCGGGTTCGCCGTTCCAGTCGCTTTACTAGCAATCTCCCTACTTGGAGCATCAGCACCTTTAACCTCCTGTTCCGTACAGGTTGCAATTTGTCCTGAGGATGAACGGGAAGACGGGGAACCAACGAGAGACTAGCTCTTGGTGTTGGGACAGGCACAGGTCACTCTATTTTCCCATCAGGAAGAAGAATTAACCACAGGCTCAGCCTGCCCCCCAGAACCAGAACAGGGCCTGAAGCCATCCTGCGCTTTTGCGGTCAGCTCCCAAAAAAGCGAGTTGTAAAATGGAGGTTCAGGGCACTGCAATTCACAAACCTGCAGAGTTATAAATGATAACTCTCGTCCACAAATATATTGAGGGAAGGCAAAGAAGAGGATTTGAAATCAAGGCAGAATTGCACGAAACAGATTTCAGGAGGTAGATACGAATTGCCTTTAAAGCACATGAAAAGCGGCAAAACGTTGACAATGATGCCCTTGGCCAAACAGGGCGTATGCGTTTTTTCCTGAATATATTCAGGAAAAAACGCATACGCCCTTTTTGGCCAACCAAGCAACCTGGAAAGGCAAATCAGCGCTACAGAGAAGTCTCGCTTCCCATCGGTCAAAAGGGCCATGCTGAAAAAAGTGTCAAAACCAGAAATGCAGGACAGGCCATGGAGAAATGGGAGCCTTGCTACACTGATGGGCGGGATGTAAATTGCCAACAGCCACTCTGGAGAAGTGTACGGTGTGTCCTGAAACATCTGAAAAACACAGCTTAGAGAGCATAGGGCACTTCCACTCATGGGGGTATAAATTGGGAAAATGAAAAATCAGCAAGACACAAGCACCCCAAAGTTGAGGGCTGCTCTGTTGACAAGGACCTCCACTTCATTCCACCTTAAATATCCCAGGAAAGAGAAAAATGGATAAAGAAGTTGTCGTCCTTATGTACAATGGAATATCACTCAGCCATGAAATCAATGTCATAAGGTTAGTAGCAGCATGATGAGTGGATTTAGGTACGACGATTCTAAGAGAAATAAGTCACACAGAAAAGGACACTTCTCATAAGGTATCACTTATAGAGGGAATGTAAAAACCGTTACACTTGAACTGAATTACAAAACAGAACAGAGTCACACATGCAGAAAACACACTATGGCTGCTTAACGGGAAAGGTGAGGTGGGGTGATACATAAAACAAGGGTATCAAATTAGCTCAGATACCGTTCCATAAACCCAATATGTAATAGACAAGACCTACTCCTTGCTCAGAGAACTGGACTCAACACGCCCTATTCACCGCACAAGAATATATCTGACTAGTAATAATCTTAAAACCTATGTATTGATATCTCTCTGTTAGTGTGTCAAGTGGGTGTAAAGCGGCATAAACACAGCCGTGAAAAGCAGCTAAACCCCATTATGAAAATAAATTACTTTGTAAAACCCATGAAACAACGACAGTGAAAGAGATAGAAATTCTTACACAATGAGTTCAGGGGCTGTGATGCAACCTGGATTGACCATATCTAGACCCACAGCTGGATGAGACATAAGGGTGGACACTCTTGGGGCTGAGAGGTTTGGTGAGGTTGGGTGAGCAAACGCAGACCCTTTAAAGTAATACTGCGTGGTACCCATCGCATGGGTCCCAAATCTCCAGCTTCAAGGGCATCTTCCTACATCGAAAACATGCATGAGAAACCCAGAAGATGGTACACCGTGTGATGGGGAAAGGTTTCTAAAACGCACCTCATTTCTCATCTCCTTGTGCCCGGGTTCGCCGTTCCAGCCACTTTACTAGCAATCTCCCTAATTGGAGCATCAGCACCTTTAACCTCCTGTTCCGTACAGGTTGCAATTTGTCCTGAGGATGAACGGGAAGACGGGGAACCAACGAGAGACTAGCTCTTGGTGTTGGGACAGGCACAGGTCACTCTATTTTCCCATCAGGAAGAAGAATTAACCACAGGCTCAGCCTGCCCCCCGGAACCAGAATAGGGCCTGAAGCCATCCTGCGCTTTTGCGGCCAGCTCCCAAAAAAGCGAGTTGTAAAATGGAGGTTCAGGGCACTGCAATTCACAAACCTGCAGAGTTATAAATGATAACTCTCGTCCACAAATATATTGAGGGAAGGCAAAGAAGAGGATTTGAAATCAAGGCAGAATTGCACGAAACAGATTTCAGGAGGTAGATACGAATCGCCTTTAAAGCACATGAAAAGCGGCAAAACGTTGACAATGATGCCCTTGGCCAAAAAGGGCGTATGCGTTTTTTCCTGAATATATTCAGGAAAAAACGCATACGCCCTTTTTGGCCAACCAACCAACCTGGAAAGGCAAATCAGCGCTACGGAGAAGTCTCGCTTCCCATCGGTCAAAAGGGCCATCCTGAAAAAAGTGTCAAAACCAGAAATGCAGGACAGGCCATGGAGAAATGGGAGCCTTGCTACACTGATGGGCGGGATGTAAATTGCCAACAGCCACTCTGGAGAAGTGTACGGTGTGTCCTGAAACATCTGAAAAACACAGCTTAGAGAGCATAGGGCACTTCCACTCATGGGGGTATATATTGGGAAAATGAAAAATCAGCAAGACACAAGCACCCCAAAGTTGAGGGCTGCTCTGTTGACAAGGACCTCCACTTCATTCCACCTTAAATATCCCAGGAAAGAGAAAAATGGATAAAGAAGTTGTGGTCCTTATGTACAATGGAATATCACTCAGCCATGAAATCAATCTCATAAGGATAGTAGCAGCATGATGAGTAGATTTAGGTACGACGATTCTAAGTGAAATAAGTCACACAGAAAAGGACACTTCTCATAAGGTATCACTTATAGAGGGAATGTAAAAACCGTTACACTTGAACTGAATTACAAAACAGAACAGAGTCACACATGCAGAAAACACACTATGGCTGCTTAACGGGAAAGGTGAGGTGGGGTGATACATAAAACAAGGGTATCAAATTAGCTCAGATACCGTTCCATAAACCCAATATGTAGTAGACAAGACCTACTCCTTGCTCAGAGAACTGGACTCAACACGCCCTATTCACCGCACAAGAATATATCTGACTAGTAATAATCTTGAAACCTATGTATTGATATCTCTCTGTTAGTGTGTCAAGTGGGTGTAAAGCGGCATAAACACAGCCGTGAAAAGCAGCTAAACCCCATTATGAAAATAAATTACTTTGAAAAACCCATGAAACAACGACAGTGAAAGAGATAGAAATTCTTACACAATGAGTTCAGGGGCTATGATGCAACCTGGATTGACCATATCTAGACCCACAGCTGGATGAGACATAAGGGTGGACACTCTTGGGGCTGAGAGGTTTGGTGAGGTTGGGTGAGCAAACGCAGACCCTTTAAAGTAATACTGCGTGGTACCCATCGCATGGGTCCCAAATCTCCAGGATCAAGGGCATCTTCCTACATCGAAAACATGCATGAGAAACCCAGAAGATGGTATACCGTGTGATGGGGAAAGGTTTCTAAAACGCACCTCATTTCTCATCTCCTTGTGCCCGGGTTCGCCATTCCAGCCGCTTTACTAGCAATCTCCCTACTTGGAGCATCAGCACCTTTAACCTCCTGTTCCGTACAGGTTGCAATTTGTCCTGAGGATGAACGGGAAGACGGGGAAGCAACGAGAGACTAGCTCTTGGTGTTGGGACAGGCACAGGTCACTCTATTTTCCCATCAGGAAGAAGAATTAACCACAGGCTCAGCCTGCCCCCCAGAACCAGAACAGGGCCTGAAGCCATCCTGCGCTTTTGCGGCCAGCTCCCAAAAAAGCGAGTTGTAAAATGGAGGTTCAGGGCACTGCAATTCACAAACCTGCAGAGTTATAAATGATAACTCTCGTCCACAAATATATTGAGGGAAGGCAAAGAAGAGGATTTGAAATCAAGGCAGAATTGCACGAAACAGATTTCAGGAGGTAGATACGAATCGCCTTTAAAGCACATGAAAAGCGGCAAAACGTTGACAATGATGCCCTTGGCCAAAAAGGGCGTATGCGTTTTTTCCTGAATATATTCAGGAAAAAACGCATACGCCCTTTTTGGCCAACCAAGCAACCTGGAAAGGCAAATCAGCGCTACAGAGAAGTCTCGCTTCCCATCGGTCAAAAGGGCCATCCTGAAAAAAGTGTCAAAACCAGAAATGCAGGACAGGCCATGGAGAAATGGGAGCCTTGCTACACTGATGGGCGGGATGTAAATTGCCAACAGCCACTCTGGAGAAGTGTACGGTGTGTCCTGAAATATCTGAGAAACACAGCTTAGAGAGCATAGGGCACTTCCACTCATGGGGGTATAAATTGGGAAAATGAAAAATCAGCAAGACACAAGCACCCCAAAGTTGAGGGCTGCTCTGTTGACAAGGACCTCCACTTCATTCCACCTTAAATATCCCAGGAAAGAGAAACATGGATAAAGAAGTTGTGGTCCTTATGTACAATGGAATATCACTCAGCCATGAAATCAATGTCATAAGGTTAGTAGCAGCATGATGAGTGGATTTAGGTACGACGATTCTAAGAGAAATAAGTCACACAGAAAAGGACACTTCTCATAAGGTATCACTTATAGAGGGAATGTAAAAACCGTTACACTTGAACTGAATTATAAAACAGAACAGAGTCACACATGCAGAAAACACACTATGGCTGCTTAACGGGAAAGGTGAGGTGGGGTGATACATAAAACAAGGGTATCAAATTAGCTCAGATACCTTTCCATAAACCCAATATGTAATAGACAAGACCTACTCCTTGCTCAGAGAACTGGACTCAACACGCCCTATTCACCGCACAAGAATATATCTGACTAGTAATAATCTTAAAACCTATGTATTGATATCTCTCTGTTAGTGTGTCAAGTGGGTGTAAAGCGGCATAAACACAGCCTTGAAAAGCAGCTAAACCCCATTATGAAAATAAATTACTTTGTAAAACCCATGAAACAACGACAGTGAAAGAGATAGAAATTCTTACACAATGAGTTCAGGGGCTGTGATGCAACCTGGATTGACCATATCTAGACCCACAACTGGATGAGACATAAGGGTGGACACTCTTGGGGCTGAGAGGTTTGGTGAGGTTGGGTGAGCAAACACAGACCCTTTAAAGTAATACTGCGTGGTACCCATCGCATGGGTCCCAAATCTCCAGGATCAAGGGCATCTTCCTACATCGAAAACATGCATGAGAAACCCAGAAGATGGTACACCGTGTGATGGGGAAAGGTTTCTAAAACGCACCTCATTTCTCATCTCCTTGTGCCCGGGTTCGCCATTCCAGCCACTTTACTAGCAATCTCCCTACTTGGAGCATCAGCACCTTTAACCTCCTGTTCCGTACAGGTTGCAATTTGTCCTGAGGATGAACGGGAAGACGGGGAACCAACGAGAGACTAGCTCTTGGTGTTGGGACAGGCACAGGTCACTCTATTTTCCCATCAGGAAGAAGAATTAACCACAGGCTCAGCCTGCCCCCCGGAACCAGAACAGGGCCTGAAGCCATCCTGCGCTTTTGCGGCCAGCTCCCAAAAAAGCGAGTTGTAAAATGGAGGTTCAGGGCACTGCAATTCACAAACCTGCAGAGTTATAAATGATAACTCTCGTCCACAAATATATTGAGGGAAGGCAAAGAAGAGGATTTGAAATCAAGGCAGAATTGCACGAAACAGATTTCAGGAGGTAGATACGAATCGCCTTTAAAGCACATGAAAAGCGGCAAAACGTTGACAATGATGCCCTTGGCCAAAAAGTGCGTATGCGTTTTTTCCTGAATATATTCAGGAAAAAACGCATACGCCCTTTTTGGCCAACCAAGCAACCTGGAAAGGCAAATCAGCGCTACAGAGAAGTCTCGCTTCCCATCGGTCAAAAGGGCCATGCTGAAAAAAGTGTCAAAACCAGAAATGCAGGACAGGCCATGGAGAAATGGGACCCTTGCTACACTGATGGGCGGGATGTAAATTGCCAACAGCCACTCTGGAGAAGTGTACGGTGTGTCCTGAAACATCTGAAAAACACAGCTGAGAGAGCATAGGGCACTTCCACTCATGGGGGTATAAATTGGGAAAATGAAAAATCAGCAAGACACAAGCACCCCAAAGTTGAGGGCTGCTCTGTTGACAAGGACCTCCACTTCATTCCACCTTAAATATCCCAGGAAAGAGAAAAATGGATAAAGAAGTTGTGGTCCTTATGTACAATGGAATATCACTCAGCCATGAAATCAATGTCATAAGGTTAGTAGCAGCATGATGAGTGGATTTAGGTACGACGATTCTAAGAGAAATAAGTCACACAGAAAAGGACACTTCTCATAAGGTATCACTTATAGAGGGAATGTAAAAACCGTTACACTTGAACTGAATTACAAAACAGAACAGAGTCACACATGCAGAAAACACACTATGGCTGCTTAACGGGAAAGGTGAGGTGGGGTGATACATAAAACAAGGGTATCAAATTAGCTCAGATACCGTTCCATAAACCCAATATGTAATAGACAAGACCTACTCCTTGCTCAGAGAACTGGACTCAACACGCCCTATTCACCGCACAAGAATATATCTGACTAGTAATAATCTTAAAACCTATGTATTGATATCTCTCTGTTAGTGTGTCAAGTGGGTGTAAAGCGGCATAAACACAGCCGTGAAAAGCGGCTAAACCCCATTATGAAAATAAATTACTTTGTAAAACCCATGAAACAACGACAGTGAAAGAGATAGAAATTCTTACACAATGAGTTCAGGGGCTGTGATGCAACCTGGATTGACCATATCTAGACCCACAGCTGGATGAGACATAAGGGTGGACACTCTTGGGGCTGAGAGGTTTGGTGAGGTTGGGTGAGCAAACGCAGACCCTTTAAAGTAATACTGCGTGGTACCCATCGCATGGGTCCCAAATCTCCAGGATCAAGGGCATCTTCCTACATCGAAAACATGCATGAGAAACCCAGAAGATGGTATACCGTGTGATGGGGAAAGGTTTCTAAAACGCACCTAATTTCTCATCTCCTTGTGCCCGGGTTCGCCATTCCAGCCGCTTTACTAGCAATCTCCCTACTTGGAGCATCAGCACCTTTAACCTCCTGTTCCGTACAGGTTGCAATTTGTCCTGAGGATGAACGGGAAGACGGGGAACCAACGAGAGACTAGCTCTTGGTGTTGGGACAGGCACAGGTCACTCTATTTTCCCATCAGGAAGAAGAATTAACCACAGGCTCAGCCTGCCCCCCAGAACCAGAACAGGGCCTGAAGCCATCCTGCGCTTTTGCGGCCAGCTCCCAAAAAAGCGAGTTGTAAAATGGAGGTTCAGGGCACTGCAATTCACAAACCTGCAGAGTTATAAATGATAACTCTCGTCCACAAATATATTGAGGGAAGGCAAAGAAGAGGATTTGAAATCAAGGCAGAATTGCACGAAACAGATTTCAGGAGGTAGATACGAATCGCCTTTAAAGCACATGAAAAGCGGCAAAACGTTGACAATGATGCCCTTGGCCAAAAAGGGCGTATGCGTTTTTTCCTGAATATATTCAGGAAAAAACGCATACGCCCTTTTTGGCCAACCAAGCAACCTGGAAAGGCAAATCAGCGCTACAGAGAAGTCTCGCTTCCCATCGGTCAAAAGGGCCATCCTGAAAAAAGTGTCAAAACCAGAAATGCAGGACAGGCCATGGAGAAATGGGAGCCTTGCTACACTGATGGGCGGGATGTAAATTGCCAACAGCCACTCTGGAGAAGTGTACGGTGTGTCCTGAAACATCTGAAAAACACAGCTGAGAGAGCATAGGGCACTTCCACTCATGGGGGTATAAATTGGGAAAATGAAAAATCAGCAAGACACAAGCACCCCAAAGTTGAGGGCTGCTCTGTTGACAAGGACCTCCACTTCATTCCACCTTCAATATCCCAGGAAAGAGAAAAATGGATAAAGAAGTTGTGGTCCTTATGTACAATGGAATATCACTCAGCCATGAAATCAATGTCATAAGGTTAGTAGCAGCATGATGAGTGGATTTAGGTACGACGATTCTAAGAGAAATAATTCACACAGAAAAGGACACTTCTCATAAGGTATCACTTATAGAGGGAATGTAAAAACCGTTACACTTGAACTGAATTACAAAACAGAACAGAGTCACACATGCAGAAAACACACTATGGCTGCTTAACGGGAAAGGTGAGGTGGGGTGATACATAAAACAAGGGTATCAAATTAGCTCAGATACCGTTCCATAAACCCAATATGTAGTAGACAAGACCTACTCCTTGCTCAGAGAACTGGACTCAACACGCCCTATTCACCGCACAAGAATATATCTGACTAGTAATAATCTTGAAACCTATGTATTGATATCTCTCTGTTAGTGTGTCAAGTGGGTGTAAAGCGGCATAAACACAGCCGTGAAAAGCAGCTAAACCCCATTATGAAAATAAATTACTTTGAAAAACCCATGAAACAACGACAGTGAAAGAGATAGAAATTCTTACACAATGAGTTCAGGGGCTGTGATGCAACCTGGATTGACCATATCTAGACCCACAGCTGGATGAGACATAAGGGTGGACACTCTTGGGGCTGAGAGGTTTGGTGAGGTTGGGTGAGCAAACACAGACCCTTTAAAGTAATACTGCGTGGTACCCATCGCATGGGTCCCAAATCTCCAGCTTCAAGGGCATCTTCCTACATCGAAAACATGCATGAGAAACCCAGAAGATGGTACACCGTGTGATGGGGAAAGGTTTCTAAAACGCACCTCATTTCTCATCTCCTTGTGCCCGGGTTCGCCATTCCAGCCACTTTACTAGCAATCTCCCTACTTGGAGCATCAGCACCTTTAACCTCCTGTTCCGTACAGGTTGCAATTTGTCCTGAGGATGAACGGGAAGACGGGGAACCAACGAGAGACTAGCTCTTGGTGTTGGGACAGGCACAGGTCACTCTATTTTCCCATCAGGAAGAAGAATTAACCACAGGCTCAGCCTGCCCCCCGGAACCAGAACAGGGCCTGAAGCCATCCTGCGCTTTTGCGGCCAGCTCCCAAAAAAGCGAGTTGTAAAATGGAGGTTCAGGGCACTGCAATTCACAAACCTGCAGAGTTATAAATGATAACTCTCGTCCACAAATATATTGAGGGAAGGCAAAGAAGAGGATTTGAAATCAAGGCAGAATTGCACGAAACAGATTTCAGGAGGTAGATACGAATCGCCTTTAAAGCACATGAAAAGCGGCAAAACGTTGACAATGATGCCCTTGGCCAAAAAGGGCGTATGCGTTTTTTCCTGAATATATTCAGGAAAAAACGCATACGCCCTTTTTGGCCAACCAAGCAACCTGGAAAGGCAAATCAGCGCTACAGAGAAGTCTCGCTTCCCATCGGTCAAAAGGGCCATGCTGAAAAAAGTGTCAAAACCAGAAATGCAGGACAGGCCATGGAGAAATGGGACCCTTGCTACACTGATGGGCGGGATGTAAATTGCCAACAGCCACTCTGGAGAAGTGTACGGTGTGTCCTGAAACATCTGAAAAACACAGCTGAGAGAGCATAGGGCACTTCCACTCATGGGGGTATAAATTGGGAAAATGAAAAATCAGCAAGACACAAGCACCCCAAATTTGAGGGCTGCTCTGTTGACAAGGACCTCCACTTCATTCCACCTTAAATATCCCAGGAAAGAGAAAAATGGATAAAGAAGTTGTGGTCCTTATGTACAATGGAATATCACTCAGCCATGAAATCAATGTCATAAGGTTAGTAGCAGCATGATGAGTGGATTTAGGTACGACGATTCTAAGAGAAATAAGTCACACAGAAAAGGACACTTCTCATAAGGTATCACTTATAGAGGGAATGTAAAAACCGTTACACTTGAACTGAATTACAAAACAGAACAGAGTCACACATGCAGAAAACACACTATGGCTGCTTAACGGGAAAGGTGAGGTGGGGTGATACATAAAACAAGGGTATCAAATTAGCTCAGATACCGTTCCATAAACCCAATATGTAATAGACAAGACCTACTCCTTGCTCAGAGAACTGGACTCAACACGCCCTATTCACCGCACAAGAATATATCTGACTAGTAATAATCTTAAAACCTATGTATTGATATCTCTCTGTTAGTGTGTCAAGTGGGTGTAAAGCGGCATAAACACAGCCGTGAAAAGCGGCTAAACCCCATTATGAAAATAAATTACTTTGTAAAACCCATGAAACAACGACAGTGAAAGAGATAGAAATTCTTACACAATGAGTTCAGGGGCTGTGATGCAACCTGGATTGACCATATCTAGACCCACAGCTGGATGAGACATAAGGGTGGACACTCTTGGGGCTGAGAGGTTTGGTGAGGTTGGGTGAGCAAACGCAGACCCTTTAAAGTAATACTGCGTGGTACCCATCGCATGGGTCCCAAATCTCCAGGATCAAGGGCATCTTCCTACATCGAAAACATGCATGAGAAACCCAGAAGATGGTATACCGTGTGATGGGGAAAGGTTTCTAAAACGCACCTAATTTCTCATCTCCTTGTGCCCGGGTTCGCCATTCCAGCCGCTTTACTAGCAATCTCCCTACTTGGAGCATCAGCACCTTTAACCTCCTGTTCCGTACAGGTTGCAATTTGTCCTGAGGATGAACGGGAAGACGGGGAACCAACGAGAGACTAGCTCTTGGTGTTGGGACAGGCACAGGTCACTCTATTTTCCCATCAGGAAGAAGAATTAACCACAGGCTCAGCCTGCCCCCCAGAACCAGAACAGGGCCTGAAGCCATCCTGCGCTTTTGCGGCCAGCTCCCAAAAAAGCGAGTTGTAAAATGGAGGTTCAGGGCACTGCAATTCACAAACCTGCAGAGTTATAAATGATAACTCTCGTCCACAAATATATTGAGGGAAGGCAAAGAAGAGGATTTGAAATCAAGGCAGAATTGCACGAAACAGATTTCAGGAGGTAGATACGAATCGCCTTTAAAGCACATGAAAAGCGGCAAAACGTTGACAATGATGCCCTTGGCCAAAAAGGGCGTATGCGTTTTTTCCTGAATATATTCAGGAAAAAACGCATACGCCCTTTTTGGCCAACCAAGCAACCTGGAAAGGCAAATCAGCGCTACAGAGAAGTCTCGCTTCCCATCGGTCAAAAGGGCCATCCTGAAAAAAGTGTCAAAACCAGAAATGCAGGACAGGCCATGGAGAAATGGGAGCCTTGCTACACTGATGGGCGGGATGTAAATTGCCAACAGCCACTCTGGAGAAGTGTACGGTGTGTCCTGAAATATCTGAGAAACACAGCTTAGAGAGCATAGGGCACTTCCACTCATGGGGGTATAAATTGGGAAAATGAAAAATCAGCAAGACACAAGCACCCCAAAGTTGAGGGCTGCTCTGTTGACAAGGACCTCCACTTCATTCCACCTTAAATATCCCAGGAAAGAGAAACATGGATAAAGAAGTTGTGGTCCTTATGTACAATGGAATATCACTCAGCCATGAAATCAATGTCATAAGGTTAGTAGCAGCATGATGAGTGGATTTAGGTACGACGATTCTAAGAGAAATAAGTCACAGAGAAAAGGACACTTCTCATAAGGTATCACTTATAGAGGGAATGTAAAAACCGTTACACTTGAACTGAATTATAAAACAGAACAGAGTCACACATGCAGAAAACACACTATGGCTGCTTAACGGGAAAGGTGAGGTGGGGTGATACATAAAACAAGGGTATCAAATTAGCTCAGATACCTTTCCATAAACCCAATATGTAATAGACAAGACCTACTCCTTGCTCAGAGAACTGGACTCAACACGCCCTATTCACCGCACAAGAATATATCTGACTAGTAATAATCTTAAAACCTATGTATTGATATCTCTCTGTTAGTGTGTCAAGTGGGTGTAAAGCGGCATAAACACAGCCGTGAAAAGCAGCTAAACCCCATTATGAAAATAAATTACTTTGTAAAACCCATGAAACAACGACAGTGAAAGAGATAGAAATTCTTACACAATGAGTTCAGGGGCTGTGATGCAACCTGGATTGACCATATCTAGACCCACAACTGGATGAGACATAAGGGTGGACACTCTTGGGGCTGAGAGGTTTGGTGAGGTTGGGTGAGCAAACACAGACCCTTTAAAGTAATACTGCGTGGTACCCATCGCATGGGTCCCAAATCTCCAGGATCAAGGGCATCTTCCTACATCGAAAACATGCATGAGAAACCCAGAAGATGGTACACCGTGTGATGGGGAAAGGTTTATAAAACGCACCTCATTTCTCATCTCCTTGTGCCCGGGTTCGCCATTCCAGCCACTTTACTAGCAATCTCCCTACTTGGAGCATCAGCACCTTTAACCTCCTGTTCCGTACAGGTTGCAATTTGTCCTGAGGATGAACGGGAAGACGGGGAACCAACGAGAGACTAGCTCTTGGTGTTGGGACAGGCACAGGTCACTCTATTTTCCCATCAGGAAGAAGAATTAACCACAGGCTCAGCCTGCCCCCCGGAACCAGAACAGGGCCTGAAGCCATCCTGCGCTTTTGCGGCCAGCTCCCAAAAAAGCGAGTTGTAAAATGGAGGTTCAGGGCACTGCAATTCACAAACCTGCAGAGTTATAAATGATAACTCTCGTCCACAAATATATTGAGGGAAGGCAAAGAAGAGGATTTGAAATCAAGGCAGAATTGCACGAAACAGATTTCAGGAGGTAGATACGAATCGCCTTTAAAGCACATGAAAAGCGGCAAAACGTTGACAATGATGCCCTTGGCCAAAAAGTGCGTATGCGTTTTTTCCTGAATATATTCAGGAAAAAACGCATACGCCCTTTTTGGCCAACCAAGCAACCTGGAAAGGCAAATCAGCGCTACAGAGAAGTCTCGCTTCCCATCGGTCAAAAGGGCCATGCTGAAAAAAGTGTCAAAACCAGAAATGCAGGACAGGCCATGGAGAAATGGGACCCTTGCTACACTGATGGGCGGGATGTAAATTGCCAACAGCCACTCTGAAGAAGTGTACGGTGTGTCCTGAAACATCTGAAAAACACAGCTGAGAGAGCATACGGCACTTCCACTCATGGGGGTATAAATTGGGAAAATGAAAAATCAGCAAGACACAAGCACCCCAAAGTTGAGGGCTGCTCTGTTGACAAGGACCTCCACTTCATTCCACCTTCAATATCCCAGGAAAGAGAAAAATGGATAAAGAAGTTGTGGTCCTTATGTACAATGGAATATCACTCAGCCATGAAATCAATGTCATAAGGTTAGTAGCAGCATGATGAGTGGATTTAGGTACGACGATTCTAAGAGAAATAAGTCACACAGAAAAGGACACTTCTCATAAGGTATCACTTATAGAGGGAATGTAAAAACCGTTACACTTGAACTGAATTACAAAACAGAACAGAGTCACACATGCAGAAAACATACTATGGCTGCTTAACGGGAAAGGTGAGGTGGGGTGATACATAAAAGAAGGGTATCAAATTAGCTCAGATACCGTTCCATAAACCCAATATGTAATAGACAAGACCTACTCCTTGCTCAGAGAACTGGACTCAACACGCCCTATTCACCGCACAAGAATATATCTGACTAGTAATAATCTTAAAACCTATGTATTGATATCTCTCTGTTAGTGTGTCAAGTGGGTGTAAAGCGGCATAAACACAGCCGTGAAAAGCGGCTAAACCCCATTATGAAAATAAATTACTTTGTAAAACCCATGAAACAACGACAGTGAAAGAGATAGAAATTCTTACACAATGAGTTCAGGGGCTGTGATGCAACCTGGATTGACCATATCTAGACCCACAGCTGGATGAGACATAAGGGTGGACACTCTTGGGGCTGAGAGGTTTGGTGAGGTTGGGTGAGCAAACGCAGACCCTTTAAAGTAATACTGCGTGGTACCCATCGCATGGGTCCCAAATCTCCAGGATCAAGGGCATCTTCCTACATCGAAAACATGCATGAGAAACCCAGAAGATGGTATACCGTGTGATGGGGAAAGGTTTCTAAAACGCACCTAATTTCTCATCTCCTTGTGCCCGGGTTCGCCATTCCAGCCGCTTTACTAGCAATCTCCCTACTTGGAGCATCAGCACCTTTAACCTCCTGTTCCGTACAGGTTGCAATTTGTCCTGAGGATGAACGGGAAGACGGGGAACCAACGAGAGACTAGCTCTTGGTGTTGGGACAGGCACAGGTCACTCTATTTTCCCATCAGGAAGAAGAATTAACCACAGGCTCAGCCTGCCCCCCAGAACCAGAACAGGGCCTGAAGCCATCCTGCGCTTTTGCGGCCAGCTCCCAAAAAAGCGAGTTGTAAAATGGAGGTTCAGGGCACTGCAATTCACAAACCTGCAGAGTTATAAATGATAACTCTCGTCCACAAATATATTGAGGGAAGGCAAAGAAGAGGATTTGAAATCAAGGCAGAATTGCACGAAACAGATTTCAGGAGGTAGATACGAATCGCCTTTAAAGCACATGAAAAGCGGCAAAACGTTGACAATGATGCCCTTGGCCAAAAAGGGCGTATGCGTTTTTTCCTGAATATATTCAGGAAAAAACGCATACGCCCTTTTTGGCCAACCAAGCAACCTGGAAAGGCAAATCAGCGCTACAGAGAAGTCTCGCTTCCCATCGGTCAAAAGGGCCATCCTGAAAAAAGTGTCAAAACCAGAAATGCAGGACAGGCCATGGAGAAATGGGAGCCTTGCTACACTGATGGGCGGGATGTAAATTGCCAACAGCCACTCTGGAGAAGTGTACGGTGTGTCCTGAAATATCTGAGAAACACAGCTTAGAGAGCATAGGGCACTTCCACTCATGGGGGTATAAATTGGGAAAATGAAAAATCAGCAAGACACAAGCACCCCAAAGTTGAGGGCTGCTCTGTTGACAAGGACCTCCACTTCATTCCACCTTAAATATCCCAGGAAAGAGAAAAATGGATAAAGAAGTTGTGGTCCTTATGTACAATGGAATATCACTCAGCCATGAAATCAATGTCATAAGGTTAGTAGCAGCATGATGAGTGGATTTAGGTATGACGATTCTAAGAGAAATAAATCACACAGAAAAGGACACTTCTCATAAGGTATCACTTATAGAGGGAATGTAAAAACCGTTACACTTGAACTGAATTACAAAACAGAACAGAGTCACACATGCAGAAAACACACTATGGCTGCTTAACGGGAAAGGTGAGGTGGGGTGATACATAAAACAAGGGTATCAAATTAGCTCAGATACCGTTCCATAAACCCAATATGTAATAGACAAGACCTACTCCTTGCTCAGAGAACTGGACTCAACACGCCCTATTCACCGCACAAGAATATATCTGACTAGTAATAATCTTAAAACCTATGTATTGATATCTCTCTGTTAGTGTGTCAAGTGGGTGTAAAGCGGCATAAACACAGCCATGAAAAGCAGCTAAACCCCATTATGAAAATAAATTACTTTGTAAAACCCATGAAACAACGACAGTGAAAGAGATAGAAATTCTTACACAATGAGTTCAGGGGCTGTGATGCAACCTGGATTGACCATATCTAGACCCACAGCTGGATGAGACATAAGGGTGGACACTCTTGGGGCTGAGAGGTTTGGTGAGGTTGGGTGAGCAAACGCAGACCCTTTAAAGTAATACTGCGTGGTACCCATCGCATGGGTCCCAAATCTCCAGGTTCAAGGGCATCTTCCTACATCGAAAACATGCATGAGAAACCCAGAAGATGGTACACCGTGTGATGGGGAAAGGTTTCTAAAACGCACCTCATTTCTCATCTCCTTGTGCCCGGGTTCGCCATTCCAGCCGCTTTACTAGCAATCTCCCTACTTAGAGCATCAGCACCTTTAACCTCCTGTTCCGTACAGGTTGCAATTTGTCCTGAGGATGAACGGGAAGACGGGGAACCAACGAGAGACTAGCTCTTGGTGTTGGGACAGGCACAGGTCACTCTATTTTCCCATCAGGAAGAAGAATTAACCACAGGCTCAGCCTGCCCCCCAGAACCAGAACAGGGCCTGAAGCCATCCTGCGCTTTTGCGGCCAGCTCCCAAAAAAGCGAGTTGTAAAATGGAGGTTCAGGGCACTGCAATTCACAAACCTGCAGAGTTATAAATGATAACTCTCGTCCACAAATATATTGAGGGAAGGCAAAGAAGAGGATTTGAAATCAAGGCAGAATTGCACGAAACAGATTTCAGGAGGGAGATACGAATCGCCTTTAAAGCACATGAAAAGCGGCAAAACGTTGACAATGATGCCCTTGGCCAAAAAGGGCGTATGCGTTTTTTCCTGAATATATTCAGGAAAAAACGCATACGCCCTTTTTGGCCAACCAAGCAACCTGGAAAGGCAAATCAGCGCTACAGAGAAGTCTCGCTTCCCATCGGTCAAAAGGGCCATGCTGAAAAAAGTGTCAAAACCAGAAATGCAGGACAGGCCATGGAGAAATGGGAGCCTTGCTACACTGATGGACGGGATGTAAATTGCCAACAGCCACTCTGGAGAAGTGTCCGGTGAGTCCTGAAACATCTGAAAAACACAGCTGAGAGAGCATAGGGCACTTCCACTCATGGGGGTATAAATTGGGAAAATTAAAAATCAGCGAGACACAAGCACCCCAAAGTTGAGGACTGCTCTGTTGACAAGGACCTCCACTTCATTCCACCTTAAATATCCCAGGAAAGAGAAAAATGGATAAAGAAGTTGTGGTCCTTATGTACAATGGAATATCACTCAGCCATGAAATCAATGTCATAAGGTTAGTAGCAGCATGATGAGTGGATATAGGTACGACGATTCTAAGTGAAATAAGTCACACAGAAAAGGACACTTCTCATAAGGTATCACTTATAGAGGGAATGTAAAAACCGTTACACTTGAACTGAATTACAAAACAGAACAGAGTCACACATGCAGAAAACACACTATGGCTGCTTAACGGGAAAGGTGAGGTGGGGTGATACATAAAACAAGGGTATGAAATTAGCTCAGATACCGTTCCATAAACCCAATATGTAATAGACAAGACCTACTCCTTGCTCAGAGAACTGGACTCAACACGCCCTATTCACCGCACAAGAATATATCTGACTAGTAATAATCTTAAAACCTATGTATTGATATCTCTCTGTTAGTGTGTCAAGTGGGTGTAAAGCGGCATAAACACAGCCGTGAAAAGCAGCTAAACCCCATTATGAAAATAAATTACTTTGTAAAACCCATGAAACAACGACAGTGAAAGAGATAGAAATTCTTACACAATGAGTTCAGGGGCTGTGATGCAACCTGGATTGACCATATCTAGACCCACAGCTGGATGAGACATAAGGGTGGACACTCTTGGGGCTGAGAGGTTTGGTGAGGTTGGGTGAGCAAATGCAGACCCTTTAAAGTAATACTGCGTGGTACCCATCGCATGGGTCCCAAATCTCCAGGATCAAGGGCATCTTCCTACATCGAAAACATGCATGAGAAACCCAGAAGATGGTACACCGTGTGATGGGGAAAGGTTTCTAAAACGCACCTCATTTCTCATCTCCTTGTGCCCGGGTTCGCCATTCCAGCCGCTTTACTAGCAATCTCCCTACTTGGAGCATCAGCACCTTTAACCTCCTGTTCCGTACAGGTTGCAATTTGTCCTGAGGATGAACGGGAAGACGGGGAACCAACGAGAGACTAGCTCTTGGTGTTGGGACAGGCAGAGGTCACTCTATTTTCCCATCAGAAAGAAGAATTAACCACAGGCTCAGCCTGCCCCCCAGAACCAGAACAGGGCCTGAAGCCATCCTGCGCTTTTGCGGCCAGCTCCCAAAAAAGCGAGTTGTAAAATGGAGGTTCAGGGCACTGCAATTCACAAACCTGCAGAGTTATAAATGATAACTCTCGTCCACAAATATATTGAGGGAAGGCAAAGAAGAGGATTTGAAATCAAGGCAGAATTGCACGAAACAGATTTCAGGAGGTAGATACGAATCGCCTTTAAAGCACATGAAAAGCGGCAAAACGTTGACAATGATGCCCTTGGCCAAAAAGGGCGTATGCGTTTTTTCCTGAATATATTCAGGAAAAAACGCATACGCCCTTTTTGGCCAACCAAGCAACCTGGAAAGGCAAATCAGCGCTACAGAGAAGTCTCGCTTCCCATCGGTCAAAAGGGCCATGCTGAAAAAAGTGTCAAAACCAGAAATGCAGGACAGGCCATGGAGAAATGGGAGCCTTGCTACACTGATGGGCGGGATGTAAATTGCCAACAGCCACTCTGGAGAAGTGTACGGTGAGTCCAGAAACATCTGAAAAACACAGCTTAGAGAGCATAGGGCACTTCCACTCATGGGGGTATAAATTGGGAAAATGAAAAATCAGCAAGACACAAGCACCCCAAAGTTGAGGACTGCTCTGTTGACAAGGACCTCCACTTCATTCCACCTTAAATATCCCAGGAAAGAGAAAAATGGATAAAGAAGTTGTGGTCCTTATGTACAATGGAATATCACTCAGCCATGAAATCAATGTCCTAAGGCTAGTAGCAGCATGATGAGTGGATTTAGGTACGACGATTCTAAGTGAAATAAGTCACACAGAAAAGGACACTTCTCATAAGGTATCACTTATAGAGGGAATGTAAAAACCGTTACACTTGAACTGAATTACAAAACAGAACAGAGTCACACATGCAGAAAACACACTATGGCTGCTTAACGGGAAAGGTGAGGTGGGGTGATACATAAAACAAGGGTATCAAATTAGCTCAGATACCGTTCCATAAACCCAATATGTAGTAGACAAGACCTACTCCTTGCTCAGAGAACTGGACTCAACACGCCCTATTCACCGCACAGGAATATATCTGACTAGTAATAATCTTGAAACCTATGTATTGATATCTCTCTGTTAGTGTGTCAAGTGGGTGTAAAGCGGCATAAACACAGCCGTGAAAAGCAGCTAAACCCCATTATGAAAATAAATTACTTTGAAAAACCCATGAAACAACGACAGTGAAAGAGATAGAAATTCTTACACAATGAGTTCAGGGGCTGTGATGCAACCTGGATTGACCATATCTAGACCCACAGCTGGATGAGACATAAGGGTGGACACTCTTGGGGCTGAGAGGTTTGGTGAGGTTGGGTGAGCAAACGCAGACCCTTTAAAGTAATACTGCGTGGTACCCATCGCATGGGTCCCAAATCTCCAGGTTCAAGGGCATCTTCCTACATCGAAAACATGCATGAGAAACCCAGAAGATGGTACACCGTGTGATGGGGAAAGGTTTCTAAAACGCACCTCATTTCTCATCTCCTTGTGCCCGGGTTCGCCATTCCAGCCACTTTACTAGCAATCTCCCTACTTGGAGCATCAGCACCTTTAACCTCCTGTTCCGTACAGGTTGCAATTTGTCCTGAGGATGAACGGGAAGACGGGGAACCAACGAGAGACTAGCTCTTGGTGTTGGGACAGGCACAGGTCACTCTATTTTCCCATCAGGAAGAAGAATTAACCACAGGCTCAGCCTGCCCCCCAGAACCAGAACAGGGCCTGAAGCCATCCTGCGCTTTTGCGGCCAGCTCCCAAAAAAGCGAGTTGTAAAATGGAGGTTCAGGGCACTGCAATTCACAAACCTGCAGAGTTATAAATGATAACTCTCGTCCACAAATATATTGAGGGAAGGCAAAGAAGAGGATTTGAAATCAAGGCAGAATTGCACGAAACAGATTTCAGGAGGTAGATACGAATCGCCTTTAAAGCACATGAAAAGCGGCAAAACGTTGACAATGATGCCCTTGGCCAAAAAGGGCGTATGCGTTTTGTCCTGAATATATTCAGGAAAAAACGCATACGCCCTTTTTGGCCAACCAAGCAACCTGGAAAGGCAAATCAGCGCTACAGAGAAGTCTCGCTTCCCATCGGTCAAAAGGGCCATGCTGAAAAAAGTGTCAAAACCAGAAATGCAGGACAGGCCATGGAGAAATGGGAGCCTTGCTACACTGATGGGCGGGATGTAAATTGCCAACAGCCACTCTGGAGAAGTGTACGGTGTGTCCTGAAACATCTGAAAAACACAGTTTAGAGAGCATAGGGCACTTCCACTCATGGGGGTATAAATTGGGAAAATGAAAAATCAGCAAGACACAAGCACCCCAAAGTTGAGGGCTGCTCTGTTGACAAGGACCTCCACTTCATTCCACCTTAAATATCCCAGGAAAGAGAAAAATGGATAAAGAAGTTGTGGTCCTTATGTACAATGGAATATCACTCAGCCATGAAATCAATGTCATAAGGTTAGTAGCAGCATGATGAGTGGATTTAGGTACGACGATTCTAAGTCAAATAAGTCACACAGAAAAGGACACTTCTCATAAGGTATCACTTATAGAGGGAATGTAAAAACCGTTACACTTGAACTGAATTACAAAACAGAACAGAGTCACACATGCAGAAAACACACTATGGCTGCTTAACGGGAAAGGTGAGGTGGGGTGATACATAAAACAAGGGTATCAAATTAGCTCAGATACCGTTCCATAAACCCAATATGTAATAGACAAGACCTACTCCTTGCTCAGAAAACTGGACTCAACACGCCCTATTCACCGCACAAGATTATATCTGACTAGTAATAATCGTAAAGCCTATGTATTGATATCTCTCTGTTAGTGTGTCAAGTGGGTGTAAAGTGGCATAAACACAGCAGTGAAAAGCAGCTAAATCCCATTATGAAAATAAATTACTTTGAAAAACCCATGAAACAAAGACAGTGAACGAGAGAGGAATCCTTACACAATGCGTTCAGGGGCTGTGATGCAAGCTGGATTGACCATATCTAGACCCACAGCTGGATGAGACATAAGGGTGGACACTCTTGGGGCTGAGAGGTTTGGTGAGGTTGGGTGAGCAAACGCAGACCCTTTAAAGTAATACTGCATGGTACCCATCGCATGGGTCCCAAATCTCCAGCTTCAAGGGCATCTTCCTACATCAAAACATGCATGAGAAACCCAGAAGATGGTACACAGTGTGATGGGGAAAGGTTTCTAAAACGCACCTCATTTCTCATCGCCTTGTGCCCGGGTTCGCCATTCCAGCCGCTTTACTAGCAAGCTCCCTACTTGGAGCATCAGCACCTTTAACCTCCTGTTCCGTACAGGTTGCAATTTGTCCTGAGGATAAACGGGAAGACGTGGAACCAACGAGAGACTAGCTATTGGTGTTGGGACAGGCACAGGTCACTCTATTTTCCCATCAGAAAGAAGAATTAACCACAGGCTCAGCCTGCCCCCCGGAACCAGAACAGGGCCTGAAGCCATTCTGCGATTTTGCGGCCAGCTCCCATAAAAACGAGTTGTAAAATGGAGGTTCAGGGCACTGCAATTCACAAACCTGCAGAGTTATAAATGATAACTCTCGTCCACAAATATATTGAGGGAAGGCAAAGAAGAGGATTTGAAATCAAGGCAGAATTGCACGAAACAGATTTCAGGAGGTAGATTCGAATCGCATTTAAAGCACATGAAAAGCGGCAAAACGTTGACAATGATGCCCTTGGCCAAAAAGGGCGTATGCGTTTTTTCCTGAATATATTCAGGAAAAAACGCATACGCCCTTTTTGGCCAACCAAGCAACCTGGAAAGGCAAATGTGCGCAACAAACAAGTCTAGCTTCCCATCGGTCAAAAGGGCCATGCTGAAAAAAGTGTCAAAACCAGAAATGCAGGACAGGCCATGGAGAAATGGGAGCCTTGCTACACTGATGGGCGGGATGTAAATTGCCAACAGCCACTCTGGAGAAGTGTACGGTGAGTCCTGAAACATCTGAAAAACACAGCTTAGAGAGCATAGGGCACTTCCACTCATGGGGGTATGAATTGGGAAAATGAAAAATCAGCAAGACACAAGCACCCCAAAGTTGAGGGCTGCTCTGTTGACAAGGACCTCCACTTCATTCCACCTTCAATATCCCAGGAAAGAGAAAAATGGGTAAAGAAGTTGTGGTCCTTATGTACAATGGAATATCACTCAGCCATGAAATCAATGTCCTAAGGCTAGTAGCAGCATGATGAGTGGATTTAGGTACGACGATTCTAAGTGAAATAAGTCACACAGAAAAGGACACTTCTCATAAGGTATCACTGATAGAGGGAATGTAAAAACCGTTACACTTGAACTGAATTACAAAACAGAACAGAGTCACACATGCAGAAAACACACTATGGCTGCTTAACGGGAAAGGTGAGGTGGGGTGATACATAAAACAAGGGTATCAAATTAGCTCAGATACCGTTCCATAAACCCAATATGTAATAGACAAGACCTACTCCTTGCTCAGAGAACTGGACTCAACACGCCCTATTCACCGCACAAGATTATATCTGACTAGTAATAATCGTAAAGCCTATGTATTGATATCTCTCTGTTAGTGTGTCAAGTGGGTGTAAAGTGGCATAAACACAGCAGTGAAAAGCAGCTAAATCCCATTATGAAAATAAATTACTTTGAAAAACCCATGAAACAAAGACAGTGAACGAGAGAGGAATCCTTACACAATGCGTTCAGGGGCTGTGATGCAAGCTGGATTGACCATATCTAGACCCACAGCTGGATGAGACATAAGGGTGGACACTCTTGGGGCTGAGAGGTTTGGTGAGGTTGGGTGAGCAAACGCAGACCCTTTAAAGTAATACTGCATGGTACCCATCGCATGGGTCCCAAATCTCCAGCTTCAAGGGCATCTTCCTACATCAAAACATGCATGAGAAACCCAGAAGATGGTACACAGTGTGATGGGGAAAGGTTTCTAAAACGCACCTCATTTCTCATCGCCTTGTGCCCGGGTTCGCCATTCCAGCCGCTTTACTAGCAAGCTCCCTACTTGGAGCATCAGCACCTTTAACCTCCTGTTCCGTACAGGTTGCAATTTGTCCTGAGGATAAACGGGAAGACGTGGAACCAACGAGAGACTAGCTCTTGGTGTTGGGACAGGCACAGGTCACTCTATTTTCCCATCAGAAAGAAGAATTAACCACAGGCTCAGCCTGCCCCCCGGAACCAGAACAGGGCCTGAAGCCATTCTGCGATTTTGCGGCCAGCTCCCATAAAAACGAGTTGTAAAATGGAGGTTCAGGGCACTGCAATTCACAAACCTGCAGAGTTATAAATGATAACTCTCGTCCACAAATATATTGAGGGAAGGCAAAGAAGAGGATTTGAAATCAAGGCAGAATTGCACGAAACAGATTTCAGGAGGTAGATTCGAATCGCATTTAAAGCACATGAAAAGCGGCAAAACGTTGACAATGATGCCCTTGGCCAAAAAGGGCGTATGCGTTTTTTCCTGAATATATTCAGGAAAAAACGCATACGCCCTTTTTGGCCAACCAAGCAACCTGGAAAGGCAAATGAGCGCAACAAACAAGTCTAGCTTCCCATCGGTCAAAAGGGCCATGCTGAAAAAAGTGTCAAAACCAGAAATGCAGGACAGGCCATGGAGAAATGGGAGCCTTGCTACACTGATGGGCGGGATGTAAATTGCCAACAGCCACTCTGGAGAAGTGTACGGTGAGTCCTGAAACATCTGAAAAACACAGCTTAGAGAGCATAGGGCACTTCCACTCATGGGGGTATGAATTGGGAAAATGAAAAATCAGCAAGACACAAGCACCCCAAAGTTGAGGGCTGCTCTGTTGACAAGGACCTCCACTTCATTCCACCTTCAATATCCCAGGAAAGAGAAAAATGGGTAAAGAAGTTGTGGTCCTTATGTACAATGGAATATCACTCAGCCATGAAATCAATGTCATAAGGCTAGTAGCAGCATGATGAGTGGATTAAGGTACGACGATTCTAAGTGAAATAAGTCACACAGAAAAGGACACTTCTCATAAGGTATCACTGATAGAGGGAATGTAAAAACCGTTACACTTGAACTGAATTACAAAACAGAACAGAGTCACACATGCAGAAAACACACTATGGCTGCTTAACGGGAAAGGTGAGGTGGGGTGATACATAAAACAAGGGTTTCAAATTAGCTCAGATACCGTTCCATAAACCCAATATGTAATAGACAAGACCTACTCCTTGCTCAGAGAACTGGACTCAACACGCCCTATTCACCGCACAAGAATATATCTGACTAGTAATAATCGTAAAGCCTATGTATTGATATCTCTCTGTTAGTGTGTCAAGTGGGTGTAAAGCGGCATAAACACAGCAGTGAAAAGCAGCTAAATCCCATTATGAAAATAAATTACTTTGAAAAACCCATGAAACAAAGACAGTGAACGAGAGAGGAATTCTTACACAATGCGTTCAGGGGCTGTGATGCAACCTGGATTGACCATATCTAGACCCACAGCTGGATGAGACATAAGGGTGGACACTCTTGGGGCTGAGAGGTTTGGTGAGGTTGGGTGAGCAAACGCAGACCCTTTAAAGTAATACTGCATGGTACCCATCGCATGGGTCCCAAATCTCCAGCTTCAAGGGCATCTTCCTACATCGAAAACATGCATGAGAAACCCAGAAGATGGTACACCGTGTGATGGGGAAAGGTTTCTAAAACGCACCTCATTTCTCATCTCCTTGTGCCCGGGTTCGCCATTCCAGCCGCTTTACTAGCAAGCTCCCTACTTGGAGCATCAGCACCTTTAACCTCCTGTTCCGTACAGGTTGCAATTTGTCCTGAGGATAAACGGGAAGACGTGGAACCAACGAGAGACTAGCTCTTGGTGTTGGGACAGGCACAGGTCACTCTATTTTCCCATCAGAAAGAAGAATTAACCACAGGCTCAGCCTGCCCCCCGCAACCAGAACAGGGCCTGAATCCATTCTGTGATTTTGCGGCCAGCTCCCATAAAAACGAGTTGTAAAATGGAGGTTCAGGGCACTGCAATTCACAAACCTGCAGTTATAAATGATAACTCTCGTCCACAAATATATTGAGGGAAGGCAACGAAGAGGATTTGAAATCAAGGCAGAATTGCAGGAAACAGATTTCAGGAAGTAGATTCGAATCGCATTTAAAGCACATGAAGAGCGGCAAAACGTTGACAATGATGCCCTTGGCCAAAAAGGGCGTATGCGTTTTTTCCTGAATATATTCAGGAAAAAACGCATACGCCCTTTTTGGCCAACCAAGCAACCTGGAAAGGCAAATCAGCACTACAAACAAGTCTCGCTTCCCATCGGTCAAAAGGGCCATGCTGAAAAAAGTGTCAAAACCAGAAATGCAGGACAGGCCATGGAGAAATGGGAGCCTTGCTACACTGATGGGCGGGATGTAATTTGCCAACAGCCACTCTGGAGAAGTGTACGGTGAGTCCTGAAACATCTGAAAAACACAGCTTAGAGAGCATAGGGCACTTCCACTCATGGGGGTATGAATTGGGAAAATGAAAAATCAGCAAGACACAAGCACCCCAAAGTTTAGGGCTGCTCTGTTGACAAGGACCTCCACTTCATTCCACCTTAAATATCCCAGGAAAGAGAAAAATGGGTAAAGAAGTTGTGGTCCTTATGTACAATGGAATATCACTCAGCCATGAAATCAATGTCATAAGGCTAGTAGCAGCATGATGAGTGGATTAAGGTACGAGGATTCTAAGTGAAATAAGTCACACAGAAAAGGTCACTTCTCATAAGGTATCACTGATAGAGGGAATGTAAAAACCGTTACACTTGAACTGAATTACAAAACAGAACAGAGTCACACATGCAGAAAACACACTATGGCTGCTTAACGGGAAAGGTGAGGTGGGGTGATACATAAAACAAGGGTATCAAATTAGCTCAGATACCGTTCCATAAACCCAATATGTAATAGACAAGACCTACTCCTTGCTCAGAGAACTGGACTCAACACGCCCTATTCACCGCACAAGAATATATCTGACTAGTAATAATCGTAAAGCCTATGTATTGATATCTCTCTGTTAGTGTGTCAAGTGGGTGTAAAGCGGCATAAACACAGCAGTGAAAAGCAGCTAAACCCCATTATAAAAATAAATTACTTTGAAACACCCATGAAACAAAGACAGTGAAAGAGAGAGAAATTCTTACACAATGCGTTCAGGGGCTGTGATGCAACCTGGATTGACCATATCTAGATGCACAGCTGGATGAGACATAAGGGTGGACACTCTTGGGCCTGAGAGGTTTGGTGAGGTTGGGTGAGCAAACGCAGACCCTTTAAAGTAATACTGCATGATACCCATCGCATGGGTCCCAAATCTCCAGGTTCAAGGGCATCTTCCTACATCAAAAACATGCATGAGAAACCCAGAAGATGGTACACCGTGTGATGGGGAAAGGTTTCTAAAACGCACCTCATTTCTCATCGCCTTGTGCCCGGGTTCGCCATTCCAGCCGCTTTACTAGCAAGCTCCCTACTTGGAGCATCAGCACCTTTAACCTCCTGTTCCGTACAGGTTGCAATTTGTCCTGAGGATAAACGGGAAGACGTGGAACCAACGAGAGACTAGCTCTTGGTGTTGGGACAGGCACAGGTCACTCTATTTTCCCATCAGAAAGAAGAATTAACCACAGGCTCAGCCTGCCCCCCGGAACCAGAACAGGGCCTGAAGCCATTCTGCGATTTTGCGGCCAGCTCCCATAAAAACGAGTTGTAAAATGGAGGTTCAGGGCACTGCAATTCACAAACCTGCAGAGTTATAAATGATAACTCTCGTCCACAAATATATTGAGGGAAGGCAAAGAAGAGGATTTGAAATCAAGGCAGAATTGCAGGAAAGAGATTTCAGGAGGTAGATTCGAATCGCCTTTAAAGCACATGAAAAGCGGCAAAACGTTGACAATGATGCCCTTGGCCAAAAAGGGCGTATGCGTTTTTTCCTGAATATATTCAGGAAAAAACGCATACGCCCTTTTTGGCCAACCAAGCAACCTGGAAAGGCAAATCAGCGCTACAAACAAGTCTCGCTTCCCATCGGTCAAAAGGGCCATGCTGAAAAAAGTGTCAAAACCAGAAATGCAGGACAGGCCATGGAGAAATGGGAGCCTTGCTACACTGATGGGCGGGATGTAAATTGCCAACAGCCACTCTGGAGAAGTGTACGGTGAGTCCTGAAACATCTGAAAAACACAGCTTAGAGAGCATAGGGCACTTCCACTCATGGGGGTATGAATTGGGAAAATGAAAAATCAGCAAGACACAAGCACCCCAAAGTTGAGGGCTGCTCTGTTGACAAGGACCTCCACTTCATTCCACCTTAAATATCCCAGGAAAGAGAAAAATGGGTAAAGAAGTTGTGGTGCTTATGTACAATGGAATATCACTCAGCCATGAAATCAATGTCATAAGGCTAGTAGCAGCATGATGAGTGGATTTAGGTACGACGATTCTAAGTGAAATAAGTCACACAGAAAAGGACACTTCTCATAAGGTATCACTGATAGAGGGAATATAAAAACCGTTACACTTGAACTGAATTACAAAACAGAACAGAGTCACACATGCAGAAAACACACTCTGGCTGCTTAACGGGAAAGGTGAGGTGGGATGATACATAAAACAAGGGTATCAAATTAGCTCAGATACCGTTCCATAAACCCAATATGTAATAGACAAGACCTACTCCTTGCTCAGAGAACTGGACTCAACACGCCCTATTCACCGCACAAGATTATATCTGACTAGTAATAATCGTAAAACCTATGTATTGATATCTCTCCGTTAGTGTGTCAAGTGGGTGTAAAGTGGCATAAACACAGCAGTGAAAAGCAGCTAAATCCCATTATGAAAATAAATTACTTTGAAAAACCCATGAAACAAAGACAGTGAACGAGAGAGGAATTCTTACACAATGCGTTCAGGGGCTGTGATGCAACCTGGATTGACCATATCTAGACCCACAGCTGGATGAGACATAAGGGTGGACACTCTTGGGGCTGAGAGGTTTGGTGAGGTTGGGTGAGCAAACGCAGACCCTTTAAAGTAATACTGCATGGTACCCATCGCATGGGTCCCAAATCTCCAGCTTCAAGGACATCTTCCTACATCAAAACATGCATGAGAAACCCAGAAGATGGTACACAGTGTGATGGGGAAAGGTTTCTAAAACACACCTCATTTCTCATCGCCTTGTGCCCGGGTTCGCCATTCCAGCCGCTTTACTAGCAAGCTCCCTACTTGGAGCATCAGCACCTTTAACCTCCTGTTCCGTACAGGTTGCAATTTGTCCTGAGGATGAACGGGAAGACGGGGAACCAACGAGAGACTAGCTCTTGGTGTTGGAACAGGCACAGGTCACTCTATTTTCCCATCTGAAAGAAGAATTAACCACAGGCTCAGCCTGCCCCACGGAACCAGAACAGGGCCTGAAGCCATTCTGCGTTTTTGCCGCCAGCTCCCATAAAAACGAGTTGTAAAATGGAGGTTCAGGGCACTGCAATTCACAAACCTGCAGAGTTATAAATGATAACTCTCGTCCACAAATATATTGAGGGAAGGCAAAGAAGAGGATTTGAAATCAAGGCAGAATTGCAGGAAAGAGATTTCAGGAGGTAGATTCGAATCGCCTTTAAAGCACATGAAAAGCGGCAAAACGTTGACAATGATGCCCTTGGCCAAAAAGGGCGTATGCGTTTTTTCCTGAATATATTCAGGAAAAAACGCATACGCCCTTTTTGGCCAACCAAGCAACCTGGAAAGGCAAATCAGCGCTACAAACAAGTCTCGCTTCCCATCGGTCAAAAGGGCCATGCTGAAAAAAGTGTCAAAACCAGAAATGCAGGACAGGCCATGGAGAAATGGGAGCCTTGCTACACTGATGGGCGGGATGTAAATTGCCAACAGCCACTCTGGAGAAGTGTCCGGTGAGTCCTGAAACATCTGAAAAACACAGCTTAGAGAGCATAGGGCACTTCCACTCATGGGGGTATGAATTGGGAAAATGAAAAATCAGCAAGACACAAGCACCCCAAAGTTTAGGGCTGCTCTGTTGACAAGGACCTCCACTTCATTCCACCTTAAATATCCCAGGAAAGAGAAAAATGGATAAAGAAGTTGTGGTCCTTATGTACAATGGAATATCACTCAGCCATGAAATCAATGTCATAAGGCTAGTAGCAGCATGATGAGTGGATTTAGGTACGACGATTCTAAGTGAAATAAGTCACACAGAAAAGGACACTTCTCATAAGGTATCACTGATAGAGGGAATGTAAAAACCGTTACACTTGAACTGAATTACAAAACAGAACAGAGTCACACATGCAGAAAACACACTATGGCTGCTTAACGGGAAAGGTGAGGTGGGGTGATACATAAAACAAGGGTTTCAAATTAGCTCAGATACCGTTCCATAAACCCAATATGTAATAGACAAGACCTACTCCTTGCTCAGAGAACTGGACTCAACACGCCCTATTCACCGCACAAGAATATATCTGACTAGTAATAATCGTAAAGCCTATGTATTGATGTCTCTCTGTTAGTGTGTCAAGTGGGTGTAAAGCGGCATAAACACAGCAGTGAAAAGCAGCTAAATCCCATTATGAAAATAAATTACTTTGAAAAACCCATGAAACAAAGACAGTGAACGAGAGAGGAATTCTTACACAATGCGTTCAGGGGCTGTGATGCAACCTGGATTGACCATATCTAGACGCACAGCTGGATGGGACATAAGGGTGGACACTCTTGGGGATGAGAGGTTTGGTGAGGTTGGGTGAGCAAACGCAGACCCTTTAAAATAATACTGCATGGTACCCATCGCATGGGTCCCAAATCTCCAGGTTCAAGGGCATCTTCCTACATCAAAAACATGCATGAGAAACCCAGAAGATGGTACACCGTGTGATGGGGAAAGGTTTCTAAAACGCACCTCATTTCTCATCTCCTTGTGCCCGGGTTCGCCATTCCAGCCCCTTTACTAGCAAGCTCCCTACTTGGAGCATCAGCACCTTTAACCTCCTGTTCCGTACAGGTTGCAATTTGTCCTGAGGATAAACGGGAAGACGTGGAACCAACGAGAGACTAGCTCTTGGTGTTGGGACAGGCACAGGTCACTCTATTTTCCCATCAGAAAGAAGAATTAACCACAGGCTCAGCCTGCCCCCCGGAACCAGAACAGGGCCTGAAGCCATTCTGTGATTTTGCGGCCAGCTCCCATAAAAACGAGTTGTAAAATGGAGGTTCAGGGCACTGCAATTCACAAACCTGCAGTTATAAATGATAACTCTCGTCCACAAATATATTGAGGGAAGGCAACGAAGAGGATTTGAAATCAAGGCAGAATTGCAGGAAACAGATTTCAGGAAGTAGATTCGAATCGCATTTAAAGCACATGAAAAGTGGCAAAACGTTGACAATGATGCCCTTGGCCAAAAAGGGCGTATGCGTTTTTTCCTGAATATATTAAGGAAAAAAAGCATACGCCCTTTTTGGCCAACCAAGCAACCTGGAAAGGCAAATCAGCGCTACAAACAAGTCTCGCTTCCCATCGGTCAAAAGGGCCATGCTGAAAAAAGTGTCAAAACCAGAAATGCAGGACAGGCCATGGAGAAATGGGAGCCTTGCTACACTGATGGGCGGGATGTAAATTGCCAACAGCCACTCTGGAGAAGTGTCCGGTGAGTCCTGAAACATCTGAAAAACACAGCTTAGAGAGCATAGGGCACTTCCACTCATGGGGGTATGAATTGGGAAAATGAAAAATCAGCAAGACACAAGCACCCCAAAGTTTAGGGCTGCTCTGTTGACAAGGACCTCCACTTCATTCCACCTTAAATATCCCAGGAAAGAGAAAAATGGATAAAGAAGTTGTGGTCCTTATGTACAATGGAATATCACTCAGCCATGAAATCAATGTCATAAGGCTAGTAGCAGCATGATGAGTGGATTTAGGTACGACGATTCTAAGTGAAATAAGTCACACAGAAAAGGACACTTCTCATAAGGTATCACTGATAGAGGGAATGTAAAAACCGTTACACTTGAACTGAATTACAAAACAGAATAGAGTCACACATGCAGAAAACACACTATGGCTGCTTAACGGGAAAGGTGAGGTGGGGTGATACATAAAACAAGGGTTTCAAATTAGCTCAGATACCGTTCCATAAACCCAATATGTAATAGACAAGACCTACTCCTTGCTCAGAGAACTGGACTCAACACGCCCTATTCACCGCACAAGAATATATCTGACTAGTAATAATCGTAAAGCCTATGTATTGATGTCTCTCTGTTAGTGTGTCAAGTGGGTGTAAAGCGGCATAAACACAGCAGTGAAAAGCAGCTAAATCCCATTATGAAAATAAATTACTTTGAAAAACCCATGAAACAAAGACAGTGAACGAGAGAGGAATTCTTACACAATGCGTTCAGGGGCTGTGATGCAACCTGGATTGACCATATCTAGACGCACAGCTGGATGAGACATAAGGGTGGACACTCTTGGGGATGAGAGGTTTGGTGAAGTTGGGTGAGCAAACGCAGACCCTTTAAAGTAATACTGCATGGTACCCATCGCATGGGTCCCAAATCTCCAGGTTCAAGGGCATCTTCCTACATCAAAAACATGCATGAGAAACCCAGAAGATGGTACACCGTGTGATGGGGAAAGGTTTCTAAAACGCACCTCATTTCTCATCTCCTTGTGCCCGGGTTCGCCATTCCAGCCGCTTTACTAGCAAGCTCCCTACTTGGAGCATCAGCACCTTTAACCTCCTGTTCCGTACAGGTTGCAATTTGTCCTGAGGATAAACGGGAAGACGTGGAACCAACGAGAGACTAGCTCTTGGTGTTGGGACAGGCACAGGTCACTCTATTTTCCCATCAGAAAGAAGAATTAACCACAGGCTCAGCCTGCCCCCCGGAACCAGAACAGGGCCTGAATCCATTCTGTGATTTTGCGACCAGCTCCCATAAAAACGAGTTGTAAAATGGAGGTTCAGGGCACTGCAATTCACAAACCTGCAGTTATAAATGATAACTCTCGTCCACAAATATATTGAGGGAAGGCAACGAAGAGGATTTGAAATCAAGGCAGAATTGCAGGAAACAGATTTCAGAAAGTAGATTCGAATCGCATTTAAAGCACATGAAAAGTGGCAAAACGTTGACAATGATGCCCTTGGCCAAAAAGGGCGTATGCGTTTTTTCCTGAATATATTCAGGAAAAAAAGCATACGCCCTTTTTGGCCAACCAAGCAACCTGGAAAGGCAAATCAGCGCTACAAACAAGTCTCGCTTCCCATCGGTCAAAAGGGCCATGCTGAAAAAAGTGTCAAAACCAGAAATGCAGGACAGGCCATGGAGAAATGGGAGCCTTGCTACACTGATGGGCGGGATGTAAATTGCCAAGAGCCACTCTGGAGAAGTGTCCGGTGAGTCCTGAAACATCTGAAAAACACAGCTTAGAGAGCATAGGGCACTTCCACTCATGGGGGTATAAATTGGGAAAATTAAAAATCAGCAAGACACAAGCACCCCAAAGTTTAGGGCTGCTCTGTTGACAAGGACCTCCACTTCATTCCACCTTCAATATCCCAGGAAAGAGAAAAATGGATAAAGAAGTTGTGGTCCTTATGTACAATGGAATATCACTCAGCCATGAAATCAATGTCATAAGGCTAGTAGCAGCATGATGAGTGGATTAAGGTACGACGATTCTAAGTGAAATAAGTCACACAGAAAAGGACACTTCTCATAAGGTATCACTGATAGAGGGAATGTAAAAACCGTTACACTTGAACTGAATTACAAAACAGAACAGAGTCACACATGCAGAAAACACACTATGGCTGCTTAACGGGAAAGGTGAGGTGGAGTGATACATAAAACAAGGGTTTCAAATTAGCTCAGATACCGTTCCATAAACCCAATATGTAATAGACAAGACCTACTCCTTGCTCAGAGAACTGGACTCAACACGCCCTATTCACCGCACAAGAATATATCTGACTAGTAATAATCGTAAAGCCTATGTATTGATATCTCTCTGTTAGTGTGTCAAGTGGGTGTAAAGCGGCATAAACACAGCAGTGAAAAGCAGCTAAATCCCATTATGAAAATAAATTACTTTGAAAAACCCATGAAACAAAGACAGTGAACGAGAGAGGAATTCTTACACAATGCGTTCAGGGGCTGTGATGCAACCTGGATTGACCATATCTAGACCCACAGCTGGATGAGACATAAGGGTGGACACTCTTGGGGATGAGAGGTTTGGTGAGGTTGGGTGAGCAAACGCAGACCCTTTAAAGTAATACTGCATGGTACCCATCGCATGGGTCCCAAATCTCCAGCTTCAAGGGCATCTTCCTACATCAAAAACATGCATGAGAAACCCAGAAGATGGTACACCGTGTGATGGGGAAAGGTTTCTAAAACGCACCTCATTTCTCATCTCCTTGTGCCCGGGTTCGCCATTCCAGCCGCTTTACTAGCAAGCTCCCTACTTGGAGCATCAGCACCTTTAACCTCCTGTTCCGTACAGGTTGCAATTTGTCCTGAGGATAAACGGGAAGACGTGGAACCAACGAGAGACTAGCTCTTGGTGTTGGGACAGGCACAGGTCACTCTATTTTCCCATCAGAAAGAAGAATTAACCACAGGCTCAGCCTGCCCCCCGGAACCAGAACAGGGCCTGAAGCCATTCTGCGATTTTGCGGCCAGCTCCCATAAAAACGAGTTGTAAAATGGAGGTTCAGGGCACTGCAATTCACAAACCTGCAGAGTTATAAATGATAACTCTCGTCCACAAATATATTGAGGGAAGGCAAAGAAGAGGATTTGAAATCAAGGCAGAATTGCACGAAACAGATTTCAGGAGGTAGATTCGAATCGCATTTAAAGCACATGAAAAGCGGCAAAACGTTGACAATGATGCCCTTGGCCAAAAAGGGCGTATGCGTTTTTTCCTGAATATATTCAGGAAAAAACGCATACGCCCTTTTTGGCCAACCAAGCAACCTGGAAAGGCAAATCAGCGCTACAAACAAGTCTCGCTTCCCATCGGTCAAAAGGGCCATGCTGAAAAAAGTGTCAAAACCAGAAATGCAGGACAGGCCATGGAGAAATGGGAGCCTTGCTACACTGATGGGCGGGATGTAAATTGCCAACAGCCACTCTGGAGAAGTGTACGGTGAGTCCTGAAACATCTGAAAAACACAGCTTAGAGAGCATAGGGCACTTCCACTCATGGGGGTATGAAATGGGAAAATGAAAAATCAGCAAGACACAAGCACCCCAAAGTTGAGGGCTGCTCTGTTGACAAGGACCTCCACTTCATTCCACCTTAAATATCCCAGGAAAGAGAAAAATGGGTAAAGAAGTTGTGGTCCTTATGTACAATGGAATATCACTCAGCCATGAAATCAATGTCATAAGGCTAGTAGCAGCATGATGAGTGGATTTAGGTACGACGATTCTAAGTGAAATAAGTCACACAGAAAAGGACACTTCTCATAAGGTATCACTGATAGAGGGAATGTAAAAACCGTTACACTTGAACTGAATTACAAAACAGAACAGAGTCACACATGCAGAAAACACACTATGGCTGCTTAACGGGAAAGGTGAGGTGGGGTGATACATAAAACAAGGGTATCAAATTAGCTCAGATACCGTTCCATAAACCCAATATGTAATAGACAAGACCTACTCCTTGCTCAGAGAACTGGACTCAACACGCCCTATTCACCGCACAAGATTATATCTGACTAGTAATAATCGTAAAGCCTATGTATTGATATCTCTCTGTTAGTGTGTCAAGTGGGTGTAAAGTGGCATAAACACAGCAGTGAAAAGCAGCTAAATCCCATTATGAAAATAAATTACTTTGAAAA
The DNA here is from genome assembly GCF_965194805.1 of Balaenoptera borealis. Taxonomy (NCBI): domain Eukaryota; kingdom Metazoa; phylum Chordata; class Mammalia; order Artiodactyla; family Balaenopteridae; genus Balaenoptera; species Balaenoptera borealis. Next base: position 336,725 of record NW_028123997.1, read on the forward strand.
ACCCATGAAACAAAGACAGTGAACGAGAGAGGAATTCTTACACAATGCGTTCAGGGGCTGTGATGCAACCTGGATTGACCATATCTAGACCCACAGCTGGATGAGACATAAGGGTGGACACTCTTGGGGCTGAGAGGTTTGGTGAGGTTGGGTGAGCAAACGCAGACCCTTTAAAGTAATACTGCATGGTACCCATCGCATGGGTCCCAAATCTCCAGCTTCAAGGGCATCTTCCTACATCAAAACATGCATGAGAAACCCAGAAGATGGTACACAGTGTGATGGGGAAAGGTTTCTAAAACGCACCTCATTTCTCATCGCCTTGTGCCCGGGTTCGCCATTCCAGCCGTTTTACTAGCAAGCTCCCTACTTGGAGCATCAGCACCTTTAACCTCCTGTTCCGTACAGGTTGCAATTTGTCCTGAGGATAAACGGGAAGACGTGGAACCAACGAGAGACTAGCTCTTGGTGTTGGGACAGGCACAGGTCACTCTATTTTCCCATCAGAAAGAAGAATTAACCACAGGCTCAGCCTGCCCCCCGGAACCAGAACAGGGCCTGAAGCCATTCTGCGATTTTGCCGCCAGCTCCCATAAAAACGAGTTGTAAAATGGAGGTTCAGGGCACTGCAATTCACAAACCTGCAGAGTTATAAATGATAACTCTCGTCCACAAATATATTGAGGGAAGGCAAAGAAGAGGATTTGAAATCAAGGCAGAATTGCAGGAAAGAGATTTCAGGAGGTAGATTCGAATCGCATTTAAAGCACATGAAAAGCGGCAAAACGTTGACAATGATGCCCTTGGCCAAAAAGGGCGTATGCGTTTTTTCCTGAATATATTCAGGAAAAAACGCATACGCCCTTTTTGGCCAACCAACCAACCTGGAAAGGCAAATCAGCGCTACAAACAAGTCTCGCTTCCCATCGGTCAAAAGGGCCATGCTGAAAAAAGTGTCAAAACCAGAAATGCAGGACAGGCCATGGAGAAATGGGAGCCTTGCTACACTGATGGGCGGGATGTAAATTGCCAACAGCCACTCTGGAGAAGTGTACGGTGAGTCCTGAAACATCTGAAAAACACAGCTTAGAGAGCATAGGGCACTTCCACTCATGGGGGTATGAATTGGGAAAATGAAAAATCAGCAAGACACAAGCACCCCAAAGTTTAGGGCTGCTCTGTTGACAAGGACCTCCACTTCATTCCACCTTAAATATCCCAGGAAAGAGAAAAATGGGTAAAGAAGTTGTGGTCCTTATGTACAATGGAATATCACTCAGCCATGAAATCAATGTCATAAGGCTAGTAGCAGCATGATGAGTGGATTAAGGTACGACGATTCTAAGTGAAATAAGTCACACAGAAAAGGACACTTCTCATAAGGTATCACTGATAGAGGGAATGTAAAAACCGTTACACTTGAACTGAATTACAAAACAGAACAGAGTCACACATGCAGAAAACACACTATGGCTGCTTAACGGGAAAGGTGAGGTGGGGTGATACATAAAACAAGGGTTTCAAATTAGCTCAGATAACGTTCCATAAACCCAATATGTAATAGACAAGACCTACTCCTTGCTCAGAGAACTGGACTCAACACGCCCTATTCACCGCACAAGAATATATCTGACTAGTAATAATCGTAAAGCCTATGTATTGATATCTCTCTGTTAGTGTGTCAAGTGGGTGTAAAGCGGCATAAACACAGCAGTGAAAAGCAGCTAAATCCCATTATGAAAATAAATTACTTTGAAAAACCCATGAAACAAAGACAGTGAACGAGAGAGGAATTCTTACACAATGCGTTCAGGGGCTGTGATGCAACCTGGATTGACCATATCTAGACCCACAGCTGGATGAGACATAAGGGTGGACACTCTTGGGGCTGAGAGGTTTGGTGAGGTTGGGTGAGCAAACGCAGACCCTTTAAAGGAATACTGCGTGGTACCCATCGCATGGGTCCCAAATCTCCAGGTTCAAGGGCATCTTCCTACATCAAAAACATGCATGAGAAACCCAGAAGATGGTACACCGTGTGATGGGGAAAGGTTTCTAAAACGCACCTCATTTCTCATCTCCTTGTGCCCGGGTTCGCCATTCCAGCCGCTTTACTAGCAAGCTCCCTACTTGGAGCATCAGCACCTTTAACCTCCTGTTCCGTACAGGTTGCAATTTGTCCTGAGGATAAACGGGAAGACGTGGAACCAACGAGAGACTAGCTCTTGGTGTTGGGACAGGCACAGGTCACTCTATTTTCCCATCAGAAAGAAGAATTAACCACAGGCTCAGCCTGCCCCCCGGAACCAGAACAGGGCCTGAAGCCATTCTGTGATTTTGTGGCCAGCTCCCATAAAAACGAGTTGTAAAATGGAGGTTCAGGGCACTGCAATTCACAAACCTGCAGTTATAAATGATAACTCTCGTCCACAAATATATTGAGGGAAGGCAACGAAGAGGATTTGAAATCAAGGCAGAATTGCAGGAAACAGATTTCAGGAAGTAGATTCGAATCGCATTTAAAGCACATGAAAAGCGGCAAAACGTTGACAATGATGCCCTTGGCCAAAAAGGGCGTATGCGTTTTTTCCTGAATATATTCAGGAAAAAACGCATACGCCCTTTTTGGCCAACCAAGCAACCTGGAAAGGCAAATCAGCGCTACAAACAAGTCTCGCTTCCCATCGGTCAAAAGGGCCATGCTGAAAAAAGTGTCAAAACCAGAAATGCAGGACAGGCCATGGAGAAATGGGAGCCTTGCTACACTGATGGGCGGGATGTAATTTGCCAACAGCCACTCTGGAGAAGTGTACGGTGAGTCCTGAAACATCTGAAAAACACAGCTTAGAGAGCATAGGGCACTTCCACTCATGGGGGTATGAATTGGGAAAATGAAAAATCAGCAAGACACAAGCACCCCAAAGTTTAGGGCTGCTCTGTTGACAAGGACCTCCACTTCATTCCACCTTAAATATCCCAGGAAAGAGAAAAATGGGTAAAGAAGTTGTGGTCCTTATGTACAATGGAATATCACTCAGCCATGAAATCAATGTCATAAGGCTAGTAGCAGCATGATGAGTGGATTAAGGTACGAGGATTCTAAGTGAAATAAGTCACACAGAAAAGGTCACTTCTCATAAGGTATCACTGATAGAGGGAATGTAAAAACCGTTACACTTGAACTGAATTACAAAACAGAACAGAGTCACACATGCAGAAAACACACTATGGCTGCTTAACGGGAAAGGTGAGGTGGGGTGATACATAAAACAAGGGTTTCAAATTAGCTCAGATACCGTTCCATAAACCCAATATGTAATAGACAAGACCTACTCCTTGCTCAGAGAACTGGACTCAACACGCCCTATTCACCGCACAAGAATATATCTGACTAGTAATAATCGTAAAGCCTATGTATTGATATCTCTCTGTTAGTGTGTCAAGTGGGTGTAAAGCGGCATAAACACAGCAGTGAAAAGCAGCTAAATCTCATTATGAAAATAAATTACTTTGAAAAACCAATGAAACAAGGACAGTGAACGAGAGAGGAATTCTTACACAATGCGTTCAGGGGCTGTGATGCAACCTGTATTGACCATATCTAGACCCACAGCTGGATGAGACATAAGGGTGGACACTCTTGGGGCTGAGAGGTTTGGTGAGGTTGGGTGAGCAAACGCAGACCCTTTAAAGTAATACTGCGTGGTACCCATCCCATGGGTCCCAAATCTCCAGCTTCAAGGGCATCTTCCTACATCAAAAACATGCATGAGAAACCCAGAAGATGGTACACCGTGTGATGGGGAAAGGTTTCTAAAACGCACCTCATTTCTCATCTCCTTGTGCCCGGGTTCGCCATTCCAGCCGCTTTACTAGCAAGCTCCCTACTTGGAGCATCAGCACCTTTAACCTCCTGTTCCGTACAGGTTGCAATTTGTCCTGAGGATAAACGGGAAGACGTGGAACCAACGAGAGACTAGCTCTTGGTGTTGGGACAGGCACAGGTCACTCTATTTTCCCATCAGAAAGAAGAATTAACCACAGGCTCAGCCTGCCCCCCGGAACCAGAACAGGGCCTGAAGCCATTCTGCGATTTTGCCGCCAGCTCCCATAAAAACGAGTTGTAAAATGGAGGTTCAGGGCACTGCAATTCACAAACCTGCAGAGTTATAAATGATAACTCTCGTCCACAAATATATTGAGGGAAGGCAAAGAAGAGGATTTGAAATCAAGGCAGAATTGCACGAAACAGATTTCAGGAGGTAGATTCGAATCGCATTTAAAGCACATGAAAAGCGGCAAAACGTTGACAATGATGCCCTTGGCCAAAAAGGGCGTATGCGTTTTTTCCTGAATATATTCAGGAAAAAACGCATACGCCCTTTTTGGCCAACCAAGCAACCTGGAAAGGCAAATCAGCGCTACAAACAAGTCTCGCTTCCCATCGGTCAAAAGGGCCATGCTGAAAAAAGTGTCAAAACCAGAAATGCAGGACAGGCCATGGAGAAATGGGAGCCTTGCTACACTGATGGGCGGGATGTAAATTGCCAACAGCCACTCTGGAGAAGTGTACGGTGAGTCCTGAAACATCTGAAAAACACAGCTTAGAGAGCATAGGGCACTTCCACTCATGGGGGTATGAATTGGGAAAATGAAAAATCAGCAAGACACAAGCACCCCAAAGTTGAGGGCTGCTCTGTTGACAAGGACCTCCACTTCATTCCACCTTAAATATCCCAGGAAAGAGAAAAATGGGTAAAGAAGTTGTGGTCCTTATGTACAATGGAATATCACTCAGCCATGAAATCAATGTCATAAGGCTAGTAGCAGCATGATGAGTGGATTTAGGTACGACGATTCTAAGTGAAATAAGTCACACAGAAAAGGACACTTCTCATAAGGTATCACTGATAGAGGGAATGTAAAAACCGTTACACTTGAACTGAATTACAAAACAGAACAGAGTCACACATGCAGAAAACACACTATGGCTGCTTAACGGGAAAGGTGAGGTGGGGTGATACATAAAACAAGGGTATCAAATTAGCTCAGATACCGTTCCATAAACCCAATATGTAATAGACAAGACCTACTCCTTGCTCAGAGAACTGGACTCAACACGCCCTATTCACCGCACAAGATTATATCTGACTAGTAATAATCGTAAAGCCTATGTATTGATATCTCTCTGTTAGTGTGTCAAGTGGGTGTAAAGTGGCATAAACACAGCAGTGAAAAGCAGCTAAATCCCATTATGAAAATAAATTACTTTGAAAAACCCATGAAACAAAGACAGTGAACGAGAGAGGAATTCTTACACAATGCGTTCAGGGGCTGTGATGCAACCTGGATTGACCATATCTAGACCCACAGCTGGATGAGACATAAGGGTGGACACTCTTGGGGCTGAGAGGTTTGGTGAGGTTGGGTGAGCAAACGCAGACCCTTTAAAGTAATACTGCATGGTACCCATCGCATGGGTCCCAAATCTCCAGCTTCAAGGGCATCTTCCTACATCAAAACATGCATGAGAAACCCAGAAGATGGTACACAGTGTGATGGGGAAAGGTTTCTAAAACGCACCTCATTTCTCATCGCCTTGTGCCCGGGTTCGCCATTCCAGCCGCTTTACTAGCAAGCTCCCTACTTGGAGCATCAGCACCTTTAACCTCCTGTTCCGTACAGGTTGCAATTTGTCCTGAGGATAAACGGGAAGACGTGGAACCAACGAGAGACTAGCTCTTGGTGTTGGGACAGGCACAGGTCACTCTATTTTCCCATCAGAAAGAAGAATTAACCACAGGCTCAGCCTGCCCCCCGGAACCAGAACAGGGCCTGAAGCCATTCTGCGATTTTGCCGCCAGCTCCCATAAAAACGAGTTGTAAAATGGAGGTTCAGGGCACTGCAATTCACAAACCTGCAGAGTTATAAATGATAACTCTCGTCCACAAATATATTGAGGGAAGGCAAAGAAGAGGATTTGAAATCAAGGCAGAATTGCAGGAAAGAGATTTCAGGAGGTAGATTCGAATCGCATTTAAAGCACATGAAAAGCGGCAAAACGTTGACAATGATGCCCTTGGCCAAAAAGGGCGTATGCGTTTTTTCCTGAATATATTCAGGAAAAAACGCATACGCCCTTTTTGGCCAACCAACCAACCTGGAAAGGCAAATCAGCGCTACAAACAAGTCTCGCTTCCCATCGGTCAAAAGGGCCATGCTGAAAAAAGTGTCAAAACCAGAAATGCAGGACAGGCCATGGAGAAATGGGAGCCTTGCTACACTGATGGGCGGGATGTAAATTGCCAACAGCCACTCTGGAGAAGTGTACGGTGAGTCCTGAAACATCTGAAAAACACAGCTTAGAGAGCATAGGGCACTTCCACTCATGGGGGTATGAATTGGGAAAATGAAAAATCAGCAAGACACAAGCACCCCAAAGTTGAGGGCTGCTCTGTTGACAAGGACCTCCACTTCATTCCACCTTAAATATCCCAGGAAAGAGAAAAATGGGTAAAGAAGTTGTGGTCCTTATGTACAATGGAATATCACTCAGCCATGAAATCAATGTCATAAGGCTAGTAGCAGCATGATGAGTGGATTAAGGTACGACGATTCTAAGTGAAATAAGTCACACAGAAAAGGACACTTCTCATAAGGTATCACTGATAGAGGGAATGTAAAAACCGTTACACTTGAACTGAATTACAAAACAGAACAGAGTCACACATGCAGAAAACACACTATGGCTGCTTAACGGGAAAGGTGAGGTGGGGTGATACATAAAACAAGGGTTTCAAATTAGCTCAGATACCGTTCCATAAACCCAATATGTAATAGACAAGACCTACTCCTTGCTCAGAGAACTGGACTCAACACGCCCTATTCACCGCACAAGAATATATCTGACTAGTAATAATCGTAAAGCCTATGTATTGATATCTCTCTGTTAGTGTGTCAAGTGGGTGTAAAGCGGCATAAACACAGCAGTGAAAAGCAGCTAAATCCCATTATGAAAATAAATTACTTTGAAAAACCCATGAAACAAAGACAGTGAACGAGAGAGGAATTCTTACACAATGCGTTCAGGGGCTGTGATGCAACCTGGATTGACCATATCTAGACCCACAGCTGGATGAGACATAAGGGTGGACACTCTTGGGGCTGAGAGGTTTGGTGAGGTTGGGTGAGCAAACGCAGACCCTTTAAAGGAATACTGCGTGGTACCCATCGCATGGGTCCCAAATCTCCAGGTTCAAGGGCATCTTCCTACATCAAAAACATGCATGAGAAACCCAGAAGATGGTACACCGTGTGATGGGGAAAGGTTTCTAAAACGCACCTCATTTCTCATCTCCTTGTGCCCGGGTTCGCCATTCCAGCCGCTTTACTAGCAAGCTCCCTACTTGGAGCATCAGCACCTTTAACCTCCTGTTCCGTACAGGTTGCAATTTGTCCTGAGGATAAACGGGAAGACGTGGAACCAACGAGAGACTAGCTCTTGGTGTTGGGACAGGCACAGGTCACTCTATTTTCCCATCAGAAAGAAGAATTAACCACAGGCTCAGCCTGCCCCCCGGAACCAGAACAGGGCCTGAAGCCATTCTGTGATTTTGTGGCCAGCTCCCATAAAAACGAGTTGTAAAATGGAGGTTCAGGGCACTGCAATTCACTAACCTGCAGTTATAAATGATAACTCTCGTCCACAAATATATTGAGGGAAGGCAACGAAGAGGATTTGAAATCAAGGCAGAATTGCAGGAAACAGATTTCAGGAGGTAGATTCGAATCGCCTTTAAAGCACATGAAAAGCGGCAAAACGTTGACAATGATGCCCTTGGCCAAAAAGGGCGTATGCGTTTTTTCCTGAATATATTCAGGAAAAAACGCATACGCCCTTTTTGGCCAACCAAGCAACCTGGAAAGGCAAATCAGCGCTACAAACAAGTCTCGCTTCCCATCGGTCAAAAGGGCCATGCTGAAAAAAGTGTCAAAACCAGAAATGCAGGACAGGCCATGGAGAAATGGGAGCCTTGCTAAACTGATGGGCGGGATGTAAATTGCCAACAGCCACTCTGGAGAAGTGTACGGTGAGTCCTGAAACATCTGAAAAACACAGCTTAGAGAGCATAGGGCACTTCCACTCATGGGGGTATGAATTGGGAAAATGAAAAATCAGCAAGACACAAGCACCCCAAAGTTTAGGGCTGCTCTGTTGACAAGGACCTCCACTTCATTCCACCTTAAATATCCCAGGAAAGAGAAAAATGGGTAAAGAAGTTGTGGTCCTTATGTACAATGGAATATCACTCAGCCATGAAATCAATGTCATAAGGCTAGTAGCAGCATGATGAGTGGATTTAGGTACGACGATTCTAAGTGAAATAAGTCACACAGAAAAGGACACTTCTCATAAGGTATCACTGATAGAGGGAATGTAAAAACCGTTACACTTGAACTGAATTACAAAACAGAACAGAGTCACACATGCAGAAAACACACTATGGCTGCTTAACGGGAAAGGTGAGGTGGGGTGATACATAAAACAAGGGTATCAAATTAGCTCAGATACCGTTCCATAAACCCAATATGTAATAGACAAGACCTACTCCTTGCTCAGAGAACTGGACTCAACACGCCCTATTCACCGCACAAGAATATATCTGACTAATAATAATCGTAAAACCTATGTATTGATATCTCTCTGTTAGTGTGTCAAGTGGGTGTAAAGCGGCATAAACACAGCAGTGAAAAGCAGCTAAACCCCATTATAAAAATAAATTACTTTGAAACACCCATGAAACAAAGACAGTGAAAGAGAGAGAAATTCTTACACAATGCGTTCAGGGGCTGTGATGCAACCTGGATTGACCATATCTAGACGCACAGCTGGATGAGACATAAGGGTGGACACTCTTGGGCCTGAGAGGTTTGGTGAGGTTGGGTGAGCAAACGCAGACCCTTTAAAGTAATACTGCATGGTACCCATCGCATGGGTCCCAAATCTCCAGGTTCAAGGGCATCTTCCTACATCAAAAACATGCATGAGAAACCCAGAAGATGGTACACCGTGTGATGGGGAAAGGTTTCTAAAACGCACCTCATTTCTCATCGCCTTGTGCCCGGGTTCGCCATTCCAGCCGCTTTACTAGCAAGCTCCCTACTTGGAGCATCAGCACCTTTAACCTCCTGTTCCGTACAGGTTGCAATTTGTCCTGAGGATAAACGGGAAGACGTGGAACCAACGAGAGACTAGCTCTTGGTGTTGGGACAGGCACAGGTCACTCTATTTTCCCATCAGAAAGAAGAATTAACCACAGGCTCAGCCTGCCCCCCGGAACCAGAACAGGGCCTGAAGCCATTCTGCGATTTTGCCGCCAGCTCCCATAAAAACGAGTTGTAAAATGGAGGTTCAGGGCACTGCAATTCACAAACCTGCAGAGTTATAAATGATAACTCTCGTCCACAAATATATTGAGGGAAGGCAAAGAAGAGGATTTGAAATCAAGGCAGAATTGCAGGAAAGAGATTTCAGGAGGTAGATTCGAATCGCCTTTAAAGCACATGAAAAGCGGCAAAACGTTGACAATGATGCCCTTGGCCAAAAAGGGCGTATGCGTTTTTTCCTGAATATATTCAGGAAAAAACGCATACGCCCTTTTTGGCCAACCAAGCAACCTGGAAAGGCAAATCAGCGCTACAAACAAGTCTCGCTTCCCATCGGTCAAAAGGGCCATGCTGAAAAAAGTGTCAAAACCAGAAATGCAGGACAGGCCATGGAGAAATGGGAGCCTTGCTACACTGATGGGCGGGATGTAAATTGCCAACAGCCACTCTGGAGAAGTGTACGGTGAGTCCTGAAACATCTGAAAAACACAGCTTAGAGAGCATAGGGCACTTCCACTCATGGGGGTATGAATTGGGAAAATGAAAAATCAGCAAGACACAAGCACCCCAAAGTTGAGGGCTGCTCTGTTGACAAGGACCTCCACTTCATTCCACCTTAAATATCCCAGGAAAGAGAAAAATGGGTAAAGAAGTTGTGGTCCTTATGTACAATGGAATATCACTCAGCCAGGAAATCAATGTCATAAGGCTAGTAGCAGCATGATGAGTGGATTAAGGTACGACGATTCTAAGTGAAATAAGTCACACAGAAAAGGACACTTCTCATAAGGTATCACTGATAGAGGGAATGTAAAAACCGTTATACTTGAACTGAATTACAAAACAGAACAGAATCACACATGCAGAAAACACACTATGGCTGCTTAACGGGAAAGGTGAGGTGGGGTGATACATAAAACAAGGGTATCAAATTAGCTCAGATACCGTTCCATAAACCCAATATGTAATAGACAAGACCTACTCCTTGCTCAGAGAACTGGACTCAACACACCCTATTCACCGCACAAGATTATATCTGACTAGTAATAATCGTAAAGCCTATGTATTGATATCTCTCTGTTAGTGTGTCAAGTGGGTGTAAAGTGGCATAAACACAGCAGTGAAAAGCAGCTAAATCCCATTATGAAAATAAATTACTTTGAAAAACCCATGAAACAAAGACAGTGAACGAGAGAGGAATTCTTACACAATGCGTTCAGGGGCTGTGATGCAACCTGGATTGACCATATCTAGACCCACAGCTGGATGAGACATAAGGGTGGACACTCTTGGGGCTGAGAGGTTTGGTGAGGTTGGGTGAGCAAACGCAGACCCTTTAAAGTAATACTGCATGGTACCCATCGCATGGGTCCCAAATCTCCAGCTTCAAGGACATCTTCCTACATCAAAACATGCATGAGAAACCCAGAAGATGGTACACAGTGTGATGGGGAAAGGTTTCTAAAACACACCTCATTTCTCATCGCCTTGTGCCCGGGTTCGCCATTCCAGCCGCTTTACTAGCAAGCTCCCTACTTGGAGCATCAGCACCTTTAACCTCCTGTTCCGTACAGGTTGCAATTTGTCCTGAGGATGAACGGGAAGACGGGGAACCAACGAGAGACTAGCTCTTGGTGTTGGGACAGGCACAGGTCACTCTATTTTCCCATCTGAAAGAAGAATTAACCACAGGCTCAGCCTGCCCCCCGGAACCAGAACAGGGCCTGAAGCCATTCTGCGATTTTGCGGCCAGCTCCCATAAAAACGAGTTGTAAAATGGAGGTTCAGGGCACTGCAATTCACAAACCTGCAGAGTTATAAATGATAACTCTCGTCCACAAATATATTGAGGGAAGGCAAAGAAGAGGATTTGAAATCAAGGCAGAATTGCAGGAAAGAGATTTCAGGAGGTAGATTCGAATCGCATTTAAAGCACATGAAAAGCGGCAAAACGTTGACAATGATGCCCTTGGCCAAAAAGGGCGTATGCGTTTTTTCCTGAATATATTCAGGAAAAAACGCATACGCCCTTTTTGGCCAACCAAGCAACCTGGAAAGGCAAATCAGCGCTACAAACAAGTCTCGCTTCCCATCGGTCAAAAGGGCCATGCTGAAAAAAGTGTCAAAACCAGAAATGCAGGACAGGCCATGGAGAAATGGGAGCCTTGCTACACTGATGGGCGGGATGTAAATTGCCAACAGCCACTCTGGAGAAGTGTACGGTGAGTCCTGAAACATCTGAAAAACACAGCTTAGAGAGCATAGGGCACTTCCACTCATGGGGGTATGAATTGGGAAAATGAAAAATCAGCAAGACACAAGCACCCCAAAGTTTAGGGCTGCTCTGTTGACAAGGACCTCCACTTCATTCCACCTTAAATATCCCAGGAAAGAGAAAAATGGATAAAGAAGTTGTGGTCCTTATGTACAATGGAATATCACTCAGCCATGAAATCAATGTCATAAGGCTAGTAGCAGCATGATGAGTGGATTTAGGTACGACGATTCTAAGTGAAATAAGTCACACAGAAAAGGACACTTCTCATAAGGTATCACTGATAGAGGGAATGTAAAAACCGTTACACTTGAACTGAATTACAAAACAGAACAGAGTCACACATGCAGAAAACACACTATGGCTGCTTAACGGGAAAGGTGAGGTGGGGTGATACATAAAACAAGGGTTTCAAATTAGCTCAGATACCGTTCCATAAACCCAATATGTAATAGACAAGACCTACTCCTTGCTCAGAGAACTGGACTCAACACGCCCTATTCACCGCACAAGAATATATCTGACTAGTAATAATCGTAAAGCCTATGTATTGATGTCTCTCTGTTAGTGTGTCAAGTGGGTGTAAAGCGGCATAAACACAGCAGTGAAAAGCAGCTAAATCCCATTATGAAAATAAATTACTTTGAAAAACCCATGAAACAAAGACAGTGAACGAGAGAGGAATTCTTACACAATGCGTTCAGGGGCTGTGATGCAACCTGGATTGACCATATCTAGACGCACAGCTGGATGAGACATAAGGGTGGACACTCTTGGGGATGAGAGGTTTGGTGAGGTTGGGTGAGCAAACGCAGACCCTTTAAAGTAATACTGCATGGTACCCATCGCATGGGTCCCAAATCTCCAGCTTCAAGGGCATCTTCCTACATCAAAAACATGCATGAGAAACCCAGAAGATGGTACACCGTGTGATGGGGAAAGGTTTCTAAAACGCACCTCATTTCTCATCTCCTTGTGCCCGGGTTCGCCATTCCAGCCCCTTTACTAGCAAGCTCCCTACTTGGAGCATCAGCACCTTTAACCTCCTGTTCCGTACAGGTTGCAATTTGTCCTGAGGATAAACGGGAAGACGTGGAACCAACGAGAGACTAGCTCTTGGTGTTGGGACAGGCACAGGTCACTCTATTTTCCCATCAGAAAGAAGAATTAACCACAGGCTCAGCCTGCCCCCCGGAACCAGAACAGGGCCTGAATCCATTCTGTGATTTTGCGGCCAGCTCCCATAAAAACGAGTTGTAAAATGGAGGTTCAGGGCACTGCAATTCACAAACCTGCAGTTATAAATGATAACTCTCGTCCACAAATATATTGAGGGAAGGCAACGAAGAGGATTTGAAATCAAGGCAGAATTGCAGGAAACAGATTTCAGAAAGTAGATTCGAATCGCATTTAAAGCACATGAAAAGTGGCAAAACGTTGACAATGATGCCCTTGGCCAAAAAGGGCGTATGCGTTTTTTCCTGAATATATTCAGGAAAAAAAGCATACGCCCTTTTTGGCCAACCAAGCAACCTGGAAAGGCAAATCAGCGCTACAAACAAGTCTCGCTTCCCATCGGTCAAAAGGGCCATGCTGAAAAAAGTGTCAAAACCAGAAATGCAGGACAGGCCATGGAGAAATGGGAGCCTTGCTACACTGATGGGCGGGATGTAAATTGCCAAGAGCCACTCTGGAGAAGTGTCCGGTGAGTCCTGAAACATCTGAAAAACACAGCTTAGAGAGCATAGGGCACTTCCACTCATGGGGGTATAAATTGGGAAAATTAAAAATCAGCAAGACACAAGCACCCCAAAGTTGAGGGCTGCTCTGTTGACAAGGACCTCCACTTCATTCCACCTTCAATATCCCAGGAAAGAGAAAAATGGATAAAGAAGTTGTGGTCCTTATGTACAATGGAATATCACTCAGCCATGAAATCAATGTCATAAGGCTAGTAGCAGCATGATGAGTGGATTAAGGTACGACGATTCTAAGTGAAATAAGTCACACAGAAAAGGACACTTCTCATAAGGTATCACTGATAGAGGGAATGTAAAAACCGTTACACTTGAACTGAATTACAAAACAGAACAGAGTCACACATGCAGAAAACACACTATGGCTGCTTAACGGGAAAGGTGAGGTGGAGTGATACATAAAACAAGGGTTTCAAATTAGCTCAGATACCGTTCCATAAACCCAATATGTAATAGACAAGACCTACTCCTTGCTCAGAGAACTGGACTCAACACGCCCTATTCACCGCACAAGAATATATCTGACTAGTAATAATCGTAAAGCCTATGTATTGATATCTCTCTGTTAGTGTGTCAAGTGGGTGTAAAGCGGCATAAACACAGCAGTGAAAAGCAGCTAAATCCCATTATGAAAATAAATTACTTTGAAAAACCCATGAAACAAAGACAGTGAACGAGAGAGGAATTCTTACACAATGCGTTCAGGGGCTGTGATGCAACCTGGATTGACCATATCTAGACCCACAGCTGGATGAGACATAAGGGTGGACACTCTTGGGGCTGAGAGGTTTGGTGAGGTTGGGTGAGCAAACGCAGACCCTTTAAAGTAATACTGCATGGTACCCATCGCATGGGTCCCAAATCTCCAGCTTCAAGGGCATCTTCCTACATCAAAACATGCATGAGAAACCCAGAAGATGGTACACAGTGTGATGGGGAAAGGTTTCTAAAACGCACCTCATTTCTCATCGCCTTGTGCCCGGGTTCGCCATTCCAGCCGCTTTACTAGCAAGCTCCCTACTTGGAGCATCAGCACCTTTAACCTCCTGTTCCGTACAGGTTGCAATTTGTCCTGAGGATAAACGGGAAGACGTGGAACCAACGAGAGACTAGCTCTTGGTGTTGGGACAGGCACAGGTCACTCTATTTTCCCATCAGGAAGAAGAATTAACCACAGGCTCAGCCTGCCCCCCGGAACCAGAACAGGGCCTGAAGCCATTCTGCGATTTTGCGGCCAGCTCCCATAAAAACGAGTTGTAAAATGGAGGTTCAGGGCACTGCAATTCACAAACCTGCAGAGTTATAAATGATAACTCTCGTCCACAAATATATTGAGGGAAGGCAAAGAAGAGGATTTGAAATCAAGGCAGAATTGCAGGAAAGAGATTTCAGGAGGTAGATTCGAATCGCATTTAAAGCACATGAAAAGCGGCAAAACGTTGACAATGATGCCCTTGGCCAAAAAGGGCGTATGCGTTTTTTCCTGAATATATTCAGGAAAAAACGCATACGCCCTTTTTGGCCAACCAAGCAACCTGGAAAGGCAAATCAGCGCTACAAACAAGTCTCGCTTCCCATCGGTCAAAAGGGCCATGCTGAAAAAAGTGTCAAAACCAGAAATGCAGGACAGGCCATGGAGAAATGGGAGCCTTGCTACACTGATGGGCGGGATGTAAATTGCCAACAGCCACTCTGGAGAAGTGTACGGTGAGTCCTGAAACATCTGAAAAACACAGCTTAGAGAGCATAGGGCACTTCCACTCATGGGGGTATGAATTGGGAAAATGAAAAATCAGCAAGACACAAGCACCCCAAAGTTTAGGGCTGCTCTGTTGACAAGGACCTCCACTTCATTCCACCTTAAATATCCCAGGAAAGAGAAAAATGGATAAAGAAGTTGGGGTCCTTATGTACAATGGAATATCACTCAGCCATGAAATCAATGTCATAAGGCTAGTAGCAGCATGATGAGTGGATTTAGGTACGACGATTCTAAGTGAAATAAGTCACACAGAAAAGGACACTTCTCATAAGGTATCACTGATAGAGGGAATGTAAAAACCGTTACACTTGAACTGAATTACAAAACAGAACAGAGTCACACATGCAGAAAACACAGTATGGCTGCTTAACGGGAAAGGTGAGGTGGGGTGATACATAAAACAAGGGTTTCAAATTAGCTCAGATACCGTTCCATAAACCCAATATGTAATAGACAAGACCTACTCCTTGCTCAGAGAACTGGACTCAACACGCCCTATTCACCGCACAAGAATATATCTGACTAGTAATAATCGTAAAGCCTATGTATTGATGTCTCTCTGTTAGTGTGTCAAGTGGGTGTAAAGCGGCATAAACACAGCAGTGAAAAGCAGCTAAATCCCATTATGAAAATAAATTACTTTGAAAAACCCATGAAACAAAGACAGTGAACGAGAGAGGAATTCTTACACAATGCGTTCAGGGGCTGTGATGCAACCTGGATTGACCATATCTAGACGCACAGCTGGATGAGACATAAGGGTGGACACTCTTGGGGATGAGAGGTTTGGTGAGGTTGGGTGAGCAAACGCAGACCCTTTAAAGTAATACTGCATGGTACCCATCGCATGGGTCCCAAATCTCCAGCTTCAAGGGCATCTTCCTACATCAAAAACATGCATGAGAAACCCAGAAGATGGTACACCGTGTGATGGGGAAAGGTTTCTAAAACGCACCTCATTTCTCATCTCCTTGTGCCCGGGTTCGCCATTCCAGCCCCTTTACTAGCAAGCTCCCTACTTGGAGCATCAGCACCTTTAACCTCCTGTTCCGTACAGGTTGCAATTTGTCCTGAGGATAAACGGGAAGACGTGGAACCAACGAGAGACTAGCTCTTGGTGTTGGGACAGGCACAGGTCACTCTATTTTCCCATCAGAAAGAAGAATTAACCACAGGCTCAGCCTGCCCCCCGGAACCAGAACAGGGCCTGAATCCATTCTGTGATTTTGCGGCCAGCTCCCATAAAAACGAGTTGTAAAATGGAGGTTCAGGGCACTGCAATTCACAAACCTGCAGTTATAAATGATAACTCTCGTCCACAAATATATTGAGGGAAGGCAACGAAGAGGATTTGAAATCAAGGCAGAATTGCAGGAAACAGATTTCAGAAAGTAGATTCGAATCGCATTTAAAGCACATGAAAAGTGGCAAAACGTTGACAATGATGCCCTTGGCCAAAAAGGGCGTATGCGTTTTTTCCTGAATATATTCAGGAAAAAAAGCATACGCCCTTTTTGGCCAACCAAGCAACCTGGAAAGGCAAATCAGCGCTACAAACAAGTCTCGCTTCCCATCGGTCAAAAGGGCCATGCTGAAAAAAGTGTCAAAACCAGAAATGCAGGACAGGCCATGGAGAAATGGGAGCCTTGCTACACTGATGGGCGGGATGTAAATTGCCAAGAGCCACTCTGGAGAAGTGTCCGGTGAGTCCTGAAACATCTGAAAAACACAGCTTAGAGAGCATAGGGCACTTCCACTCATGGGGGTATAAATTGGGAAAATTAAAAATCAGCAAGACACAAGCACCCCAAAGTTTAGGGCTGCTCTGTTGACAAGGACCTCCACTTCATTCCACCTTCAATATCCCAGGAAAGAGAAAAATGGATAAAGAAGTTGTGGTCCTTATGTACAATGGAATATCACTCAGCCATGAAATCAATGTCATAAGGCTAGTAGCAGCATGATGAGTGGATTAAGGTACGACGATTCTAAGTGAAATAAGTCACACAGAAAAGGACACTTCTCATAAGGTATCACTGATAGAGGGAATGTAAAAACCGTTACACTTGAACTGAATTACAAAACAGAACAGAGTCACACATGCAGAAAACACACTATGGCTGCTTAACGGGAAAGGTGAGGTGGAGTGATACATAAAACAAGGGTTTCAAATTAGCTCAGATACCGTTCCATAAACCCAATATGTAATAGACAAGACCTACTCCTTGCTCAGAGAACTGGACTCAACACGCCCTATTCACCGCACAAGAATATATCTGACTAGTAATAATCGTAAAGCCTATGTATTGATATCTCTCTGTTAGTGTGTCAAGTGGGTGTAAAGCGGCATAAACACAGCAGTGAAAAGCAGCTAAATCCCATTATGAAAATAAATTACTTTGAAAAACCCATGAAACAAAGACAGTGAACGAGAGAGGAATTCTTACACAATGCGTTCAGGGGCTGTGATGCAACCTGGATTGACCATATCTAGACCCACAGCTGGATGAGACATAAGGGTGGACACTCTTGGGGCTGAGAGGTTTGGTGAGGTTGGGTGAGCAAACGCAGACCCTTTAAAGTAATACTGCATGGTACCCATCGCATGGGTCCCAAATCTCCAGCTTCAAGGGCATCTTCCTACATCAAAAACATGCATGAGAAACCCAGAAGATGGTACACCGTGTGATGGGGAAAGGTTTCTAAAACGCACCTCATTTCTCATCTCCTTGTGCCCGGGTTCGCCATTCCAGCCGCTTTACTAGCAAGCTCCCTACTTGGAGCATCAGCACCTTTAACCTCCTGTTCCGTACAGGTTGCAATTTGTCCTGAGGATAAACGGGAAGACGTGGAACCAACGAGAGACTAGCTCTTGGTGTTGGGACAGGCACAGGTCACTCTATTTTCCCATCAGAAAGAAGAATTAACCACAGGCTCAGCCTGCCCCCCGGAACCAGAACAGGGCCTGAAGCCATTCTGCGATTTTGCGGCCAGCTCCCATAAAAACGAGTTGTAAAATGGAGGTTCAGGGCACTGCAATTCACAAACCTGCAGAGTTATAAATGATAACTCTCGTCCACAAATATATTGAGGGAAGGCAAAGAAGAGGATTTGAAATCAAGGCAGAATTGCAGGAAAGAGATTTCAGGAGGTAGATTCGAATCGCATTTAAAGCACATGAAAAGCGGCAAAACGTTGACAATGATGCCCTTGGCCAAAAAGGGCGTATGCGTTTTTTCCTGAATATATTCAGGAAAAAACGCATACGCCCTTTTTGGCCAACCAAGCAACCTGGAAAGGCAAATCAGCGCTACAAACAAGTCTCGCTTCCCATCGGTCAAAAGGGCCATGCTGAAAAAAGTGTCAAAACCAGAAATGCAGGACAGGCCATGGAGAAATGGGAGCCTTGCTACACTGATGGGCGGGATGTAAATTGCCAACAGCCACTCTGGAGAAGTGTACGGTGAGTCCTGAAACATCTGAAAAACACAGCTTAGAGAGCATAGGGCACTTCCACTCATGGGGGTATGAATTGGGAAAATGAAAAATCAGCAAGACACAAGCACCCCAAAGTTGAGGGCTGCTCTGTTGACAAGGACCTCCACTTCATTCCACCTTAAATATCCCAGGAAAGAGAAAAATGGGTAAAGAAGTTGTGGTCCTTATGTACAATGGAATATCACTCAGCCATGAAATCAATGTCATAAGGCTAGTAGCAGCATGATGAGTGGATTTAGGTACGACGATTCTAAGTGAAATAAGTCACACAGAAAAGGACACTTCTCATAAGGTATCACTGATAGAGGGAATGTAAAAACCGTTACACTTGAACTGAATTACAAAACAGAACAGAGTCACACATGCAGAAAACACACTATGGCTGCTTAACGGGAAAGGTGAGGTGGGGTGATACATAAAACAAGGGTATCAAATTAGCTCAGATACCATTCCATAAACCCAATATGTAATAGACAAGACCTACTCCTTGCTCAGAGAACTGGACTCAACACGCCCTATTCACCGCACAAGAATATATCTAACTAATAATAATCGTAAAACCTATGTATTGATATCTCTCTGTTAGTGTGTCAAGTGGGTGTAAAGCGGCATAAACACAGCAGTGAAAAGCAGCTAAACCCCATTATAAAAATAAATTACTTTGAAACACCCATGAAACAAAGACAGTGAAAGAGAGAGAAATTCTTACACAATGCGTTCAGGGGCTGTGATGCAACCTGGATTGACCATATCTAGACTGACAGCTGGATGAGACATAAGGGTGGACACTCTTGGGGCTGAGAGGTTTGCTGAGGTTGGGTGAGCAAACGCAGACCCTTTAAAGTAATACTGCATGGTACCCATCGCATGGGTCCCAAATCTCCAGGTTCAAGGGCATCTTCCTACATCGAAAACATGCATGAGAAACCCAGAAGATGGTACACCGTGTGATGGGGAAAGGTTTCTAAAACGCACCTCATTTCTCATCGCCTTGTGCCCGGGTTCGCCATTCCAGCCACTTTACTAGCAAGCTCCCTACTTGGAGCATCAGCACCTTTAACCTCCTGTTCCGTACAGGTTGCAATTTGTCCTGAGGATAAACGGGAAGACGTGGAACCAACGAGAGACTAGCTCTTGGTGTTGGGACAGGCACAGGTCACTCTATTTTCCCATCAGAAAGAAGAATTAACCACAGGCTCAGCCTGCCCCCCGGAACCAGAACAGGGCCTGAAGCCATTCTGCGATTTTGCGGCCAGCTCCCATAAAAACGAGTTGTAAAATGGAGGTTCAGGGCACTGCAATTCACAAACCTGCAGAGTTATTAATGATAACTCTCGTCCACAAATATATTGAGGGAAGGCAAAGAAGAGGATTTGAAATCAAGGCAGAATTGCAGGAAACAGATTTCAGGAGGTAGATACGAATCGCCTTTAAAGCACATGAAAAGCGGCAAAACGTTGACAATGATGCCCTTGGCCAAAAAGGGCGTATGCGTTTTTTCCTGAATATATTCAGGAAAAAACGCATACGCCCTTTTTGGCCAACCAAGCAACCTGGAAAGGCAAATCAGCGCTACAAACAAGTCTCGCTTCCCATCGGTCAAAAGGGCCATGCTGAAAAAAGTGTCAAAACCAGAAATGCAGGACAGGCCATGGAGAAATGGGAGCCTTGCTACACTGATGGGCGGGATGTAAATTGCCAACAGCCACTCTGGAGAAGTGTACGGTGAGTCCTGAAACATCTAAAAAACACAGCTTAGAGAGCATAGGGCACTTCCACTCATGGGGGTATGAATTGGGAAAATGAAAAATCAGCAAGACACAAGCACCCCAAAGTTTAGGGCTGCTCTGTTGACAAGGACCTCCACTTCATTCCACCTTAAATATCCCAGGAAAGAGAAAAATGGGTAAAGAAGTTGTGGTCCTTATGTACAATGGAATATCACTCAGCCATGAAATCAATGTCATAAGGCTAGTAGCAGCATGATGAGTGGATTTAGGTACGACGATTCTAAGTGAAATAAGTCACACAGAAAAGGACACTTCTCATAAGGTATCACTGATAGAGGGAATGTAAAAACCGTTACACTTGAACTGAATTACAAAACAGAACAGAGTCACACATGCAGAAAACAGACTATGGCTGCTTAACGGGAAAGGTGAGGTGGGGTGATACATAAAACAAGGGTATCAAATTAGCTCAGATACTGTTCCATAAACCCAATATGTAGTAGACAAGACCTACTCCTTGCTCAGAGAACTGGACTCAACACGCCCTATTCACCGCACAAGAATATATCTGACTGGTAATAATCTTAAAACCTATGTATTGATATCTCTCTGTTAGTGTGTCAAGTGGGTGTGAAGCGGCATAAACACAGCCGTGAAAAGCAGCTAAACCCCATTATGAAAATAAATTACTTTGAAAAACCCATGAAACAACGACAGTGAAAGAGATAGAAATTCTTACACAATGAGTTCAGGGGCTGTGATGCAACCTGGATTGACCATATCTAGACCCACAGCTGGATGAGACATAAGGGTGGACACTCTTGGGGCTGAGAGGTTTGGTGAGGTTGGGTGAGCAAACGCAGACCCTTTAAAGTAATACTGCGTGGTACCCATCGCATGGGTCCCAAATCTCCAGGTTCAAGGGCATCTTCCTACATCGAAAACATGCATGAGAAACCCAGAAGATGGTACACCGTGTGATGGGGAAAGGTTTCTAAAACGCACCTCATTTCTCATCTCCTTGTGCCCGGGTTCGCCATTCCAGCCACTTTACTAGCAATCTCCCTACTTGGAGCATCAGCACCTTTAACCTCCTGTTCCGTACAGGTTGCAATTTGTCCTGAGGATGAACGGGAAGACGGGGAACCAACGAGAGACTAGCTCTTGGTGTCGGGACAGGCACAGGTCACTCTATTTTCCCATCAGGAAGAAGAATTAACCACAGGCTCAGCCTGCCCCCCGGAACCAGAACAGGGCCTGAAGCCATCCTGCGCTTTTGCGGCCAGCTCCCAAAAAAGCGAGTTGTAAAATGGAGGTTCAGGGCACTGCAATTCACAAACCTGCAGAGTTATAAATGATAACTCTCGTCCACAAATATATTGAGGGAAGGCAAAGAAGAGGATTTGAAATCAAGGCAGAATTGCACGAAACAGATTTCAGGAGGTAGATACGAATCGCCTTTAAAGCACATGAAAAGCGGCAAAACGTTGACAATGATGCCCTTGGCCAAAAAGGGCGTATGCGTTTTTTCCTGAATATATTCAGGAAAAAACGCATACGCCCTTTTTGGCCAACCAAGCAACCTGGAAAGGCAAATCAGCGCTACAGAGAAGTCTCGCTTCCCATCGGTCAAAAGGGCCATGCTGAAAAAAGTGTCAAAACCAGAAATGCAGGACAGGCCATGGAGAAATGGGAGCCTTGCTACACTGATGGGCGGGATGTAAATTGCCAACAGCCACTCTGGAGAAGTGTACGGTGTGTCCTGAAACATCTGAAAAACACAGCTTAGAGAGCATAGGGCACTTCCACTCATGGGGGTATAAATTGGGAAAATGAAAAATCAGCAAGACACAAGCACCCCAAAGTTGAGGGCTGCTCTGTTGACAAGGACCTCCACTTCATTCCACCTTAAATATCCCAGGAAAGAGAAAAATGGATAAAGAAGTTGTGGTCCTTATGTACAATGGAATATCACTCAGCCATGAAATCAATGTCATAAGGTTAGTAGCAGCATGATGAGTGTATTTAGGTACGACGATTCTAAGTGAAATAAGTCACACAGAAAAGGACACTTCTCATAAGGTATCACTGATAGAGGGAATGTAAAAACCGTTACACTTGAACTGAATTACAAAACAGAACAGAGTCACACATGCAGAAAACAGACTATGGCTGCTTAACGGGAAAGGTGAGGTGGGGTGATACATAAAACAAGGGTATCAAATTAGCTCAGATACCGTTCCATAAACCCAATATGTAGTAGACAAGACCTACTCCTTGCTCAGAGAACTGGACTCAACACGCCCTATTCACCGCACAAGAATATATCTGACTGGTAATAATCTTGAAACCTATGTATTGATATCTCTCTGTTAGTGTGTCAAGTGGGTGTAAAGCGGCATAAACACAGCCGTGAAAAGCAGCTAAACCCCATTATGAAAATAAATTACTTTGAAAAACCCATGAAACAACGACAGTGAAAGAGATAGAAATTCTTACACAATGAGTTCAGGGGCTGTGATGCAACCTGGATTGACCATATCTAGACCCACAGCTGGATCAGACATAAGGGTGGACACTCTTGGGGCTGAGAGGTTTGGTGAGGTTGGGTGAGCAAACGCAGACCCTTTAAAGTAATACTGCGTGGTACCCATCGCATGGGTCCCAAATCTCCAGCTTCAAGGGCATCTTCCTACATCGAAAACATGCATGAGAAACCCAGAAGATGGTACACCGTGTGATGGGGAAAGGTTTCTAAAACGCACCTCATTTCTCATCTCCTTGTGCCCGGGTTCGCCATTCCAGTCGCTTTACTAGCAATCTCCCTACTTGGAGCATCAGCACCTTTAACCTCCTGTTCCGTACAGGTTGCAATTTGTCCTGAGGATGAACGGGAAGACGGGGAACCAACGAGAGACTAGCTCTTGGTGTCGGGACAGGCACAGGTCACTCTATTTTCCCATCAGGAAGAAGAATTAACCACAGGCTCAGCCTGCCCCCTGGAACCAGAACAGGGCCTGAAGCCATCCTGCGCTTTTGCGGCCAGCTCCCAAAAAAGCGAGTTGTAAAATGGAGGTTCAGGGCACTGCAATTCACAAACCTGCAGAGTTATAAATGATAACTCTCGTCCACAAATATATTGAGGGAAGGCAAAGAAGAGGATTTGAAATCAAGGCAGAATTGCACGAAACAGATTTCAGGAGGTAGATACGAATCGCCTTTAAAGCACATGAAAAGCGGCAAAACGTTGACAATGATGCCCTTGGCCAAAAAGGGCGTATGCGTTTTTTCCTGAATATATTCAGGAAAAAACGCATACGCCCTTTTTGGCCAACCAAGCAACCTGGAAAGGCAAATCAGCGCTACAGAGAAGTCTCGCTTCCCATCGGTCAAAAGGGCCATGCTGAAAAAAGTGTCAAAACCAGAAATGCAGGACAGGCCATGGAGAAATGGGAGCCTTGCTACACTGATGGGCGGGATGTAAATTGCCAACAGCCACTCTGGAGAAGTGTACGGTGAGTCCTGAAACATCTAAAAAACACAGCTTAGAGAGCATAGGGCACTTCCACTCATGGGGGTATAAATTGGGAAAATGAAAAATCAGCAAGACACAAGCACCCCAAAGTTGAGGGCTGCTCTGTTGACAAGGACCTCCACTTCATTCCACCTTAAATATCCCAGGAAAGAGAAAAATGGATAAAGAAGTTGTGGTCCTTATGTACAATGGAATATCACTCAGCCATGAAATCAATGTCATAAGGTTAGTAGCAGCATGATGAGTGGATTTAGGTACGACGATTCTAAGTGAAATAAGTCACACAGAAAAGGACACTTCTCATAAGGTATCACTTTTAGAGGGAATGTAAAAACCGTTACACTTGAACTGAATTACAAAACAGAACAGAGTCACACATGCAGAAAACAGACTATGGCTGCTTAACGGGAAAGGTGAGGTGGGGTGATACATAAAACAAGGGTATCAAATTAGCTCAGATACTGTTCCATAAACCCAATATGTAGTAGACAAGACCTACTCCTTGCTCAGAGAACTGGACTCAACACGCCCTATTCACCGCACAAGAATATATCTGACTGGTAATAATCTTAAAACCTATGTATTGATATCTCTCTGTTAGTGTGTCAAGTGGGTGTGAAGCGGCATAAACACAGCCGTGAAAAGCAGCTAAACCCCATTATGAAAATAAATTACTTTGAAAAACCCATGAAACAACAACAGTGAAAGAGATAGAAATTCTTACACAATGAGTTCAGGGGCTGTGATGCAACCTGGATTGACCATATCTAGACCCACAGCTGGATGAGACATAAGGGTGGACACTCTTGGGGCTGAGAGGTTTGGTGAGGTTGGGTGAGCAAACGCAGACCCTTTAAAGTAATACTGCGTGGGACCCATCGCATGGGTCCCAAATCTCCAGCTTCAAGGGCATCTTCCTACATCGAAAACATGCATGAGAAACCCAGAAGATGGTACACCGTGTGATGGGGAAAGGTTTCTAAAACGCACCTCATTTCTCATCTCCTTGTGCCCGGGTTCGCCATTCCAGCCACTTTACTAGCAATCTCCCTACTTGGAGCATCAGCACCTTTAACCTCCTGTTCCGTACAGGTTGCAATTTGTCCTGAGGATGAACGGGAAGACGGGGAACCAACGAGAGACTAGCTCTTGGTGTCGGGACAGGCACAGGTCACTCTATTTTCCCATCAGGAAGAAGAATTAACCACAGGCTCAGCCTGCCCCCCGGAACCAGAACAGGGCCTGAAGCCATCCTGCGCTTTTGCGGCCAGCTCCCAAAAAAGCGAGTTGTAAAATGGAGGTTCAGGGCACTGCAATTCACAAACCTGCAGAGTTATAAATGATAACTCTCGTCCACAAATATATTGAGGGAAGGCAAAGAAGAGGATTTGAAATCAAGGCAGAATTGCACGAAACAGATTTCAGGAGGTAGATACGAATCGCCTTTAAAGCACATGAAAAGCGGCAAAACGTTGACAATGATGCCCTTGGCCAAAAAGGGCGTATGCGTTTTTTCCTGAATATATTCAGGAAAAAACGCATACGCCCTTTTTGGCCAACCAAGCAACCTGGAAAGGCAAATCAGCGCTACAGAGAAGTCTCGCTTCCCATCGGTCAAAAGGGCCATGCTGAAAAAAGTGTCAAAACCAGAAATGCAGGACAGGCCATGGAGAAATGGGAGCCTTGCTACACTGATGGGCGGGATGTAAATTGCCAACAGCCACTCTGGAGAAGTGTACGGTGAGTCCTGAAACATCTAAAAAACACAGCTTAGAGAGCATAGGGCACTTCCACTCATGGGGGTATAAATTGGGAAAATGAAAAATCAGCAAGACACAAGCACCCCAAAGTTGAGGGCTGCTCTGTTGACAAGGACCTCCACTTCATTCCACCTTAAATATCCCAGGAAAGAGAAAAATGGATAAAGAAGTTGTGGTCCTTATGTACAATGGAATATCACTCAGCCATGAAATCAATGTCATAAGGTTAGTAGCAGCATGATGAGTGGATTTAGGTACGACGATTCTAAGTGAAATAAGTCACACAGAAAAGGACACTTCTCATAAGGTATCACTTTTAGAGGGAATGTAAAAACCGTTACACTTGAACTGAATTACAAAACAGAACAGAGTCACACATGCAGAAAACAGACTATGGCTGCTTAACGGGAAAGGTGAGGTGGGGTGATACATAAAACAAGGGTATCAAATTAGCTCAGATACTGTTCCATAAACCCAATATGTAGTAGACAAGACCTACTCTTTGCTCAGAGAACTGGACTCAACACGCCCTATTCACCGCACAAGAATATATCTGACTGGTAATAATCTTGAAACCTATGTATTGATATCTCTCTGTTAGTGTGTCAAGTGGGTGTAAAGCGGCATAAACACAGCCGTGAAAAGCAGCTAAACCCCATTATGAAAATAAATTACTTTGAAAAACCCATGAAACAACGACAGTGAAAGAGATAGAAATTCTTACACAATGAGTTCAGGGGCTGTGATGCAACCTGGATTGACCATATCTAGACCCACAGCTGGATGAGACATAAGGGTGGACACTCTTGGGGCTGAGAGGTTTGGTGAGGTTGGGTGAGCAAACGCAGACCCTTTAAAGTAATACTGCGTGGGACCCATCGCATGGGTCCCAAATCTCCAGCTTCAAGGGCATCTTCCTACATCGAAAACATGCATGAGAAACCCAGAAGATGGTACACCGTGTGATGGGGAAAGGTTTCTAAAACGCACCTCATTTCTCATCTCCTTGTGCCCGGGTTCGCCATTCCAGCCACTTTACTAGCAATCTCCCTACTTGGAGCATCAGCACCTTTAACCTCCTGTTCCGTACAGGTTGCAATTTGTCCTGAGGATGAACGGGAAGACGGGGAACCAACGAGAGACTAGCTCTTGGTGTTGGGACAGGCACAGGTCACTCTATTTTCCCATCAGGAAGAAGAATTAACCACAGGCTCAGCCTGCCCCCCGGAACCAGAACAGGGCCTGAAGCCATCCTGCGCATTTGCGGCCAGCTCCCAAAAAAGCGAGTTGTAAAATGGAGGTTCAGGGCACTGCAATTCACAAACCTGCAGAGTTATAAATGATAACTCTCGTCCACAAATATATTGAGGGAAGGCAAAGAAGAGGATTTGAAATCAAGGCAGAATTGCACGAAACAGATTTCAGGAGGTAGATACGAATCGCCTTTAAAGCACATGAAAAGCGGCAAAACGTTGACAATGATGCCCTTGGCCAAAAAGGGCGTATGCGTTTTTTCCTGAATATATTCAGGAAAAAACGCATACGCCCTTTTTGGCCAACCAAGCAACCTGGAAAGGCAAATCAGCGCTACAGAGAAGTCTCGCTTCCCATCGGTCAAAAGGGCCATGCTGAAAAAAGTGTCAAAACCAGAAATGCAGGACAGGCCATGGAGAAATGGGAGCCTTGCTACACTGATGGGCGGGATGTAAATTGCCAACAGCCACTCTGGAGAAGTGTACGGTGAGTCCTGAAACATCTAAAAAACACAGCTTAGAGAGCATAGGGCACTTCCACTCATGGGGGTATAAATTGGGAAAATGAAAAATCAGCAAGACACAAGCACCCCAAAGTTGAGGGCTGCTCTGTTGACAAGGACCTCCACTTCATTCCACCTTAAATATCCCAGGAAAGAGAAAAATGGATAAAGAAGTTGTGGTCCTTATGTACAATGGAATATCACTCAGCCATGAAATCAATGTCATAAGGTTAGTAGCAGCATGATGAGTGGATTTAGGTACGACGATTCTAAGTGAAATAAGTCACACAGAAAAGGACACTTCTCATAAGGTATCACTGATAGAGGGAATGTAAAAACCGTTACACTTGAACTGAATTACAAAACAGAACAGAGTCACACATGCAGAAAACAGACTATGGCTGCTTAACGGGAAAGGTGAGGTGGGGTGATACATAAAACAAGGGTATCAAATTAGCTCAGATACCGTTCCATAAACCCAATATGTAGTAGACAAGACCTACTCCTTGCTCAGAGAACTGGACTCAACACGCCCTATTCACCGCACAAGAATATATCTGACTGGTAATAATCTTAAAACCTATTTATTGATATCTCTCTGTTAGTGTGTCAAGTGGGTGTGAAGCGGCATAAACACAGCCGTGAAAAGCAGCTAAACCCCATTATGAAAATAAATTACTTTGAAAAACCCATGAAACAACGACAGTGAAAGAGATAGAAATTCTTACACAATGAGTTCAGGGGCTGTGATGCAACCTGGATTGACCATATCTAGACCCACAGCTGGATGAGACATAAGGGTGGACACTCTTGGGGCTGAGAGGTTTGGTGAGGTTGGGTGAGCAAACGCAGACCCTTTAAAGTAATACTGCGTGGTACCCATCGCATGGGTCCCAAATCTCCAGGTTCAAGGGCATCTTCCTACATCGAAAACATGCATGAGAAACCCAGAAGATGGTACACCGTGTGATGGGGAAAGGTTTCTAAAACGCACCTCATTTCTCATCTCCTTGTGCCCGGGTTCGCCATTCCAGCCACTTTACTAGCAATCTCCCTACTTGGAGCATCAGCACCTTTAACCTCCTGTTCCGTACAGGTTGCAATTTGTCCTGAGGATGAACGGGAAGACGGGGAACCAACGAGAGACTAGCTCTTGGTGTCGGGACAGGCACAGGTCACTCTATTTTCCCATCAGGAAGAAGAATTAACCACAGGCTCAGCCTGCCCCCCGGAACCAGAACAGGGCCTGAAGCCATCCTGCGCTTTTGCGGCCAGCTCCCAAAAAAGCGAGTTGTAAAATGGAGGTTCAGGGCACTGCAATTCACAAACCTGCAGAGTTATAAATGATAACTCTCGTCCACAAATATATTGAGGGAAGGCAAAGAAGAGGATTTGAAATCAAGGCAGAATTGCACGAAACAGATTTCAGGAGGTAGATACGAATCGCCTTTAAAGCACATGAAAAGCGGCAAAACGTTGACAATGATGCCCTTGGCCAAAAAGGGCGTATGCGTTTTTTCCTGAATATATTCAGGAAAAAACGCATACGCCCTTTTTGGCCAACCAAGCAACCTGGAAAGGCAAATCAGCGCTACAGAGAAGTCTCGCTTCCCATCGGTCAAAAGGGCCATGCTGAAAAAAGTGTCAAAACCAGAAATGCAGGACAGGCCATGGAGAAATGGGAGCCTTGCTACACTGATGGGCGGGATGTAAATTGCCAACAGCCACTCTGGAGAATTGTACGGTGAGTCCTGAAACATCTAAAAAACACAGCTTAGAGAGCATAGGGCACTTCCACTCATGGGGGTATAAATTGGGAAAATGAAAAATCAGCAAGACACAAGCACCCCAAAGTTGAGGGCTGCTCTGTTGACAAGGACCTCCACTTCATTCCACCTTAAATATCCCAGGAAAGAGAAAAATGGATAAAGAAGTTGTGGTCCTTATGTACAATGGAATATCACTCAGCCATGAAATCAATGTCATAAGGTTAGTAGCAGCATGATGAGTGGATTTAGGTACGACGATTCTAAGTGAAATAAGTCACACAGAAAAGGACACTTCTCATAAGGTATCACTTTTAGAGGGAATGTAAAAACCGTTACACTTGAACTGAATTACAAAACAGAACAGAGTCACACATGCAGAAAACAGACTATGGCTGCTTAACGGGAAAGGTGAGGTGGGGTGATACATAAAACAAGGGTATCAAATTAGCTCAGATACTGTTCCATAAACCCAATATGTAGTAGACAAGACCTACTCCTTGCTCAGAGAACTGGACTCAACACGCCCTATTCACCGCACAAGAATATATCTGACTGGTAATAATCTTAAAACCTATGTATTGATATCTCTCTGTTAGTGTGTCAAGTGGGTGTGAAGCGGCATAAACACAGCCGTGAAAAGCAGCTAAACCCCATTATGAAAATAAATTACTTTGAAAAACCCATGCAACAACGACAGTGAAAGAGATAGAAATTCTTACACAATGAGTTCAGGGGCTGTGATGCAACCTGGATTGACCATATCTAGACCCACAGCTGGATGAGACATAAGGGTGGACACTCTTGGGGCTGAGAGGTTTGGTGAGGTTGGGTGAGCAAACGCAGACCCTTTAAAGTAATACTGCGTGGTACCCATCGCATGGGTCCCAAATCTCCAGGTTCAAGGGCATCTTCCTACATCGAAAACATGCATGAGAAACCCAGAAGATGGTACACCGTGTGATGGGGAAAGGTTTCTAAAACGCACCTCATTTCTCATCTCCTTGTGCCCGGGTTCGCCATTCCAGCCACTTTACTAGCAATCTCCCTACTTGGAGCATCAGCACCTTTAACCTCCTGTTCCGTACAGGTTGCAATTTGTCCTGAGGATGAACGGGAAGACGGGGAACCAACGAGAGACTAGCTCTTGGTGTCGGGACAGGCACAGGTCACTCTATTTTCCCATCAGGAAGAAGAATTAACCACAGGCTCAGCCTGCCCCCCGGAACCAGAACAGGGCCTGAAGCCATCCTGCGCTTTTGCGGCCAGCTCCCAAAAAAGCGAGTTGTAAAATGGAGGTTCAGGGCACTGCAATTCACAAACCTGCAGAGTTATAAATGATAACTCTCGTCCACAAATATATTGAGGGAAGGCAAAGAAGAGGATTTGAAATCAAGGCAGAATTGCACGAAACAGATTTCAGGAGGTAGATACGAATCGCCTTTAAAGCACATGAAAAGCGGCAAAACGTTGACAATGATGCCCTTGGCCAAAAAGGGCGTATGCGTTTTTTCCTGAATATATTCAGGAAAAAACGCATACGCCCTTTTTGGCCAACCAAGCAACCTGGAAAGGCAAATCAGCGCTACAGAGAAGTCTCGCTTCCCATCGGTCAAAAGGGCCATGCTGAAAAAAGTGTCAAAACCAGAAATGCAGGACAGGCCATGGAGAAATGGGAGCCTTGCTACACTGATGGGCGGGATGTAAATTGCCAACAGCCACTCTGGAGAATTGTACGGTGAGTCCTGAAACATCTAAAAAACACAGCTTAGAGAGCATAGGGCACTTCCACTCATGGGGGTATAAATTGGGAAAATGAAAAATCAGCAAGACACAAGCACCCCAAAGTTGAGGGCTGCTCTGTTGACAAGGACCTCCACTTCATTCCACCTTAAATATCCCAGGAAAGAGAAAAATGGATAAAGAAGTTGTGGTCCTTATGTACAATGGAATATCACTCAGCCATGAAATCAATGTCATAAGGTTAGTAGCAGCATGATGAGTGGATTTAGGTACGACGATTCTAAGTGAAATAAGTCACACAGAAAAGGACACTTCTCATAAGGTATCACTTTTAGAGGGAATGTAAAAACCGTTACACTTGAACTGAATTACAAAACAGAACAGAGTCACACATGCAGAAAACAGACTATGGCTGCTTAACGGGAAAGGTGAGGTGGGGTGATACATAAAACAAGGGTATCAAATTAGCTCAGATACTGTTCCATAAACCCAATATGTAGTAGACAAGACCTACTCCTTGCTCAGAGAACTGGACTCAACACGCCCTATTCACCGCACAAGAATATATCTGACTGGTAATAATCTTAAAACCTATGTATTGATATCTCTCTGTTAGTGTGTCAAGTGGGTGTGAAGCGGCATAAACACAGCCGTGAAAAGCAGCTAAACCCCATTATGAAAATAAATTACTTTGAAAAACCCATGCAACAACGACAGTGAAAGAGATAGAAATTCTTACACAATGAGTTCAGGGGCTGTGATGCAACCTGGATTGACCATATCTAGACCCACAGCTGGATGAGACATAAGGGTGGACACTCTTGGGGCTGAGAGGTTTGGTGAGGTTGGGTGAGCAAACGCAGACCCTTTAAAGTAATACTGCGTGGTACCCATCGCATGGGTCCCAAATCTCCAGGTTCAAGGGCATCTTCCTACATCGAAAACATGCATGAGAAACCCAGAAGATGGTACACCGTGTGATGGGGAAAGGTTTCTAAAACGCACCTCATTTCTCATCTCCTTGTGCCCGGGTTCGCCATTCCAGCCACTTTACTAGCAATCTCCCTACTTGGAGCATCAGCACCTTTAACCTCCTGTTCCGTACAGGTTGCAATTTGTCCTGAGGATGAACGGGAAGACGGGGAACCAACGAGAGACTAGCTCTTGGTGTCGGGACAGGCACAGGTCACTCTATTTTCCCATCAGGAAGAAGAATTAACCACAGGCTCAGCCTGCCCCCCGGAACCAGAACAGGGCCTGAAGCCATCCTGCGCTTTTGCGGCCAGCTCCCAAAAAAGCGAGTTGTAAAATGGAGGTTCAGGGCACTGCAATTCACAAACCTGCAGAGTTATAAATGATAACTCTCGTCCACAAATATATTGAGGGAAGGCAAAGAAGAGGATTTGAAATCAAGGCAGAATTGCACGAAACAGATTTCAGGAGGTAGATACGAATCGCCTTTAAAGCACATGAAAAGCGGCAAAACGTTGACAATGATGCCCTTGGCCAAAAAGGGCGTATGCGTTTTTTCCTGAATATATTCAGGAAAAAACGCATACGCCCTTTTTGGCCAACCAAGCAACCTGGAAAGGCAAATCAGCGCTACAGAGAAGTCTCGCTTCCCATCGGTCAAAAGGGCCATGCTGAAAAAAGTGTCAAAACCAGAAATGCAGGACAGGCCATGGAGAAATGGGAGCCTTGCTACACTGATGGGCGGGATGTAAATTGCCAACAGCCACTCTGGAGAAGTGTACGGTGAGTCCTGAAACATCTAAAAAACACAGCTTAGAGAGCATAGGGCACTTCCACTCATGGGGGTATAAATTGGGAAAATGAAAAATCAGCAAGACACAAGCACCCCAAAGTTGAGGGCTGCTCTGTTGACAAGGACCTCCACTTCATTCCACCTTAAATATCCCAGGAAAGAGAAAAATGGATAAAGAAGTTGTGGTCCTTATGTACAATGGAATATCACTCAGCCATGAAATCAATGTCATAAGGTTAGTAGCAGCATGATGAGTGGATTTAGGTACGACGATTCTAAGTGAAATAAGTCACACAGAAAAGGACACTTCTCATAAGGTATCACTTTTAGAGGGAATGTAAAAACCGTTACACTTGAACTGAATTACAAAACAGAACAGAGTCACACATGCAGAAAACAGACTATGGCTGCTTAACGGGAAAGGTGAGGTGGGGTGATACATAAAACAAGGGTATCAAATTAGCTCAGATACTGTTCCATAAACCCAATATGTAGTAGACAAGACCTACTCTTTGCTCAGAGAACTGGACTCAACACGCCCTATTCACCGCACAAGAATATATCTGACTGGTAATAATCTTGAAACCTATGTATTGATATCTCTCTGTTAGTGTGTCAAGTGGGTGTAAAGCGGCATAAACACAGCCGTGAAAAGCAGCTAAACCCCATTATGAAAATAAATTACTTTGAAAAACCCATGAAACAACGACAGTGAAAGAGATAGAAATTCTTACACAATGAGTTCAGGGGCTGTGATGCAACCTGGATTGACCATATCTAGACCCACAGCTGGATGAGACATAAGGGTGGACACTCTTGGGGCTGAGAGGTTTGGTGAGGTTGGGTGAGCAAACGCAGACCCTTTAAAGTAATACTGCGTGGGACCCATCGCATGGGTCCCAAATCTCCAGCTTCAAGGGCATCTTCCTACATCGAAAACATGCATGAGAAACCCAGAAGATGGTACACCGTGTGATGGGGAAAGGTTTCTAAAACGCACCTCATTTCTCATCTCCTTGTGCCCGGGTTCGCCATTCCAGCCACTTTACTAGCAATCTCCCTACTTGGAGCATCAGCACCTTTAACCTCCTGTTCCGTACAGGTTGCAATTTGTCCTGAGGATGAACGGGAAGACGGGGAACCAACGAGAGACTAGCTCTTGGTGTTGGGACAGGCACAGGTCACTCTATTTTCCCATCAGGAAGAAGAATTAACCACAGGCTCAGCCTGCCCCCCGGAACCAGAACAGGGCCTGAAGCCATCCTGCGCATTTGCGGCCAGCTCCCAAAAAAGCGAGTTGTAAAATGGAGGTTCAGGGCACTGCAATTCACAAACCTGCAGAGTTATAAATGATAACTCTCGTCCACAAATATATTGAGGGAAGGCAAAGAAGAGGATTTGAAATCAAGGCAGAATTGCACGAAACAGATTTCAGGAGGTAGATACGAATCGCCTTTAAAGCACATGAAAAGCGGCAAAACGTTGACAATGATGCCCTTGGCCAAAAAGGGCGTATGCGTTTTTTCCTGAATATATTCAGGAAAAAACGCATACGCCCTTTTTGGCCAACCAAGCAACCTGGAAAGGCAAATCAGCGCTACAGAGAAGTCTCGCTTCCCATCGGTCAAAAGGGCCATGCTGAAAAAAGTGTCAAAACCAGAAATGCAGGACAGGCCATGGAGAAATGGGAGCCTTGCTACACTGATGGGCGGGATGTAAATTGCCAACAGCCACTCTGGAGAAGTGTACGGTGAGTCCTGAAACATCTAAAAAACACAGCTTAGAGAGCATAGGGCACTTCCACTCATGGGGGTATAAATTGGGAAAATGAAAAATCAGCAAGACACAAGCACCCCAAAGTTGAGGGCTGCTCTGTTGACAAGGACCTCCACTTCATTCCACCTTAAATATCCCAGGAAAGAGAAAAATGGATAAAGAAGTTGTGGTCCTTATGTACAATGGAATATCACTCAGCCATGAAATCAATGTCATAAGGTTAGTAGCAGCATGATGAGTGGATTTAGGTACGACGATTCTAAGTGAAATAAGTCACACAGAAAAGGACACTTCTCATAAGGTATCACTGATAGAGGGAATGTAAAAACCGTTACACTTGAACTGAATTACAAAACAGAACAGAGTCACACATGCAGAAAACAGACTATGGCTGCTTAACGGGAAAGGTGAGGTGGGGTGATACATAAAACAAGGGTATCAAATTAGCTCAGATACTGTTCCATAAACCCAATATGTAGTAGACAAGACCTACTCCTTGCTCAGAGAACTGGACTCAACACGCCCTATTCACCGCACAAGAATATATCTGACTGGTAATAATCTTAAAACCTATGTATTGATATCTCTCTGTTAGTGTGTCAAGTGGGTGTGAAGCGGCATAAACACAGCCGTGAAAAGCAGCTAAACCCCATTATGAAAATAAATTACTTTGAAAAACCCATGAAACAACGACAGTGAAAGAGATAGAAATTCTTACACAATGAGTTCAGGGGCTGTGATGCAACCTGGATTGACCATATCTAGACCCACAGCTGGATGAGACATAAGGGTGGACACTCTTGGGGCTGAGAGGTTTGGTGAGGTTGGGTGAGCAAACGCAGACCCTTTAAAGTAATACTGCGTGGTACCCATCGCATGGGTCCCAAATCTCCAGGTTCAAGGGCATCTTCCTACATCGAAAACATGCATGAGAAACCCAGAAGATGGTACACCGTGTGATGGGGAAAGGTTTCTAAAACGCACCTCATTTCTCATCTCCTTGTGCCCGGGTTCGCCATTCCAGCCACTTTACTAGCAATCTCCCTACTTGGAGCATCAGCACCTTTAACCTCCTGTTCCGTACAGGTTGCAATTTGTCCTGAGGATGAACGGGAAGACGGGGAACCAACGAGAGACTAGCTCTTGGTGTCGGGACAGGCACAGGTCACTCTATTTTCCCATCAGGAAGAAGAATTAACCACAGGCTCAGCCTGCCCCCCGGAACCAGAACAGGGCCTGAAGCCATCCTGCGCTTTTGCGGCCAGCTCCCAAAAAAGCGAGTTGTAAAATGGAGGTTCAGGGCACTGCAATTCACAAACCTGCAGAGTTATAAATGATAACTCTCGTCCACAAATATATTGAGGGAAGGCAAAGAAGAGGATTTGAAATCAAGGCAGAATTGCACGAAACAGATTTCAGGAGGTAGATACGAATCGCCTTTAAAGCACATGAAAAGCGGCAAAACGTTGACAATGATGCCCTTGGCCAAAAAGGGCGTATGCGTTTTTTCCTGAATATATTCAGGAAAAAACGCATACGCCCTTTTTGGCCAACCAAGCAACCTGGAAAGGCAAATCAGCGCTACAGAGAAGTCTCGCTTCCCATCGGTCAAAAGGGCCATGCTGAAAAAAGTGTCAAAACCAGAAATGCAGGACAGGCCATGGAGAAATGGGAGCCTTGCTACACTGATGGGCGGGATGTAAATTGCCAACAGCCACTCTGGAGAATTGTACGGTGAGTCCTGAAACATCTAAAAAACACAGCTTAGAGAGCATAGGGCACTTCCACTCATGGGGGTATAAATTGGGAAAATGAAAAATCAGCAAGACACAAGCACCCCAAAGTTGAGGGCTGCTCTGTTGACAAGGACCTCCACTTCATTCCACCTTAAATATCCCAGGAAAGAGAAAAATGGATAAAGAAGTTGTGGTCCTTATGTACAATGGAATATCACTCAGCCATGAAATCAATGTCATAAGGTTAGTAGCAGCATGATGAGTGGATTTAGGTACGACGATTCTAAGTGAAATAAGTCACACAGAAAAGGACACTTCTCATAAGGTATCACTTTTAGAGGGAATGTAAAAACCGTTACACTTGAACTGAATTACAAAACAGAACAGAGTCACACATGCAGAAAACAGACTATGGCTGCTTAACGGGAAAGGTGAGGTGGGGTGATACATAAAACAAGGGTATCAAATTAGCTCAGATACTGTTCCATAAACCCAATATGTAGTAGACAAGACCTACTCCTTGCTCAGAGAACTGGACTCAACACGCCCTATTCACCGCACAAGAATATATCTGACTGGTAATAATCTTAAAACCTATGTATTGATATCTCTCTGTTAGTGTGTCAAGTGGGTGTGAAGCGGCATAAACACAGCCGTGAAAAGCAGCTAAACCCCATTATGAAAATAAATTACTTTGAAAAACCCATGCAACAACGACAGTGAAAGAGATAGAAATTCTTACACAATGAGTTCAGGGGCTGTGATGCAACCTGGATTGACCATATCTAGACCCACAGCTGGATGAGACATAAGGGTGGACACTCTTGGGGCTGAGAGGTTTGGTGAGGTTGGGTGAGCAAACGCAGACCCTTTAAAGTAATACTGCGTGGTACCCATCGCATGGGTCCCAAATCTCCAGGTTCAAGGGCATCTTCCTACATCGAAAACATGCATGAGAAACCCAGAAGATGGTACACCGTGTGATGGGGAAAGGTTTCTAAAACGCACCTCATTTCTCATCTCCTTGTGCCCGGGTTCGCCATTCCAGCCACTTTACTAGCAATCTCCCTACTTGGAGCATCAGCACCTTTAACCTCCTGTTCCGTACAGGTTGCAATTTGTCCTGAGGATGAACGGGAAGACGGGGAACCAACGAGAGACTAGCTCTTGGTGTCGGGACAGGCACAGGTCACTCTATTTTCCCATCAGGAAGAAGAATTAACCACAGGCTCAGCCTGCCCCCCGGAACCAGAACAGGGCCTGAAGCCATCCTGCGCTTTTGCGGCCAGCTCCCAAAAAAGCGAGTTGTAAAATGGAGGTTCAGGGCACTGCAATTCACAAACCTGCAGAGTTATAAATGATAACTCTCGTCCACAAATATATTGAGGGAAGGCAAAGAAGAGGATTTGAAATCAAGGCAGAATTGCACGAAACAGATTTCAGGAGGTAGATACGAATCGCCTTTAAAGCACATGAAAAGCGGCAAAACGTTGACAATGATGCCCTTGGCCAAAAAGGGCGTATGCGTTTTTTCCTGAATATATTCAGGAAAAAACGCATACGCCCTTTTTGGCCAACCAAGCAACCTGGAAAGGCAAATCAGCGCTACAGAGAAGTCTCGCTTCCCATCGGTCAAAAGGGCCATGCTGAAAAAAGTGTCAAAACCAGAAATGCAGGACAGGCCATGGAGAAATGGGAGCCTTGCTACACTGATGGGCGGGATGTAAATTGCCAACAGCCACTCTGGAGAATTGTACGGTGAGTCCTGAAACATCTAAAAAACACAGCTTAGAGAGCATAGGGCACTTCCACTCATGGGGGTATAAATTGGGAAAATGAAAAATCAGCAAGACACAAGCACCCCAAAGTTGAGGGCTGCTCTGTTGACAAGGACCTCCACTTCATTCCACCTTAAATATCCCAGGAAAGAGAAAAATGGATAAAGAAGTTGTGGTCCTTATGTACAATGGAATATCACTCAGCCATGAAATCAATGTCATAAGGTTAGTAGCAGCATGATGAGTGGATTTAGGTACGACGATTCTAAGTGAAATAAGTCACACAGAAAAGGACACTTCTCATAAGGTATCACTTTTAGAGGGAATGTAAAAACCGTTACACTTGAACTGAATTACAAAACAGAACAGAGTCACACATGCAGAAAACAGACTATGGCTGCTTAACGGGAAAGGTGAGGTGGGGTGATACATAAAACAAGGGTATCAAATTAGCTCAGATACTGTTCCATAAACCCAATATGTAGTAGACAAGACCTACTCCTTGCTCAGAGAACTGGACTCAACACGCCCTATTCACCGCACAAGAATATATCTGACTGGTAATAATCTTAAAACCTATGTATTGATATCTCTCTGTTAGTGTGTCAAGTGGGTGTGAAGCGGCATAAACACAGCCGTGAAAAGCAGCTAAACCCCATTATGAAAATAAATTACTTTGAAAAACCCATGCAACAACGACAGTGAAAGAGATAGAAATTCTTACACAATGAGTTCAGGGGCTGTGATGCAACCTGGATTGACCATATCTAGACCCACAGCTGGATGAGACATAAGGGTGGACACTCTTGGGGCTGAGAGGTTTGGTGAGGTTGGGTGAGCAAACGCAGACCCTTTAAAGTAATACTGCGTGGTACCCATCGCATGGGTCCCAAATCTCCAGGTTCAAGGGCATCTTCCTACATCGAAAACATGCATGAGAAACCCAGAAGATGGTACACCGTGTGATGGGGAAAGGTTTCTAAAACGCACCTCATTTCTCATCTCCTTGTGCCCGGGTTCGCCATTCCAGCCACTTTACTAGCAATCTCCCTACTTGGAGCATCAGCACCTTTAACCTCCTGTTCCGTACAGGTTGCAATTTGTCCTGAGGATGAACGGGAAGACGGGGAACCAACGAGAGACTAGCTCTTGGTGTCGGGACAGGCACAGGTCACTCTATTTTCCCATCAGGAAGAAGAATTAACCACAGGCTCAGCCTGCCCCCCGGAACCAGAACAGGGCCTGAAGCCATCCTGCGCTTTTGCGGCCAGCTCCCAAAAAAGCGAGTTGTAAAATGGAGGTTCAGGGCACTGCAATTCACAAACCTGCAGAGTTATAAATGATAACTCTCGTCCACAAATATATTGAGGGAAGGCAAAGAAGAGGATTTGAAATCAAGGCAGAATTGCACGAAACAGATTTCAGGAGGTAGATACGAATCGCCTTTAAAGCACATGAAAAGCGGCAAAACGTTGACAATGATGCCCTTGGCCAAAAAGGGCGTATGCGTTTTTTCCTGAATATATTCAGGAAAAAACGCATACGCCCTTTTTGGCCAACCAAGCAACCTGGAAAGGCAAATCAGCGCTACAGAGAAGTCTCGCTTCCCATCGGTCAAAAGGGCCATGCTGAAAAAAGTGTCAAAACCAGAAATGCAGGACAGGCCATGGAGAAATGGGAGCCTTGCTACACTGATGGGCGGGATGTAAATTGCCAACAGCCACTCTGGAGAAGTGTACGGTGAGTCCTGAAACATCTAAAAAACACAGCTTAGAGAGCATAGGGCACTTCCACTCATGGGGGTATAAATTGGGAAAATGAAAAATCAGCAAGACACAAGCACCCCAAAGTTGAGGGCTGCTCTGTTGACAAGGACCTCCACTTCATTCCACCTTAAATATCCCAGGAAAGAGAAAAATGGATAAAGAAGTTGTGGTCCTTATGTACAATGGAATATCACTCAGCCATGAAATCAATGTCATAAGGTTAGTAGCAGCATGATGAGTGGATTTAGGTACGACGATTCTAAGTGAAATAAGTCACACAGAAAAGGACACTTCTCATAAGGTATCACTTTTAGAGGGAATGTAAAAACCGTTACACTTGAACTGAATTACAAAACAGAACAGAGTCACACATGCAGAAAACAGACTATGGCTGCTTAACGGGAAAGGTGAGGTGGGGTGATACATAAAACAAGGGTATCAAATTAGCTCAGATACTGTTCCATAAACCCAATATGTAGTAGACAAGACCTACTCTTTGCTCAGAGAACTGGACTCAACACGCCCTATTCACCGCACAAGAATATATCTGACTGGTAATAATCTTGAAACCTATGTATTGATATCTCTCTGTTAGTGTGTCAAGTGGGTGTAAAGCGGCATAAACACAGCCGTGAAAAGCAGCTAAACCCCATTATGAAAATAAATTACTTTGAAAAACCCATGAAACAACGACAGTGAAAGAGATAGAAATTCTTACACAATGAGTTCAGGGGCTGTGATGCAACCTGGATTGACCATATCTAGACCCACAGCTGGATGAGACATAAGGGTGGACACTCTTGGGGCTGAGAGGTTTGGTGAGGTTGGGTGAGCAAACGCAGACCCTTTAAAGTAATACTGCGTGGGACCCATCGCATGGGTCCCAAATCTCCAGCTTCAAGGGCATCTTCCTACATCGAAAACATGCATGAGAAACCCAGAAGATGGTACACCGTGTGATGGGGAAAGGTTTCTAAAACGCACCTCATTTCTCATCTCCTTGTGCCCGGGTTCGCCATTCCAGCCACTTTACTAGCAATCTCCCTACTTGGAGCATCAGCACCTTTAACCTCCTGTTCCGTACAGGTTGCAATTTGTCCTGAGGATGAACGGGAAGACGGGGAACCAACGAGAGACTAGCTCTTGGTGTTGGGACAGGCACAGGTCACTCTATTTTCCCATCAGGAAGAAGAATTAACCACAGGCTCAGCCTGCCCCCCGGAACCAGAACAGGGCCTGAAGCCATCCTGCGCATTTGCGGCCAGCTCCCAAAAAAGCGAGTTGTAAAATGGAGGTTCAGGGCACTGCAATTCACAAACCTGCAGAGTTATAAATGATAACTCTCGTCCACAAATATATTGAGGGAAGGCAAAGAAGAGGATTTGAAATCAAGGCAGAATTGCACGAAACAGATTTCAGGAGGTAGATACGAATCGCCTTTAAAGCACATGAAAAGCGGCAAAACGTTGACAATGATGCCCTTGGCCAAAAAGGGCGTATGCGTTTTTTCCTGAATATATTCAGGAAAAAACGCATACGCCCTTTTTGGCCAACCAAGCAACCTGGAAAGGCAA
Source organism: Balaenoptera borealis (assembly GCF_965194805.1). Lineage (NCBI taxonomy): Eukaryota > Metazoa > Chordata > Mammalia > Artiodactyla > Balaenopteridae > Balaenoptera > Balaenoptera borealis. The sequence continues at coordinate 378,090 of NW_028123997.1, forward strand.
ATCAGCGCTACAGAGAAGTCTCGCTTCCCATCGGTCAAAAGGGCCATGCTGAAAAAAGTGTCAAAACCAGAAATGCAGGACAGGCCATGGAGAAATGGGAGCCTTGCTACACTGATGGGCGGGATGTAAATTGCCAACAGCCACTCTGGAGAAGTGTACGGTGAGTCCTGAAACATCTAAAAAACACAGCTTAGAGAGCATAGGGCACTTCCACTCATGGGGGTATAAATTGGGAAAATGAAAAATCAGCAAGACACAAGCACCCCAAAGTTGAGGGCTGCTCTGTTGACAAGGACCTCCACTTCATTCCACCTTAAATATCCCAGGAAAGAGAAAAATGGATAAAGAAGTTGTGGTCCTTATGTACAATGGAATATCACTCAGCCATGAAATCAATGTCATAAGGTTAGTAGCAGCATGATGAGTGGATTTAGGTACGACGATTCTAAGTGAAATAAGTCACACAGAAAAGGACACTTCTCATAAGGTATCACTGATAGAGGGAATGTAAAAACCGTTACACTTGAACTGAATTACAAAACAGAACAGAGTCACACATGCAGAAAACAGACTATGGCTGCTTAACGGGAAAGGTGAGGTGGGGTGATACATAAAACAAGGGTATCAAATTAGCTCAGATACTGTTCCATAAACCCAATATGTAGTAGACAAGACCTACTCCTTGCTCAGAGAACTGGACTCAACACGCCCTATTCACCGCACAAGAATATATCTGACTGGTAATAATCTTAAAACCTATGTATTGATATCTCTCTGTTAGTGTGTCAAGTGGGTGTGAAGCGGCATAAACACAGCCGTGAAAAGCAGCTAAACCCCATTATGAAAATAAATTACTTTGAAAAACCCATGAAACAACGACAGTGAAAGAGATAGAAATTCTTACACAATGAGTTCAGGGGCTGTGATGCAACCTGGATTGACCATATCTAGACCCACAGCTGGATGAGACATAAGGGTGGACACTCTTGGGGCTGAGAGGTTTGGTGAGGTTGGGTGAGCAAACGCAGACCCTTTAAAGTAATACTGCGTGGTACCCATCGCATGGGTCCCAAATCTCCAGGTTCAAGGGCATCTTCCTACATCGAAAACATGCATGAGAAACCCAGAAGATGGTACACCGTGTGATGGGGAAAGGTTTCTAAAACGCACCTCATTTCTCATCTCCTTGTGCCCGGGTTCGCCATTCCAGCCACTTTACTAGCAATCTCCCTACTTGGAGCATCAGCACCTTTAACCTCCTGTTCCGTACAGGTTGCAATTTGTCCTGAGGATGAACGGGAAGACGGGGAACCAACGAGAGACTAGCTCTTGGTGTCGGGACAGGCACAGGTCACTCTATTTTCCCATCAGGAAGAAGAATTAACCACAGGCTCAGCCTGCCCCCCGGAACCAGAACAGGGCCTGAAGCCATCCTGCGCTTTTGCGGCCAGCTCCCAAAAAAGCGAGTTGTAAAATGGAGGTTCAGGGCACTGCAATTCACAAACCTGCAGAGTTATAAATGATAACTCTCGTCCACAAATATATTGAGGGAAGGCAAAGAAGAGGATTTGAAATCAAGGCAGAATTGCACGAAACAGATTTCAGGAGGTAGATACGAATCGCCTTTAAAGCACATGAAAAGCGGCAAAACGTTGACAATGATGCCCTTGGCCAAAAAGGGCGTATGCGTTTTTTCCTGAATATATTCAGGAAAAAACGCATACGCCCTTTTTGGCCAACCAAGCAACCTGGAAAGGCAAATCAGCGCTACAGAGAAGTCTCGCTTCCCATCGGTCAAAAGGGCCATGCTGAAAAAAGTGTCAAAACCAGAAATGCAGGACAGGCCATGGAGAAATGGGAGCCTTGCTACACTGATGGGCGGGATGTAAATTGCCAACAGCCACTCTGGAGAATTGTACGGTGAGTCCTGAAACATCTAAAAAACACAGCTTAGAGAGCATAGGGCACTTCCACTCATGGGGGTATAAATTGGGAAAATGAAAAATCAGCAAGACACAAGCACCCCAAAGTTGAGGGCTGCTCTGTTGACAAGGACCTCCACTTCATTCCACCTTAAATATCCCAGGAAAGAGAAAAATGGATAAAGAAGTTGTGGTCCTTATGTACAATGGAATATCACTCAGCCATGAAATCAATGTCATAAGGTTAGTAGCAGCATGATGAGTGGATTTAGGTACGACGATTCTAAGTGAAATAAGTCACACAGAAAAGGACACTTCTCATAAGGTATCACTTTTAGAGGGAATGTAAAAACCGTTACACTTGAACTGAATTACAAAACAGAACAGAGTCACACATGCAGAAAACAGACTATGGCTGCTTAACGGGAAAGGTGAGGTGGGGTGATACATAAAACAAGGGTATCAAATTAGCTCAGATACTGTTCCATAAACCCAATATGTAGTAGACAAGACCTACTCCTTGCTCAGAGAACTGGACTCAACACGCCCTATTCACCGCACAAGAATATATCTGACTGGTAATAATCTTAAAACCTATGTATTGATATCTCTCTGTTAGTGTGTCAAGTGGGTGTGAAGCGGCATAAACACAGCCGTGAAAAGCAGCTAAACCCCATTATGAAAATAAATTACTTTGAAAAACCCATGCAACAACGACAGTGAAAGAGATAGAAATTCTTACACAATGAGTTCAGGGGCTGTGATGCAACCTGGATTGACCATATCTAGACCCACAGCTGGATGAGACATAAGGGTGGACACTCTTGGGGCTGAGAGGTTTGGTGAGGTTGGGTGAGCAAACGCAGACCCTTTAAAGTAATACTGCGTGGTACCCATCGCATGGGTCCCAAATCTCCAGGTTCAAGGGCATCTTCCTACATCGAAAACATGCATGAGAAACCCAGAAGATGGTACACCGTGTGATGGGGAAAGGTTTCTAAAACGCACCTCATTTCTCATCTCCTTGTGCCCGGGTTCGCCATTCCAGCCACTTTACTAGCAATCTCCCTACTTGGAGCATCAGCACCTTTAACCTCCTGTTCCGTACAGGTTGCAATTTGTCCTGAGGATGAACGGGAAGACGGGGAACCAACGAGAGACTAGCTCTTGGTGTTGGGACAGGCACAGGTCACTCTATTTTCCCATCAGGAAGAAGAATTAACCACAGGCTCAGCCTGCCCCCCGGAACCAGAACAGGGCCTGAAGCCATCCTGCGCATTTGCGGCCAGCTCCCAAAAAAGCGAGTTGTAAAATGGAGGTTCAGGGCACTGCAATTCACAAACCTGCAGAGTTATAAATGATAACTCTCGTCCACAAATATATTGAGGGAAGGCAAAGAAGAGGATTTGAAATCAAGGCAGAATTGCACGAAACAGATTTCAGGAGGTAGATACGAATCGCCTTTAAAGCACATGAAAAGCGGCAAAACGTTGACAATGATGCCCTTGGCCAAAAAGGGCGTATGCGTTTTTTCCTGAATATATTCAGGAAAAAACGCATACGCCCTTTTTGGCCAACCAAGCAACCTGGAAAGGCAAATCAGCGCTACAGAGAAGTCTCGCTTCCCATCGGTCAAAAGGGCCATGCTGAAAAAAGTGTCAAAACCAGAAATGCAGGACAGGCCATGGAGAAATGGGAGCCTTGCTACACTGATGGGCGGGATGTAAATTGCCAACAGCCACTCTGGAGAAGTGTACGGTGAGTCCTGAAACATCTAAAAAACACAGCTTAGAGAGCATAGGGCACTTCCACTCATGGGGGTATAAATTGGAAAAATGAAAAATCAGCAAGACACAAGCACCCCAAAGTTGAGGGCTGCTCTGTTGACAAGGACCTCCACTTCATTCCACCTTAAATATCCCAGGAAAGAGAAAAATGGATAAAGAAGTTGTGGTCCTTATGTACAATGGAATATCACTCAGCCATGAAATCAATGTCATAAGGTTAGTAGCAGCATGATGAGTGGATTTAGGTACGACGATTCTAAGTGAAATAAGTCACACAGAAAAGGACACTTCTCATAAGGTATCACTGATAGAGGGAATGTAAAAACCGTTACACTTGAACTGAATTACAAAACAGAACAGAGTCACACATGCAGAAAACAGACTATGGCTGCTTAACGGGAAAGGTGAGGTGGGGTGATACATAAAACAAGGGTATCAAATTAGCTCAGATACCGTTCCATAAACCCAATATGTAGTAGACAAGACCTACTCCTTGCTCAGAGAACTGGACTCAACACGCCCTATTCACCGCACAAGAATATATCTGACTGGTAATAATCTTAAAACCTATTTATTGATATCTCTCTGTTAGTGTGTCAAGTGGGTGTGAAGCGGCATAAACACAGCCGTGAAAAGCAGCTAAACCCCATTATGAAAATAAATTACTTTGAAAAACCCATGAAACAACGACAGTGAAAGAGATAGAAATTCTTACACAATGAGTTCAGGGGCTGTGATGCAACCTGGATTGACCATATCTAGACCCACAGCTGGATGAGACATAAGGGTGGACACTCTTGGGGCTGAGAGGTTTGGTGAGGTTGGGTGAGCAAACGCAGACCCTTTAAAGTAATACTGCGTGGTACCCATCGCATGGGTCCCAAATCTCCAGGTTCAAGGGCATCTTCCTACATCGAAAACATGCATGAGAAACCCAGAAGATGGTACACCGTGTGATGGGGAAAGGTTTCTAAAACGCACCTCATTTCTCATCTCCTTGTGCCCGGGTTCGCCATTCCAGCCACTTTACTAGCAATCTCCCTACTTGGAGCATCAGCACCTTTAACCTCCTGTTCCGTACAGGTTGCAATTTGTCCTGAGGATGAACGGGAAGACGGGGAACCAACGAGAGACTAGCTCTTGGTGTCGGGACAGGCACAGGTCACTCTATTTTCCCATCAGGAAGAAGAATTAACCACAGGCTCAGCCTGCCCCCCGGAACCAGAACAGGGCCTGAAGCCATCCTGCGCTTTTGCGGCCAGCTCCCAAAAAAGCGAGTTGTAAAATGGAGGTTCAGGGCACTGCAATTCACAAACCTGCAGAGTTATAAATGATAACTCTCGTCCACAAATATATTGAGGGAAGGCAAAGAAGAGGATTTGAAATCAAGGCAGAATTGCACGAAACAGATTTCAGGAGGTAGATACGAATCGCCTTTAAAGCACATGAAAAGCGGCAAAACGTTGACAATGATGCCCTTGGCCAAAAAGGGCGTATGCGTTTTTTCCTGAATATATTCAGGAAAAAACGCATACGCCCTTTTTGGCCAACCAAGCAACCTGGAAAGGCAAATCAGCGCTACAGAGAAGTCTCGCTTCCCATCGGTCAAAAGGGCCATGCTGAAAAAAGTGTCAAAACCAGAAATGCAGGACAGGCCATGGAGAAATGGGAGCCTTGCTACACTGATGGGCGGGATGTAAATTGCCAACAGCCACTCTGGAGAATTGTACGGTGAGTCCTGAAACATCTAAAAAACACAGCTTAGAGAGCATAGGGCACTTCCACTCATGGGGGTATAAATTGGGAAAATGAAAAATCAGCAAGACACAAGCACCCCAAAGTTGAGGGCTGCTCTGTTGACAAGGACCTCCACTTCATTCCACCTTAAATATCCCAGGAAAGAGAAAAATGGATAAAGAAGTTGTGGTCCTTATGTACAATGGAATATCACTCAGCCATGAAATCAATGTCATAAGGTTAGTAGCAGCATGATGAGTGGATTTAGGTACGACGATTCTAAGTGAAATAAGTCACACAGAAAAGGACACTTCTCATAAGGTATCACTTTTAGAGGGAATGTAAAAACCGTTACACTTGAACTGAATTACAAAACAGAACAGAGTCACACATGCAGAAAACAGACTATGGCTGCTTAACGGGAAAGGTGAGGTGGGGTGATACATAAAACAAGGGTATCAAATTAGCTCAGATACTGTTCCATAAACCCAATATGTAGTAGACAAGACCTACTCCTTGCTCAGAGAACTGGACTCAACACGCCCTATTCACCGCACAAGAATATATCTGACTGGTAATAATCTTAAAACCTATGTATTGATATCTCTCTGTTAGTGTGTCAAGTGGGTGTGAAGCGGCATAAACACAGCCGTGAAAAGCAGCTAAACCCCATTATGAAAATAAATTACTTTGAAAAACCCATGCAACAACGACAGTGAAAGAGATAGAAATTCTTACACAATGAGTTCAGGGGCTGTGATGCAACCTGGATTGACCATATCTAGACCCACAGCTGGATGAGACATAAGGGTGGACACTCTTGGGGCTGAGAGGTTTGGTGAGGTTGGGTGAGCAAACGCAGACCCTTTAAAGTAATACTGCGTGGTACCCATCGCATGGGTCCCAAATCTCCAGGTTCAAGGGCATCTTCCTACATCGAAAACATGCATGAGAAACCCAGAAGATGGTACACCGTGTGATGGGGAAAGGTTTCTAAAACGCACCTCATTTCTCATCTCCTTGTGCCCGGGTTCGCCATTCCAGCCACTTTACTAGCAATCTCCCTACTTGGAGCATCAGCACCTTTAACCTCCTGTTCCGTACAGGTTGCAATTTGTCCTGAGGATGAACGGGAAGACGGGGAACCAACGAGAGACTAGCTCTTGGTGTCGGGACAGGCACAGGTCACTCTATTTTCCCATCAGGAAGAAGAATTAACCACAGGCTCAGCCTGCCCCCCGGAACCAGAACAGGGCCTGAAGCCATCCTGCGCTTTTGCGGCCAGCTCCCAAAAAAGCGAGTTGTAAAATGGAGGTTCAGGGCACTGCAATTCACAAACCTGCAGAGTTATAAATGATAACTCTCGTCCACAAATATATTGAGGGAAGGCAAAGAAGAGGATTTGAAATCAAGGCAGAATTGCACGAAACAGATTTCAGGAGGTAGATACGAATCGCCTTTAAAACACATGAAAAGCGGCAAAACGTTGACAATGATGCCCTTGGCCAAAAAGGGCGTATGCGTTTTTTCCTGAATATATTCAGGAAAAAACGCATACGCCCTTTTTGGCCAACCAAGCAACCTGGAAAGGCAAATCAGCGCTACAGAGAAGTCTCGCTTCCCATCGGTCAAAAGGGCCATGCTGAAAAAAGTGTCAAAACCAGAAATGCAGGACAGGCCATGGAGAAATGGGAGCCTTGCTACACTGATGGGCGGGATGTAAATTGCCAACAGCCACTCTGGAGAAGTGTACGGTGTGTCCTGAAACATCTGAAAAACACAGCTTAGAGAGCATAGGGCACTTCCACTCATGGGGGTATAAATTGGGAAAATGAAAAATCAGCAAGACACAAGCACCCCAAAGTTGAGGGCTGCTCTGTTGACAAGGACCTCCACTTCATTCCACCTTAAATATCCCAGGAAAGAGAAAAATGGATAAAGAAGTTGTGGTCCTTATGTACAATGGAATATCACTCAGCCATGAAATCAATGTCATAAGGTTAGTAGCAGCATGATGAGTGGATTTAGGTACGACGATTCTAAGTGAAATAAGTCACACAGAAAAGGACACTTCTCATAAGGTATCACTGATAGAGGGAATGTAAAAACCGTTACACTTGAACTGAATTACAAAACAGAACAGAGTCACACATGCAGAAAACACACTATGGCTGCTTAACGGGAAAGGTGAGGTGGGGTGATACATAAAACAAGGTATCAAATTAGCTCAGATACCGTTCCATAAACCCAATATGTAGTAGACAAGACCTACTCCTTGCTCAGAGAACTGTACTCAACACGCCCTATTCACCGCACAAGAATATATCTGACTGGTAATAATCTTGAAACCTATGTATTGATATCTCTCTGTTAGTGTGTCAAGTGGGTGTAAAGCGGCATAAACACAGCCGTGAAAAGCAGCTAAACCCCATTATGAAAATAAATTACTTTGAAAAACCCATGCAACAACGACAGTGAAAGAGATAGAAATTCTTACACAATGAGTTCAGGGGCTGTGATGCAACCTGGATTGACCATATCTAGACCCACAGCTGGATGAGACATAAGGGTGGACACTCTTGGGGCTGAGAGGTTTGGTGAGGTTGGGTGAGCAAACGCAGACCCTTTAAAGTAATACTGCGTGGGACCCATCGCATGGGTCCCAAATCTCCAGCTTCAAGGGCATCTTCCTACATCGAAAACATGCATGAGAAACCCAGAAGATGGTACACCGTGTGATGGGGAAAGGTTTCTAAAACGCACCTCATTTCTCATCTCCTTGTGCCCGGGTTCGCCATTCCAGCCACTTTACTAGCAATCTCCCTACTTGGAGCATCAGCACCTTTAACCTCCTGTTCCGTACAGGTTGCAATTTGTCCTGAGGATGAACGGGAAGACGGGGAACCAACGAGAGACTAGCTCTTGGTGTTGGGACAGGCACAGGTCACTCTATTTTCCCATCAGGAAGAAGAATTAACCACAGGCTCAGCCTGCCCCCCAGAACCAGAACAGGGCCTGAAGCCATCCTGCGCTTTTGCGGCCAGCTCCCAAAAAAGCGAGTTGTAAAATGGAGGTTCAGGGCACTGCAATTCACAAACCTGCAGAGTTATAAATGATAACTCTCGTCCACAAATATATTGAGGGAAGGCAAAGAAGAGGATTTGAAATCAAGGCAGAATTGCACGAAACAGATTTCAGGAGGTAGATACGAATCGCCTTTAAAGCACATGAAAAGCGGCAAAACGTTGACAATGATGCCCTTGGCCAAAAAGGGCGTATGCGTTTTTTCCTGAATATATTCAGGAAAAAACGCATACGCCCTTTTTGGCCAACCAAGCAACCTGGAAAGGCAAATCAGCGCTACAGAGAAGTCTCGCTTCCCATCGGTCAAAAGGGCCATGCTGAAAAAAGTGTCAAAACCAGAAATGCAGGACAGGCCATGGAGAAATGGGAGCCTTGCTACACTGATGGGCGGGATGTAAATTGCCAACAGCCACTCTGGAGAAGTGTACGGTGTGTCCTGAAACATCTGAAAAACACAGCTTAGAGAGCATAGGGCACTTCCACTCATGGGGGTATAAATTGGGAAAATGAAAAATCAGCAAGACACAAGCACCCCAAAGTTGAGGGCTGCTCTGTTGACAAGGACCTCCACTTCATTCCACCTTAAATATCCCAGGAAAGAGAAAAATGGATAAAGAAGTTGTCGTCCTTATGTACAATGGAATATCACTCAGCCATGAAATCAATGTCATAAGGTTAGTAGCAGCATGATGAGTGGATTTAGGTACGACGATTCTAAGAGAAATAAGTCACACAGAAAAGGACACTTCTCATAAGGTATCACTTATAGAGGGAATGTAAAAACCGTTACACTTGAACTGAATTACAAAACAGAACAGAGTCACACATGCAGAAAACACACTATGGCTGCTTAACGGGAAAGGTGAGGTGGGGTGATACATAAAACAAGGTATCAAATTAGCTCAGATACCGTTCCATAAACCCAATATGTAGTAGACAAGACCTACTCCTTGCTCAGAGAACTGTACTCAACACGCCCTATTCACCGCACAAGAATATATCTGACTGGTAATAATCTTGAAACCTATGTATTGATATCTCTCTGTTAGTGTGTCAAGTGGGTGTAAAGCGGCATAAACACAGCCGTGAAAAGCAGCTAAACCCCATTATGAAAATAAATTACTTTGAAAAACCCATGAAACAACGACAGTGAAAGAGATAGAAATTCTTACACAATGAGTTCAGGGGCTGTGATGCAACCTGGATTGACCATATCTAGACCCACAGCTGGATGAGACATAAGGGTGGACACTCTTGGGGCTGAGAGGTTTGGTGAGGTTGGGTGAGCAAACGCAGACCCTTTAAAGTAATACTGCGTGGGACCCATCGCATGGGTCCCAAATCTGCAGCTTCAAGGGCATCTTCCTACATCGAAAACATGCATGAGAAACCCAGAAGATGGTACACCGTGTGATGGGGAAAGGTTTCTAAAACGCACCTCATTTCTCATCTCCTTGTGCCCGGGTTCACCATTCCAGCCACTTTACTAGCAATCTCCCTACTTGGAGCATCAGCACCTTTAACCTCCTGTTCCGTACAGGTTGCAATTTGTCCTGAGGATGAACGGGAAGACGGGGAACCAACGAGAGACTAGCTCTTGGTGTTGGGACAGGCACAGGTCACTCTATTTTCCCATCAGGAAGAAGAATTAACCACAGGCTCAGCCTGCCCCCCAGAACCAGAACAGGGCCTGAAGCCATCCTGCGCTTTTGCGGCCAGCTCCCAAAAAAGCGAGTTGTAAAATGGAGGTTCAGGGCACTGCAATTCACAAACCTGCAGAGTTATAAATGATAACTCTCGTCCACAAATATATTGAGGGAAGGCAAAGAAGAGGATTTGAAATCAAGGCAGAATTGCACGAAACAGATTTCAGGAGGTAGATACGAATCGCCTTTAAAGCACATGAAAAGCGGCAAAACGTTGACAATGATGCCCTTGGCCAAAAAGGGCGTATGCGTTTTTTCCTGAATATATTCAGGAAAAAACGCATACGCCCTTTTTGGCCAACCAAGCAACCTGGAAAGGCAAATCAGCGCTACAGAGAAGTCTCGCTTCCCATCGGTCAAAAGGGCCATGCTGAAAAAAGTGTCAAAACCAGAAATGCAGGACAGGCCATGGAGAAATGGGAGCCTTGCTACACTGATGGGCGGGATGTAAATTGCCAACAGCCACTCTGGAGAAGTGTACGGTGTGTCCTGAAACATCTGAAAAACACAGCTTAGAGAGCATAGGGCACTTCCACTCATGGGGGTATAAATTGGGAAAATGAAAAATCAGCAAGACACAAGCACCCCAAAGTTGAGGGCTGCTCTGTTGACAAGGACCTCCACTTCATTCCACCTTAAATATCCCAGGAAAGAGAAAAATGGATAAAGAAGTTGTCGTCCTTATGTACAATGGAATATCACTCAGCCATGAAATCAATGTCATAAGGTTAGTAGCAGCATGATGAGTGGATTTAGGTACGACGATTCTAAGAGAAATAAGTCACACAGAAAAGGACACTTCTCATAAGGTATCACTTATAGAGGGAATGTAAAAACCGTTACACTTGAACTGAATTACAAAACAGAACAGAGTCACACATGCAGAAAACAGACTATGGCTGCTTAACGGGAAAGGTGAGGTGGGGTGATACATAAAACAAGGGTATCAAATTAGCTCAGATACCGTTCCATAAATCCAATATGTAATAGACAAGACCTACTCCTTGCTCAGAGAACTGGACTCAACACGTCCTATTCACCGCACAAGAATATATCTGACTAGTAATAATCTTAAAACCTATGTATTGATATCTCTCTGTTAGTGTGTCAAGTGGGTGTAAAGCGGCATAAACACAGCCGTGAAAAGCAGCTAAACCCCATTATGAAAATAAATTACTTTGTAAAACCCATGAAACAACGACAGTGAAAGAGATAGAAATTCTTACACAATGAGTTCAGGGGCTGTGATGCAACCTGGATTGACCATATCTAGACCCACAGCTGGATGAGACATAAGGGTGGACACTCTTGGGGCTGAGAGGTTTGGTGAGGTTGGGTGAGCAAACGCAGACCCTTTAAAGTAATACTGCGTGGTACCCATCGCATGGGTCCCAAATCTCCAGGTTCAAGGGCATCTTCCTACATCGAAAACATGCATGAGAAACTCACAAGATGGTACACCGTGTGATGGGGAAAGGTTTCTAAAACGCACCTCATTTCTCATCTCCTTGTGCCCGGGTTCGCCATTCCAGTCGCTTTACTAGCAATCTCCCTACTTGGAGCATCAGCACCTTTGACCTCCTGTTCCGTACAGGTTGCAATTTGTCCTGAGGATGAACGGGAAGACGGGGAACCAACGAGAGACTAGCTCTTGGTGTCGGGACAGGCACAGGTCACTCTATTTTCCCATCAGGAAGAAGAATTAACCACAGGCTCAGCCTGCCCCCCGGAACCAGAACAGGGCCTGAAGCCATCCTGCGCTTTTGCGGCCAGCTCCCAAAAAAGCGAGTTGTAAAATGGAGGTTCAGGGCACTGCAATTCACAAACCTGCAGAGTTATAAATGATAACTCTCGTCCACAAATATATTGAGGGAAGGCAAAGAAGAGGATTTGAAATCAAGGCAGAATTGCACGAAACAGATTTCAGGAGGTAGATACGAATCGCCTTTAAAGCACATGAAAAGCGGCAAAACGTTGACAATGATGCCCTTGGCCAAAAAGGGCGTATGCGTTTTTTCCTGAATATATTCAGGAAAAAACGCATACGCCCTTTTTGGCCAACCAAGCAACCTGGAAAGGCAAATCAGCGCTACAGAGAAGTCTCGCTTCCCATCGGTCAAAAGGGTCATGCTGAAAAAAGTGTCAAAACCAGAAATGCAGGACAGGCCATGGAGAAATGGGAGCCTTGCTACACTGATGTTCGGGATGTAAATTGCCAACAGCCACTCTGGAGAAGTGTACGGTGTGTCCTGAAACATCTAAAAAACACAGCTTAGAGAGCATAGGGCACTTCCACTCATGGGGGTATAAATTGGGAAAATGAAAAATCAGCAAGACACAAGCACCCCAAAGTTGAGGGCTGCTCTGTTGACAAGGACCTCCACTTCATTCCACCTTAAATATCCCAGGAAAGAGAAAAAAGGATAAAGAAGTTGTGGTCCTTATGTACAATGGAATATCACTCAGCCATGAAATCAATGTCATAAGGTTAGTAGCAGCATGATGAGTGGATTTAGGTACGACGATTCTAAGTGAAATAAGTCACACAGAAATGGACACTTCTCATAAGGTATCACTGATAGAGGGAATGTAAAAACCGTTACACTTGAACTGAATTACAAAACAGAACAGAGTCACACATGCAGAAAACACACTATGGCTGCTTAACGGGAAAGGTGAGGTGGGGTGATACATAAAACAAGGGTATCAAATTAGCTCAGATACCGTTCCATAAACCCAATATGTAGTAGACAAGACCTACTCCTTGCTCAGAGAACTGTACTCAACACGCCCTATTCACCGCACAAGAATATATCTGACTGGTAATAATCTTGAAACCTATGTATTGATATCTCTCTGTTAGTGTGTCAAGTGGGTGTAAAGCGGCATAAACACAGCCGTGAAAAGCAGCTAAACCCCATTATGAAAATAAATTACTTTGAAAAACCCATGAAACAACGACAGTGAAAGAGATAGAAATTCTTACACAATGAGTTCAGGGGCTGTGATGCAACCTGGATTGACCATATCTAGACCCACAGCTGGATGAGACATAAGGGTGGACACTCTTGGGGCTGAGAGGTTTGGTGAGGTTGGGTGAGCAAACGCAGACCCTTTAAAGTAATACTGCGTGGGACCCATCGCATGGGTCCCAAATCTCCAGCTTCAAGGGCATCTTCCTACATCGAAAACATGCATGAGAAACCCAGAAGATGGTACACCGTGTGATGGGGAAAGGTTTCTAAAACGCACCTCATTTCTCATCTCCTTGTGCCCGGGTTCGCCATTCCAGCCACTTTACTAGCAATCTCCCTACTTGGAGCATCAGCACCTTTAACCTCCTGTTCCGTACAGGTTGCAATTTGTCCTGAGGATGAACGGGAAGACGGGGAACCAACGAGAGACTAGCTCTTGGTGTTGGGACAGGCACAGGTCACTCTATTTTCCCATCAGGAAGAAGAATTAACCACAGGCTCAGCCTGCCCCCCGGAACCAGAACAGGGCCTGAAGCCATCCTGCGCTTTTGCGGCCAGCTCCCAAAAAAGCGAGTTGTAAAATGGAGGTTCAGGGCACTGCAATTCACAAACCTGCAGAGTTATAAATGATAACTCTCGTCCACAAATATATTGAGGGAAGGCAAAGAAGAGGATTTGAAATCAAGGCAGAATTGCACGAAACAGATTTCAGGAGGTAGATACGAATCGCCTTTAAAGCACATGAAAAGCGGCAAAACGTTGACAATGATGCCCTTGGCCAAAAAGGGCGTATGCGTTTTTTCCTGAATATATTCAGGAAAAAACGCATACGCCCTTTTTGGCCAACCAAGCAACCTGGAAAGGCAAATCAGCGCTACAGAGAAGTCTCGCTTCCCATCGGTCAAAAGGGCCATGCTGAAAAAAGTGTCAAAACCAGAAATGCAGGACAGGCCATGGAGAAATGGGACCCTTGCTACACTGATGGGCGGGATGTAAATTGCCAACAGCCACTCTGGAGAAGTGTACGGTGTGTCCTGAAACATCTGAAAAACACAGCTGAGAGAGCATACGGCACTTCCACTCATGGGGGTATAAATTGGGAAAATGAAAAATCAGCAAGACACAAGCACCCCAAAGTTGAGGGCTGCTCTGTTGACAAGGACCTCCACTTCATTCCACCTTAAATATCCCAGGAAAGAGAAAAATGGATAAAGAAGTTGTCGTCCTTATGTACAATGGAATATCACTCAGCCATGAAATCAATGTCATAAGGTTAGTAGCAGCATGATGAGTGGATTTAGGTACGACGATTCTAAGAGAAATAAGTCACACAGAAAAGGACACTTCTCATAAGGTATCACTTATAGAGGGAATGTAAAAACCGTTACACTTGAACTGAATTACAAAACAGAACAGAGTCACACATGCAGAAAACACACTATGGCTGCTTAACGGGAAAGGTGAGGTGGGGTGATACATAAAACAAGGGTATCAAATTAGCTCAGATACCGTTCCATAAACCCAATATGTAATAGACAAGACCTACTCCTTGCTCAGAGAACTGGACTCAACACGCCCTATTCACCGCACAAGAATATATCTGACTAGTAATAATCTTAAAACCTATGTATTGATATCTCTCTGTTAGTGTGTCAAGTGGGTGTAAAGCGGCATAAACACAGCCGTGAAAAGCAGCTAAACCCCATTATGAAAATAAATTACTTTGTAAAACCCATGAAACAACGACAGTGAAAGAGATAGAAATTCTTACACAATGAGTTCAGGGGCTGTGATGCAACCTGGATTGACCATATCTAGACCCACAGCTGGATGAGACATAAGGGTGGACACTCTTGGGGCTGAGAGGTTTGGTGAGGTTGGGTGAGCAAACGCAGACCCTTTAAAGTAATACTGCGTGGTACCCATCGCATGGGTCCCAAATCTCCAGGTTCAAGGGCATCTTCCTACATCGAAAACATGCATGAGAAACCCAGAAGATGGTACACCGTGTGATGGGGAAAGGTTTCTAAAACGCACCTCATTTCTCATCTTCTTGTGCCCGGGTTCGCCATTCCAGTCGCTTTACTAGCAATCTCCCTACTTGGAGCATCAGCACCTTTAACCTCCTGTTCCGTACAGGTTGCAATTTGTCCTGAGGATGAACGGGAAGACGGGGAACCAACGAGAGACTAGCTCTTGGTGTCGGGACAGGCACAGGTCACTCTATTTTCCCATCAGGAAGAAGAATTAACCACAGGCTCAGCCTGCCCCCCGGAACCAGAACAGGGCCTGAAGCCATCCTGCGCTTTTGCGGCCAGCTCCCAAAAAAGCGAGTTGTAAAATGGAGGTTCAGGGCACTGCAATTCACAAACCTGCAGAGTTATAAATGATAACTCTCGTCCACAAATATATTGAGGGAAGGCAAAGAAGAGGATTTGAAATCAAGGCAGAATTGCACGAAACAGATTTCAGGAGGTAGATACGAATCGCCTTTAAAGCACATGAAAAGCGGCAAAACGTTGACAATGATGCCCTTGGCCAAAAAGGGCGTATGCGTTTTTTCCTGAATATATTCAGGAAAAAACGCATACGCCCTTTTTGGCCAACCAAGCAACCTGGAAAGGCAAATCAGCGCTACAGAGAAGTCTCGCTTCCCATCGGTCAAAAGGGCCATGCTGAAAAAAGTGTCAAAACCAGAAATGCAGGACAGGCCATGGAGAAATGGGAGCCTTGCTACACTGATGGGCGGGATGTAAATTGCCAACAGCCACTCTGGAGAAGTGTACGGTGAGTCCTGAAACATCTAAAAAACACAGATTAGAGAGCATAGGGCACTTCCACTCATGGGGGTATAAATTGGGAAAATGAAAAATCAGCAAGACACAAGCACCCCAAAGTTGAGGGCTGCTCTGTTGACAAGGACCTCCACTTCATTCCACCTTAAATATCCCAGGAAAGAGAAAAATGGATAAAGAAGTTGTGGTCCTTATGTACAATGGAATATCACTCAGCCATGAAATCAATGTCATAAGGTTAGTAGCAGCATGATGAGTGGATTTAGGTACGACGATTCTAAGTGAAATAAGTCACACAGAAAAGGACACTTCTCATAAGGTATCACTGATAGAGGGAATGTAAAAACCGTTACACTTGAACTGAATTACAAAACAGAACAGAGTCACACATGCAGAAAACACACTATGGCTGCTTAACGGGAAAGGTGAGGTGGGGTGATACATAAAACAAGGGTATCAAATTAGCTCAGATACCGTTCCATAAACCCAATATGTAGTAGACAAGACCTACTCCTTGCTCAGAGAACTGGACTCAACACGCCCTATTCACCGCACAAGAATATATCTGACTAGTAATAATCTTAAAACCTATGTATTGATATCTCTCTGTTAGTGTGTCAAGTGGGTGTAAAGCGGCATAAACACAGCCGTGAAAAGCAGCTAAACCCCATTATGAAAATAAATTACTTTGTAAAACCCATGAAACAACGACAGTGAAAGAGATAGAAATTCTTACACAATGAGTTCAGGGGCTGTGATGCAACCTGGATTGACCATATCTAGACCCACAGCTGGATGAGACATAAGGGTGGACACTCTTGGGGCTGAGAGGTTTGGTGAGGTTGGGTGAGCAAACGCAGACCCTTTAAAGTAATACTGCGTGGTACCCATCGCATGGGTCCCAAATCTCCAGGTTCAAGGGCATCTTCCTACATCGAAAACATGCATGAGAAACCCAGAAGATGGTACACCGTGTGATGGGGAAAGGTTTCTAAAACGCACCTCATTTCTCATCTCCTTGTGCCCGGGTTCGCCATTCCAGTCGCTTTACTAGCAATCTCCCTACTTGGAGCATCAGCACCTTTAACCTCCTGTTCCGTACAGGTTGCAATTTGTCCTGAGGATGAACGGGAAGACGGGGAACCAACGAGAGACTAGCTCTTGGTGTCGGGACAGGCACAGGTCACTCTATTTTCCCATCAGGAAGAAGAATTAACCACAGGCTCAGCCTGCCCCCCGGAACCAGAACAGGGCCTGAAGCCATCCTGCGCTTTTGCGGCCAGCTCCCAAAAAAGCTAGTTGTAAAATGGAGGTTCAGGGCACTGCAATTCACAAACCTGCAGAGTTATAAATGATAACTCTCGTCCACAAATATATTGAGGGAAGGCAAAGAAGAGGATTTGAAATCAAGGCAGAATTGCACGAAACAGATTTCAGGAGGTAGATACGAATCGCCTTTAAAGCACATGAAAAGCGGCAAAACGTTGACAATGATGCCCTTGGCCAAAAAGGGCGTATGCGTTTTTTCCTGAATATATTCAGGAAAAAACGCATAGGCCTTTTTGGCCAACCAAGCAACCTGGAAAGGCAAATCAGCGCTACAGAGAAGTCTCGCTTCCCATCGGTCAAAAGGGCCATGCTGAAAAAAGTGTCAAAACCAGAAATGCAGGACAGGCCATGGAGAAATGGGAGCCTTGCTACACTGATGCGCAGGATGTAAATTGCCAACAGCCACTCTGGAGAAGTGTACGGTGAGTCCTGAAACATCTAAAAAACACAGCTTAGAGAGCATAGGGCACTTCCACTCATGGGGGTATAAATTGGGAAAATGAAAAATCAGCAAGACACAAGCACCCCAAAGTTGAGGGCTGCTCTGTTGACAAGGACCTCCACTTCATTCCACCTTAAATATCCCAGGAAAGAGAAAAATGGATAAAGAAGATGTGGACCTTATGTACAATGGAATATCACTCAGCCATGAAATCAATGTCATAAGGTTAGTAGCAGCATGATGAGTGGATTTAGGTACGACGATTCTAAGTGAAATAAGTCACACAGAAAAGGACACTTCTCATAAGGTATCACTTTTAGAGGGAATGTAAAAACCGTTACACTTGAACTGAATTACAAAACAGAACAGAGTCACACATGCAGAAAACAGACTATGGCTTCTTAACGGGAAAGGTGAGGTGGGGTGATACATAAAACAAGGGTATCAAATTAGCTCAGATACTGTTCCATAAACCCAATATGTAGTAGACAAGACCTACTCCTTGCTCAGAGAACTGGACTCAACACGCCCTATTCACCGCACAAGAATATATCTGACTGGTAATAATCTTAAAACCTATGTATTGATATCTCTCTGTTAGTGTGTCAAGTGGGTGTGAAGCGGCATAAACACAGCCGTGAAAAGCAGCTAAACCCCATTATGAAAATAAATTACTTTGAAACACCCATGAAACAACGACAGTGAAAGAGATAGAAATTCTTACACAATGAGTTCAGGGGCTGTGATGCAACCTGGATTGACCATATCTAGACCCACAGCTGGATGAGACATAAGGGTGGACACTCTTGGGGCTGAGAGGTTTGGTGAGGTTGGGTGAGCAAACGCAGACCCTTTAAAGTAATACTGCGTGGTACCCATCGCATGGGTCCCAAATCTCCAGGTTCAAGGGCATCTTCCTACATCGAAAACATGCATGAGAAACCCAGAAGATGGTACACCGTGTGATGGGGAAAGGTTTCTAAAACGCACCTCATTTCTCATCTCCTTGTGCCCGGGTTCGCCATTCCAGCCACTTTACTAGCAATCTCCCTACTTGGAGCATCAGCACCTTTAACCTCCTGTTCCGTACAGGTTGCAATTTGTCCTGAGGATGAACGGGAAGACGGGGAACCAACGAGAGACTAGCTCTTGGTGTCGGGACAGGCACAGGTCACTCTATTTTCCCATCAGGAAGAAGAATTAACCACAGGCTCAGCCTGCCCCCCGGAACCAGAACAGGGCCTGAAGCCATCCTGCGCTTTTGCGGCCAGCTCCCAAAAAAGCGAGTTGTAAAATGGAGGTTCAGGGCACTGCAATTCACAAACCTGCAGAGTTATAAATGATAACTCTCGTCCACAAATATATTGAGGGAAGGCAAAGAAGAGGATTTGAAATCAAGGCAGAATTGCACGAAACAGATTTCAGGAGGTAGATACGAATCGCCTTTAAAGCACATGAAAAGCGGCAAAACGTTGACAATGATGCCCTTGGCCAAAAAGGGCGTATGCGTTTTTTCCTGAATATATTCAGGAAAAAACGCATACGCCCTTTTTGGCCAACCAAGCAACCTGGAAAGGCAAATCAGCGCTACAGAGAAGTCTCGCTTCCCATCGGTCAAAAGGGCCATGCTGAAAAAAGTGTCAAAACCAGAAATGCAGGACAGGCCATGGAGAAATGGGACCCTTGCTACACTGATGGGCGGGATGTAAATTGCCAACAGCCACTCTGGAGAAGTGTACGGTGTGTCCTGAAACATCTGAAAAACACAGCTGAGAGAGCATACGGCACTTCCACTCATGGGGGTATAAATTGGGAAAATGAAAAATCAGCAAGACACAAGCACCCCAAAGTTGAGGGCTGCTCTGTTGACAAGGACCTCCACTTCATTCCACCTTAAATATCCCAGGAAAGAGAAAAATGGATAAAGAAGTTGTCGTCCTTATGTACAATGGAATATCACTCAGCCATGAAATCAATGTCATAAGGTTAGTAGCAGCATGATGAGTGGATTTAGGTACGACGATTCTAAGAGAAATAAGTCACACAGAAAAGGACACTTCTCATAAGGTATCACTTATAGAGGGAATGTAAAAACCGTTACACTTGAACTGAATTACAAAACAGAACAGAGTCACACATGCAGAAAACACACTATGGCTGCTTAACGGGAAAGGTGAGGTGGGGTGATACATAAAACAAGGGTATCAAATTAGCTCAGATACCGTTCCATAAACCCAATATGTAATAGACAAGACCTACTCCTTGCTCAGAGAACTGGACTCAACACGCCCTATTCACCGCACAAGAATATATCTGACTAGTAATAATCTTAAAACCTATGTATTGATATCTCTCTGTTAGTGTGTCAAGTGGGTGTAAAGCGGCATAAACACAGCCGTGAAAAGCAGCTAAACCCCATTATGAAAATAAATTACTTTGTAAAACCCATGAAACAACGACAGTGAAAGAGATAGAAATTCTTACACAATGAGTTCAGGGGCTGTGATGCAACCTGGATTGACCATATCTAGACCCACAGCTGGATGAGACATAAGGGTGGACACTCTTGGGGCTGAGAGGTTTGGTGAGGTTGGGTGAGCAAACGCAGACCCTTTAAAGTAATACTGCGTGGTACCCATCGCATGGGTCCCAAATCTCCAGGTTCAAGGGCATCTTCCTACATCGAAAACATGCATGAGAAACCCAGAAGATGGTACACCGTGTGATGGGGAAAGGTTTCTAAAACGCACCTCATTTCTCATCTTCTTGTGCCCGGGTTCGCCATTCCAGTCGCTTTACTAGCAATCTCCCTACTTGGAGCATCAGCACCTTTAACCTCCTGTTCCGTACAGGTTGCAATTTGTCCTGAGGATGAACGGGAAGACGGGGAACCAACGAGAGACTAGCTCTTGGTGTCGGGACAGGCACAGGTCACTCTATTTTCCCATCAGGAAGAAGAATTAACCACAGGCTCAGCCTGCCCCCCGGAACCAGAACAGGGCCTGAAGCCATCCTGCGCTTTTGCGGCCAGCTCCCAAAAAAGCGAGTTGTAAAATGGAGGTTCAGGGCACTGCAATTCACAAACCTGCAGAGTTATAAATGATAACTCTCGTCCACAAATATATTGAGGGAAGGCAAAGAAGAGGATTTGAAATCAAGGCAGAATTGCACGAAACAGATTTCAGGAGGTAGATACGAATCGCCTTTAAAGCACATGAAAAGCGGCAAAACGTTGACAATGATGCCCTTGGCCAAAAAGGGCGTATGCGTTTTTTCCTGAATATATTCAGGAAAAAACGCATACGCCCTTTTTGGCCAACCAAGCAACCTGGAAAGGCAAATCAGCGCTACAGAGAAGTCTCGCTTCCCATCGGTCAAAAGGGCCATGCTGAAAAAAGTGTCAAAACCAGAAATGCAGGACAGGCCATGGAGAAATGGGAGCCTTGCTACACTGATGGGCGGGATGTAAATTGCCAACAGCCACTCTGGAGAAGTGTACGGTGAGTCCTGAAACATCTAAAAAACACAGATTAGAGAGCATAGGGCACTTCCACTCATGGGGGTATAAATTGGGAAAATGAAAAATCAGCAAGACACAAGCACCCCAAAGTTGAGGGCTGCTCTGTTGACAAGGACCTCCACTTCATTCCACCTTAAATATCCCAGGAAAGAGAAAAATGGATAAAGAAGTTGTGGTCCTTATGTACAATGGAATATCACTCAGCCATGAAATCAATGTCATAAGGTTAGTAGCAGCATGATGAGTGGATTTAGGTACGACGATTCTAAGTGAAATAAGTCACACAGAAAAGGACACTTCTCATAAGGTATCACTGATAGAGGGAATGTAAAAACCGTTACACTTGAACTGAATTACAAAACAGAACAGAGTCACACATGCAGAAAACACACTATGGCTGCTTAACGGGAAAGGTGAGGTGGGGTGATACATAAAACAAGGGTATCAAATTAGCTCAGATACCGTTCCATAAACCCAATATGTAGTAGACAAGACCTACTCCTTGCTCAGAGAACTGGACTCAACACGCCCTATTCACCGCACAAGAATATATCTGACTAGTAATAATCTTAAAACCTATGTATTGATATCTCTCTGTTAGTGTGTCAAGTGGGTGTAAAGCGGCATAAACACAGCCGTGAAAAGCAGCTAAACCCCATTATGAAAATAAATTACTTTGTAAAACCCATGAAACAACGACAGTGAAAGAGATAGAAATTCTTACACAATGAGTTCAGGGGCTGTGATGCAACCTGGATTGACCATATCTAGACCCACAGCTGGATGAGACATAAGGGTGGACACTCTTGGGGCTGAGAGGTTTGGTGAGGTTGGGTGAGCAAACGCAGACCCTTTAAAGTAATACTGCGTGGTACCCATCGCATGGGTCCCAAATCTCCAGGTTCAAGGGCATCTTCCTACATCGAAAACATGCATGAGAAACCCAGAAGATGGTACACCGTGTGATGGGGAAAGGTTTCTAAAACGCACCTCATTTCTCATCTCCTTGTGCCCGGGTTCGCCATTCCAGTCGCTTTACTAGCAATCTCCCTACTTGGAGCATCAGCACCTTTAACCTCCTGTTCCGTACAGGTTGCAATTTGTCCTGAGGATGAACGGGAAGACGGGGAACCAACGAGAGACTAGCTCTTGGTGTCGGGACAGGCACAGGTCACTCTATTTTCCCATCAGGAAGAAGAATTAACCACAGGCTCAGCCTGCCCCCCGGAACCAGAACAGGGCCTGAAGCCATCCTGCGCTTTTGCGGCCAGCTCCCAAAAAAGCTAGTTGTAAAATGGAGGTTCAGGGCACTGCAATTCACAAACCTGCAGAGTTATAAATGATAACTCTCGTCCACAAATATATTGAGGGAAGGCAAAGAAGAGGATTTGAAATCAAGGCAGAATTGCACGAAACAGATTTCAGGAGGTAGATACGAATCGCCTTTAAAGCACATGAAAAGCGGCAAAACGTTGACAATGATGCCCTTGGCCAAAAAGGGCGTATGCGTTTTTTCCTGAATATATTCAGGAAAAAACGCATAGGCCTTTTTGGCCAACCAAGCAACCTGGAAAGGCAAATCAGCGCTACAGAGAAGTCTCGCTTCCCATCGGTCAAAAGGGCCATGCTGAAAAAAGTGTCAAAACCAGAAATGCAGGACAGGCCATGGAGAAATGGGAGCCTTGCTACACTGATGCGCAGGATGTAAATTGCCAACAGCCACTCTGGAGAAGTGTACGGTGAGTCCTGAAACATCTAAAAAACACAGCTTAGAGAGCATAGGGCACTTCCACTCATGGGGGTATAAATTGGGAAAATGAAAAATCAGCAAGACACAAGCACCCCAAAGTTGAGGGCTGCTCTGTTGACAAGGACCTCCACTTCATTCCACCTTAAATATCCCAGGAAAGAGAAAAATGGATAAAGAAGATGTGGACCTTATGTACAATGGAATATCACTCAGCCATGAAATCAATGTCATAAGGTTAGTAGCAGCATGATGAGTGGATTTAGGTACGACGATTCTAAGTGAAATAAGTCACACAGAAAAGGACACTTCTCATAAGGTATCACTTTTAGAGGGAATGTAAAAACCGTTACACTTGAACTGAATTACAAAACAGAACAGAGTCACACATGCAGAAAACAGACTATGGCTTCTTAACGGGAAAGGTGAGGTGGGGTGATACATAAAACAAGGGTATCAAATTAGCTCAGATACTGTTCCATAAACCCAATATGTAGTAGACAAGACCTACTCCTTGCTCAGAGAACTGGACTCAACACGCCCTATTCACCGCACAAGAATATATCTGACTGGTAATAATCTTAAAACCTATGTATTGATATCTCTCTGTTAGTGTGTCAAGTGGGTGTGAAGCGGCATAAACACAGCCGTGAAAAGCAGCTAAACCCCATTATGAAAATAAATTACTTTGAAACACCCATGAAACAACGACAGTGAAAGAGATAGAAATTCTTACACAATGAGTTCAGGGGCTGTGATGCAACCTGGATTGACCATATCTAGACCCACAGCTGGATGAGACATAAGGGTGGACACTCTTGGGGCTGAGAGGTTTGGTGAGGTTGGGTGAGCAAACGCAGACCCTTTAAAGTAATACTGCGTGGTACCCATCGCATGGGTCCCAAATCTCCAGGTTCAAGGGCATCTTCCTACATCGAAAACATGCATGAGAAACCCAGAAGATGGTACACCGTGTGATGGGGAAAGGTTTCTAAAACGCACCTCATTTCTCATCTCCTTGTGCCCGGGTTCGCCATTCCAGCCACTTTACTAGCAATCTCCCTACTTGGAGCATCAGCACCTTTAACCTCCTGTTCCGTACAGGTTGCAATTTGTCCTGAGGATGAACGGGAAGACGGGGAACCAACGAGAGACTAGCTCTTGGTGTCGGGACAGGCACAGGTCACTCTATTTTCCCATCAGGAAGAAGAATTAACCACAGGCTCAGCCTGCCCCCCGGAACCAGAACAGGGCCTGAAGCCATCCTGCGCTTTTGCGGCCAGCTCCCAAAAAAGCGAGTTGTAAAATGGAGGTTCAGGGCACTGCAATTCACAAACCTGCAGAGTTATAAATGATAACTCTCGTCCACAAATATATTGAGGGAAGGCAAAGAAGAGGATTTGAAATCAAGGCAGAATTGCACGAAACAGATTTCAGGAGGTAGATACGAATCGCCTTTAAAGCACATGAAAAGCGGCAAAACGTTGACAATGATGCCCTTGGCCAAAAAGGGCGTATGCGTTTTTTCCTGAATATATTCAGGAAAAAACGCATACGCCCTTTTTGGCCAACCAAGCAACCTGGAAAGGCAAATCAGCGCTACAGAGAAGTCTCGCTTCCCATCTGTCAAAAGGGCCATGCTGAAAAAAGTCTCAAAACCAGAAATGCAGGACAGGCCATGGAGAAATGGGAGCCTTGCTACACTGATGGGCGGGATGTAAATTGCCAACAGCCACTCTGGAGAAGTGTACGGTGTGTCCTGAAACATCTGAAAAACACAGCTTAGAGAGCATAGGGCACTTCCACTCATGGGGGTATAAATTGGGAAAATGAAAAATCAGCAAGACACAAGCACCCCAAAGTTGAGGGCTGCTCTGTTGACAAGGACCTCCACTTCATTCCACCTTAAATATCCCAGGAAAGAGAAAAATGGATAAAGAAGTTGTGGTCCTTATGTACAATGGAATATCACTCAGCCATGAAATCAATGTCATAAGGTTAGTAGCAGCATGATGAGTGGATTTAGGTACGACGATTCTAAGTGAAATAAGTCACACAGAAAAGGACACTTCTCATAAGGTATCACTTTTAGAGGGAATGTAAAAACCGTTACACTTGAACTGAATTACAAAACAGAACAGAGTCACACATGCAGAAAACAGACTATGGCTGCTTAACGGGAAAGGTGAGGTGGGGTGATACATAAAACAAGGGTATCAAATTAGCTCAGATACTGTTCCATAAACCCAATATGTAGTAGACAAGACCTACTCCTTGCTCAGAGAACTGGACTCAACACGCCCTATTCACCGCACAAGAATATATCTGACTGGTAATAATCTTAAAACCTATGTATTGATATCTCTCTGTTAGTGTGTCAAGTGGGTGTGAAGCGGCATAAACACAGCCGTGAAAAGCAGCTAAACCCCATTATGAAAATAAATTACTTTGAAAAACCCATGAAACAACGACAGTGAAAGAGATAGAAATTCTTACACAATGAGTTCAGGGGCTGTGATGCAACCTGGATTGACCATATCTAGACCCACAGCTGGATGAGACATAAGGGTGGACACTCTTGGGGCTGAGAGGTTTGGTGAGGTTGGGTGAGCAAACGCAGATCCTTTAAAGTAATACTGCGTGGTACCCATCGCATGGGTCCCAAATCTCCAGGTTCAAGGGCATCTTCCTACATCGAAAACATGCATGAGAAACCCAGAAGATGGTACACCGTGTGATGGGGAAAGGTTTCTAAAACGCACCTCATTTCTCATCTCCTTGTGCCCGTGTTTGCCATTCCAGCCACTTTACTAGCAATCTCCCTACTTGGAGCATCAGCACCTTTAACCTCCTGTTCCGTACAGGTTGCAATTCGTCCTGAGGATGAACGGGAAGACGGGGAACCAACGAGAGACTAGCTCTTGGTGTCGGGACAGGCACAGGTCACTCTATTTTCCCATCAGGAAGAAGAATTAACCACAGGCTCAGCCTGCCCCCCGGAACCAGAACAGGGCCTGAAGCCATCCTGCGCTTTTGCGGCCAGCTCCCAAAAAAGCGAGTTGTAAAATGGAGGTTCAGGGCACTGCAATTCACAAACCTGCAGAGTTATAAATGATAACTCTCGTCCACAAATATATTGAGGGAAGGCAAAGAAGAGGATTTGAAATCAAGGCAGAATTGCACGAAACAGATTTCAGGAGGTAGATACGAATCGCCTTTAAAGCACATGAAAAGCGGCAAAACGTTGACAATGATGCCCTTGGCCAAAAAGGGCGTATGCGTTTTTTCCTGAATATATTCAGGAAAAAACGCATACGCCCTTTTTGGCCAACCAAGCAACCTGGAAAGGCAAATCAGCGCTACAGAGAAGTCTCGCTTCCCATCGGTCAAAAGGGCCATGCTGAAAAAAGTGTCAAAACCAGAAATGCAGGACAGGCCATGGAGAAATGGGAGCCTTGCTACACTGATGGGCGGGATGTAAATTGCCAACAGCCACTCTGGAGAAGTGTACGGTGAGTCCTGAAACATCTAAAAAACACAGCTTAGAGAGCATAGGGCACTTCCACTCATGGGGGTATAAATTGGGAAAATGAAAAATCAGCAAGACACAAGCACCCCAAAGTTGAGGGCTGCTCTGTTGACAAGGACCTCCACTTCATTCCACCTTAAATATCCCAGGAAAGAGAAAAATGGATAAAGAAGTTGTGGTCCTTATGTACAATGGAATATCACTCAGCCATGAAATCAATGTCATAAGGTTAGTAGCAGCATGATGAGTGGATTTAGGTACGACGATTCTAAGTGAAATAAGTCACACAGAAAAGGACACTTCTCATAAGGTATCACTTTTAGAGGGAATGTAAAAACCGTTACACTTGAACTGAATTACAAAACAGAACAGAGTCACACATGCAGAAAACAGACTATGGCTGCTTAACGGGAAAGGTGAGGTGGGGTGATACATAAAACAAGGGTATCAATTTAGCTCAGATACTGTTCCATAAACCCAATATGTAGTAGACAAGACCTACTCTTTGCTCAGAGAACTGGACTCAACACGCCCTATTCACCGCACAAGAATATATCTGACTGGTAATAATCTTGAAACCTATGTATTGATATCTCTCTGTTAGTGTGTCAAGTGGGTGTAAAGCGGCATAAACACAGCCGTGAAAAGCAGCTAAACCCCATTATGAAAATAAATTACTTTGAAAAACCCATGAAACAACGACAGTGAAAGAGATAGAAATTCTTACACAATGAGTTCAGGGGCTGTGATGCAACCTGGATTGACCATATCTAGACCCACAGCTGGATGAGACATAAGGGTGGACACTCTTGGGGCTGAGAGGTTTGGTGAGGTTGGGTGAGCAAACGCAGACCCTTTAAAGTAATACTGCGTGGGACCCATCGCATGGGTCCCAAATCTCCAGCTTCAAGGGCATCTTCCTACATCGAAAACATGCATGAGAAACCCAGAAGATGGTACACCGTGTGATGGGGAAAGGTTTCTAAAACGCACCTCATTTCTCATCTCCTTGTGCCCGGGTTCGCCATTCCAGCCACTTTACTAGCAATCTCCCTACTTGGAGCATCAGCACCTTTAACCTCCTGTTCCGTACAGGTTGCAATTTGTCCTGAGGATGAACGGGAAGACGGGGAACCAACGAGAGACTAGCTCTTGGTGTTGGGACAGGCACAGGTCACTCTATTTTCCCATCAGGAAGAAGAATTAACCACAGGCTCAGCCTGCCCCCCGGAACCAGAACAGGGCCTGAAGCCATCCTGCGCATTTGCGGCCAGCTCCCAAAAAAGCGAGTTGTAAAATGGAGGTTCAGGGCACTGCAATTCACAAACCTGCAGAGTTATAAATGATAACTCTCGTCCACAAATATATTGAGGGAAGGCAAAGAAGAGGATTTGAAATCAAGGCAGAATTGCACGAAACAGATTTCAGGAGGTAGATACGAATCGCTTTTAAAGCACATGAAAAGCGGCAAAACGTTGACAATGATGCCCTTGGCCAAAAAGTGCGTATGCGTTTTTTCCTGAATATATTCAGGAAAAAACGCATACGCCCTTTTTGGCCAACCAAGCAACCTGGAAAGGCAAATCAGCGCTACAGAGAAGTCTCGCTTCCCATCGGTCAAAAGGGCCATGCTGAAAAAAGTGTCAAAACCAGAAATGCAGGACAGGCCATGGAGAAATGGGAGCCTTGCTACACTGATGGGCGGGATGTAAATTGCCAACAGCCACTCTGGAGAAGTGTACGGTGAGTCCTGAAACATCTAAAAAACACAGCTTAGAGAGCATAGGGCACTTCCACTCATGGGGGTATAAATTGGGAAAATGAAAAATCAGCAAGACACAAGCACCCCAAAGTTGAGGGCTGCTCTGTTGACAAGGACCTCCACTTCATTCCACCTTAAATATCCCAGGAAAGAGAAAAATGGATAAAGAAGTTGTGGTCCTTATGTACAATGGAATATCACTCAGCCATGAAATCAATGTCATAAGGTTAGTAGCAGCATGATGAGTGGATTTAGGTACGACGATTCTAAGTGAAATAAGTCACACAGAAAAGGACACTTCTCATAAGGTATCACTGATAGAGGGAATGTAAAAACCGTTACACTTGAACTGAATTACAAAACAGAACAGAGTCACACATGCAGAAAACAGACTATGGCTGCTTAACGGGAAAGGTGAGGTGGGGTGATACATAAAACAAGGGTATCAAATTAGCTCAGATACCGTTCCATAAACCCAATATGTAGTAGACAAGACCTACTCCTTGCTCAGAGAACTGGACTCAACACGCCCTATTCACCGCACAAGAATATATCTGACTAGTAATAATCTTAAAACCTATTTATTGATATCTCTCTGTTAGTGTGTCAAGTGGGTGTAAAGCGGCATAAACACAGCCGTGAAAAGCAGCTAAACCCCATTATGAAAATAAATTACTTTGAAAAACCCATGAAACAACGACAGTGAAAGAGATAGAAATTCTTACACAATGAGTTCAGGGGCTGTGATGCAACCTGGATTGACCATATCTAGACCCACAGCTGGATGAGACATAAGGGTGGACACTCTTGGGGCTGAGAGGTTTGGTGAGGTTGGGTGAGCAAACGCAGACCCTTTAAAGTAATACTGCGTGGTACCCATCGCATGGGTCCCAAATCTCCAGGTTCAAGGGCATCTTCCTACATCGAAAACATGCATGAGAAACCCAGAAGATGGTACACCGTGTGATGGGGAAAGGTTTCTAAAACGCACCTCATTTCTCATCTCCTTGTGCCCGGGTTCGCCATTCCAGCCACTTTACTAGCAATCTCCCTACTTGGAGCATCAGCACCTTTAACCTCCTGTTCCGTACAGGTTGCAATTTGTCCTGAGGATGAACGGGAAGACGGGGAACCAACGAGAGACTAGCTCTTGGTGTCGGGACAGGCACAGGTCACTCTATTTTCCCATCAGGAAGAAGAATTAACCACAGGCTCAGCCTGCCCCCCGGAACCAGAACAGGGCCTGAAGCCATCCTGCGCTTTTGCGGCCAGCTCCCAAAAAAGCGAGTTGTAAAATGGAGGTTCAGGGCACTGCAATTCACAAACCTGCAGAGTTATAAATGATAACTCTCGTCCACAAATATATTGAGGGAAGGCAAAGAAGAGGATTTGAAATCAAGGCAGAATTGCACGAAACAGATTTCAGGAGGTAGATACGAATCGCCTTTAAAGCACATGAAAAGTGGCAAAACGTTGACAATGATGCCCTTGGCCAAAAAGGGCGTATGCGTTTTTTCCTGAATATATTCAGGAAAAAACGCATACGCCCTTTTTGGCCAACCAAGCAACCTGGAAAGGCAAATCAGCGCTACAGAGAAGTCTCGCTTCCCATCGGTCAAAAGGGCCATGCTGAAAAAAGTGTCAAAACCAGAAATGCAGGACAGGCCATGGAGAAATGGGAGCCTTGCTACACTGATGGGCGGGATGTTAATTGCCAACAGCCACTCTGGAGAAGTGTATGGTGAGTCCTGAAACATCTAAAAAACACAGCTTAGAGAGCATAGGGCACTTCCACTCATGGGGGTATAAATTGGGAAAATGAAAAATCAGCAAGACACAAGCACCCCAAAGTTGAGGGCTGCTCTGTTGACAAGGACCTCCACTTCATTCCACCTTAAATATCCCAGGAAAGAGAAAAATGGATAAAGAAGTTGTGGTCCTTATGTACAATGGAATATCACTCAGCCATGAAATCAATGTCATAAGGTTAGTAGCAGCATGATGAGTGGATTTAGGTACGACGATTCTAAGTGAAATAAGTCACACAGAAAAGGACACTTCTCATAAGGTATCACTTTTAGAGGGAATGTAAAAACCGTTACACTTGAACTGAATTACAAAACAGAACAGAGTCACACATGCAGAAAACAGACTATGGCTGCTTAACGGGAAAGGTGAGGTGGGGTGATACATAAAACAAGGGTATCAAATTAGCTCAGATACTGTTCCATAAACCCAATATGTAGTAGACAAGACCTACTCCTTGCTCAGAGAACTGGACTCAACACGCCCTATTCACCGCACAAGAATATATCTGACTGGTAATAATCTTAAAACCTATGTATTGATATCTCTCTGTTAGTGTGTCAAGTGGGTGTGAAGCGGCATAAACACAGCCGTGAAAAGCAGCTAAACCCCATTATGAAAATAAATTACTTTGAAACACCCATGAAACAACGACAGTGAAAGAGATAGAAATTCTTACACAATGAGTTCAGGGGCTGTGATGCAACCTGGATTGACCATATCTAGACCCACAGCTGGATGAGACATAAGGGTGGACACTCTTGGGGCTGAGAGGTTTGGTGAGGTTGGGTGAGCAAACGCAGACCCTTTAAAGTAATACTGCGTGGTACCCATCGCATGGGTCCCAAATCTCCAGGTTCAAGGGCATCTTCCTACATCGAAAACATGCATGAGAAACCCAGAAGATGGTACACCGTGTGATGGGGAAAGGTTTCTAAAACGCACCTCATTTCTCATCTCCTTGTGCCCGGGTTCGCCATTCCAGCCACTTTACTAGCAATCTCCCTACTTGGAGCATCAGCACCTTTAACCTCCTGTTCCGTACAGGTTGCAATTTGTCCTGAGGATGAACGGGAAGACGGGGAACCAACGAGAGACTAGCTCTTGGTGTCGGGACAGGCACAGGTCACTCTATTTTCCCATCAGGAAGAAGAATTAACCACAGGCTCAGCCTGCCCCCCGGAACCAGAACAGGGCCTGAAGCCATCCTGCGCTTTTGCGTCCAGCTCCCAAAAAAGCGAGTTGTAAAATGGAGGTTCAGGGCACTGCAATTCACAAACCTGCAGAGTTATAAATGATAACTCTCGTCCACAAATATATTGAGGGAAGGCAAAGAAGAGGATTTGAAATCAAGGCAGAATTGCACGAAACAGATTTCAGGAGGTAGATACGAATCGCCTTTAAAGCACATGAAAAGCGGCAAAACGTTGACAATGATGCCCTTGGCCAAAAAGGGCGTATGCGTTTTTTCCTGAATATATTCAGGAAAAAACGCATACGCCCTTTTTGGCCAACCAAGCAACCTGGAAAGGCAAATCAGCGCTACAAAGAAGACTCGCTACCCATCTGTCAAAAGGGCCATGCTGAAAAAAGTCTCAAAACCAGAAATGCAGGACAGGCCATGGAGAAATGGGAGCCTTGCTACACTGATGGGCGGGATGTAAATTGCCAACAGCCACTCTGGAGAAGTGTACGGTGTGTCCTGAAACATCTGAAAAACACAGCTTAGAGAGCATAGGGCACTTCCACTCATGGGGGTATAAATTGGGAAAATGAAAAATCAGCAAGACACAAGCACCCCAAAGTTGAGGGCTGCTCTGTTGACAAGGACCTCCACTTCATTCCACCTTAAATATCCCAGGAAAGAGAAAAATGGATAAAGAAGTTGTGGTCCTTATGTACAATGGAATATCACTCAGCCATGAAATCAATGTCATAAGGTTAGTAGCAGCATGATGAGTGGATTTAGGTACGACGATTCTAAGTGAAATAAGTCACACAGAAAAAGACACTTCTCATAAGGTATCACTTTTAGAGGGAATGTAAAAACCGTTACACTTGAACTGAATTACAAAACAGAACAGAGTCACACATGCAGAAAACAGACTATGGCTGCTTAACGGGAAAGGTGAGGTGGGGTGATACATAAAACAAGGGTATCAAATTAGCTCAGATACTGTTCCATAAACCCAATATGTAGTAGACAAGACCTACTCCTTGCTCAGAGAACTGGACTCAACACGCCCTATTCACCGCACAAGAATATATCTGACTGGTAATAATCTTAAAACCTATGTATTGATATCTCTCTGTTAGTGTGTCAAGTGGGTGTGAAGCGGCATAAACACAGCCGTGAAAAGCAGCTAAACCCCATTATGAAAATAAATTACTTTGAAAAACCCATGAAACAACGACAGTGAAAGAGATAGAAATTCTTACACAATGAGTTCAGGGGCTGTGATGCAACCTGGATTGACCATATCTAGACCCACAGCTGGATGAGACATAAGGGTGGACACTCTTGGGGCTGAGAGGTTTGGTGAGGTTGGGTGAGCAAACGCAGACCCTTTAAAGTAATACTGCGTGGTACCCATCGCATGGGTCCCAAATCTCCAGGTTCAAGGGCATCTTCCTACATCGAAAACATGCATGAGAAACCCAGAAGATGGTACACCGTGTGATGGGGAAAGGTTTCTAAAACGCACCTCATTTCTCATCTCCTTGTGCCCGGGTTCGCCATTCCAGCCACTTTACTAGCAATCTCCCTACTTGGAGCATCAGCACCTTTAACCTCCTGTTCCGTACAGGTTGCAATTTGTCCTGAGGATGAACGGGAAGACGGGGAACCAACGAGAGACTAGCTCTTGGTGTCGGGACAGGCACAGGTCACTCTATTTTCCCATCAGGAAGAAGAATTAACCACAGGCTCAGCCTGCCCCCCGGAACCAGAACAGGGCCTGAAGCCATCCTGCGCTTTTGCGGCCAGCTCCCAAAAAAGCGAGTTGTAAAATGGAGGTTCAGGGCACTGCAATTCACAAACCTGCAGAGTTATAAATGATAACTCTCGTCCACAAATATATTGAGGGAAGGCAAAGAAGAGGATTTGAAATCAAGGCAGAATTGCACGAAACAGATTTCAGGAGGTAGATACGAATCGCCTTTAAAGCACATGAAAAGTGGCAAAACGTTGACAATGATGCCCTTGGCCAAAAAGGGCGTATGCGTTTTTTCCTGAATATATTCAGGAAAAAACGCATACGCCCTTTTTGGCCAACCAAGCAACCTGGAAAGGCAAATCAGCGCTACAGAGAAGTCTCGCTTCCCATCGGTCAAAAGGGCCATGCTGAAAAAAGTGTCAAAACCAGAAATGCAGGACAGGCCATGGAGAAATGGGAGCCTTGCTACACTGATGGGCGGGATGTAAATTGCCAACAGCCACTCTGGACAAGTGTACGGTGAGTCCTGAAACATCTAAAAAACACAGCTTAGAGAGCATAGGGCACTTCCACTCATGGGGGTATAAATTGGGAAAATGAAAAATCAGCAAGACACAAGCACCCCAAAGTTGAGGGCTGCTCTGTTGACAAGGACCTCCACTTCATTCCACCTTAAATATCCCAGGAAAGAGAAAAATGGATAAAGAAGTTGTGGTCCTTATGTAAAATGGAATATCACTCAGCCATGAAATCAATGTCATAAGGTTAGTAGCAGCATGATGAGTGGATTTAGGTACGACGATTCTAAGTGAAATAAGTCACACAGAAAAGGACACTTCTCATAAGGTATCACTTTTAGAGGGAATGTAAAAACCGTTACACTTGAACTGAATTACAAAACAGAACAGAGTCACACATGCAGAAAACAGACTATGGCTGCTTAACGGGAAAGGTGAGGTGGGGTGATACATAAAACAAGGGTATCAAATTAGCTCAGATACTGTTCCATAAACCCAATATGTAGTAGACAAGACCTACTCCTTGCTCAGAGAACTGGACTCAACACGCCCTATTCACCGCACAAGAATATATCTGACTGGTAATAATCTTAAAACCTATGTATTGATATCTCTCTGTTAGTGTGTCAAGTGGGTGTGAAGCGGCATAAACACAGCCGTGAAAAGCAGCTAAACCCCATTATGAAAATAAATTACTTTGAAAAACCCATGAAACAACGACAGTGAAAGAGATAGAAATTCTTACACAATGAGTTCAGGGGCTGTGATGCAACCTGGATTGACCATATCTAGACCCACAGCTGGATGAGACATAAGGGTGGACACTCTTGGGGCTGAGAGGTTTGGTGAGGTTGGGTGAGCAAACGCAGACCCTTTAAAGTAATACTGCGTGGTACCCATCGCATGGGTCCCAAATCTCCAGGTTCAAGGGCATCTTCCTACATCGAAAACATGCATGAGAAACTCAGAAGATGGTACACCGTGTGATGGGGAAAGGTTTCTAAAACGCACCTCATTTCTCATCTCCTTGTGCCCGGGTTCGCCATTCCAGCCACTTTACTAGCAATCTCCCTACTTGGAGCATCAGCACCTTTAACCTCCTGTTCCGTACAGGTTGCAATTTGTCCTGAGGATGAACGGGAAGACGGGGAACCAACGAGAGACTAGCTCTTGGTGTCGGGACAGGCACAGGTCACTCTATTTTCCCATCAGGAAGAAGAATTAACCACAGGCTCAGCCTGCCCCCCGGAACCAGAACAGGGCCTGAAGCCATCCTGCGCTTTTGCGGCCAGCTCCCAAAAAAGCGAGTTGTAAAATGGAGGTTCAGGGCACTGCAATTCACAAACCTGCAGAGTTATAAATGATAACTCTCGTCCACAAATATATTGAGGGAAGGCAAAGAAGAGGATTTGAAATCAAGGCAGAATTGCACGAAACAGATTTCAGGAGGTAGATACGAATCGCCTTTAAAGCACATGAAAAGCGGCAAAACGTTGACAATGATGCCCTTGGCCAAAAAGGGCGTATGCGTTTTTTCCTGAATATATTCAGGAAAAAACGCATACGCCCTTTTTGGCCAACCAAGCAACCTGGAAAGGCAAATCAGCGCTACAGAGAAGTCTCGCTTCCCATCGGTCAAAAGGGCCATGCTGAAAAAAGTGTCAAAACCAGAAATGCAGGACAGGCCATGGAGAAATGGGAGCCTTGCTACACTGATGGGCGGGATGTAAATTGCCAACAGCCACTCTGGAGAAGTGTACGGTGTGTCCTGAAACATCTGAAAAACACAGCTTAGAGAGCATAGGGCACTTCCACTCATGGGGGTATAAATTGGGAAAATGAAAAATCAGCAAGACACAAGCACCCCAAAGTTGAGGGCTGCTCTGTTGACAAGGACCTCCACTTCATTCCACCTTAAATATCCCAGGAAAGAGAAAAATGGATAAAGAAGTTGTGGTCCTTATGTACAATGGAATATCACTCAGCCATGAAATCAATGTCATAAGGTTAGTAGCAGCATGATGAGTGGATTTAGGTACGACGATTCTAAGTGAAATAAGTCACACAGAAAAGGACACTTCTCATAAGGTATCACTGATAGAGGGAATGTAAAAACCGTTACACTTGAACTGAATTACAAAACAGAACAGAGTCACACATGCAGAAAACACACTATGGCTGCTTAACGGGAAAGGTGAGGTGGGGTGATACATAAAACAAGGTATCAAATTAGCTCAGATACCGTTCCATAAACCCAATATGTAGTAGACAAGACCTACTCCTTGCTCAGAGAACTGTACTCAACACGCCCTATTCACCGCACAAGAATATATCTGACTGGTAATAATCTTGAAACCTATGTATTGATATCTCTCTGTTAGTGTGTCAAGTGGGTGTAAAGCGGCATAAACACAGCCGTGAAAAGCAGCTAAACCCCATTATGAAAATAAATTACTTTGAAAAACCCATGAAACAACGACAGTGAAAGAGATAGAAATTCTTACACAATGAGTTCAGGGGCTGTGATGCAACCTGGATTGACCATATCTAGACCCACAGCTGGATGAGACATAAGGGTGGACACTCTTGGGGCTGAGAGGTTTGGTGAGGTTGGGTGAGCAAACGCAGACCCTTTAAAGTAATACTGCGTGGGACCCATCGCATGGGTCCCAAATCTCCAGGTTCAAGGGCATCTTCCTACATCGAAAACATGCATGAGAAACCCAGAAGATGGTACACCGTGTGATGGGGAAAGGTTTCTAAAACGCACCTCATTTCTCATCTCCTTGTGCCCGGGTTCGCCATTCCAGCCACTTTACTAGCAATCTCCCTACTTGGAGCATCAGCACCTTTAACCTCCTGTTCCGTACAGGTTGCAATTTGTCCTGAGGATGAACGGGAAGACGGGGAACCAACGAGAGACTAGCTCTTGGTGTTGGGACAGGCACAGGTCACTCTATTTTCCCATCAGGAAGAAGAATTAACCACAGGCTCAGCCTGCCCCCCAGAACCAGAACAGGGCCTGAAGCCATCCTGCGCTTTTGCGGCCAGCTCCCAAAAAAGCGAGTTGTAAAATGGAGGTTCAGGGCACTGCAATTCACAAACCTGCAGAGTTATAAATGATAACTCTCGTCCACAAATATATTGAGGGAAGGCAAAGAAGAGGATTTGAAATCAAGGCAGAATTGCACGAAACAGATTTCAGGAGGTAGATACGAATCGCCTTTAAAGCACATGAAAAGCGGCAAAACGTTGACAATGATGCCCTTGGCCAAAAAGGGCGTATGCTTTTTTTCCTGAATATATTCAGGAAAAAACGCATACGCCCTTTTTGGCCAACCAAGCAACCTGGAAAGGCAAATCAGCGCTACAGAGAAGTCTCGCTTCCCATCGGTCAAAAGGGCCATGCTGAAAAAAGTGTCAAAACCAGAAATGCAGGACAGGCCATGGAGAAATGGGAGCCTTGCTACACTGATGGGCGGGATGTAAATTGCCAACAGCCACTCTGGACAAGTGTATGGTGTGTCCTGAAACATCTGAAAAACACAGCTTAGAGAGCATAGGGCACTTCCACTCATGGGGGTATAAATTGGGAAAATGAAAAATCAGCAAGACACAAGCACCCCAAAGTTGAGGGCTGCTCTGTTGACAAGGACCTCCACTTCATTCCACCTTAAATATCCCAGGAAAGAGAAAAATGGATAAAGAAGTTGTCGTCCTTATGTACAATGGAATATCACTCAGCCATGAAATCAATGTCATAAGGTTAGTAGCAGCATGATGAGTGGATTTAGGTACGACGATTCTAAGAGAAATAAGTCACACAGAAAAGGACACTTCTCATAAGGTATCACTTATAGAGGGAATGTAAAAACCGTTACACTTGAACTGAATTACAAAACAGAACAGAGTCACACATGCAGAAAACACACTATGGCTGCTTAACGGGAAAGGTGAGGTGGGGTGATACATAAAACAAGGGTATCAAATTAGCTCAGATACCGTTCCATAAATCCAATATGTAATAGACAAGACCTACTCCTTGCTCAGAGAACTGGACTCAACACGTCCTATTCACCGCACAAGAATATATCTGACTAGTAATAATCTTAAAACCTATGTATTGATATCTCTCTGTTAGTGTGTCAAGTGGGTGTAAAGCGGCATAAACACAGCCGTGAAAAGCAGCTAAACCCCATTATGAAAATAAATTACTTTGTAAAACCCATGAAACAACGACAGTGAAAGAGATAGAAATTCTTACACAATGAGTTCAGGGGCTGTGATGCAACCTGGATTGACCATATCTAGACCCACAGCTGGATGAGACATAAGGGTGGACACTCTTGGGGCTGAGAGGTTTGGTGAGGTTGGGTGAGCAAACGCAGACCCTTTAAAGTAATACTGCGTGGTACCCATCGCATGGGTCCCAAATCTCCAGGTTCAAGGGCATATTCCTACATCGAAAACATGCATGAGAAACCCAGAAGATGGTACACCGTGTGATGGGGAAAGGTTTCTAAAACGCACCTCATTTCTCATCTCCTTGTGCCCGGGTTCGCCATTCCAGTCGCTTTACTAGCAATCTCCCTACTTGGAGCATCAGCACCTTTAACCTCCTGTTCCGTACAGGTTGCAATTTGTCCTGAGGATGAACGGGAAGACGGGGAACCAACGAGAGACTAGCTCTTGGTGTCGGGACAGGCACAGGTCACTCTATTTTCCCATCAGGAAGAAGAATTAACCACAGGCTCAGCCTGCCCCCCGGAACCAGAACAGGGCCTGAAGCCATCCTGCGCTTTTGCGGCCAGCTCCCAAAAAAGCGAGTTGTAAAATGGAGGTTCAGGGCACTGCAATTCACAAACCTGCAGAGTTATAAATGATAACTCTCGTCCACAAATATATTGAGGGAAGGCAAAGAAGAGGATTTGAAATCAAGGCAGAATTGCACGAAACAGATTTCAGGAGGTAGATACGAATCGCCTTTAAAGCACATGAAAAGCGGCAAAACGTTGACAATGATGCCCTTGGCCAAAAAGGGCGTATGCGTTTTTTCCTGAATATATTCAGGAAAAAACGCATACGCCCTTTTTGGCCAACCAAGCAACCTGGAAAGGCAAATCAGCGCTACAGAGAAGTCTCGCTTCCCATCGGTCAAAAGGGCCATGCTGAAAAAAGTGTCAAAACCAGAAATGCAGGACAGGCCATGGAGAAATGGGAGCCTTGCTACACTGATGGGCGGGATGTAAATTGCCAACAGCCACTCTGGAGAAGTGTACGGTGTGTCCTGAAACATCTAAAAAACACAGCTTAGAGAGCATAGGGCACTTCCACTCATGGGGGTATAAATTGGGAAAATGAAAAATCAGCAAGACACAAGCACCCCAAAGTTGAGGGCTGCTCTGTTGACAAGGACCTCCACTTCATTCCACCTTAAATATCCCAGGAAAGAGAAAAAAGGATAAAGAAGTTGTGGTCCTTATGTACAATGGAATATCACTCAGCCATGAAATCAATGTCATAAGGTTAGTAGCAGCATGATGAGTGGATTTAGGTACGACGATTCTAAGTGAAATAAGTCACACAGAAATGGACACTTCTCATAAGGTATCACTGAT
Source organism: Balaenoptera borealis (assembly GCF_965194805.1). Classification (NCBI taxonomy): domain Eukaryota; kingdom Metazoa; phylum Chordata; class Mammalia; order Artiodactyla; family Balaenopteridae; genus Balaenoptera; species Balaenoptera borealis. The sequence continues at coordinate 417,303 of NW_028123997.1, forward strand.
AGAGGGAATGTAAAAACCGTTACACTTGAACTGAATTACAAAACAGAACAGAGTCACACATGCAGAAAACACACTATGGCTGCTTAACGGGAAAGGTGAGGTGGGGTGATACATAAAACAAGGGTATCAAATTAGCTCAGATACCGTTCCATAAACCCAATATGTAGTAGACAAGACCTACTCCTTGCTCAGAGAACTGTACTCAACACGCCCTATTCACCGCACAAGAATATATCTGACTGGTAATAATCTTGAAACCTATGTATTGATATCTCTCTGTTAGTGTGTCAAGTGGGTGTAAAGCGGCATAAACACAGCCGTGAAAAGCAGCTAAACCCCATTATGAAAATAAATTACTTTGAAAAACCCATGAAACAACGACAGTGAAAGAGATAGAAATTCTTACACAATGAGTTCAGGGGCTGTGATGCAACCTGGATTGACCATATCTAGACCCACAGCTGGATGAGACATAAGGGTGGACACTCTTGGGGCTGAGAGGTTTGGTGAGGTTGGGTGAGCAAACGCAGACCCTTTAAAGTAATACTGCGTGGGACCCATCGCATGGGTCCCAAATCTCCAGCTTCAAGGGCATCTTCCTACATCGAAAACATGCATGAGAAACCCAGAAGATGGTACACCGTGTGATGGGGAAAGGTTTCTAAAACGCACCTCATTTCTCATCTCCTTGTGCCCGGGTTCGCCATTCCAGCCACTTTACTAGCAATCTCCCTACTTGGAGCATCAGCACCTTTAACCTCCTGTTCCGTACAGGTTGCAATTTGTCCTGAGGATGAACGGGAAGACGGGGAACCAACGAGAGACTAGCTCTTGGTGTTGGGACAGGCACAGGTCACTCTATTTTCCCATCAGGAAGAAGAATTAACCACAGGCTCAGCCTGCCCCCCGGAACCAGAACAGGGCCTGAAGCCATCCTGCGCTTTTGCGGCCAGCTCCCAAAAAAGCGAGTTGTAAAATGGAGGTTCAGGGCACTGCAATTCACAAACCTGCAGAGTTATAAATGATAACTCTCGTCCACAAATATATTGAGGGAAGGCAAAGAAGAGGATTTGAAATCAAGGCAGAATTGCACGAAACAGATTTCAGGAGGTAGATACGAATCGCCTTTAAAGCACATGAAAAGCGGCAAAACGTTGACAATGATGCCCTTGGCCAAAAAGGGCGTATGCGTTTTTTCCTGAATATATTCAGGAAAAAACGCATACGCCCTTTTTGGCCAACCAAGCAACCTGGAAAGGCAAATCAGCGCTACAGAGAAGTCTCGCTTCCCATCGGTCAAAAGGGCCATGCTGAAAAAAGTGTCAAAACCAGAAATGCAGGACAGGCCATGGAGAAATGGGAGCCTTGCTACACTGATGGGCGGGATGTAAATTGCCAACAGCCACTCTGGACAAGTGTATGGTGTGTCCTGAAACATCTGAAAAACACAGCTTAGAGAGCATAGGGCACTTCCACTCATGGGGGTATAAATTGGGAAAATGAAAAATCAGCAAGACACAAGCACCCCAAAGTTGAGGGCTGCTCTGTTGACAAGGACCTCCACTTCATTCCACCTTAAATATCCCAGGAAAGAGAAAAATGGATAAAGAAGTTGTCGTCCTTATGTACAATGGAATATCACTCAGCCATGAAATCAATGTCATAAGGTTAGTAGCAGCATGATGAGTGGATTTAGGTACGACGATTCTAAGAGAAATAAGTCACACAGAAAAGGACACTTCTCATAAGGTATCACTTATAGAGGGAATGTAAAAACCGTTACACTTGAACTGAATTACAAAACAGAACAGAGTCACACATGCAGAAAACACACTATGGCTGCTTAACGGGAAAGGTGAGGTGGGGTGATACATAAAACAAGGGTATCAAATTAGCTCAGATACCGTTCCATAAATCCAATATGTAATAGACAAGACCTACTCCTTGCTCAGAGAACTGGACTCAACACGTCCTATTCACCGCACAAGAATATATCTGACTAGTAATAATCTTAAAACCTATGTATTGATATCTCTCTGTTAGTGTGTCAAGTGGGTGTAAAGCGGCATAAACACAGCCGTGAAAAGCAGCTAAACCCCATTATGAAAATAAATTACTTTGTAAAACCCATGAAACAACGACAGTGAAAGAGATAGAAATTCTTACACAATGAGTTCAGGGGCTGTGATGCAACCTGGATTGACCATATCTAGACCCACAGCTGGATGAGACATAAGGGTGGACACTCTTGGGGCTGAGAGGTTTGGTGAGGTTGGGTGAGCAAACGCAGACCCTTTAAAGTAATACTGCGTGGTACCCATCGCATGGGTCCCAAATCTCCAGGTTCAAGGGCATCTTCCTACATCGAAAACATGCATGAGAAACCCACAAGATGGTACACCGTGTGATGGGGAAAGGTTTCTAAAACGCACCTCATTTCTCATCTCCTTGTGCCCGGGTTCGCCATTCCAGTCGCTTTACTAGCAATCTCCCTACTTGGAGCATCAGCACCTTTAACCTCCTGTTCCGTACAGGTTGCAATTTGTCCTGAGGATGAACGGGAAGACGGGGAACCAACGAGAGACTAGCTCTTGGTGTCGGGACAGGCACAGGTCACTCTATTTTCCCATCAGGAAGAAGAATTAACCACAGGCTCAGCCTGCCCCCCGGAACCAGAACAGGGCCTGAAGCCATCCTGCGCTTTTGCGGCCAGCTCCCAAAAAAGCGAGTTGTAAAATGGAGGTTCAGGGCACTGCAATTCACAAACCTGCAGAGTTATAAATGATAACTCTCGTCCACAAATATATTGAGGGAAGGCAAAGAAGAGGATTTGAAATCAAGGCAGAATTGCACGAAACAGATTTCAGGAGGTAGATACGAATCGCCTTTAAAGCACATGAAAAGCGGCAAAACGTTGACAATGATGCCCTTGGCCAAAAAGGGCGTATGCGTTTTTTCCTGAATATATTCAGGAAAAAACGCATACGCCCTTTTTGGCCAACCAAGCAACCTGGAAAGGCAAATCAGCGCTACAGAGAAGTCTCGCTTCCCATCGGTCAAAAGGGCCATGCTGAAAAAAGTGTCAAAACCAGAAATGCAGGACAGGCCATGGAGAAATGGGAGCCTTGCTACACTGATGGGCGGGATGTAAATTGCCAACAGCCACTCTGGAGAAGTGTACGGTGTGTCCTGAAACATCTAAAAAACACAGCTTAGAGAGCATAGGGCACTTCCACTCATGGGGGTATAAATTGGGAAAATGAAAAATCAGCAAGACACAAGCACCCCAAAGTTGAGGGCTGCTCTGTTGACAAGGACCTCCACTTCATTCCACCTTAAATATCCCAGGAAAGAGAAAAAAGGATAAAGAAGTTGTGGTCCTTATGTACAATGGAATATCACTCAGCCATGAAATCAATGTCATAAGGTTAGTAGCAGCATGATGAGTGGATTTAGGTACGACGATTCTAAGTGAAATAAGTCACACAGAAATGGACACTTCTCATAAGGTATCACTGATAGAGGGAATGTAAAAACCGTTACACTTGAACTGAATTACAAAACAGAACAGAGTCACACATGCAGAAAACACACTATGGCTGCTTAACGGGAAAGGTGAGGTGGGGTGATACATAAAACAAGGGTATCAAATTAGCTCAGATACCGTTCCATAAACCCAATATGTAGTAGACAAGACCTACTCCTTGCTCAGAGAACTGTACTCAACACGCCCTATTCACCGCACAAGAATATATCTGACTGGTAATAATCTTGAAACCTATGTATTGATATCTCTCTGTTAGTGTGTCAAGTGGGTGTAAAGCGGCATAAACACAGCCGTGAAAAGCAGCTAAACCCCATTATGAAAATAAATTACTTTGAAAAACCCATGAAACAACGACAGTGAAAGAGATAGAAATTCTTACACAATGAGTTCAGGGGCTGTGATGCAACCTGGATTGACCATATCTAGACCCACAGCTGGATGAGACATAAGGGTGGACACTCTTGGGGCTGAGAGGTTTGGTGAGGTTGGGTGAGCAAACGCAGACCCTTTAAAGTAATACTGCGTGGGACCCATCGCATGGGTCCCAAATCTCCAGCTTCAAGGGCATCTTCCTACATCGAAAACATGCATGAGAAACCCAGAAGATGGTACACCGTGTGATGGGGAAAGGTTTCTAAAACGCACCTCATTTCTCATCTCCTTGTGCCCGGGTTCGCCATTCCAGCCACTTTACTAGCAATCTCCCTACTTGGAGCATCAGCACCTTTAACCTCCTGTTCCGTACAGGTTGCAATTTGTCCTGAGGATGAACGGGAAGACGGGGAACCAACGAGAGACTAGCTCTTGGTGTTGGGACAGGCACAGGTCACTCTATTTTCCCATCAGGAAGAAGAATTAACCACAGGCTCAGCCTGCCCCCCGGAACCAGAACAGGGCCTGAAGCCATCCTGCGCTTTTGCGGCCAGCTCCCAAAAAAGCGAGTTGTAAAATGGAGGTTCAGGGCACTGCAATTCACAAACCTGCAGAGTTATAAATGATAACTCTCGTCCACAAATATATTGAGGGAAGGCAAAGAAGAGGATTTGAAATCAAGGCAGAATTGCACGAAACAGATTTCAGGAGGTAGATACGAATCGCCTTTAAAGCACATGAAAAGCGGCAAAACGTTGACAATGATGCCCTTGGCCAAAAAGGGCGTATGCGTTTTTTCCTGAATATATTCAGGAAAAAACGCATACGCCCTTTTTGGCCAACCAAGCAACCTGGAAAGGCAAATCAGCGCTACAGAGAAGTCTCGCTTCCCATCGGTCAAAAGGGCCATGCTGAAAAAAGTGTCAAAACCAGAAATGCAGGACAGGCCATGGAGAAATGGGAGCCTTGCTACACTGATGGGCGGGATGTAAATTGCCAACAGCCACTCTGGACAAGTGTACGGTGTGTCCTGAAACATCTGAAAAACACATCTTAGAGAGCATAGGGCACTTCCACTCATGGGGGTATAAATTGGGAAAATGAAAAATCAGCAAGACACAAGCACCCCAAAGTTGAGGGCTGCTCTGTTGACAAGGACCTCCACTTCATTCCACCTTAAATATCCCAGGAAAGAGAAAAATGGATAAAGAAGTTGTCGTCCTTATGTACAATGGAATATCACTCAGCCATGAAATCAATGTCATAAGGTTAGTAGCAGCATGATGAGTGGATTTAGGTACGACGATTCTAAGAGAAATAAGTCACACAGAAAAGGACACTTCTCATAAGGTATCACTTATAGAGGGAATGTAAAAACCGTTACACTTGAACTGAATTACAAAACAGAACAGAGTCACACATGCAGAAAACACACTATGGCTGCTTAACGGGAAAGGTGAGGTGGGGTGATACATAAAACAAGGGTATCAAATTAGCTCAGATACCGTTCCATAAATCCAATATGTAATAGACAAGACCTACTCCTTGCTCAGAGAACTGGACTCAACACGTCCTATTCACCGCACAAGAATATATCTGACTAGTAATAATCTTAAAACCTATGTATTGATATCTCTCTGTTAGTGTGTCAAGTGGGTGTAAAGCGGCATAAACACAGCCGTGAAAAGCAGCTAAACCCCATTATGAAAATAAATTACTTTGTAAAACCCATGAAACAACGACAGTGAAAGAGATAGAAATTCTTACACAATGAGTTCAGGGGCTGTGATGCAACCTGGATTGACCATATCTAGACCCACAGCTGGATGAGACATAAGGGTGGACACTCTTGGGGCTGAGAGGTTTGGTGAGGTTGGGTGAGCAAACGCAGACCCTTTAAAGTAATACTGCGTGGTACCCATCGCATGGGTCCCAAATCTCCAGGTTCAAGGGCATCTTCCTACATCGAAAACATGCATGAGAAACCCACAAGATGGTACACCGTGTGATGGGGAAAGGTTTCTAAAACGCACCTCATTTCTCATCTCCTTGTGCCCGGGTTCGCCATTCCAGTCGCTTTACTAGCAATCTCCCTACTTGGAGCATCAGCACCTTTAACCTCCTGTTCCGTACAGGTTGCAATTTGTCCTGAGGATGAACGGGAAGACGGGGAACCAACGAGAGACTAGCTCTTGGTGTCGGGACAGGCACAGGTCACTCTATTTTCCCATCAGGAAGAAGAATTAACCACAGGCTCAGCCTGCCCCCCGGAACCAGAACAGGGCCTGAAGCCATCCTGCGCTTTTGCGGCCAGCTCCCAAAAAAGCGAGTTGTAAAATGGAGGTTCAGGGCACTGCAATTCACAAACCTGCAGAGTTATAAATGATAACTCTCGTCCACAAATATATTGAGGGAAGGCAAAGAAGAGGATTTGAAATCAAGGCAGAATTGCACGAAACAGATTTCAGGAGGTAGATACGAATCGCCTTTAAAGCACATGAAAAGCGGCAAAACGTTGACAATGATGCCCTTGGCCAAAAAGGGCGTATGCGTTTTTTCCTGAATATATTCAGGAAAAAACGCATACGCCCTTTTTGTCCAACCAAGCAACCTGGAAAGGCAAATCAGCGCTACAGAGAAGTCTCGCTTCCCATCGGTCAAAAGGGCCATGCTGAAAAAAGTGTCAAAACCAGAAATGCAGGACAGGCCATGGAGAAATGGGAGCCTTGCTACACTGATGGGCGGGATGTAAATTGCCAACAGCCACTCTGGAGAAGTGTACGGTGTGTCCTGAAACATCTAAAAAACACAGCTTAGAGAGCATAGGGCACTTCCACTCATGGGGGTATAAATTGGGAAAATGAAAAATCAGCAAGACACAAGCACCCCAAAGTTGAGGGCTGCTCTGTTGACAAGGACCTCCACTTCATTCCACCTTAAATATCCCAGGAAAGAGAAAAAAGGATAAAGAAGTTGTGGTCCTTATGTACAATGGAATATCACTCAGCCATGAAATCAATGTCATAAGGTTAGTAGCAGCATGATGAGTGGATTTAGGTACGACGATTCTAAGTGAAATAAGTCACACAGAAATGGACACTTCTCATAAGGTATCACTGATAGAGGGAATGTAAAAACCGTTACACTTGAACTGAATTACAAAACAGAACAGAGTCACACATGCAGAAAACACACTATGGCTGCTTAACGGGAAAGGTGAGGTGGGGTGATACATAAAACAAGGGTATCAAATTAGCTCAGATACCGTTCCATAAACCCAATATGTAGTAGACAAGACCTACTCCTTGCTCAGAGAACTGTACTCAACACGCCCTATTCACCGCACAAGAATATATCTGACTGGTAATAATCTTGAAACCTATGTATTGATATCTCTCTGTTAGTGTGTCAAGTGGGTGTAAAGCGGCATAAACACAGCCGTGAAAAGCAGCTAAACCCCATTATGAAAATAAATTACTTTGAAAAACCCATGAAACAACGACAGTGAAAGAGATAGAAATTCTTACACAATGAGTTCAGGGGCTGTGATGCAACCTGGATTGACCATATCTAGACCCACAGCTGGATGAGACATAAGGGTGGACACTCTTGGGGCTGAGAGGTTTGGTGAGGTTGGGTGAGCAAACGCAGACCCTTTAAAGTAATACTGCGTGGGACCCATCGCATGGGTCCCAAATCTCCAGCTTCAAGGGCATCTTCCTACATCGAAAACATGCATGAGAAACCCAGAAGATGGTACACCGTGTGATGGGGAAAGGTTTCTAAAACGCACCTCATTTCTCATCTCCTTGTGCCCGGGTTCGCCATTCCAGCCACTTTACTAGCAATCTCCCTACTTGGAGCATCAGCACCTTTAACCTCCTGTTCCGTACAGGTTGCAATTTGTCCTGAGGATGAACGGGAAGACGGGGAACCAACGAGAGACTAGCTCTTGGTGTTGGGACAGGCACAGGTCACTCTATTTTCCCATCAGGAAGAAGAATTAACCACAGGCTCAGCCTGCCCCCCGGAACCAGAACAGGGCCTGAAGCCATCCTGCGCTTTTGCGGCCAGCTCCCAAAAAAGCGAGTTGTAAAATGGAGGTTCAGGGCACTGCAATTCACAAACCTGCAGAGTTATAAATGATAACTCTCGTCCACAAATATATTGAGGGAAGGCAAAGAAGAGGATTTGAAATCAAGGCAGAATTGCACGAAACAGATTTCAGGAGGTAGATACGAATCGCCTTTAAAGCACATGAAAAGCGGCAAAACGTTGACAATGATGCCCTTGGCCAAAAAGGGCGTATGCGTTTTTTCCTGAATATATTCAGGAAAAAACGCATACGCCCTTTTTGGCCAACCAAGCAACCTGGAAAGGCAAATCAGCGCTACAGAGAAGTCTCGCTTCCCATCGGTCAAAAGGGCCATGCTGAAAAAAGTGTCAAAACCAGAAATGCAGGACAGGCCATGGAGAAATGGGAGCCTTGCTACACTGATGGGCGGGATGTAAATTGCCAACAGCCACTCTGGAGAAGTGTACGGTGTGTCCTGAAACATCTGAAAAACACAGCTTAGAGAGCATAGGGCACTTCCACTCATGGGGGTATAAATTGGGAAAATGAAAAATCAGCAAGACACAAGCACCCCAAAGTTGAGGGCTGCTCTGTTGACAAGGACCTCCACTTCATTCCACCTTAAATATCCCAGGAAAGAGAAAAAAGGATAAAGAAGTTGTGGTCCTTATGTACAATGGAATATCACTCAGCCATGAAATCAATGTCATAAGGTTAGTAGCAGCATGATGAGTGGATTTAGGTACGACGATTCTAAGTGAAATAAGTCACACAGAAATGGACACTTCTCATAAGGTATCACTGATAGAGGGAATGTAAAAACCGTTACACTTGAACTGAATTACAAAACAGAACAGAGTCACACATGCAGAAAACACACTATGGCTGCTTAACGGGAAAGGTGAGGTGGGGTGATACATAAAACAAGGGTATCAAATTAGCTCAGATACCGTTCCATAAACCCAATATGTAGTAGACAAGACCTACTCCTTGCTCAGAGAACTGTACTCAACACGCCCTATTCACCGCACAAGAATATATCTGACTGGTAATAATCTTGAAACCTATGTATTGATATCTCTCTGTTAGTGTGTCAAGTGGGTGTAAAGCGGCATAAACACAGCCGTGAAAAGCAGCTAAACCCCATTATGAAAATAAATTACTTTGAAAAACCCATGAAACAACGACAGTGAAAGAGATAGAAATTCTTACACAATGAGTTCAGGGGCTGTGATGCAACCTGGATTGACCATATCTAGACCCACAGCTGGATGAGACATAAGGGTGGACACTCTTGGGGCTGAGAGGTTTGGTGAGGTTGGGTGAGCAAACGCAGACCCTTTAAAGTAATACTGCGTGGGACCCATCGCATGGGTCCCAAATCTCCAGCTTCAAGGGCATCTTCCTACATCGAAAACATGCATGAGAAACCCAGAAGATGGTACACCGTGTGATGGGGAAAGGTTTCTAAAACGCACCTCATTTCTCATCTCCTTGTGCCCGGGTTCGCCATTCCAGCCACTTTACTAGCAATCTCCCTACTTGGAGCATCAGCACCTTTAACCTCCTGTTCCGTACAGGTTGCAATTTGTCCTGAGGATGAACGGGAAGACGGGGAACCAACGAGAGACTAGCTCTTGGTGTTGGGACAGGCACAGGTCACTCTATTTTCCCATCAGGAAGAAGAATTAACCACAGGCTCAGCCTGCCCCCCGGAACCAGAACAGGGCCTGAAGCCATCCTGCGCTTTTGCGGCCAGCTCCCAAAAAAGCGAGTTGTAAAATGGAGGTTCAGGGCACTGCAATTCACAAACCTGCAGAGTTATAAATGATAACTCTCGTCCACAAATATATTGAGGGAAGGCAAAGAAGAGGATTTGAAATCAAGGCAGAATTGCACGAAACAGATTTCAGGAGGTAGATACGAATCGCCTTTAAAGCACATGAAAAGCGGCAAAACGTTGACAATGATGCCCTTGGCCAAAAAGGGCGTATGCGTTTTTTCCTGAATATATTCAGGAAAAAACGCATACGCCCTTTTTGGCCAACCAAGCAACCTGGAAAGGCAAATCAGCGCTACAGAGAAGTCTCGCTTCCCATCGGTCAAAAGGGCCATGCTGAAAAAAGTGTCAAAACCAGAAATGCAGGACAGGCCATGGAGAAATGGGAGCCTTGCTACACTGATGGGCGGGATGTAAATTGCCAACAGCCACTCTGGACAAGTGTACGGTGTGTCCTGAAACATCTGAAAAACACATCTTAGAGAGCATAGGGCACTTCCACTCATGGGGGTATAAATTGGGAAAATGAAAAATCAGCAAGACACAAGCACCCCAAAGTTGAGGGCTGCTCTGTTGACAAGGACCTCCACTTCATTCCACCTTAAATATCCCAGGAAAGAGAAAAATGGATAAAGAAGTTGTCGTCCTTATGTACAATGGAATATCACTCAGCCATGAAATCAATGTCATAAGGTTAGTAGCAGCATGATGAGTGGATTTAGGTACGACGATTCTAAGAGAAATAAGTCACACAGAAAAGGACACTTCTCATAAGGTATCACTTATAGAGGGAATGTAAAAACCGTTACACTTGAACTGAATTACAAAACAGAACAGAGTCACACATGCAGAAAACACACTATGGCTGCTTAACGGGAAAGGTGAGGTGGGGTGATACATAAAACAAGGGTATCAAATTAGCTCAGATACCGTTCCATAAACCCAATATGTAATAGACAAGACCTACTCCTTGCTCAGAGAACTGGACTCAACACGCCCTATTCACCGCACAAGAATATATCTGACTAGTAATAATCTTAAAACCTATGTATTGATATCTCTCTGTTAGTGTGTCAAGTGGGTGTAAAGCGGCATAAACACAGCCGTGAAAAGCAGCTAAACCCCATTATGAAAATAAATTACTTTGTAAAACCCATGAAACAACGACAGTGAAAGAGATAGAAATTCTTACACAATGAGTTCAGGGGCTGTGATGCAACCTGGATTGACCATATCTAGACCCACAGCTGGATGAGACATAAGGGTGGACACTCTTGGGGCTGAGAGGTTTGGTGAGGTTGGGTGAGCAAACGCAGACCCTTTAAAGTAATACTGCGTGGTACCCATCGCATGGGTCCCAAATCTCCAGGTTCAAGGGCATCTTCCTACATCGAAAACATGCATGAGAAACCCAGAAGATGGTACACCGTGTGATGGGGAAAGGTTTCTAAAACGCACCTCATTTCTCATCTTCTTGTGCCCGGGTTCGCCATTCCAGTCGCTTTACTAGCAATCTCCCTACTTGGAGCATCAGCACCTTTAACCTCCTGTTCCGTACAGGTTGCAATTTGTCCTGAGGATGAACGGGAAGACGGGGAACCAACGAGAGACTAGCTCTTGGTGTCGGGACAGGCACAGGTCACTCTATTTTCCCATCAGGAAGAAGAATTAACCACAGGCTCAGCCTGCCCCCCGGAACCAGAACAGGGCCTGAAGCCATCCTGCGCTTTTGCGGCCAGCTCCCAAAAAAGCGAGTTGTAAAATGGAGGTTCAGGGCACTGCAATTCACAAACCTGCAGAGTTATAAATGATAACTCTCGTCCACAAATATATTGAGGGAAGGCAAAGAAGAGGATTTGAAATCAAGGCAGAATTGCACGAAACAGATTTCAGGAGGTAGATACGAATCGCCTTTAAAGCACATGAAAAGCGGCAAAACGTTGACAATGATGCCCTTGGCCAAAAAGGGCGTATGCGTTTTTTCCTGAATATATTCAGGAAAAAACGCATACGCCCTTTTTGGCCAACCAAGCAACCTGGAAAGGCAAATCAGCGCTACAGAGAAGTCTCGCTTCCCATCGGTCAAAAGGGCCATGCTGAAAAAAGTGTCAAAACCAGAAATGCAGGACAGGCCATGGAGAAATGGGAGCCTTGCTACACTGATGGGCGGGATGTAAATTGCCAACAGCCACTCTGGAGAAGTGTACGGTGTGTCCTGAAACATCTGAAAAACACAGCTTAGAGAGCATAGGGCACTTCCACTCATGGGGGTATAAATTGGGAAAATGAAAAATCAGCAAGACACAAGCACCCCAAAGTTGAGGGCTGCTCTGTTGACAAGGACCTCCACTTCATTCCACCTTAAATATCCCAGGAAAGAGAAAAAAGGATAAAGAAGTTGTGGTCCTTATGTACAATGGAATATCACTCAGCCATGAAATCAATGTCATAAGGTTAGTAGCAGCATGATGAGTGGATTTAGGTACGACGATTCTAAGTGAAATAAGTCACACAGAAATGGACACTTCTCATAAGGTATCACTGATAGAGGGAATGTAAAAACCGTTACACTTGAACTGAATTACAAAACAGAACAGAGTCACACATGCAGAAAACACACTATGGCTGCTTAACGGGAAAGGTGAGGTGGGGTGATACATAAAACAAGGGTATCAAATTAGCTCAGATACCGTTCCATAAACCCAATATGTAGTAGACAAGACCTACTCCTTGCTCAGAGAACTGTACTCAACACGCCCTATTCACCGCACAAGAATATATCTGACTGGTAATAATCTTGAAACCTATGTATTGATATCTCTCTGTTAGTGTGTCAAGTGGGTGTAAAGCGGCATAAACACAGCCGTGAAAAGCAGCTAAACCCCATTATGAAAATAAATTACTTTGAAAAACCCATGAAACAACGACAGTGAAAGAGATAGAAATTCTTACACAATGAGTTCAGGGGCTGTGATGCAACCTGGATTGACCATATCTAGACCCACAGCTGGATGAGACATAAGGGTGGACACTCTTGGGGCTGAGAGGTTTGGTGAGGTTGGGTGAGCAAACGCAGACCCTTTAAAGTAATACTGCGTGGGACCCATCGCATGGGTCCCAAATCTCCAGCTTCAAGGGCATCTTCCTACATCGAAAACATGCATGAGAAACCCAGAAGATGGTACACCGTGTGATGGGGAAAGGTTTCTAAAACGCACCTCATTTCTCATCTCCTTGTGCCCGGGTTCGCCATTCCAGCCACTTTACTAGCAATCTCCCTACTTGGAGCATCAGCACCTTTAACCTCCTGTTCCGTACAGGTTGCAATTTGTCCTGAGGATGAACGGGAAGACGGGGAACCAACGAGAGACTAGCTCTTGGTGTTGGGACAGGCACAGGTCACTCTATTTTCCCATCAGGAAGAAGAATTAACCACAGGCTCAGCCTGCCCCCCGGAACCAGAACAGGGCCTGAAGCCATCCTGCGCTTTTGCGGCCAGCTCCCAAAAAAGCGAGTTGTAAAATGGAGGTTCAGGGCACTGCAATTCACAAACCTGCAGAGTTATAAATGATAACTCTCGTCCACAAATATATTGAGGGAAGGCAAAGAAGAGGATTTGAAATCAAGGCAGAATTGCACGAAACAGATTTCAGGAGGTAGATACGAATCGCCTTTAAAGCACATGAAAAGCGGCAAAACGTTGACAATGATGCCCTTGGCCAAAAAGGGCGTATGCGTTTTTTCCTGAATATATTCAGGAAAAAACGCATACGCCCTTTTTGGCCAACCAAGCAACCTGGAAAGGCAAATCAGCGCTACAGAGAAGTCTCGCTTCCCATCGGTCAAAAGGGCCATGCTGAAAAAAGTGTCAAAACCAGAAATGCAGGACAGGCCATGGAGAAATGGGAGCCTTGCTACACTGATGGGCGGGATGTAAATTGCCAACAGCCACTCTGGACAAGTGTACGGTGTGTCCTGAAACATCTGAAAAACACATCTTAGAGAGCATAGGGCACTTCCACTCATGGGGGTATAAATTGGGAAAATGAAAAATCAGCAAGACACAAGCACCCCAAAGTTGAGGGCTGCTCTGTTGACAAGGACCTCCACTTCATTCCACCTTAAATATCCCAGGAAAGAGAAAAATGGATAAAGAAGTTGTCGTCCTTATGTACAATGGAATATCACTCAGCCATGAAATCAATGTCATAAGGTTAGTAGCAGCATGATGAGTGGATTTAGGTACGACGATTCTAAGAGAAATAAGTCACACAGAAAAGGACACTTCTCATAAGGTATCACTTATAGAGGGAATGTAAAAACCGTTACACTTGAACTGAATTACAAAACAGAACAGAGTCACACATGCAGAAAACACACTATGGCTGCTTAACGGGAAAGGTGAGGTGGGGTGATACATAAAACAAGGGTATCAAATTAGCTCAGATACCGTTCCATAAATCCAATATGTAATAGACAAGACCTACTCCTTGCTCAGAGAACTGGACTCAACACGTCCTATTCACCGCACAAGAATATATCTGACTAGTAATAATCTTAAAACCTATGTATTGATATCTCTCTGTTAGTGTGTCAAGTGGGTGTAAAGCGGCATAAACACAGCCGTGAAAAGCAGCTAAACCCCATTATGAAAATAAATTACTTTGTAAAACCCATGAAACAACGACAGTGAAAGAGATAGAAATTCTTACACAATGAGTTCAGGGGCTGTGATGCAACCTGGATTGACCATATCTAGACCCACAGCTGGATGAGACATAAGGGTGGACACTCTTGGGGCTGAGAGGTTTGGTGAGGTTGGGTGAGCAAACGCAGACCCTTTAAAGTAATACTGCGTGGTACCCATCGCATGGGTCCCAAATCTCCAGGTTCAAGGGCATCTTCCTACATCGAAAACATGCATGAGAAACCCACAAGATGGTACACCGTGTGATGGGGAAAGGTTTCTAAAACGCACCTCATTTCTCATCTCCTTGTGCCCGGGTTCGCCATTCCAGTCGCTTTACTAGCAATCTCCCTACTTGGAGCATCAGCACCTTTAACCTCCTGTTCCGTACAGGTTGCAATTTGTCCTGAGGATGAACGGGAAGACGGGGAACCAACGAGAGACTAGCTCTTGGTGTCGGGACAGGCACAGGTCACTCTATTTTCCCATCAGGAAGAAGAATTAACCACAGGCTCAGCCTGCCCCCCGGAACCAGAACAGGGCCTGAAGCCATCCTGCGCTTTTGCGGCCAGCTCCCAAAAAAGCGAGTTGTAAAATGGAGGTTCAGGGCACTGCAATTCACAAACCTGCAGAGTTATAAATGATAACTCTCGTCCACAAATATATTGAGGGAAGGCAAAGAAGAGGATTTGAAATCAAGGCAGAATTGCACGAAACAGATTTCAGGAGGTAGATACGAATCGCCTTTAAAGCACATGAAAAGCGGCAAAACGTTGACAATGATGCCCTTGGCCAAAAAGGGCGTATGCGTTTTTTCCTGAATATATTCAGGAAAAAACGCATACGCCCTTTTTGGCCAACCAAGCAACCTGGAAAGGCAAATCAGCGCTACAGAGAAGTCTCGCTTCCCATCGGTCAAAAGGGCCATGCTGAAAAAAGTGTCAAAACCAGAAATGCAGGACAGGCCATGGAGAAATGGGAGCCTTGCTACACTGATGGGCGGGATGTAAATTGCCAACAGCCACTCTGGAGAAGTGTACGGTGTGTCCTGAAACATCTAAAAAACACAGCTTAGAGAGCATAGGGCACTTCCACTCATGGGGGTATAAATTGGGAAAATGAAAAATCAGCAAGACACAAGCACCCCAAAGTTGAGGGCTGCTCTGTTGACAAGGACCTCCACTTCATTCCACCTTAAATATCCCAGGAAAGAGAAAAAAGGATAAAGAAGTTGTGGTCCTTATGTACAATGGAATATCACTCAGCCATGAAATCAATGTCATAAGGTTAGTAGCAGCATGATGAGTGGATTTAGGTACGACGATTCTAAGTGAAATAAGTCACACAGAAATGGACACTTCTCATAAGGTATCACTGATAGAGGGAATGTAAAAACCGTTACACTTGAACTGAATTACAAAACAGAACAGAGTCACACATGCAGAAAACACACTATGGCTGCTTAACGGGAAAGGTGAGGTGGGGTGATACATAAAACAAGGGTATCAAATTAGCTCAGATACCGTTCCATAAACCCAATATGTAGTAGACAAGACCTACTCCTTGCTCAGAGAACTGTACTCAACACGCCCTATTCACCGCACAAGAATATATCTGACTGGTAATAATCTTGAAACCTATGTATTGATATCTCTCTGTTAGTGTGTCAAGTGGGTGTAAAGCGGCATAAACACAGCCGTGAAAAGCAGCTAAACCCCATTATGAAAATAAATTACTTTGAAAAACCCATGAAACAACGACAGTGAAAGAGATAGAAATTCTTACACAATGAGTTCAGGGGCTGTGATGCAACCTGGATTGACCATATCTAGACCCACAGCTGGATGAGACATAAGGGTGGACACTCTTGGGGCTGAGAGGTTTGGTGAGGTTGGGTGAGCAAACGCAGACCCTTTAAAGTAATACTGCGTGGGACCCATCGCATGGGTCCCAAATCTCCAGCTTCAAGGGCATCTTCCTACATCGAAAACATGCATGAGAAACCCAGAAGATGGTACACCGTGTGATGGGGAAAGGTTTCTAAAACGCACCTCATTTCTCATCTCCTTGTGCCCGGGTTCGCCATTCCAGCCACTTTACTAGCAATCTCCCTACTTGGAGCATCAGCACCTTTAACCTCCTGTTCCGTACAGGTTGCAATTTGTCCTGAGGATGAACGGGAAGACGGGGAACCAACGAGAGACTAGCTCTTGGTGTTGGGACAGGCACAGGTCACTCTATTTTCCCATCAGGAAGAAGAATTAACCACAGGCTCAGCCTGCCCCCCGGAACCAGAACAGGGCCTGAAGCCATCCTGCGCTTTTGCGGCCAGCTCCCAAAAAAGCGAGTTGTAAAATGGAGGTTCAGGGCACTGCAATTCACAAACCTGCAGAGTTATAAATGATAACTCTCGTCCACAAATATATTGAGGGAAGGCAAAGAAGAGGATTTGAAATCAAGGCAGAATTGCACGAAACAGATTTCAGGAGGTAGATACGAATCGCCTTTAAAGCACATGAAAAGCGGCAAAACGTTGACAATGATGCCCTTGGCCAAAAAGGGCGTATGCGTTTTTTCCTGAATATATTCAGGAAAAAACGCATACGCCCTTTTTGGCCAACCAAGCAACCTGGAAAGGCAAATCAGCGCTACAGAGAAGTCTCGCTTCCCATCGGTCAAAAGGGCCATGCTGAAAAAAGTGTCAAAACCAGAAATGCAGGACAGGCCATGGAGAAATGGGAGCCTTGCTACACTGATGGGCGGGATGTAAATTGCCAACAGCCACTCTGGACAAGTGTACGGTGTGTCCTGAAACATCTGAAAAACACATCTTAGAGAGCATAGGGCACTTCCACTCATGGGGGTATAAATTGGGAAAATGAAAAATCAGCAAGACACAAGCACCCCAAAGTTGAGGGCTGCTCTGTTGACAAGGACCTCCACTTCATTCCACCTTAAATATCCCAGGAAAGAGAAAAATGGATAAAGAAGTTGTCGTCCTTATGTACAATGGAATATCACTCAGCCATGAAATCAATGTCATAAGGTTAGTAGCAGCATGATGAGTGGATTTAGGTACGACGATTCTAAGAGAAATAAGTCACACAGAAAAGGACACTTCTCATAAGGTATCACTTATAGAGGGAATGTAAAAACCGTTACACTTGAACTGAATTACAAAACAGAACAGAGTCACACATGCAGAAAACACACTATGGCTGCTTAACGGGAAAGGTGAGGTGGGGTGATACATAAAACAAGGGTATCAAATTAGCTCAGATACCGTTCCATAAATCCAATATGTAATAGACAAGACCTACTCCTTGCTCAGAGAACTGGACTCAACACGTCCTATTCACCGCACAAGAATATATCTGACTAGTAATAATCTTAAAACCTATGTATTGATATCTCTCTGTTAGTGTGTCAAGTGGGTGTAAAGCGGCATAAACACAGCCGTGAAAAGCAGCTAAACCCCATTATGAAAATAAATTACTTTGTAAAACCCATGAAACAACGACAGTGAAAGAGATAGAAATTCTTACACAATGAGTTCAGGGGCTGTGATGCAACCTGGATTGACCATATCTAGACCCACAGCTGGATGAGACATAAGGGTGGACACTCTTGGGGCTGAGAGGTTTGGTGAGGTTGGGTGAGCAAACGCAGACCCTTTAAAGTAATACTGCGTGGTACCCATCGCATGGGTCCCAAATCTCCAGGTTCAAGGGCATCTTCCTACATCGAAAACATGCATGAGAAACCCACAAGATGGTACACCGTGTGATGGGGAAAGGTTTCTAAAACGCACCTCATTTCTCATCTCCTTGTGCCCGGGTTCGCCATTCCAGTCGCTTTACTAGCAATCTCCCTACTTGGAGCATCAGCACCTTTAACCTCCTGTTCCGTACAGGTTGCAATTTGTCCTGAGGATGAACGGGAAGACGGGGAACCAACGAGAGACTAGCTCTTGGTGTCGGGACAGGCACAGGTCACTCTATTTTCCCATCAGGAAGAAGAATTAACCACAGGCTCAGCCTGCCCCCCGGAACCAGAACAGGGCCTGAAGCCATCCTGCGCTTTTGCGGCCAGCTCCCAAAAAAGCGAGTTGTAAAATGGAGGTTCAGGGCACTGCAATTCACAAACCTGCAGAGTTATAAATGATAACTCTCGTCCACAAATATATTGAGGGAAGGCAAAGAAGAGGATTTGAAATCAAGGCAGAATTGCACGAAACAGATTTCAGGAGGTAGATACGAATCGCCTTTAAAGCACATGAAAAGCGGCAAAACGTTGACAATGATGCCCTTGGCCAAAAAGGGCGTATGCGTTTTTTCCTGAATATATTCAGGAAAAAACGCATACGCCCTTTTTGTCCAACCAAGCAACCTGGAAAGGCAAATCAGCGCTACAGAGAAGTCTCGCTTCCCATCGGTCAAAAGGGCCATGCTGAAAAAAGTGTCAAAACCAGAAATGCAGGACAGGCCATGGAGAAATGGGAGCCTTGCTACACTGATGGGCGGGATGTAAATTGCCAACAGCCACTCTGGAGAAGTGTACGGTGTGTCCTGAAACATCTAAAAAACACAGCTTAGAGAGCATAGGGCACTTCCACTCATGGGGGTATAAATTGGGAAAATGAAAAATCAGCAAGACACAAGCACCCCAAAGTTGAGGGCTGCTCTGTTGACAAGGACCTCCACTTCATTCCACCTTAAATATCCCAGGAAAGAGAAAAAAGGATAAAGAAGTTGTGGTCCTTATGTACAATGGAATATCACTCAGCCATGAAATCAATGTCATAAGGTTAGTAGCAGCATGATGAGTGGATTTAGGTACGACGATTCTAAGTGAAATAAGTCACACAGAAATGGACACTTCTCATAAGGTATCACTGATAGAGGGAATGTAAAAACCGTTACACTTGAACTGAATTACAAAACAGAACAGAGTCACACATGCAGAAAACACACTATGGCTGCTTAACGGGAAAGGTGAGGTGGGGTGATACATAAAACAAGGGTATCAAATTAGCTCAGATACCGTTCCATAAACCCAATATGTAGTAGACAAGACCTACTCCTTGCTCAGAGAACTGTACTCAACACGCCCTATTCACCGCACAAGAATATATCTGACTGGTAATAATCTTGAAACCTATGTATTGATATCTCTCTGTTAGTGTGTCAAGTGGGTGTAAAGCGGCATAAACACAGCCGTGAAAAGCAGCTAAACCCCATTATGAAAATAAATTACTTTGAAAAACCCATGAAACAACGACAGTGAAAGAGATAGAAATTCTTACACAATGAGTTCAGGGGCTGTGATGCAACCTGGATTGACCATATCTAGACCCACAGCTGGATGAGACATAAGGGTGGACACTCTTGGGGCTGAGAGGTTTGGTGAGGTTGGGTGAGCAAACGCAGACCCTTTAAAGTAATACTGCGTGGGACCCATCGCATGGGTCCCAAATCTCCAGCTTCAAGGGCATCTTCCTACATCGAAAACATGCATGAGAAACCCAGAAGATGGTACACCGTGTGATGGGGAAAGGTTTCTAAAACGCACCTCATTTCTCATCTCCTTGTGCCCGGGTTCGCCATTCCAGCCACTTTACTAGCAATCTCCCTACTTGGAGCATCAGCACCTTTAACCTCCTGTTCCGTACAGGTTGCAATTTGTCCTGAGGATGAACGGGAAGACGGGGAACCAACGAGAGACTAGCTCTTGGTGTTGGGACAGGCACAGGTCACTCTATTTTCCCATCAGGAAGAAGAATTAACCACAGGCTCAGCCTGCCCCCCGGAACCAGAACAGGGCCTGAAGCCATCCTGCGCTTTTGCGGCCAGCTCCCAAAAAAGCGAGTTGTAAAATGGAGGTTCAGGGCACTGCAATTCACAAACCTGCAGAGTTATAAATGATAACTCTCGTCCACAAATATATTGAGGGAAGGCAAAGAAGAGGATTTGAAATCAAGGCAGAATTGCACGAAACAGATTTCAGGAGGTAGATACGAATCGCCTTTAAAGCACATGAAAAGCGGCAAAACGTTGACAATGATGCCCTTGGCCAAAAAGGGCGTATGCGTTTTTTCCTGAATATATTCAGGAAAAAACGCATACGCCCTTTTTGGCCAACCAAGCAACCTGGAAAGGCAAATCAGCGCTACAGAGAAGTCTCGCTTCCCATCGGTCAAAAGGGCCATGCTGAAAAAAGTGTCAAAACCAGAAATGCAGGACAGGCCATGGAGAAATGGGAGCCTTGCTACACTGATGGGCGGGATGTAAATTGCCAACAGCCACTCTGGAGAAGTGTACGGTGTGTCCTGAAACATCTGAAAAACACAGCTTAGAGAGCATAGGGCACTTCCACTCATGGGGGTATAAATTGGGAAAATGAAAAATCAGCAAGACACAAGCACCCCAAAGTTGAGGGCTGCTCTGTTGACAAGGACCTCCACTTCATTCCACCTTAAATATCCCAGGAAAGAGAAAAAAGGATAAAGAAGTTGTGGTCCTTATGTACAATGGAATATCACTCAGCCATGAAATCAATGTCATAAGGTTAGTAGCAGCATGATGAGTGGATTTAGGTACGACGATTCTAAGTGAAATAAGTCACACAGAAATGGACACTTCTCATAAGGTATCACTGATAGAGGGAATGTAAAAACCGTTACACTTGAACTGAATTACAAAACAGAACAGAGTCACACATGCAGAAAACACACTATGGCTGCTTAACGGGAAAGGTGAGGTGGGGTGATACATAAAACAAGGGTATCAAATTAGCTCAGATACCGTTCCATAAACCCAATATGTAGTAGACAAGACCTACTCCTTGCTCAGAGAACTGTACTCAACACGCCCTATTCACCGCACAAGAATATATCTGACTGGTAATAATCTTGAAACCTATGTATTGATATCTCTCTGTTAGTGTGTCAAGTGGGTGTAAAGCGGCATAAACACAGCCGTGAAAAGCAGCTAAACCCCATTATGAAAATAAATTACTTTGAAAAACCCATGAAACAACGACAGTGAAAGAGATAGAAATTCTTACACAATGAGTTCAGGGGCTGTGATGCAACCTGGATTGACCATATCTAGACCCACAGCTGGATGAGACATAAGGGTGGACACTCTTGGGGCTGAGAGGTTTGGTGAGGTTGGGTGAGCAAACGCAGACCCTTTAAAGTAATACTGCGTGGGACCCATCGCATGGGTCCCAAATCTCCAGCTTCAAGGGCATCTTCCTACATCGAAAACATGCATGAGAAACCCAGAAGATGGTACACCGTGTGATGGGGAAAGGTTTCTAAAACGCACCTCATTTCTCATCTCCTTGTGCCCGGGTTCGCCATTCCAGCCACTTTACTAGCAATCTCCCTACTTGGAGCATCAGCACCTTTAACCTCCTGTTCCGTACAGGTTGCAATTTGTCCTGAGGATGAACGGGAAGACGGGGAACCAACGAGAGACTAGCTCTTGGTGTTGGGACAGGCACAGGTCACTCTATTTTCCCATCAGGAAGAAGAATTAACCACAGGCTCAGCCTGCCCCCCGGAACCAGAACAGGGCCTGAAGCCATCCTGCGCTTTTGCGGCCAGCTCCCAAAAAAGCGAGTTGTAAAATGGAGGTTCAGGGCACTGCAATTCACAAACCTGCAGAGTTATAAATGATAACTCTCGTCCACAAATATATTGAGGGAAGGCAAAGAAGAGGATTTGAAATCAAGGCAGAATTGCACGAAACAGATTTCAGGAGGTAGATACGAATCGCCTTTAAAGCACATGAAAAGCGGCAAAACGTTGACAATGATGCCCTTGGCCAAAAAGGGCGTATGCGTTTTTTCCTGAATATATTCAGGAAAAAACGCATACGCCCTTTTTGGCCAACCAAGCAACCTGGAAAGGCAAATCAGCGCTACAGAGAAGTCTCGCTTCCCATCGGTCAAAAGGGCCATGCTGAAAAAAGTGTCAAAACCAGAAATGCAGGACAGGCCATGGAGAAATGGGAGCCTTGCTACACTGATGGGCGGGATGTAAATTGCCAACAGCCACTCTGGACAAGTGTACGGTGTGTCCTGAAACATCTGAAAAACACATCTTAGAGAGCATAGGGCACTTCCACTCATGGGGGTATAAATTGGGAAAATGAAAAATCAGCAAGACACAAGCACCCCAAAGTTGAGGGCTGCTCTGTTGACAAGGACCTCCACTTCATTCCACCTTAAATATCCCAGGAAAGAGAAAAATGGATAAAGAAGTTGTCGTCCTTATGTACAATGGAATATCACTCAGCCATGAAATCAATGTCATAAGGTTAGTAGCAGCATGATGAGTGGATTTAGGTACGACGATTCTAAGAGAAATAAGTCACACAGAAAAGGACACTTCTCATAAGGTATCACTTATAGAGGGAATGTAAAAACCGTTACACTTGAACTGAATTACAAAACAGAACAGAGTCACACATGCAGAAAACACACTATGGCTGCTTAACGGGAAAGGTGAGGTGGGGTGATACATAAAACAAGGGTATCAAATTAGCTCAGATACCGTTCCATAAACCCAATATGTAATAGACAAGACCTACTCCTTGCTCAGAGAACTGGACTCAACACGCCCTATTCACCGCACAAGAATATATCTGACTAGTAATAATCTTAAAACCTATGTATTGATATCTCTCTGTTAGTGTGTCAAGTGGGTGTAAAGCGGCATAAACACAGCCGTGAAAAGCAGCTAAACCCCATTATGAAAATAAATTACTTTGTAAAACCCATGAAACAACGACAGTGAAAGAGATAGAAATTCTTACACAATGAGTTCAGGGGCTGTGATGCAACCTGGATTGACCATATCTAGACCCACAGCTGGATGAGACATAAGGGTGGACACTCTTGGGGCTGAGAGGTTTGGTGAGGTTGGGTGAGCAAACGCAGACCCTTTAAAGTAATACTGCGTGGTACCCATCGCATGGGTCCCAAATCTCCAGGTTCAAGGGCATCTTCCTACATCGAAAACATGCATGAGAAACCCAGAAGATGGTACACCGTGTGATGGGGAAAGGTTTCTAAAACGCACCTCATTTCTCATCTTCTTGTGCCCGGGTTCGCCATTCCAGTCGCTTTACTAGCAATCTCCCTACTTGGAGCATCAGCACCTTTAACCTCCTGTTCCGTACAGGTTGCAATTTGTCCTGAGGATGAACGGGAAGACGGGGAACCAACGAGAGACTAGCTCTTGGTGTCGGGACAGGCACAGGTCACTCTATTTTCCCATCAGGAAGAAGAATTAACCACAGGCTCAGCCTGCCCCCCGGAACCAGAACAGGGCCTGAAGCCATCCTGCGCTTTTGCGGCCAGCTCCCAAAAAAGCGAGTTGTAAAATGGAGGTTCAGGGCACTGCAATTCACAAACCTGCAGAGTTATAAATGATAACTCTCGTCCACAAATATATTGAGGGAAGGCAAAGAAGAGGATTTGAAATCAAGGCAGAATTGCACGAAACAGATTTCAGGAGGTAGATACGAATCGCCTTTAAAGCACATGAAAAGCGGCAAAACGTTGACAATGATGCCCTTGGCCAAAAAGGGCGTATGCGTTTTTTCCTGAATATATTCAGGAAAAAACGCATACGCCCTTTTTGGCCAACCAAGCAACCTGGAATGGCAAATCAGCGCTACAGAGAAGTCTCGCTTCCCATCGGTCAAAAGGGCCATGCTGAAAAAAGTGTCAAAACCAGAAATGCAGGACAGGCCATGGAGAAATGGGAGCCTTGCTACACTGATGGGCGGGATGTAAATTGCCAACAGCCACTCTGGAGAAGTGTACGGTGAGTCCTGAAACATCTAAAAAACACAGCTTAGAGAGCATAGGGCACTTCCACTCATGGGGGTATAAATTGGGAAAATGAAAAATCAGCAAGACACAAGCACCCCAAAGTTGAGGTCTGCTCTGTTGACAAGGACCTCCACTTCATTCCACCTTAAATATCCCAGGAAAGAGAAAAATGGATAAAGAAGTTGTGGTCCTTATGTACAATGGAATATCACTCAGCCATGAAATCAATGTCATAAGGTTAGTAGCAGCATGATGAGTGGATTTAGGTACGACGATTCTAAGTGAAATAAGTCACACAGAAAAGGACACTTCTCATAAGGTATCACTTTTAGAGGGAATGTAAAAACCGTTACACTTGAACTGAATTACAAAACAGAACAGAGTCACACATGCAGAAAACGCACTATGGCTGCTTAACGGGAAAGGTGAGGTGGGGTGATACATAAAACAAGGGTATCAAATTAGCTCAGATACTGTTCCATAAACCCAATATGTAGTAGACAAGACCTACTCCTTGCTCAGAGAACTGGACTCAACACGCCCTATTCACCGCACAAGAATATATCTGACTGGTAATAATCTTAAAACCTATGTATTGATATCTCTCTGTTAGTGTGTCAAGTGGGTGTGAAGCGGCATAAACACAGCCGTGAAAAGCAGCTAAACCCCATTATGAAAATAAATTACTTTGAAAAACCCATGAAACAACGACAGTGAAAGAGATAGAAATTCTTACACAATGAGTTCAGGGGCTGTGATGCAACCTGGATTGACCATATCTAGACCCACAGCTGGATGAGACATAAGGGTGGACACTCTTGGGGCTGAGGTTTGGTGAGGTTGGGTGAGCAAACGCAGACCCTTTAAAGTAATACTGCGTGGTACCCATCGCATGGGTCCCAAATCTCCAGGTTCAAGGGCATCTTCCTACATCGAAAACATGCATGAGAAACCCAGAAGATGGTACACCGTGTGATGGGGAAAGGTTTCTAAAACGCACCTCATTTCTCATCTCCTTGTGCCCGGGTTCGCCATTCCAGCCACTTTACTAGCAATCTCCCTACTTGGAGCATCAGCACCTTTAACCTCCTGTTCCGTACAGGTTGCAATTTGTCCTGAGGATGAACGGGAAGACGGGGAACCAACGAGAGACTAGCTCTTGGTGTTGGGACAGGCACAGGTCACTCTATTTTCCCATCAGGAAGAAGAATTAACCACAGGCTCAGCCTGCCCCCCGGAACCAGAACAGGGCCTGAAGCCATCCTGTGCTTTTGCGGCCAGCTCCCAAAAAAGCGAGTTGTAAAATGGAGGTTCAGGGCACTGCAATTCACAAACCTGCAGAGTTATAAATGATAACTCTCGTCCACAAATATATTGAGGGAAGGCAAAGAAGAGGATTTGAAATCAAGGCAGAATTGCACGAAACAGATTTCAGGAGGTAGATACGAATCGCCTTTAAAGCACATGAAAAGCAGCAAAACGTTGACAATGATGCCCTTGGCCAAAAAGGGCGTATGCGTTTTTTCCTGAATATATTCAGGAAAAAACGCATACGCCCTTTTTGGCCAACCAAGCAACCTGGAAAGGCAAATCAGCGCTACAGAGAAGTCTCGCTTCCCATCGGTCAAAAGGGCCATGCTGAAAAAAGTGTCAAAACCAGAAATGCAGGACAGGCCATGGAGAAATGGGAGCCTTGCTACACTGATGGGCGGGATGTAAATTGCCAACAGCCACTCTGGAGAAGTGTACGGTGTGTCCTGAAACATCTGAAAAACACAGCTTAGAGAGCATAGGGCACTTCCACTCATGGGGGTATAAATTGGGAAAATGAAAAATCAGCAAGACACAAGCACCCCAAAGTTGAGGGCTGCTCTGTTGACAAGGACCTCCACTTCATTCCACCTTAAATATCCCAGGAAAGAGAAAAATGGATAAAGAAGTTGTGGTCCTTATGTACAATGGAATATCACTCAGCCATGAAATCAATGTCATAAGGTTAGTAGCAGCATGATGAGTGGATTTAGGTACGACGATTCTAAGTGAAATAAGTCACACAGAAAAGGACACTTCTCATAAGGTATCACTGATAGAGGGAATGTAAAAACCGTTACACTTGAACTGAATTACAAAACAGAACAGAGTCACACATGCAGAAAACACACTATGGCTGCTTAACGGGAAAGGTGAGGTGGGGTGATACATAAAACAAGGGTATCAAATTAGCTCAGATACCGTTCCATAAACCCAATATGTAGTAGACAAGACCTACTCCTTGCTCAGAGAACTGTACTCAACACGCCCTATTCACCGCACAAGAATATATCTGACTGGTAATAATCTTGAAACCTATGTATTGATATCTCTCTGTTAGTGTGTCAAGTGGGTGTAAAGCGGCATAAACACAGCCGTGAAAAGCAGCTAAACCCCATTATGAAAATAAATTACTTTGAAAAACCCATGAAACAACGACAGTGAAAGAGATAGAAATTCTTACACAATGAGTTCAGGGGCTGTGATGCAACCTGGATTGACCATATCTAGACCCACAGCTGGATGAGACATAAGGGTGGACACTCTTGGGGCTGAGAGGTTTGGTGAGGTTGGGTGAGCAAACGCAGACCCTTTAAAGTAATACTGCATGGTACCCATCGCATGGGTCCCAAATCTCCAGCTTCAAGGGCATCTTCCTACATCGAAAACATGCATGAGAAACCCAGAAGATGGTACACCGTGTGATGGGGAAAGGTTTCTAAAACGCACCTCATTTCTCATCTCCTTGTGCCCGGGTTCGCCATTCCAGCCACTTTACTAGCAATCTCCCTACTTGGAGCATCAGCACCTTTAACCTCCTGTTCCGTACAGGTTGCAATTTGTCCTGAGGATGAACGGGAAGACGGGGAACCAACGAGAGACTAGCTCTTGGTGTTGGGACAGGCACAGGTCACTCTATTTTCCCATCAGGAAGAAGAATTAACCACAGGCTCAGCCTGCCCCCCGGAACCAGAACAGGGCCTGAAGCCATCCTGCGCTTTTGCGGCCAGCTCCCAAAAAAGCGAGTTGTAAAATGGAGGTTCAGGGCACTGCAATTCACAAACCTGCAGAGTTATAAATGATAACTCTCGTCCACAAATATATTGAGGGAAGGCAAAGAAGAGGATTTGAAATCAAGGCAGAATTGCACGAAACAGATTTCAGGAGGTAGATACGAATCGCCTTTAAAGCACATGAAAAGCGGCAAAATGTTGACAATGATGCCCTTGGCCAAAAAGGGCGTATGCGTTTTTTCCTGAATATATTCAGGAAAAAACGCATACGCCCTTTTTGGCCAACCAAGCAACCTGGAAAGGCAAATCAGCGCTACAGAGAAGTCTCGCTTCCCATCGGTCAAAAGGGCCATGCTGAAAAAAGTGTCAAAACCAGAAATGCAGGACAGGCCATGGAGAAATGGGAGCCTTGCTACACTGATGGGCGGGATGTAAATTGCCAACAGCCACTCTGGAGAAGTGTTCGGTGTGTCCTGAAACATCTGAAAAACACAGCTTAGAGAGCATAGGGCACTTCCACTCATGGGGGTATAAATTGGGAAAATGAAAAATCAGCAAGACACAAGCACCCCAAAGTTGAGGGCTGCTCTGTTGACAAGGACCTCCACTTCATTCCACCTTAAATATCCCAGGAAAGAGAAAAATGGATAAAGAAGTTGTCGTCCTTATGTACAATGGAATATCACTCAGCCATGAAATCAATGTCATAAGGCTAGTAGCAGCATGATGAGTGGATTTAGGTACGACGATTCTAAGAGAAATAAGTCACACAGAAAAGGACACTTCTCATAAGGTATCACTTATAGAGGGAATGTAAAAACCGTTACACTTGAACTGAATTACAAAACAGAACAGAGTCACACATGCTGAAAACACACTATGGCTGCTTAACGGGAAAGGTGAGGTGGGGTGATACATAAAACAAGGGTATCAAATTAGCTCAGATACCGTTCCATAAACCCAATATGTAATAGACAAGACCTACTCCTTGCTCAGAGAACTGGACTCAACACGCCCTATTCACCGCACAAGAATATATCTGACTAGTAATAATCTTAAAACCTATGTATTGATATCTCTCTGTTAGTGTGTCAAGTGGGTGTAAAGCGGCATAAACACAGCCGTGAAAAGCAGCTAAACCCCATTATGAAAATAAATTACTTTGTAAAACCCATGAAACAACGACAGTGAAAGAGATAGAAATTCTTACACAATGAGTTCAGGGGCTGTGATGCAACCTGGATTGACCATATCTAGACCCACAGCTGGATGAGACATAAGGGTGGACACTCTTGGGGCTGAGAGGTTTGGTGAGGTTGGGTGAGCAAACGCAGACCCTTTAAAGTAATACTGCGTGGTACCCATCGCATGGGTCCCAAATCTCCAGGTTCAAGGGCATCTTCCTACATCGAAAACATGCATGAGAAACCCAGAAGATGGTACACCGTGTGATGGGGAAAGGTTTCTAAAACGCACCTCATTTCTCATCTCCTTGTGCCCGGGTTCGCCATTCCAGTCGCTTTACTAGCAATCTCCCTACTTGGAGCATCAGCACCTTTAACCTCCTGTTCCGTACAGGTTGCAATTTGTCCTGAGGATGAACGGGAAGACGGGGAACCAACGAGAGACTAGCTCTTGGTGTTGGGACAGGCACAGGTCACTCTATTTTCCCATCAGGAAGAAGAATTAACCACAGGCTCAGCCTGCCCCCCGGAACCAGAACAGGGCCTGAAGCCATCCTGCGCTTTTGCGGTCAGCTCCCAAAAAAGCGAGTTGTAAAATGGAGGTTCAGGGCACTGCAATTCACAAACCTGCAGAGTTATAAATGATAACTCTCGTCCACAAATATATTGAGGGAAGGCAAAGAAGAGGATTTGAAATCAAGGCAGAATTGCACGAAACAGATTTCAGGAGGTAGATACGAATTGCCTTTAAAGCACATGAAAAGCGGCAAAACGTTGACAATGATGCCCTTGGCCAAAAAGGGCGTATGCGTTTTTTCCTGAATATATTCAGGAAAAAACGCATACGCCCTTTTTGGCCAACCAAGCAACCTGGAAAGGCAAATCAGCGCTACAGAGAAGTCTCGCTTCCCATCGGTCAAAAGGGCCATGCTGAAAAAAGTGTCAAAACCAGAAATGCAGGACAGGCCATGGAGAAATGGGAGCCTTGCTACACTGATGGGCGGGATGTAAATTGCCAACAGCCACTCTGGAGAAGTGTTCGGTGTGTCCTGAAACATCTGAAAAACACAGCTTAGAGAGCATAGGGCACTTCCACTCATGGGGGTATAAATTGGGAAAATGAAAAATCAGCAAGACACAAGCACCCCAAAGTTGAGGGCTGCTCTGTTGACAAGGACCTCCACTTCATTCCACCTTAAATATCCCAGGAAAGAGAAAAATGGATAAAGAAGTTGTGGTCCTTATGTACAATGGAATATCACTCAGCCATGAAATCAATGTCATAAGGTTAGTAGCAGCATGATGAGTGGATTTAGGTACGACGATTCTAAGAGAAATAAGTCACCCAGAAAAGGACACTTCTCATAAGGTATCACTTATAGAGGGAATGTAAAAACCGTTACACTTGAACTGAATTACAAAACAGAACAGAGTCACACATGCAGAAAACACACTATGGCTGCTTAACGGGAAAGGTGAGGTGGGGTGATACATAAAACAAGGGTATCAAATTAGCTCAGATACCGTTCCATAAACCCAATATGTAATAGACAAGACCTACTCCTTGCTCAGAGAACTGGACTCAACACGCCCTATTCACCGCACAAGAATATATCTGACTAGTAATAATCTTAAAACCTATGTATTGATATCTCTCTGTTAGTGTGTCAAGTGGGTGTAAAGCGGCATAAACACAGACGTGAAAAGCAGCTAAACCCCATTATGAAAATAAATTACTTTGTAAAACCCATGAAACAACGACAGTGAAAGAGATAGAAATTCTTACACAATGAGTTCAGGGGCTGTGATGCAACCTGGATTGACCATATCTAGACCCACAGCTGGATGAGACATAAGGGTGGACACTCTTGGGGCTGAGAGGTTTGGTGAGGTTGGGTGAGCAAACGCAGACCCTTTAAAGTAATACTGCGTGGTACCCATCGCATGGGTCCCAAATCTCCAGGTTCAAGGGCATCTTCCTACATCGAAAACATGCATGAGAAATCCAGAAGATGGTACACCGTGTGATGGGGAAAGGTTTCTAAAACGCACCTCATTTCTCATCTCCTTGTGCCCGGGTTCGCCATTCCAGTCGCTTTACTAGCAATCTCCCTACTTGGAGCATCAGCACCTTTAACCTCCTGTTCCGTACAGGTTGCAATTTGTCCTGAGGATGAACGGGAAGACGGGGAACCAACGAGAGACTAGCTCTTGGTGTTGGGACAGGCACAGGTCACTCTATTTTCCCATCAGGAAGAAGAATTAACCACAGGCTCAGCCTGCCCCCCAGAACCAGAACAGGGCCTGAAGCCATCCTGCGCTTTTGCGGTCAGCTCCCAAAAAAGCGAGTTGTAAAATGGAGGTTCAGGGCACTGCAATTCACAAACCTGCAGAGTTATAAATGATAACTCTCGTCCACAAATATATTGAGGGAAGGCAAAGAAGAGGATTTGAAATCAAGGCAGAATTGCACGAAACAGATTTCAGGAGGTAGATACGAATCGCCTTTAAAGCACATGAAAAGCGGCAAAACGTTGACAATGATGCCCTTGGCCAAAAAGGGCGTATGCGTTTTTTCCTGAATATATTCAGGAAAAAACGCATACGCCCTTTTTGGCCAACCAAGCAACCTGGAAAGGCAAATCAGCGCTACAGAGAAGTCTCGCTTCCCATCGGTCAAAAGGGCCATGCTGAAAAAAGTGTCAAAACCAGAAATGCAGGACAGGCCATGGAGAAATGGGAGCCTTGCTACACTGATGGGCGGGATGTAAATTGCCAACAGCCACTCTGGAGAAGTGTACGGTGTGTCCTGAAACATCTGAAAAACACAGCTTAGAGAGCATAGGGCACTTCCACTCATGGGGGTATAAATTGGGAAAATGAAAAATCAGCAACACACAAGCACCCCAAAGTTGAGGGCTGCTCTGTTGACAAGGACCTCCACTTCATTCCACCTTCAATATCCCAGGAAAGAGAAAAATGGATAAAGAAGTTGTCGTCCTTATGTACAATGGAATATCACTCAGCCATGAAATCAATGTCATAAGGTTAGTAGCAGCATGATGAGTGGATTTAGGTATGACGATTCTAAGTGAAATAAGTCACACAGAAAAGGACACTTCTCATAAGGTATCACTGATAGAGGGAATGTAAAAACCGTTACACTTGAACTGAATTACAAAACAGAACAGAGTCACACATGCAGAAAACACACTATGGCTGCTTAACGGGAAAGGTGAGGTGGGGTGATACATAAAACAAGGGTATCAAATTAGCTCAGATACCGTTCCATAAACCCAATATGTAGTAGACAAGACCTACTCCTTGCTCAGAGAACTGTACTCAACACGCCCTATTCACCGCACAAGAATATATCTGACTGGTAATAATCTTGAAACCTATGTATTGATATCTCTCTGTTAGTGTGTCAAGTGGGTGTAAAGCGGCATAAACACAGCCGTGAAAAGCAGCTAAACCCCATTATGAAAATAAATTACTTTGAAAAACCCATGAAACAACGACAGTGAAAGAGATAGAAATTCTTACACAATGAGTTCAGGGGCTGTGATGCAACCTGGATTGACCATATCTAGACCCACAGCTGGATGAGACATAAGGGTGGACACTCTTGGGGCTGAGAGGTTTGGTGAGGTTGGGTGAGCAAACGCAGACCCTTTAAAGTAATACTGCATGGTACCCATCGCATGGGTCCCAAATCTCCAGCTTCAAGGGCATCTTCCTACATCGAAAACATGCATGAGAAACCCAGAAGATGGTACACCGTGTGATGGGGAAAGGTTTCTAAAACGCACCTCATTTCTCATCTCCTTGTGCCCGGGTTCGCCATTCCAGCCACTTTACTAGCAATCTCCCTACTTGGAGCATCAGCACCTTTAACCTCCTGTTCCGTACAGGTTGCAATTTGTCCTGAGGATGAACGGGAAGACGGGGAACCAACGAGAGACTAGCTCTTGGTGTTGGGACAGGCACAGGTCACTCTATTTTCCCATCAGGAAGAAGAATTAACCACAGGCTCAGCCTGCCCCCCGGAACCAGAACAGGGCCTGAAGCCATCCTGCGCTTTTGCGGCCAGCTCCCAAAAAAGCGAGTTGTAAAATGGAGGTTCAGGGCACTGCAATTCACAAACCTGCAGAGTTATAAATGATAACTCTCGTCCACAAATATATTGAGGGAAGGCAAAGAAGAGGATTTGAAATCAAGGCAGAATTGCACGAAACAGATTTCAGGAGGTAGATACGAATCGCCTTTAAAGCACATGAAAAGCGGCAAAATGTTGACAATGATGCCCTTGGCCAAAAAGGGCGTATGCGTTTTTTCCTGAATATATTCAGGAAAAAACGCATACGCCCTTTTTGGCCAACCAAGCAACCTGGAAAGGCAAATCAGCGCTACAGAGAAGTCTCGCTTCCCATCGGTCAAAAGGGCCATGCTGAAAAAAGTGTCAAAACCAGAAATGCAGGACAGGCCATGGAGAAATGGGAGCCTTGCTACACTGATGGGCGGGATGTAAATTGCCAACAGCCACTCTGGAGAAGTGTTCGGTGTGTCCTGAAACATCTGAAAAACACAGCTTAGAGAGCATAGGGCACTTCCACTCATGGGGGTATAAATTGGGAAAATGAAAAATCAGCAAGACACAAGCACCCCAAAGTTGAGGGCTGCTCTGTTGACAAGGACCTCCACTTCATTCCACCTTAAATATCCCAGGAAAGAGAAAAATGGATAAAGAAGTTGTCGTCCTTATGTACAATGGAATATCACTCAGCCATGAAATCAATGTCATAAGGCTAGTAGCAGCATGATGAGTGGATTTAGGTACGACGATTCTAAGAGAAATAAGTCACACAGAAAAGGACACTTCTCATAAGGTATCACTTATAGAGGGAATGTAAAAACCGTTACACTTGAACTGAATTACAAAACAGAACAGAGTCACACATGCTGAAAACACACTATGGCTGCTTAACGGGAAAGGTGAGGTGGGGTGATACATAAAACAAGGGTATCAAATTAGCTCAGATACCGTTCCATAAACCCAATATGTAATAGACAAGACCTACTCCTTGCTCAGAGAACTGGACTCAACACGCCCTATTCACCGCACAAGAATATATCTGACTAGTAATAATCTTAAAACCTATGTATTGATATCTCTCTGTTAGTGTGTCAAGTGGGTGTAAAGCGGCATAAACACAGCCGTGAAAAGCAGCTAAACCCCATTATGAAAATAAATTACTTTGTAAAACCCATGAAACAACGACAGTGAAAGAGATAGAAATTCTTACACAATGAGTTCAGGGGCTGTGATGCAACCTGGATTGACCATATCTAGACCCACAGCTGGATGAGACATAAGGGTGGACACTCTTGGGGCTGAGAGGTTTGGTGAGGTTGGGTGAGCAAACGCAGACCCTTTAAAGTAATACTGCGTGGTACCCATCGCATGGGTCCCAAATCTCCAGGTTCAAGGGCATCTTCCTACATCGAAAACATGCATGAGAAACCCAGAAGATGGTACACCGTGTGATGGGGAAAGGTTTCTAAAACGCACCTCATTTCTCATCTCCTTGTGCCCGGGTTCGCCATTCCAGTCGCTTTACTAGCAATCTCCCTACTTGGAGCATCAGCACCTTTAACCTCCTGTTCCGTACAGGTTGCAATTTGTCCTGAGGATGAACGGGAAGACGGGGAACCAACGAGAGACTAGCTCTTGGTGTTGGGACAGGCACAGGTCACTCTATTTTCCCATCAGGAAGAAGAATTAACCACAGGCTCAGCCTGCCCCCCGGAACCAGAACAGGGCCTGAAGCCATCCTGCGCTTTTGCGGTCAGCTCCCAAAAAAGCGAGTTGTAAAATGGAGGTTCAGGGCACTGCAATTCACAAACCTGCAGAGTTATAAATGATAACTCTCGTCCACAAATATATTGAGGGAAGGCAAAGAAGAGGATTTGAAATCAAGGCAGAATTGCACGAAACAGATTTCAGGAGGTAGATACGAATTGCCTTTAAAGCACATGAAAAGCGGCAAAACGTTGACAATGATGCCCTTGGCCAAAAAGGGCGTATGCGTTTTTTCCTGAATATATTCAGGAAAAAACGCATACGCCCTTTTTGGCCAACCAAGCAACCTGGAAAGGCAAATCAGCGCTACAGAGAAGTCTCGCTTCCCATCGGTCAAAAGGGCCATGCTGAAAAAAGTGTCAAAACCAGAAATGCAGGACAGGCCATGGAGAAATGGGAGCCTTGCTACACTGATGGGCGGGATGTAAATTGCCAACAGCCACTCTGGAGAAGTGTTCGGTGTGTCCTGAAACATCTGAAAAACACAGCTTAGAGAGCATAGGGCACTTCCACTCATGGGGGTATAAATTGGGAAAATGAAAAATCAGCAAGACACAAGCACCCCAAAGTTGAGGGCTGCTCTGTTGACAAGGACCTCCACTTCATTCCACCTTAAATATCCCAGGAAAGAGAAAAATGGATAAAGAAGTTGTGGTCCTTATGTACAATGGAATATCACTCAGCCATGAAATCAATGTCATAAGGTTAGTAGCAG
This sequence comes from Balaenoptera borealis, assembly GCF_965194805.1. NCBI lineage: Eukaryota > Metazoa > Chordata > Mammalia > Artiodactyla > Balaenopteridae > Balaenoptera > Balaenoptera borealis. The sequence continues at coordinate 452,419 of NW_028123997.1, forward strand.
CATGATGAGTGGATTTAGGTACGACGATTCTAAGAGAAATAAGTCACCCAGAAAAGGACACTTCTCATAAGGTATCACTTATAGAGGGAATGTAAAAACCGTTACACTTGAACTGAATTACAAAACAGAACAGAGTCACACATGCAGAAAACACACTATGGCTGCTTAACGGGAAAGGTGAGGTGGGGTGATACATAAAACAAGGGTATCAAATTAGCTCAGATACCGTTCCATAAACCCAATATGTAATAGACAAGACCTACTCCTTGCTCAGAGAATTGGACTCAACACGCCCTATTCACCGCACAAGAATATATCTGACTAGTAATAATCTTAAAACCTATGTATTGATATCTCTCTGTTAGTGTGTCAAGTGGGTGTAAAGCGGCATAAACACAGCCGTGAAAAGCAGCTAAACCCCATTATGAAAATAAATTACTTTGTAAAATCCATGAAACAACGACAGTGAAAGAGATAGAAATTCTTACACAATGAGTTCAGGGGCTGTGATGCAACCTGGATTGACCATATCTAGACCCACAGCTGGATGAGACATAAGGGTGGACACTCTTGGGGCTGAGAGGTTTGGTGAGGTTGGGTGAGCAAACGCAGACCCTTTAAAGTAATACTGCGTGGTACCCATCGCATGGGTCCCAAATCTCCAGGTTCAAGGGCATCTTCCTACATCGAAAACATGCATGAGAAATCCAGAAGATGGTACACCGTGTGATGGGGAAAGGTTTCTAAAACGCACCTCATTTCTCATCTCCTTGTGCCCGGGTTCGCCATTCCAGTCGCTTTACTAGCAATCTCCCTACTTGGAGCATCAGCACCTTTAACCTCCTGTTCCGTACAGGTTGCAATTTGTCCTGAGGATGAACGGGAAGACGGGGAACCAACGAGAGACTAGCTCTTGGTGTTGGGACAGGCACAGGTCACTCTATTTTCCCATCAGCAAGAAGAATTAACCACAGGCTCAGCCTGCCCCCCAGAACCAGAACAGGGCCTGAAGCCATCCTGCGCTTTTGCGGTCAGCTCCCAAAAAAGCGAGTTGTAAAATGGAGGTTCAGGGCACTGCAATTCACAAACCTGCAGAGTTATAAATGATAACTCTCGTCCACAAATATATTGAGGGAAGGCAAAGAAGAGGATTTGAAATCAAGGCAGAATTGCACGAAACAGATTTCAGGAGGTAGATACGAATCGCCTTTAAAGCACATGAAAAGCGGCAAAACGTTGACAATGATGCCCTTGGCCAAAAAGGGCGTATGCGTTTTTTCCTGAATATATTCAGGAAAAAACGCATACGCCCTTTTTGGCCAACCAAGCAACCTGGAAAGGCAAATCAGCGCTACAGAGAAGTCTCGCTTCCCATCGGTCAAAAGGGCCATGCTGAAAAAAGTGTCAAAACCAGAAATGCAGGACAGGCCATGGAGAAATGGGAGCCTTGCTACACTGATGGGCGGGATGTAAATTGCCAACAGCCACTCTGGAGAAGTGTACGGTGTGTCCTGAAACATCTGAAAAACACAGCTTAGAGAGCATAGGGCACTTCCACTCATGGGGGTATAAATTGGGAAAATGAAAAATCAGCAAGACACAAGCACCCCAAAGTTTAGGGCTGCTCTGTTGACAAGGACCTCCACTTCATTCCACCTTAAATATCCCAGGAAAGAGAAAAATGGATAAAGAAGTTGTCGTCCTTATGTACAATGGAATATCACTCAGCCATGAAATCAATGTCATAAGGTTAGTAGCAGCATGATGAGTGGATTTAGGTATGACGATTCTAAGTGAAATAAGTCACACAGAAAAGGACACTTCTCATAAGGTATCACTGATAGAGGGAATGTAAAAACCGTTACACTTGAACTGAATTACAAACCAGAACAGAGTCACACATGCAGAAAACACACTATGGCTGCTTAACGGGAAAGGTGAGGTGGGGTGATACATAAAACAAGGGTATCAAATTCGCTCAGATACCGTTCCATAAACCCAATATGTAGTAGACAAGACCTACTCCTTGCTCAGAGAACTGGACTCAACACGCCCTATTCACCGCACAAGAATATATCTGACTGGTAATAATCTTGAAACCTATGTATTGATATCTCTCTGTTAGTGTGTCAAGTGGGTGTAAAGCGGCATAAACACAGCCGTGAAAAGCAGCTAAACCCCATTATGAAAATAAATTACTTTGAAAAACCCATGAAACAACGACAGTGAAAGAGATAGAAATTCTTACACAATGAGTTCAGGGGCTGTGATGCAACCTGGATTGACCATATCTAGACCCACAGCTGGATGAGACATAAGGGTGGACACTCTTGGGGCTGAGAGGTTTGGTGAGGTTGGGTGAGCAAACGCAGACCCTTTAAAGTAATACTGCGTGGGACCCATCGCATGGGTCCCAAATCTCCAGCTTCAAGGGCATCTTCCTACATCGAAAACATGCATGAGAAACCCAGAAGATGGTACACCGTGTGATGGGGAAAGGTTTCTAAAACGCACCTCATTTCTCATCTCCTTGTGCCCGGGTTCGCCATTCCAGCCACTTTACTAGCAATCTCCCTACTTGGAGCATCAGCACCTTTAACCTCCTGTTCCGTACAGGTTGCAATTTGTCCTGAGGATGAACGGGAAGACGGGGAACCAACGAGAGACTAGCTCTTGGTGTTGGGACAGGCACAGGTCACTCTATTTTCCCATCAGGAAGAAGAATTAACCACAGGCTCAGCCTGCCCCCCGGAACCAGAACAGGGCCTGAAGCCATCCTGCGCTTTTGCGGCCAGCTCCCAAAAAAGCGAGTTGTAAAATGGAGGTTCAGGGCACTGCAATTCACAAACCTGCAGAGTTATAAATGATAACTCTCGTCCACAAATATATTGAGGGAAGGCAAAGAAGAGGATTTGAAATCAAGGCAGAATTGCACGAAACAGATTTCAGGAGGTAGATACGAATCGCCTTTAAAGCACATGAAAAGCGGCAAAACGTTGACAATGATGCCCTTGGCCAAAAAGGGCGTATGCGTTTTTTCCTGAATATATTCAGGAAAAAACGCATACGCCCTTTTTGGCCAACCAAGCAACCTGGAAAGGCAAATCAGCGCTACAGAGAAGTCTCGCTTCCCATCGGTCAAAAGGGCCATGCTGAAAAAAGTGTCAAAACCAGAAATGCAGGACAGGCCATGGAGAAATAGGAGCCTTGCTACACTGATGGGCGGGATGTAAATTGCCAACAGCCACTCTGGAGAAGTGTACGGTGTGTCCTGAAACATCTGAAAAACACAGCTTAGAGAGCATAGGGCACTTCCACTCATGGGGGTATAAATTGGGAAAATGAAAAATCAGCAAGACACAAGCACCCCAAAGTTGAGGGCTGCTCTGTTGACAAGGACCTCCACTTCATTCCACCTTAAATATCCCAGGAAAGAGAAAAATGGATAAAGAAGTTGTCGTCCTTATGTACAATGGAATATCACTCAGCCATGAAATCAATGTCATAAGGTTAGTAGCAGCATGATGAGTGGATTTAGGTATGACGATTCTAAGTGAAATAAGTCACACAGAAAAGGACACTTCTCATAAGGTATCACTGATAGAGGGAATGTAAAAACCGTTACACTTGAACTGAATTACAAACCAGAACAGAGTCACACATGCAGAAAACAGACTATGGCTGCTTAACGGGAAAGGTGAGGTGGGGTGATACATAAAACAAGGGTATCAAATTAGCTCAGATACCGTTCCATAAACCCAATATGTAGTAGACAAGACCTACTCCTTGCTCAGAGAACTGGACTCAACACGCCCTATTCACCGCACAAGAATATATCTGACTGGTAATAATCTTGAAACCTATGTATTGATATCTCTCTGTTAGTGTGTCAAGTGGGTGTAAAGCGGCATAAACACAGCCGTGAAAAGCAGCTAAACCCCATTATGAAAATAAATTACTTTGAAAAACCCATGAAACAACGACAGTGAAAGAGATAGAAATTCTTACACAATGAGTTCAGGGGCTGTGATGCAACCTGGATTGACCATATCTAGACCCACAGCTGGATGAGACATAAGGGTGGACACTCTTGGGGCTGAGAGGTTTGGTGAGGTTGGGTGAGCAAACGCAGACCCTTTAAAGTAATACTGCATGGTACCCATCGCATGGGTCCCAAATCTCCAGCTTCAAGGGCATCTTCCTACATCGAAAACATGCATGAGAAACCCAGAAGATGGTACACCGTGTGATGGGGAAAGGTTTCTAAAACGCACCTCATTTCTCATCTCCTTGTGCCCGGGTTCGCCATTCCAGCCACTTTACTAGCAATCTCCCTACTTGGAGCATCAGCACCTTTAACCTCCTGTTCCGTACAGGTTGCAATTTGTCCTGAGGATGAACGGGAAGACGGGGAACCAACGAGAGACTAGCTCTTGGTGTTGGGACAGGCACAGGTCACTCTATTTTCCCATCAGGAAGAAGAATTAACCACAGGCTCAGCCTGCCCCCCGGAACCAGAACAGGGCCTGAAGCCATCCTGCGCTTTTGCGGCCAGCTCCCAAAAAAGCGAGTTGTAAAATGGAGGTTCAGGGCACTGCAATTCACAAACCTGCAGAGTTATAAATGATAACTCTCGTCCACAAATATATTGAGGGAAGGCAAAGAAGAGGATTTGAAATCAAGGCAGAATTGCACGAAACAGATTTCAGGAGGTAGATACGAATCGCCTTTAAAGCACATGAAAAGCGGCAAAATGTTGACAATGATGCCCTTGGCCAAAAAGGGCGTATGCATTTTTTCCTGAATATATTCAGGAAAAAACGCATACGCCCTTTTTGGCCAACCAAGCAACCTGGAAAGGCAAATCAGCGCTACAGAGAAGTCTCGCTTCCCATCGGTCAAAAGGGCCATGCTGAAAAAAGTGTCAAAACCAGAAATGCAGGACAGGCCATGGAGAAATGGGAGCCTTGCTACACTGATGGGCGGGATGTAAATTGCCAACAGCCACTCTGGAGAAGTGTACGGTGTGTCCTGAAACATCTGAAAAACACAGCTTAGAGAGCATAGGGCACTTCCACTCATGGGGGTATAAATTGGGAAAATGAAAAATCAGCAAGACACAAGCACCCCAAAGTTGAGGGCTGCTCTGTTGACAAGGACCTCCACTTCATTCCACCTTAAATATCCCAGGAAAGAGAAAAATTGATAAAGAAGTTGTCGTCCTTATGTACAATGGAATATCACTCAGCCATGAAATCAATGTCATAAGGTTAGTAGCAGCATGATGAGTGGATTTAGGTACGACGATTCTAAGAGAAATAAGTCACACAGAAAAGGACACTTCTCATAAGGTATCACTTATAGAGGGAATGTAAAAACCGTTACACTTGAACTGAATTACAAAACAGAACAGAGTCACACATGCAGAAAACACACTATGGCTGCTTAACGGGAAAGGTGAGGTGGGGTGATACATAAAACAAGGGTATCAAATTAGCTCAGATACCGTTCCATAAACCCAATATGTAATAGACAAGACCTACTCCTTGCTCAGAGAACTGGACTCAACACGCCCTATTCACCGCACAAGAATATATCTGACTAGTAATAATCTTAAAACCTATGTATTGATATCTCTCTGTTAGTGTGTCAAGTGGGTGTAAAGCGGCATAAACACAGCCGTGAAAAGCAGCTAAACCCCATTATGAAAATAAATTACTTTGTAAAACCTATGAAACAACGACAGTGAAAGAGATAGAAATTCTTACACAATGAGTTCAGGGGCTGTGATGCAACCTGGATTGACCATATCTAGACCCACAGCTGGATGAGACATAAGGGTGGACACTCTTGGGGCTGAGAGGTTTGGTGAGGTTGGGTGAGCAAACGCAGACCCTTTAAAGTAATACTGCGTGGAACCCATCGCATGGGTCCCAAATCTCCAGGTTCAAGGGCATCTTCCTACATCGAAAACATGCATGAGAAACCCAGAAGATGGTACACCGTGTGATGGGGAAAGGTTTCTAAAACGCACCTCATTTCTCATCTCCTTGTGCCCGGGTTCGCCATTCCAGCCGCTTTACTAGCAATCTCCCTACTTGGAGCATCAGCACCTTTAACCTCCTGTTCCGTACAGGTTGCAATTTGTCCTGAGGATGAACGGGAAGACGGGGAAGCAACGAGAGACTAGCTCTTGGTGTTGGGACAGGCACAGGTCACTCTATTTTCCCATCAGGAAGAAGAATTAACCACAGGCTCAGCCTGCCCCCCAGAACCAGAACAGGGCCTGAAGCCATCCTGCGCTTTTGCGGCCAGCTCCCAAAAAAGCGAGTTGTAAAATGGAGGTTCAGGGCACTGCAATTCACAAACCTGCAGAGTTATAAATGATAACTCTCGTCCACAAATATATTGAGGGAAGGCAAAGAAGAGGATTTGAAATCAAGGCAGAATTGCACGAAACAGATTTCAGGAGGTAGATACGAATCGCCTTTAAAGCACATGAAAAGCGGCAAAACGTTGACAATGATGCCCTTGGCCAAAAAGGGCGTATGCGTTTTTTCCTGAATATATTCAGGAAAAAACGCATACGCCCTTTTTGGCCAACCAAGCAACCTGGAAAGGCAAATCAGCGCTACAGAGAAGTCTCGCTTCCCATCGGTCAAAAGGGCCATCCTGAAAAAAGTGTCAAAACCAGAAATGCAGGACAGGCCATGGAGAAATGGGAGCCTTGCTACACTGATGGGCGGGATGTAAATTGCCAACAGCCACTCTGGAGAAGTGTACGGTGTGTCCTGAAATATCTGAGAAACACAGCTTAGAGAGCATAGGGCACTTCCACTCATGGGGGTATAAATTGGGAAAATGAAAAATCAGCAAGACACAAGCACCCCAAAGTTGAGGGCTGCTCTGTTGACAAGGACCTCCACTTCATTCCACCTTAAATATCCCAGGAAAGAGAAACATGGATAAAGAAGTTGTGGTCCTTATGTACAATGGAATATCACTCAGCCATGAAATCAATGTCATAAGGTTAGTAGCAGCATGATGAGTGGATTTAGGTACGACGATTCTAAGAGAAATAAGTCACACAGAAAAGGACACTTCTCATAAGGTATCACTTATAGAGGGAATGTAAAAACCGTTACACTTGAACTGAATTATAAAACAGAACAGAGTCACACATGCAGAAAACACACTATGGCTGCTTAACGGGAAAGGTGAGGTGGGGTGATACATAAAACAAGGGTATCAAATTAGCTCAGATACCTTTCCATAAACCCAATATGTAATAGACAAGACCTACTCCTTGCTCAGAGAACTGGACTCAACACGCCCTATTCACCGCACAAGAATATATCTGACTAGTAATAATCTTAAAACCTATGTATTGATATCTCTCTGTTAGTGTGTCAAGTGGGTGTAAAGCGGCATAAACACAGCCGTGAAAAGCAGCTAAACCCCATTATGAAAATAAATTACTTTGTAAAACCCATGAAACAACGACAGTGAAAGAGATAGAAATTCTTACACAATGAGTTCAGGGGCTGTGATGCAACCTGGATTGACCATATCTAGACCCACAACTGGATGAGACATAAGGGTGGACACTCTTGGGGCTGAGAGGTTTGGTGAGGTTGGGTGAGCAAACACAGACCCTTTAAAGTAATACTGCGTGGTACCCATCGCATGGGTCCCAAATCTCCAGGATCAAGGGCATCTTCCTACATCGAAAACATGCATGAGAAACCCAGAAGATGGTACACCGTGTGATGGGGAAAGGTTTCTAAAACGCACCTCATTTCTCATCTCCTTGTGCCCGGGTTCGCCATTCCAGCCACTTTACTAGCAATCTCCCTACTTGGAGCATCAGCACCTTTAACCTCCTGTTCCGTACAGGTTGCAATTTGTCCTGAGGATGAACGGGAAGACGGGGAACCAACGAGAGACTAGCTCTTGGTGTCGGGACAGGCACAGGTCACTCTATTTTCCCATCAGGAAGAAGAATTAACCACAGGCTCAGCCTGCCCCCCGGAACCAGAACAGGGCCTGAAGCCATCCTGCGCTTTTGCGGCCAGCTCCCAAAAAAGCCAGTTGTAAAATGGAGGTTCAGGGCACTGCAATTCACAAACCTGCAGAGTTATAAATGATAACTCTCGTCCACAAATATATTGAGGGAAGGCAAAGAAGAGGATTTGAAATCAAGGCAGAATTGCACGAAACAGATTTCAGGAGGTAGATACGAATCGCCTTTAAAGCACATGAAAAGCGGCAAAACGTTGACAATGATGCCCTTGGCCAAAAAGGGCGTATGCGTTTTTTCCTGAATATATTCAGGAAAAAACGCATACGCCCTTTTTGGCCAACCAAGCAACCTGGAAAGGCAAATCAGCGCTACAGAGAAGTCTCGCTTCCCATCGGTCAAAAGGGCCATGCTGAAAAAAGTGTCAAAACCAGAAATGCAGGACAGGCCATGGAGAAATGGGACCCTTGCTACACTGATGGGCGGGATGTAAATTGCCAAGGGCCACTCTGGAGAAGTGTACGGTGTGTCCTGAAATATCTGAGAAACACAGCTTAGAGAGCATAGGGCACTTCCACTCATGGGGGTATAAATTGGGAAAATGAAAAATCAGCAAGACACAAGCACCCCAAAGTTGAGGGCTGCTCTGTTGACAAGGACCTCCACTTCATTCCACCTTCAATATCCCAGGAAAGAGAAACATGGATAAAGAAGTTGTGGTCCTTATGTACAATGGAATATCACTCAGCCATGAAATCAATGTCATAAGGTTAGTAGCAGCATGATGAGTGGATTTAGGTACGACGATTCTAAGAGAAATAAGTCACACAGAAAAGGACACTTCTCATAAGGTATCACTTATAGAGGGAATGTAAAAACCGTTACACTTGAACTGAATTATAAAACAGAACAGAGTCACACATGCAGAAAACACACTATGGCTGCTTAACGGGAAAGGTGAGGTGGGGTGATACATAAAACAAGGGTATCAAATTAGCTCAGATACCTTTCCATAAACCCAATATGTAATAGACAAGACCTACTCCTTGCTCAGAGAACTGGACTCAACACGCCCTATTCACCGCACAAGAATATATCTGACTAGTAATAATCTTAAAACCTATGTATTGATATCTCTCTGTTAGTGTGTCAAGTGGGTGTAAAGCGGCATAAACACAGCCGTGAAAAGCAGCTAAACCCCATTATGAAAATAAATTACTTTGTAAAACCCATGAAACAACGACAGTGAAAGAGATAGAAATTCTTACACAATGAGTTCAGGGGCTGTGATGCAACCTGGATTGACCATATCTAGACCCACAACTGGATGAGACATAAGGGTGGACACTCTTGGGGCTGAGAGGTTTGGTGTGGTTGGGTGAGCAAACACAGACCCTTTAAAGTAATACTGCGTGGTACCCATCGCATGGGTCCCAAATCTCCAGGATCAAGGGCATCTTCCTACATCGAAAACATGCATGAGAAACCCAGAAGATGGTACACCGTGTGATGGGGAAAGGTTTCTAAAACGCACCTCATTTCTCATCTCCTTGTGCCCGGGTTCGCCATTCCAGCCACTTTACTAGCAATCTCCCTACTTGGAGCATCAGCACCTTTAACCTCCTGTTCCGTACAGGTTGCAATTTGTCCTGAGGATGAACGGGAAGACGGGGAACCAACGAGAGACTAGCTCTTGGTGTTGGGACAGGCACAGGTCACTCTATTTTCCCATCAGGAAGAAGAATTAACCACAGGCTCAGCCTGCCCCCCGGAACCAGAACAGGGCCTGAAGCCATCCTGCGCTTTTGCGGCCAGCTCCCAAAAAAGCGAGTTGTAAAATGGAGGTTCAGGGCACTGCAATTCACAAACCTGCAGAGTTATAAATGATAACTCTCGTCCACAAATATATTGAGGGAAGGCAAAGAAGAGGATTTGAAATCAAGGCAGAATTGCACGAAACAGATTTCAGGAGGTAGATACGAATCGCCTTTAAAGCACATGAAAAGCGGCAAAACGTTGACAATGATGCCCTTGGCCAAAAAGGGCGTATGCGTTTTTTCCTGAATATATTCAGGAAAAAACGCATACGCCCTTTTTGGCCAACCAAGCAACCTGGAAAGGCAAATCAGCGCTACAGAGAAGTCTCGCTTCCCATCGGTCAAAAGGGCCATGCTGAAAAAAGTGTCAAAACCAGAAATGCAGGACAGGCCATGGAGAAATGGGAGCCTTGCTACACTGATGGGCGGGATGTAAATTTCCAACAGCCACTCTGGAGAAGTGTACGGTGTGTCCTGAAACATCTGAAAAACACAGCTTAGAGAGCATAGGGCACTTCCACTCATGGGGGTATAAATTGGGAAAATGAAAAATCAGCAAGACACAAGCACCCCAAAGTTGAGGGCTGCTCTGTTGACAAGGACCTCCACTTCATTCCACCTTAAATATCCCAGGAAAGAGAAAAATGGATAAAGAAGTTGTGGTCCTTATGTACAATGGAATATCACTCAGCCATGAAATCAATGTCATAAGGTTAGTAGCAGCATGATGAGTGGATTTAGGTACGACGATTCTAAGAGAAATAAGTCACACAGAAAAGGACACTTCTCATAAGGTATCACTTATAGAGGGAATGTAAAAACCGTTACACTTGAACTGAATTACAAAACAGAACAGAGTCACACATGCAGAAAACACACTATGGCTGCTTAACGGGAAAGGTGAGGTGGGGTGATACATAAAACAAGGGTATCAAATTAGCTCAGATACCGTTCCATAAACCCAATATGTAATAGACAAGACCTACTCCTTGCTCAGAGAACTGGACTCAACACGCCCTATTCACCGCACAAGAATATATCTGACTAGTAATAATCTTAAAACCTATGTATTGATATCTCTCTGTTAGTGTGTCAAGTGGGTGTAAAGCGGCATAAACACAGCCGTGAAAAGCGGCTAAACCCCATTATGAAAATAAATTACTTTGTAAAACCCATGAAACAACGACAGTGAAAGAGATAGAAATTCTTACACAATGAGTTCAGGGGCTGTGATGCAACCTGGATTGACCATATCTAGACCCACAGCTGGATGAGACATAAGGGTGGACACTCTTGGGGCTGAGAGGTTTGGTGAGGTTGGGTGAGCAAACGCAGACCCTTTAAAGTAATACTGCGTGGTACCCATCGCATGGGTCCCAAATCTCCAGGATCAAGGGCATCTTCCTACATCGAAAACATGCATGAGAAACCCAGAAGATGGTATACCGTGTGATGGGGAAAGGTTTCTAAAACGCACCTAATTTCTCATCTCCTTGTGCCCGGGTTCGCCATTCCAGCCGCTTTACTAGCAATCTCCCTACTTGGAGCATCAGCACCTTTAACCTCCTGTTCCGTACAGGTTGCAATTTGTCCTGAGGATGAACGGGAAGACGGGGAACCAACGAGAGACTAGCTCTTGGTGTTGGGACAGGCACAGGTCACTCTATTTTCCCATCAGGAAGAAGAATTAACCACAGGCTCAGCCTGCCCCCCAGAACCAGAACAGGGCCTGAAGCCATCCTGCGCTTTTGCGGCCAGCTCCCAAAAAAGCGAGTTGTAAAATGGAGGTTCAGGGCACTGCAATTCACAAACCTGCAGAGTTATAAATGATAACTCTCGTCCACAAATATATTGAGGGAAGGCAAAGAAGAGGATTTGAAATCAAGGCAGAATTGCACGAAACAGATTTCAGGAGGTAGATACGAATCGCCTTTAAAGCACATGAAAAGCGGCAAAACGTTGACAATGATGCCCTTGGCCAAAAAGGGCGTATGCGTTTTTTCCTGAATATATTCAGGAAAAAACGCATACGCCCTTTTTGGCCAACCAAGCAACCTGGAAAGGCAAATCAGCGCTACAGAGAAGTCTCGCTTCCCATCGGTCAAAAGGGCCATCCTGAAAAAAGTGTCAAAACCAGAAATGCAGGACAGGCCATGGAGAAATGGGACCCTTGCTACACTGATGGGCGGGATGTAAATTGCCAACAGCCACTCTGGAGAAGTGTACGGTGTGTCCTGAAACATCTGAAAAACACAGCTTAGAGAGCATAGGGCACTTCCACTCATGGGGGTATAAATTGGGAAAATGAAAAATCAGCAAGACACAAGCACCCCAAAGTTTAGGGCTGCTCTGTTGACAAGGACCTCCACTTCATTCCACCTTCAATATCCCAGGAAAGAGAAAAATGGATAAAGAAGTTGTGGTCCTTATGTACAATGGAATATCACTCAGCCATGAAATCAATGTCATAAGGTTAGTAGCAGCATGATGAGTGGATTTAGGTACGACGATTCTAAGTGAAATAAGTCACACAGAAAAGGACACTTCTCATAAGGTATCACTTATAGAGGGAATGTAAAAACCGTTACACTTGAACTGAATTACAAAACAGAACAGAGTCACACATGCAGAAAACACACTATGGCTGCTTAACGGGAAAGGTGAGGTGGGGTGATACATAAAACAAGGGTATCAAATTAGCTCAGATACCGTTCCATAAACCCAATATGTAGTAGACAAGACCTACTCCTTGCTCAGAGAACTGGACTCAACACGCCCTATTCACCGCACAAGAATATATCTGACTAGTAATAATCTTGAAACCTATGTATTGATATCTCTCTGTTAGTGTGTCAAGTGGGTGTAAAGCGGCATAAACACAGCCGTGAAAAGCAGCTAAACCCCATTATGAAAATAAATTACTTTGAAAAACCCATGAAACAACGACAGTGAAAGAGATAGAAATTCTTACACAATGAGTTCAGGGGCTGTGATGCAACCTGGATTGACCATATCTAGACCCACAGCTGGATGAGACATAAGGGTGGACACTCTTGGGGCTGAGAGGTTTGGTGAGGTTGGGTGAGCAAACACAGACCCTTTAAAGTAATACTGCGTGGTACCCATCGCATGGGTCCCAAATCTCCAGCTTCAAGGGCATCTTCCTACATCGAAAACATGCATGAGAAACCCAGAAGATGGTACACCGTGTGATGGGGAAAGGTTTCTAAAACGCACCTCATTTCTCATCTCCTTGTGCCCGGGTTCGCCATTCCAGCCACTTTACTAGCAATCTCCCTACTTGGAGCATCAGCACCTTTAACCTCCTGTTCCGTACAGGTTGCAATTTGTCCTGAGGATGAACGGGAAGACGGGGAACCAACGAGAGACTAGCTCTTGGTGTTGGGACAGGCACAGGTCACTCTATTTTCCCATCAGGAAGAAGAATTAACCACAGGCTCAGCCTGCCCCCCGGAACCAGAACAGGGCCTGAAGCCATCCTGCGCTTTTGCGGCCAGCTCCCAAAAAAGCGAGTTGTAAAATGGAGGTTCAGGGCAATGCAATTCACAAACCTGCAGAGTTATAAATGATAACTCTCGTCCACAAATATATTGAGGGAAGGCAAAGAAGAGGATTTGAAATCAAGGCAGAATTGCACGAAACAGATTTCAGGAGGTAGATACGAATCGCCTTTAAAGCACATGAAAAGCGGGAAAACGTTGACAATGATGCCCTTGGCCAAAAAGGGCGTATGCGTTTTTTCCTGAATATATTCAGGAAAAAACGCATACGCCCTTTTTGGCCAACCAAGCAACCTGGAAAGGCAAATCAGCGCTACAGAGAAGTCTCGCTTCCCATCGGTCAAAAGGGCCATCCTGAAAAAAGTGTCAAAACCAGAAATGCAGGACAGGCCATGGAGAAATGGGAGCCTTGCTACACTGATGGGCGGGATGTAAATTGCCAACAGCCACTCTGGAGAAGTGTACGGTGTGTCCTGAAACATCTGAAAAACACAGCTTAGAGAGCATAGGGCACTTCCACTCATGGGGGTATAAATTGGGAAAATGAAAAATCAGCAAGACACAAGCACCCCAAAGTTGAGGGCTGCTCTGTTGACAAGGACCTCCACTTCATTCCACCTTAAATATCCCAGGAAAGAGAAAAATTGATAAAGAAGTTGTGGTCCTTATGTACAATGGAATATCACTCAGCCATGAAATCAATGTCATAAGGTTAGTAGCAGCATGATGAGTGGATTTAGGTACGACGATTCTAAGAGAAATAAGTCACACAGAAAAGGACACTTCTCATAAGGTATCACTTATAGAGGGAATGTAAAAACCGTTACACTTGAACTGAATTACAAAACAGAACAGAGTCACACATGCAGAAAACACACTATGGCTGCTTAACGGGAAAGGTGAGGTGGGGTGATACATAAAACAAGGGTATCAAATTAGCTCAGATACCGTTCCATAAACCCAATATGTAATAGACAAGACCTACTCCTTGCTCAGAGAACTGGACTCAACACGCCCTATTCACCGCACAAGAATATATCTGACTAGTAATAATCTTAAAACCTATGTATTGATATCTCTCTGTTAGTGTGTCAAGCGGGTGTAAAGCGGCATAAACACAGCCGTGAAAAGCAGCTAAACCCCATTATGAAAATAAATTACTTTGTAAAACCCATGAAACAACGACAGTGAAAGAGATAGAAATTCTTACACAATGAGTTCAGGGGCTGTGATGCAACCTGGATTGACCATATCTAGACCCACAGCTGGATGAGACATAAGGGTGGACACTCTTGGGGCTGAGAGGTTTGGTGAGGTTGGGTGAGCAAACGCAGACCCTTTAAAGTAATACTGCGTGGTACCCATCGCATGGGTCCCAAATCTCCAGGTTCAAGGGCATCTTCCTACATCGAAAACATGCATGAGAAACCCAGAAGATGGTACACCGTGTGATGGGGAAAGGTTTCTAAAACGCACCTCATTTCTCATCTCCTTGTGCCTGGGTTCCCCATTCCAGTCGCTTTACTAGCAATCTCCCTACTTGGAGCATCAGCACCTTTAACCTCCTGTTCCGTACAGGTTGCAATTTGTCCTGAGGATGAACGGGAAGACGGGGAACCAACGAGAGACTAGCTCTTGGTGTTGGGACAGGCACAGGTCACTCTATTTTCCCATCAGGAAGAAGAATTAACCACAGGCTCAGCCTGCCACCCAGAACCAGAACAGGGCCTGAAGCCATCCTGCGCTTTTGCGGCCAGCTCCCAAAAAAGCGAGTTGTAAAATGGAGGTTCAGGGCACTGCAATTCAAAAACCTGCAGAGTTATAAATGATAACTCTCGTCCACAAATATATTGAGGGAAGGCAAAGAAGAGGATTTGAAATCAAGGCAGAATTGCACGAAACAGATTTCAGGAGGTAGATACGAATCGCCTTTAAAGCACATGAAAAGCGGCAAAACGTTGACAATGATGCCCTTGGCCAAAAAGGGCGTATGCGTTTTTTCCTGAATATATTCAGGAAAAAACGCATACGCCCTTTTTGGCCAACCAAGCAACCTGGAAAGGCAAATCAGCGCTACAGAGAAGTCTCGCTTCCCATCGGTCAAAAGGGCCATCCTGAAAAAAGTGTCAAAACCAGAAATGCAGGACAGGCCATGGAGAATGGGAGCCTTGCTACACTGATGGGCGGGATGTAAATTGCCAACAGCCACTCTGGAGAAGTGTACGGTGTGTCCTGAAACATCTGAAAAACACAGCTTAGAGAGCATAGGGCACTTCCACTCATGGGGGTATAAATTGGGAAAATGAAAAATCAGCAAGACACAAGCACCCCAAAGTTGAGGGCTGCTCTGTTGACAAGGACCTCCACTTCATTCCACCTTCAATATCCCAGGAAAGAGAAAAATGGATAAAGAAGTTGTCGTCCTTATGTACAATGGAATATCACTCAGCCATGAAATCAATGTCATAAGGTTAGTAGCAGCATGATGAGTGGATTTAGGTACGACGATTCTAAGAGAAATAAGTCACACAGAAAAGGACACTTCTCATAAGGTATCACTTATAGAGGGAATGTAAAAACCGTTACACTTGAACTGAATTACAAAACAGAACAGAGTCACACATGCAGAAAACACACTATGGCTGCTTAACTGGAAAGGTGAGGTGGGGTGATACATAAAACAAGGGTATCAAATTAGCTCAGATACCGTTCCATAAACCCAATATGTAGTAGACAAGACCTACTCCTTGCTCAGAGAACTGGACTCAACACGCCCTATTCACCGCACAAGAATATATCTGACTAGTAATAATCTTAAAACCTATGTATTGATATCTCTCTGTTAGTGTGTCAAGTGGGTGTAAAGCGGCATAAACACAGCCGTGAAAAGCAGCTAAACCCCATTATGAAAATAAATTACTTTGTAAAACCCATGAAACAACGACAGTGAAAGAGATAGAAATTCTTACACAATGAGTTCAGGGGCTGTGATGCAACCTGGATTGACCATATCTAGACCCACAGCTGGATGAGACATAAGGGTGGACACTCTTGGGGCTGAGAGGTTTGGTGAGGTTGGGTGAGCAAACGCAGACCCTTTAAAGTAATACTGCGTGGTACCCATCGCATGGGTCCCAAATCTCCAGGTTCAAGGGCATCTTCCTACATCGAAAACATGCATGAGAAACCCAGAAGATGGTACACCGTGTGATGGGGAAAGGTTTCTAAAACGCACCTCATTTCTCATCTCCTTGTGCCCGGGTTCGCCATTCCAGTCGCTTTACTAGCAATCTCCCTACTTGGAGCATCAGCACCTTTAACCTCCTGTTCCGTACAGGTTGCAATTTGTCCTGAGGATGAACGGGAAGACGGGGAACCAACGAGAGACTAGCTCTTGGTGTTGGGACAGGCACAGGTCACTCTATTTTCCCATCAGGAAGAAGAATTAACCACAGGCTCAACCTGCCCCCCAGAACCAGAACAGGGCCTGAAGCCATCCTGCGCTTTTGCGGCCAGCTCCCAAAAAAGCGAGTTGTAAAATGGAGGTTCAGGGCACTGCAATTCACAAACCTGCAGAGTTATAAATGATAACTCTCGTCCACAAATATATTGAGGGAAGGCAAAGAAGAGGATTTGAAATCAAGGCAGAATTGCACGAAACAGATTTCAGGAGGTAGATACGAATCGCCTTTAAAGCACATGAAAAGCGGCAAAACGTTGACAATGATGCCCTTGGCCAAAAAGGGCGTATGCGTTTTTTCCTGAATATATTCAGGAAAAAACGCATACGCCCTTTTTGGCCAACCAAGCAACCTGGAAAGGCAAATCAGCGCTACAGAGAAGTCTCGCTTCCCATCGGTCAAAAGGGCCATCCTGAAAAAAGTGTCAAAACCAGAAATGCAGGACAGGCCATGGAGAAATGGGAGCCTTGCTACACTGATGGGCAGGATGTAAATTGCCAACAGCCACTCTGGAGAAGTGTACGGTGTGTCCTGAAACATCTGAAAAACACAGCTTAGAGAGCATAGGGCATTTCCACTCATGGGGGTATAAATTGGGAAAATGAAAAATCAGCAAGACACAAGCACCCCAAAGTTGAGGGCTGCTCTGTTGACAAGGACCTCCACTTCATTCCACCTTAAATATCCCAGGAAAGAGAAAAATGGATAAAGAAGTTGTCGTCCTTATGTACAATGGAATATCACTCAGCCATGAAATCAATGTCATAAGGTTAGTAGCAGCATGATGAGTGGATTTAGGTACGACGATTCTAAGAGAAATAAGTCACACAGAAAAGGACACTTCTCATAAGGTATCACTTATAGAGGGAATGTAAAAACCGTTACACTTGAACTGAATTACAAAACAGAACAGAGTCACACATGCAGAAAACACACTATGGCTGCTTAACGGGAAAGGTGAGGTGGGGTGATACATAAAACAAGGGTATCAAATTAGCTCAGATACCGTTCCATAAACCCAATATGTAATAGACAAGACCTACTCCTTGCTCAGAGAACTGGACTCAACACGCCCTATTCACCGCACAAGAATATATCTGACTAGTAATAATCTTAAAACCTATGTATTGATATCTCTCTGTTAGTGTGTCAAGTGGGTGTAAAGCGGCATAAACACAGCCGTGAAAAGCAGCTAAACCCCATTATGAAAATAAATTACTTTGTAAAACCCATGAAACAACGACAGTGAAAGAGATAGAAATTCTTACACAATGAGTTCAGGGGCTGTGATGCAACCTGGATTGACCATATCTAGACCCACAGCTGGATGAGACATAAGGGTGGACACTCTTGGGGCTGAGAGGTTTGGTGAGGTTGGGTGAGCAAACGCAGACCCTTTAAAGTAATACTGCGTGGTACCCATCGCATGGGTCCCAAATCTCCAGCTTCAAGGGCATCTTCCTACATCGAAAACATGCATGAGAAACCCAGAAGATGGTACACCGTGTGATGGGGAAAATTTTCTAAAACGCACCTCATTTATCATCTCCTTGTGCCCGGGTTCGCCATTCCAGCCACTTTACTAGCAATCTCCCTACTTGGAGCATCAGCACCTTTAACCTCCTGTTCCGTACAGGTTGCAATTTGTCCTGAGGATGAACGGGAAGACGGGGAACCAACGAGAGACTAGCTCTTGGTGTTGGGACAGGCACAGGTCACTCTATTTTCCCATCAGGAAGAAGAATTAACCACAGGCTCAGCCTGCCCCCCGGAACCAGAACAGGGCCTGAAGCCATCCTGCGCTTTTGCGGCCAGCTCCCAAAAAAGCGAGTTGTAAAATGGAGGTTCAGGGCACTGCAATTCACAAACCTGCAGAGTTATAAATGATAACTCTCGTCCACAAATATATTGAGGGAAGGCAAAGAAGAGGATTTGAAATCAAGGCAGAATTGCACGAAACAGATTTCAGGAGGTAGATACGAATCGCCTTTAAAGCACATGAAAAGCGGCAAAACGTTGACAATGATGCCCTTGGCCAAAAAGGGCGTATGCGTTTTTTCCTGAATATATTCAGGAAAAAACGCATACGCCCTTTTTGGCCAACCAAGCAACCTGGAAAGGCAAATCAGCGCTACAGAGAAGTCTCGCTTCCCATCGGTCAAAAGGGCCATGCTGAAAAAAGTGTCAAAACCAGAAATGCAGGACAGGCCATGGAGAAATGGGACCCTTGCTACACTGATGGGCGGGATGTAAATTGCCAACAGCCACTCTGGAGAAGTGTACGGTGTGTCCTGAAACATCTGAGAAACACAGCTTAGAGAGCATAGGGCACTTCCACTCATGGGGGTATAAATTGGGAAAATGAAAAATCAGCAAGACACAAGCACCCCAAAGTTGAGGGCTGCTCTGTTGACAAGGACCTCCACTTCATTCCACCTTAAATATCCCAGGAAAGAGAAAAATGGATAAAGAAGTTGTGGTCCTTATGTACAATGGAATATCACTCAGCCATGAAATCAATGTCATAAGGTTAGTAGCAGCATGATGAGTGGATTTAGGTACGAAGATTCTAAGAGAAATAAATCACACAGAAAAGGACACTTCTCATAAGGTATCACTTATAGAGGGAATGTAAAAACCGTTACACTTGAACTGAATTACAAAACAGAACAGAGTCACACATGCAGAAAACACACTATGGCTGCTTAACGGGAAAGGTGAGGTGGGGTGATACATAAAACAAGGGTATCAAATTAGCTCAGATACCGTTCCATAAACCCAATATGTAATAGACAAGACCTACTCCTTGCTCAGAGAACTGGACTCAACACGCCCTATTCACCGCACAAGAATATATCTGACTAGTAATAATCTTAAAACCTATGTATTGATATCTCTCTGTTAGTGTGTCAAGTGGGTGTAAAGCGGCATAAACACAGCCATGAAAAGCAGCTAAACCCCATTATGAAAATAAATTACTTTGTAAAACCCATGAAACAACGACAGTGAAAGAGATAGAAATTCTTACACAATGAGTTCAGGTGCTGTGATGCAACCTGGATTGACCATATCTAGACCCACAGCTGGATGAGACATAAGGGTGGACACTCTTGGGGCTGAGAGGTTTGGTGAGGTTGGGTGAGCAAACGCAGACCCTTTAAAGTAATACTGCGTGGTACCCATCGCATGGGTCCCAAATCTCCAGGTTCAAGGGCATCTTCCTACATCGAAAACATGCATGAGAAACCCAGAAGATGGTACACCGTGTGATGGGGAAAGGTTTCTAAAACGCACCTCATTTCTCATCTCCTTGTGCCCGGGTTCGCCATTCCAGCCGCTTTACTAGCAATCTCCCTACTTGGAGCATCAGCACCTTTAACCTCCTGTTCCGTACAGGTTGCAATTTGTCCTGAGGATGAACGGGAAGACGGGGAACCAACGAGAGACTAGCTCTTGGTGTTGGGACAGGCACAGGTCACTCTATTTTCCCATCAGGAAGAAGAATTAACCACAGGCTCAGCCTGCCCCCCAGAACCAGAACAGGGCCTGAAGCCATCCTGCGCTTTTGCGGCCAGCTCCCAAAAAAGCGAGTTGTAAAATGGAGGTTCAGGGCACTGCAATTCACAAACCTGCAGAGTTATAAATGATAACTCTCGTCCACAAATATATTGAGGGAAGGCAAAGAAGAGGATTTGAAATCAAGGCAGAATTGCACGAAACAGATTTCAGGAGGTAGATTCGAATCGCATTTAAAGCACATGAAAAGCGGCAAAACGTTGACAATGATGCCCTTGGCCAAAAAGGGCGTATGCGTTTTTTCCTGAATATATTCCGGAAAAAACGCATACGCCTTTTTTGGCCAACCAAGCAACCTGGAAAGGCAAATCAGCGCTACAAAGAAGTCTCGCTTCCCATCGGTCAAAAGGGCCATGCTGAAAAAAGTGTCAAAACCAGAAATGCAGGACAGGCCATGGAGAAATGGGACCCTTGCTACACTGATGGGCGGGATGTAAATTGCCAACAGCCACTCTGGAGAAGTGTACGGTGTGTCCTGAAACATCTGAAAAACACAGCTTAGAGAGCATAGGGCACTTCCACTCATGGGGGTATAAATTGGGAAAATGAAAAATCAGCAAGACACAAGCACCCCAAAGTTGAGGGCTGCTCTGTTGACAAGGACCTCCACTTCATTCCACCTTCAATATCCCAGGAAAGAGAAAAATGGATAAAGAAGTTGTGGTCCTTATGTACAATGGAATATCACTCAGCCATGAAATCAATGTCATAAGGTTAGTAGCAGCATGATGAGTGGATTTAGGTACGACGATTCTAAGAGAAATAAGTCACACAGAAAAGGACACTTCTCATAAGGTATCACTTATAGAGGGAATGTAAAAACCGTTACACTTGAACTGAATTACAAAACAGAACAGAGTCACACATGCAGAAAACAGACTATGGCTGCTTAACGGGAAAGGTGAGGTGGGGTGATACATAAAACAAGGGTATCAAATTAGCTCAGATACCGTTCCATAAATCCAATATGTAATAGACAAGACCTACTCCTTGCTCAGAGAACTGGACTCAACACGCCCTATTCACCGCACAAGAATATATCTGACTAGTAATAATCTTAAAACCTATGTATTGATATCTCTCTGTTAGTGTGTCAAGTGGGTGTAAAGCGGCATAAACACAGCCGTGAAAAGCGGCTAAACCCCATTATGAAAATAAATTACTTTGTAAAACCCATGAAACAACGACAGTGAAAGAGATAGAAATTCTTACACAATGAGTTCAGGGGCTGTGATGCAACCTGGATTGACCATATCTAGACCCACAGCTGGATGAGACATAAGGGTGGACACTCTTGGGGCTGAGAGGTTTGGTGAGGTTGGGTGAGCAAACGCAGACCCTTTAAAGTAATACTGCGTGGTACCCATCGCATGGGTCCCAAATCTCCAGGATCAAGGGCATCTTCCTACATCGAAAACATGCATGAGAAACCCAGAAGATGGTATACCGTGTGATGGGGAAAGGTTTCTAAAACGCACCTAATTTCTCATCTCCTTGTGCCCGGGTTCGCCATTCCAGCCGCTTTACTAGCAATCTCCCTACTTGGAGCATCAGCACCTTTAACCTCCTGTTCCGTACAGGTTGCAATTTGTCCTGAGGATGAACGGGAAGACGGGGAACCAACGAGAGACTAGCTCTTGGTGTTGGGACAGGCACAGGTCACTCTATTTTCCCATCAGGAAGAAGAATTAACCACAGGCTCAGCCTGCCCCCCAGAACCAGAACAGGGCCTGAAGCCATCCTGCGCTTTTGCGGCCAGCTCCCAAAAAAGCGAGTTGTAAAATGGAGGTTCAGGGCACTGCAATTCACAAACCTGCAGAGTTATAAATGATAACTCTCGTCCACAAATATATTGAGGGAAGGCAAAGAAGAGGATTTGAAATCAAGGCAGAATTGCACGAAACAGATTTCAGGAGGTAGATACGAATCGCCTTTAAAGCACATGAAAAGCGGCAAAACGTTGACAATGATGCCCTTGGCCAAAAAGGGCGTATGCGTTTTTTCCTGAATATATTCAGGAAAAAACGCATACGCCCTTTTTGGCCAACCAAGCAACCTGGAAAGGCAAATCAGCGCTAGAGAGAAGTCTCGCTTCCCATCGGTCAAAAGGGCCATCCTGAAAAAAGTGTCAAAACCAGAAATGCAGGACAGGCCATGGAGAAATGGGAGCCTTGCTACACTGATGGGCGGGATGTAAATTGCCAACAGCCACTCTGGAGAAGTGTACGGTGTGTCCTGAAATATCTGAGAAACACAGCTTAGAGAGCATAGGGCACTTCCACTCATGGGGGTATAAATTGGGAAAATGAAAAATCAGCAAGACACAAGCACCCCAAAGTTGAGGGCTGCTCTGTTGACAAGGACCTCCACTTCATTCCACCTTAAATATCCCAGGAAAGAGAAAAATGGATAAAGAAGTTGTGGTCCTTATGTACAATGGAATATCACTCAGCCATGAAATCAATGTCATAAGGTTAGTAGCAGCATGATGAGTGGATTTAGGTACGAAGATTCTAAGAGAAATAAATCACACAGAAAAGGACACTTCTCATAAGGTATCACTTATAGAGGGAATGTAAAAACCGTTACACTTGAACTGAATTACAAAACAGAACAGAGTCACACATGCAGAAAACACACTATGGCTGCTTAACGGGAAAGGTGAGGTGGGGTGATACATAAAACAAGGGTATCAAATTAGCTCAGATACCGTTCCATAAACCCAATATGTAATAGACAAGACCTACTCCTTGCTCAGAGAACTGGACTCAACACGCCCTATTCACCGCACAAGAATATATCTGACTAGTAATAATCTTAAAACCTATGTATTGATATCTCTCTGTTAGTGTGTCAAGTGGGTGTAAAGCGGCATAAACACAGCCGTGAAAAGCAGCTAAACCCCATTATGAAAATAAATTACTTTGTAAAACCCATGAAACAACGACAGTGAAAGAGATAGAAATTCTTACACAATGAGTTCAGGGGCTGTGATGCAACCTGGATTGACCATATCTAGACCCACAGCTGGATGAGACATAAGGGTGGACACTCTTGGGGCTGAGAGGTTTGGTGAGGTTGGGTGAGCAAACGCAGACCCTTTAAAGTAATACTGCGTGGTACCCATCGCATGGGTCCCAAATCTCCAGGTTCAAGGGCATCTTCCTACATCGAAAACATGCATGAGAAACCCAGAAGATGGTACACCGTGTGATGGGGAAAGGTTTCTAAAACGCACCTCATTTCTCATCTCCTTGTGCCCGGGTTCGCCATTCCAGCCGCTTTACTAGCAATCTCCCTACTTGGAGCATCAGCACCTTTAACCTCCTGTTCCGTACAGGTTGCAATTTGTCCTGAGGATGAACGGGAAGACGGGGAACCAACGAGAGACTAGCTCTTGGTGTTGGGACAGGCACAGGTCACTCTATTTTCCCATCAGGAAGAAGAATTAACCACAGGCTCAGCCTGCCCCCCAGAACCAGAACAGGGCCTGAAGCCATCCTGCGCTTTTGCGGCCAGCTCCCAAAAAAGCGAGTTGTAAAATGGAGGTTCAGGGCACTGCAATTCACAAACCTGCAGAGTTATAAATGATAACTCTCGTCCACAAATATATTGAGGGAAGGCAAAGAAGAGGATTTGAAATCAAGGCAGAATTGCACGAAACAGATTTCAGGAGGTAGATACGAATCGCCTTTAAAGCACATGAAAAGCGGCAAAACGTTGACAATGATGCCCTTGGCCAAAAAGGGCGTATGCGTTTTTTCCTGAATATATTCAGGAAAAAACGCATACGCCCTTTTTGGCCAACCAAGCAACCTGGAAAGGCAAATCAGCGCTACAGAGAAGTCTCTCTTCCCATCGGTCAAAAGGGCCATGCTGAAAAAAGTGTCAAAACCAGAAATGCAGGACAGGCCATGGAGAAATGGGAGCCTTGCTACACTGATGGGCGGGATGTAAATTGCCAACAGCCACTCTGGAGAAGTGTCCGGTGAGTCCTGAAACATCTGAAAAACACAGCTTAGAGAGCATAGGGCACTTCCACTCATGGGGGTATAAATTGGGAAAATTAAAAATCAGCGAGACACAAGCACCCCAAAGTTGAGGACTGCTCTGTTGACAAGGACCTCCACTTCATTCCACCTTAAATATCCCAGGAAAGAGAAAAATGGATAAAGAAGTTGTGGTCCTTATGTACAATGGAATATCACTCAGCCATGAAATCAATGTCATAAGGTTAGTAGCAGCATGATGAGTGGATATAGGTACGACGATTCTAAGTGAAATAAGTCACACAGAAAAGGACACTTCTCATAAGGTATCACTTATAGAGGGAATGTAAAAACCGTTACACTTGAACTGAATTACAAAACAGAACAGAGTCACACATGCAGAAAACAGACTATGGCTGCTTAACGGGAAAGGTGAGGTGGGGTGATACATAAAACAAGGGTATGAAATTAGCTCAGATACCGTTCCATAAACCCAATATGTAATAGACAAGACCTACTCCTTGCTCAGAGAACTGGACTCAACACGCCCTATTCACCGCACAAGAATATATCTGACTAGTAATAATCTTAAAACCTATGTATTGATATCTCTCTGTTAGTGTGTCAAGTGGGTGTAAAGCGGCATAAACACAGCCGTGAAAAGCAGCTAAACCCCATTATGAAAATAAATTACTTTGTAAAACCCATGAAACAACGACAGTGAAAGAGATAGAAATTCTTAAACAATGAGTTCAGGGGCTGTGATGCAACCTGGATTGACCATATCTAGACCCACAGCTGGATGAGACATAAGGGTGGACACTCTTGGGGCTGAGAGGTTTGGTGAGGTTGGGTGAGCAAATGCAGACCCTTTAAAGTAATACTGCGTGGTACCCATCGCATGGGTCCCAAATCTCCAGGTTCAAGGGCATCTTCCTACATCGAAAACATGCATGAAAAACCCAGAAGATGGTACACCGTGTGATGGGGAAAGGTTTCTAAAACGCACCTCATTTCTCATCTCCTTGTGCCCGGGTTCGCCATTCCAGCCGCTTTACTAGCAATCTCCCTACTTGGAGCATCAGCACCTTTAACCTCCTGTTCCGTACAGGTTGCAATTTGTCCTGAGGATGAACGGGAAGACGGGGAACCAACGAGAGACTAGCTCTTGGTGTTGGGACAGGCAGAGGTCACTCTATTTTCCCATCAGAAAGAAGAATTAACCACAGGCTCAGCCTGCCCCCCAGAACCAGAACAGGGCCTGAAGCCATCCTGCGCTTTTGCGGCCAGCTCCCAAAAAAGCGAGTTGTAAAATGGAGGTTCAGGGCACTGCAATTCACAAACCTGCAGAGTTATAAATGATAACTCTCGTCCACAAATATATTGAGGGAAGGCAAAGAAGAGGATTTGAAATCAAGGCAGAATTGCACGAAACAGATTTCAGGAGGTAGATACGAATCGCCTTTAAAGCACATGAAAAGCGGCAAAACGTTGACAATGATGCCCTTGGCCAAAAAGGGCGTATGCGTTTTTTCCTGAATATATTCAGGAAAAAACGCATACGCCCTTTTTGGCCAACCAAGCAACCTGGAAAGGCAAATCAGCGCTACAGAGAAGTCTCGCTTCCCATCGGTCAAAAGGGCCATGCTGAAAAAAGTGTCAAAACCAGAAATGCAGGACAGGCCATGGAGAAATGGGAGCCTTGCTACACTGATGGGCGGGATGTAAATTGCCAACAGCCACTCTGGAGAAGTGTACGGTGAGTCCTGAAACATCTGAAAAACACAGCTTAGAGAGCATAGGGCACTTCCACTCATGGGGGTATAAATTGGGAAAATGAAAAATCAGCAAGACACAAGCACCCCAAAGTTGAGGACTGCTCTGTTGACAAGGACCTCCACTTCATTCCACCTTAAATATCCCAGGAAAGAGAAAAATGGATAAAGAAGTTGTGGTCCTTATGTACAATGGAATATCACTCAGCCATGAAATCAATGTCATAAGGTTAGTAGCAGCATGATGAGTGGATTTAGGTACGACGATTCTAAGTGAAATAAGTCACAGAGAAAAGGACACTTCTCATAAGGTATCACTTATAGAGGGAATGTAAAAACCGTTACACTTGAACTGAATTACAAAACAGAACAGAGTCACACATGCAGAAAACACACTATGGCTGCTTAACGGGAAAGGTGAGGTGGGGTGATACATAAAACAAGGGTATCAAATTAGCTCAGATACCGTTCCATAAACCCAATATGTAGTAGACAAGACCTACTCCTTGCTCAGAGAACTGGACTCAACACGCCCTATTCACCGCACAAGAATATATCTGACTAGTAATAATCTTGAAACCTATGTATTGATATCTCTCTGTTAGTGTGTCAAGTGGGTGTAAAGCGGCATAAACACAGCAGTGAAAAGGAGCTAAACCCCATTATAAAAATAAATTACTTTGAAACACCCATGAAACAAAGACAGTGAAAGAGAGAGAAATTCTTACACAATGCGTTCAGGGGCTGTGATGCAACCTGGATTGACCATATCTAGACTCACAGCTGGATCAGACATAAGGGTGGACACTCTTGGGGCTGAGAGGTTTGGTGAGGTTGGGTGAGCAAACGCAGACCCTTTAAAGTAATACTGCATGGTACCCATCGCATGGGTCCCAAATCTCCAGCTTCAAGGGCATCTTCCTACATCAAAAACATGCATGAGAAACCCAGAAGATGGTACACAGTGTGATGGGGAAAGGTTTCTAAAACGCACCTCATTTCTCATCGCCTTGTGCCCGGGTTTGCCATTCCAGCCGCTTTACTAGCAAGCTCCCTACTTGGAGCATCAGCACCTTTAACCTCCTGTTCCGTACAGGTTGCAATTTGTCCTGAGGATAAACGGGAAGACGGGGAACCAACGAGAGACTAGCTCTTGGTGTTGGGACAGGCACAGGTCACTCTATTTTCCCATCAGAAAGAAGAATTAACCACAGGCTCAGCCTGCCCCCCGGAACCAGAACAGGGCCTGAAGCCATTCTGCGATTTTGCGGCCAGCTCCCATAAAAACGAGTTGTAAAATGGAGGTTCAGGGCACTGCAATTCACAAACCTGCAGAGTTATAAATGATAACTCTCATCCACAAATATATTGAGGGAAGGCAAAGAAGAGGATTTGAAATCAAGGCAGAATTGCAGGAAAGAGATTTCAGGAGGTAGATTCGAATCGCATTTAAAGCACATGAAAAGCGGCAAAACGTTGACAATGATGCCCTTGGCCAAAAAGGGCGTATGCGTTTTTTCCTGAATATATTCCGGAAAAAACGCATACGCCTTTTTTGGCCAACCAAGCAACCTGGAAAGGCAAATCAGCGCTACAAAGAAGTCTCGCTTCCCATCGGTCAAAAGGGCCATGCTGAAAAAAGTGTCAAAACCAGAAATGCAGGACAGGCCATGGAGAAATGGGAGCCTTGCTACACTGATGGGCGGGATGTAAATTGCCAACAGCCACTCTGGAGAAGTGTACGGTGAGTCCTGAAACATCTGAAAAACACAGCTTAGAGAGCATAGGGCACTTCCACTCATGGGGGTATGAATTGGGAAAATGAAAAATCAGCAAGACACAAGCACCCCAAAGTTTAGGGCTGCTCTGTTGACAAGGACCTCCACTTCATTCCACCTTAAATATCCCAGGAAAGAGAAACATGGGTAAAGAAGTTGTGGTCCTTATGTACAATGGAATATCACTCAGCCATGAAATCAATGTCATAAGGCTAGTAGCAGCATGATGAGTGGATTTAGGTACGACGATTCTAAGTGAAATAAGTCACACAGAAAAGGACACTTCTCATAAGGTATCACTGATAGAGGGAATGTAAAAACCGTTACACTTGAAATGAATTACAAAACAGAACAGAGTCACACATGCAGAAAACACACTATGGCTGCTTAACGGGAAAGGTGAGGTGGGGTGATACATAAAACAAGGGTATCAAATTAGCTCAGATACCATTCCATAAACCCAATATGTAATAGACAAAACCTACTCCTTGCTCAGAGAACTGGACTCAACACGCCCTATTCACCGCACAAGAATATATCTGACTAATAATAATCGTAAAACCTATGTATTGATATCTCTCTGTTAGTGTGTCAAGTGGGTGTAAAGCGGCATAAACACAGCAGTGAAAAGCAGCTAAACCCCATTATAAAAATAAATTACTTTGAAACACCCATGAAAAAAAGACAGTGAAAGAGAGAGAAATTCTTACACAATGCGTTCAGGGGCTGTGATGCAACCTGGATTGACCATATCTAGACTCACAGCTGGATCAGACATAAGGGTGGACACTCTTGGGGCTGAGAGGTTTGGTGAGGTTGGGTGAGCAAACGCAGACCCTTTAAAGTAATACTGCATGATACCCATCGCATGGGTCCCAAATCTCCAGGTTCAAGGGCATCTTCCTACATCAAAAACATGCATGAGAAACCCAGAAGATGGTACACCGCGTGATGGGGAAAGGTTTCTAAAACGCACCTCATTTCTCATCGCCTTGTGCCCGGGTTCGCCATTCCAGCCGCTTTACTAGCAAGCTCCCTACTTGGAGCATCAGCACCTTTAACCTCCTGTTCCGTACAGGTTGCAATTTGTCCTGAGGATAAATGGGAAGACGTGGAACCAACGAGAGACTAGCTCTTGGTGTTGGGACAGGCACAGGTCACTCTATTTTCCCATCAGAAAGAAGAATTAACCACAGGCTCAGCCTGCCCCCCGGAACCAGAACAGGGCCTGAAGCCATTCTGCGATTTTGCCGCCAGCTCCCATAAAAACGAGTTGTAAAATGGAGGTTCAGGGCACTGCAATTCACAAACCTGCAGAGTTATAAATGATAACTCTCGTCCACAAATATATTGAGGGAAGGCAAAGAAGAGGATTTGAAATCAAGGCAGAATTGCAGGAAAGAGATTTCAGGAGGTAGATTCGAATCGCCTTTAAAGCACATGAAAAGCGGCAAAACGTTGACAATGATGCCCTTGGCCAAAAAGGGCGTATGCGTTTTTTCCTGAATATATTCAGGAAAAAACGCATACGCCCTTTTTGGCCAACCAAGCAACCTGGAAAGGCAAATCAGCGCTACAAAGAAGTCTCGCTTCCCATCGGTCAAAAGGGCCATGCTGAAAAAAGTGTCAAAACCAGAAATGCAGGACAGGCCATGGAGAAATGGGAGCCTTGCTACACTGATGGGCGGGATGTAAATTGCCAACAGCCACTCTGGAGAAGTGTCCGGTGAGTCCTGAAACATCTGAAAAACACAGCTTAGAGAGCATAGGGCACTTCCACTCATGGGGGTATGAATTGGGAAAATGAAAAATCAGCAAGACACAAGCACCCCAAAGTTTAGGGCTGCTCTGTTGACCAGGACCTCCACTTCATTCCACCTTAAATATCCCAGGAAAGAGAAAAATGGGTAAAGAAGTTGTGGTCCTTATGTACAATGGAATATCACTCAGCCATGAAATCAATGTCATAAGGCTAGTAGCAGCATGATGAGTGGATTTAGGTACGACGATTCTAAGTGAAATAAGTCACACAGAAAAGGACACTTCTCATAAGGTATCACTGATAGAGGGAATGTAAAAACCGTTACACTTGAACTGAATTACAAAACAAAACAGAGTCACACATGCAGAAAACACACTATGGCTGCTTAACGGGAAAGGTGAGGTGGGGTGATACATAAAACAAGGGTATCAAATTAGCTCAGATACCGTTCCATAAACCCAATATGTAATAGACAAGACCTACTCCTTGCTCAGAGAACTGGACTCAACACGCCCTATTCACCGCACAAGAATATATCTGACTAGTAATAATCTTAAAACCTATGTATTGATATCTCTCTGTTAGTGTGTCAAGTGGGTGTAAAGCGGCATAAACACAGCCGTGAAAAGCAGCTAAACCCCATTATGAAAATAAATTACTTTGTAAAACCCATGAAACAACGACAGTGAAAGAGATAGAAATTCTTACACAATGAGTTCAGGGGCTGTGATGCAACCTGGATTGACCATATCTAGACCCACAGCTGGATGAGACATAAGGGTGGACACTCTTGGGGCTGAGAGGTTTGGTGAGGTTGGGTGAGCAAACGCAGACCCTTTAAAGTAATACTGCGTGGTACCCATCGCATGGGTCCCAAATCTCCAGGTTCAAGGGCATCTTCCTACATCGAAAACATGCATGAGAAACCCAGAAGATGGTACACCGTGTGATGGGGAAAGGTTTCTAAAACGCACCTCATTTCTCATCTCCTTGTGCCCGGGTTCGCCATTCCAGCCGCTTTACTAGCAATCTCCCTACTTGGAGCATCAGCACCTTTAACCTCCTGTTCCGTACAGGTTGCAATTTGTCCTGAGGATGAACGGGAAGACGGGGAACCAACGAGAGACTAGCTCTTGGTGTTGGGACAGGCACAGGTCACTCTATTTTCCCATCAGGAAGAAGAATTAACCACAGGCTCAGCCTGCCCCCCAGAACCAGAACAGGGCCTGAAGCCATCCTGCGCTTTTGCGGCCAGCTCCCAAAAAAGCGAGTTGTAAAATGGAGGTTCAGGGCACTGCAATTCACAAACCTGCAGAGTTATAAATGATAACTCTCGTCCACAAATATATTGAGGGAAGGCAAAGAAGAGGATTTGAAATCAAGGCAGAAGTGCACGAAACAGATTTCAGGAGGTAGATACGAATCGCCTTTAAAGCACATGAAAAGCGGCAAAACGTTGACAATGATGCCCTTGGCCAAAAAGGGCGTATGCGTTTTTTCCTGAATATATTCAGGAAAAAACGCATACGCCCTTTTTGGCCAACCAAGCAACCTGGAAAGGCAAATCAGCGCTACAGAGAAGTCTCGCTTCCCATCGGTCAAAAGGGCCATGCTGAAAAAAGTGTCAAAACCAGAAATGCAGGACAGGCCATGGAGAAATGGGAGCCTTGCTACACTGATGGGCGGGATGTAAATTGCCAACAGCCACTCTGGAGAAGTGTACGGTGAGTCCTGAAACATCTGAAAAACACAGCTTAGAGAGCATAGGGCACTTCCACTCATGGGGGTATAAATTGGGAAAATGAAAAATCAGCAAGACACAAGCACCCCAAAGTTGAGGACTGCTCTGTTGACAAGGACCTCCACTTCATTCCACCTTAAATATCCCAGGAAAGAGAAAAATGGATAAAGAAGTTGTGGTCCTTATGTACAATGGAATATCACTCAGCCATGAAATCAATGTCATAAGGTTAGTAGCAGCATGATGAGTGGATATAGGTACGACGATTCTAAGTGAAATAAGTCACACAGAAAAGGACACTTCTCATAAGGTATCACTTATAGAGGGAATGTAAAAACCGTTACACTTGAACTGAATTACAAAACAGAACAGAGTCACACATGCAGAAAACACACTATGGCTGCTTAACGGGAAAGGTGAGGTGGGGTGATACATAAAACAAGGGTATCAAATTAGCTCAGATACCGTTCCATAAACCCAATATGTAGTAGACAAGACCTACTCCTTGCTCAGAGAACTGTACTCAACACGCCCTATTCACCGCACAAGAATATATCTGACTAGTAATAATCTTGAAACCTATGTATTGATATCTCTCTGTTAGTGTGTCAAGTGGGTGTAAAGCGGCATAAACACAGCCGTGAAAAGCAGCTAAACCCCATTATGAAAATAAATTACTTTGTAAAACCCATGAAACAACGACAGTGAAAGAGATAGAAATTCTTACACAATGAGTTCAGGGGCTGTGATGCAACCTGGATTGACCATATCTAGACCCACAGCTGGATGAGACATAAGGGTGGACACTCTTGGGGCTGAGAGGTTTGGTGAGGTTGGGTGAGCAAACGCAGACCCTTTAAAGTAATACTGCGTGGTACCCATCGCATGGGTCCCAAATCTCCAGGTTCAAGGGCATCTTCCTACATCGAAAACATGCATGAGAAACCCAGAAGATGGTACACCGTGTGATGGGGAAAGGTTTCTAAAACGCACCTCATTTCTCATCTCCTTGTGCCCAGGTTCGCCATTCCAGCCGCTTTACTAGCAATCTCCCTACTTGGAGCATCAGCACCTTTAACCTCCTGTTCCGTACAGGTTGCAATTTGTCCTGAGGATGAACGGGAAGACGGGGAACCAACGAGAGACTAGCTCTTGGTGTTGGGACAGGCACAGGTCACTCTATTTTCCCATCAGGAAGAAGAATTAACCACAGGCTCAGCCTGCCCCCCAGAACCAGAACAGGGCCTGAAGCCATCCTGTGCTTTTGCGGCCAGCTCCCAAAAAAGCGAGTTGTAAAATGGAGGTTCAGGGCACTGCAATTCACAAACCTGCAGAGTTATAAATGATAACTCTCGTCCACAAATATATTGAGGGAAGGCAAAGAAGAGGATTTGAAATCAAGGCAGAAGTGCACGAAACAGATTTCAGGAGGTAGATACGAATCGCCTTTAAAGCACATGAAAAGCGGCAAAACGTTGACAATGATGCCCTTGGCCAAAAAGGGCGTATGCGTTTTTTCCTGAATATATTCAGGAAAAAACGCATACGCCCTTTTTGGCCAACCAAGCAACCTGGAAAGGCAAATCAGCGCTACAAAGAAGTCTCGCTTCCCATCGGTCAAAAGGGCCATGCTGAAAAAAGTGTCAAAACCAGAAATGCAGGACAGGCCATGGAGAAATGGGAGCCTTGCTACACTGATGGGCGGGATGTAAATTGCCAACAGCCACTCTGGAGAAGTGTCCGGTGAGTCCTGAAACATCTGAAAAACACAGCTTAGAGAGCATAGGGCACTTCCACTCATGGGGGTATGAATTGGGAAAATGAAAAATCAGCAAGACACAAGCACCCCAAAGTTTAGGGCTGCTCTGTTGACCAGGACCTCCACTTCATTCCACCTTAAATATCCCAGGAAAGAGAAAAATGGGTAAAGAAGTTGTGGTCCTTATGTACAATGGAATATCACTCAGCCATGAAATCAATGTCATAAGGCTAGTAGCAGCATGATGAGTGGATTTAGGTACGACGATTCTAAGTGAAATAAGTCACACAGAAAAGGACACTTCTCATAAGGTATCACTGATAGAGGGAATGTAAAAACCGTTACACTTGAACTGAATTACAAAACAAAACAGAGTCACACATGCAGAAAACACACTATGGCTGCTTAACGGGAAAGGTGAGGTGGGGTGATACATAAAACAAGGGTATCAAATTAGCTCAGATACCGTTCCATAAACCCAATATGTAATAGACAAGACCTACTCCTTGCTCAGAGAACTGGACTCAACACGCCCTATTCACCGCACAAGAATATATCTGACTAGTAATAATCTTAAAACCTATGTATTGATATCTCTCTGTTAGTGTGTCAAGTGGGTGTAAAGCGGCATAAACACAGCCGTGAAAAGCAGCTAAACCCCATTATGAAAATAAATTACTTTGTAAAACCCATGAAACAACGACAGTGAAAGAGATAGAAATTCTTACACAATGAGTTCAGGGGCTGTGATGCAACCTGGATTGACCATATCTAGACCCACAGCTGGATGAGACATAAGGGTGGACACTCTTGGGGCTGAGAGGTTTGGTGAGGTTGGGTGAGCAAACGCAGACCCTTTAAAGTAATACTGCGTGGTACCCATCGCATGGGTCCCAAATCTCCAGGTTCAAGGGCATCTTCCTACATCGAAAACATGCATGAGAAACCCAGAAGATGGTACACCGTGTGATGGGGAAAGGTTTCTAAAACGCACCTCATTTCTCATCTCCTTGTGCCCGGGTTCGCCATTCCAGCCGCTTTACTAGCAATCTCCCTACTTGGAGCATCAGCACCTTTAACCTCCTGTTCCGTACAGGTTGCAATTTGTCCTGAGGATGAACGGGAAGACGGGGAACCAACGAGAGACTAGCTCTTGGTGTTGGGACAGGCACAGGTCACTCTATTTTCCCATCAGGAAGAAGAATTAACCACAGGCTCAGCCTGCCCCCCAGAACCAGAACAGGGCCTGAAGCCATCCTGCGCTTTTGCGGCCAGCTCCCAAAAAAGCGAGTTGTAAAATGGAGGTTCAGGGCACTGCAATTCACAAACCTGCAGAGTTATAAATGATAACTCTCGTCCACAAATATATTGAGGGAAGGCAAAGAAGAGGATTTGAAATCAAGGCAGAAGTGCACGAAACAGATTTCAGGAGGTAGATACGAATCGCCTTTAAAGCACATGAAAAGCGGCAAAACGTTGACAATGATGCCCTTGGCCAAAAAGGGCGTATGCGTTTTTTCCTGAAT
This sequence comes from Balaenoptera borealis, assembly GCF_965194805.1. Classification (NCBI taxonomy): domain Eukaryota; kingdom Metazoa; phylum Chordata; class Mammalia; order Artiodactyla; family Balaenopteridae; genus Balaenoptera; species Balaenoptera borealis. Next base: position 487,144 of record NW_028123997.1, read on the forward strand.
ATATTCAGGAAAAAACGCATACGCCCTTTTTGGCCAACCAAGCAACCTGGAAAGGCAAATCAGCGCTACAGAGAAGTCTCGCTTCCCATCGGTCAAAAGGGCCATGCTGAAAAAAGTGTCAAAACCAGAAATGCAGGACAGGCCATGGAGAAATGGGAGCCTTGCTACACTGATGGGCGGGATGTAAATTGCCAACAGCCACTCTGGAGAAGTGTACGGTGAGTCCTGAAACATCTGAAAAACACAGCTTAGAGAGCATAGGGCACTTCCACTCATGGGGGTATAAATTGGGAAAATGAAAAATCAGCAAGACACAAGCACCCCAAAGTTGAGGACTGCTCTGTTGACAAGGACCTCCACTTCATTCCACCTTAAATATCCCAGGAAAGAGAAAAATGGATAAAGAAGTTGTGGTCCTTATGTACAATGGAATATCACTCAGCCATGAAATCAATGTCATAAGGTTAGTAGCAGCATGATGAGTGGATATAGGTACGACGATTCTAAGTGAAATAAGTCACACAGAAAAGGACACTTCTCATAAGGTATCACTTATAGAGGGAATGTAAAAACCGTTACACTTGAACTGAATTACAAAACAGAACAGAGTCACACATGCAGAAAACACACTATGGCTGCTTAACGGGAAAGGTGAGGTGGGGTGATACATAAAACAAGGGTATCAAATTAGCTCAGATACCGTTCCATAAACCCAATATGTAGTAGACAAGACCTACTCCTTGCTCAGAGAACTGTACTCAACACGCCCTATTCACCGCACAAGAATATATCTGACTAGTAATAATCTTGAAACCTATGTATTGATATCTCTCTGTTAGTGTGTCAAGTGGGTGTAAAGCGGCATAAACACAGCCGTGAAAAGCAGCTAAACCCCATTATGAAAATAAATTACTTTGTAAAACCCATGAAACAACGACAGTGAAAGAGATAGAAATTCTTACACAATGAGTTCAGGGGCTGTGATGCAACCTGGATTGACCATATCTAGACCCACAGCTGGATGAGACATAAGGGTGGACACTCTTGGGGCTGAGAGGTTTGGTGAGGTTGGGTGAGCAAACGCAGACCCTTTAAAGTAATACTGCGTGGTACCCATCGCATGGGTCCCAAATCTCCAGGTTCAAGGGCATCTTCCTACATCGAAAACATGCATGAGAAACCCAGAAGATGGTACACCGTGTGATGGGGAAAGGTTTCTAAAACGCACCTCATTTCTCATCTCCTTGTGCCCAGGTTCGCCATTCCAGCCGCTTTACTAGCAATCTCCCTACTTGGAGCATCAGCACCTTTAACCTCCTGTTCCGTACAGGTTGCAATTTGTCCTGAGGATGAACGGGAAGACGGGGAACCAACGAGAGACTAGCTCTTGGTGTTGGGACAGGCACAGGTCACTCTATTTTCCCATCAGGAAGAAGAATTAACCACAGGCTCAGCCTGCCCCCCAGAACCAGAACAGGGCCTGAAGCCATCCTGTGCTTTTGCGGCCAGCTCCCAAAAAAGCGAGTTGTAAAATGGAGGTTCAGGGCACTGCAATTCACAAACCTGCAGAGTTATAAATGATAACTCTCGTCCACAAATATATTGAGGGAAGGCAAAGAAGAGGATTTGAAATCAAGGCAGAAGTGCACGAAACAGATTTCAGGAGGTAGATACGAATCGCCTTTAAAGCACATGAAAAGCGGCAAAACGTTGACAATGATGCCCTTGGCCAAAAAGGGCGTATGCGTTTTTTCCTGAATATATTCAGGAAAAAACGCATACGCCCTTTTTGGCCAACCAAGCAACCTGGAAAGGCAAATCAGCGCTACAGAGAAGTCTCGCTTCCCATCGGTCAAAAGGGCCATGCTGAAAAAAGTGTCAAAACCAGAAATGCAGGACAGGCCATGGAGAAATGGGAGCCTTGCTACACTGATGGGCGGGATGTAAATTGCCAACAGCCACTCTGGAGAAGTGTACGGTGAGTCCTGAAACATCTGAAAAACACAGCTTAGAGAGCATAGGGCACTTCCACTCATGGGGGTATAAATTGGGAAAATGAAAAATCAGCAAGACACAAGCACCCCAAAGTTGAGGGCTGCTCTGTTGACAAGGACCTCCACTTCATTCCACCTTAAATATCCCAGGAAAGAGAAAAATGGATAAAGAAGTTGTGGTCCTTATGTACAATGGAATATCACTCAGCCATGAAATCAATGTCATAAGGTTAGTAGCAGCATGATGAGTGGATATATGTACGACGATTCTAAGTGAAATAAGTCACACAGAAAAGGACACTTCTCATAAGGTATCACTTATAGAGGGAATGTAAAAACCGTTACACTTGAACTGAATTACAAAACAGAACAGAGTCACACATGCAGAAAACACACTATGGCTGCTTAACGGGAAAGGTGAGGTGGGGTGATACATAAAACAAGGGTATCAAATTAGCTCAGATACCGTTCCATAAACCCAATATGTAGTAGACAAGACCTACTCCTTGCTCAGAGAACTGTACTCAACACGCCCTATTCACCGCACAAGAATATATCTGACTAGTAATAATCTTGAAACCTATGTATTGATATCTCTCTGTTAGTGTGTCAAGTGGGTGTAAAGCGGCATAAACACAGCCGTGAAAAGCAGCTAAACCCCATTATGAAAATAAATTACTTTGAAAAACCCATGAAACAACGACAGTGAAAGAGATAGAAATTCTTACACAATGAGTTCAGGGGCTGTGATGCAACCTGGATTGTCCATATCTAGACCCACAGCTGGATGAGACATAAGGGTGGACACTCTTGGGGCTGAGAGGTTTGGTGAGGTTGGGTGAGCAAACGCAGACCCTTTAAAGTAATACTGCGTGGTACCCATCGCATGGGTCCCAAATCTCCAGGTTCAAGGGCATCTTCCTACATCGAAAACATGCATGAGAAACCCAGAAGATGGTACACCGTGTGATGGGGAAAGGTTTCTAAAACGCACCTCATTTCTCATCTCCTTGTGCCCGGGTTCGCCATTCCAGCCGCTTTACTAGCAATCTCCCTACTTGGAGCATCAGCACCTTTAACCTCCTGTTCCGTACAGGTTGCAATTTGTCCTGAGGATGAACGGGAAGACGGGGAACCAACGAGAGACTAGCTCTTGGTGTTGGGACAGGCACAGGTCACTCTATTTTCCCATCAGGAAGAAGAATTAACCACAGGCTCAGCCTGCCCCCCAGAACCAGAACAGGGCCTGAAGCCATCCTGCGCTTTTGCGGCCAGCTCCCAAAAAAGCGAGTTGTAAAATGGAGGTTCAGGGCACTGCAATTCACAAACCTGCAGAGTTATAAATGATAACTCTCGTCCACAAATATATTGAGGGAAGGCAAAGAAGAGGATTTGAAATCAAGGCAGAAGTGCACGAAACAGATTTCAGGAGGTAGATACGAATCGCCTTTAAAGCACATGAAAAGCGGCAAAACGTTGACAATGATGCCCTTGGCCAAAAAGGGCGTATGCGTTTTTTCCTGAATATATTCAGGAAAAAACGCATACGCCCTTTTTGGCCAACCAAGCAACCTGGAAAGGCAAATCAGCGCTACAGAGAAGTCTCGCTTCCCATCGGTCAAAAGGGCCATGCTGAAAAAAGTGTCAAAACCAGAAATGCAGGACAGGCCATGGAGAAATGGGAGCCTTGCTACACTGATGGGCGGGATGTAAATTGCCAACAGCCACTCTGGAGAAGTGTCCGGTGAGTCCTGAAACATCTGAAAAACACAGCTTAGAGAGCATAGGGCACTTCCACTCATGGGGGTATAAATTGGGAAAATTAAAAATCAGCGAGACACAAGCACCCCAAAGTTGAGGACTGCTCTGTTGACAAGGACCTCCACTTCATTCCACCTTCAATATCCCAGGAAAGAGAAAAATGGATAAAGAAGTTGTGGTCCTTATGTACAATGGAATATCACTCAGCCATGAAATCAATGTCATAAGGTTAGTAGCAGCATGATGAGTGGATTTAGGTACGACGATTCTAAGTGAAATAAGTCACACAGAAAAGGACACTTCTCATAAGGTATCACTGATAGAGGGAATGTAAAAACCGTTACACTTGAACTGAATTACAAAACAGAACAGAGTCACACATGCAGAAAACACACTATGGCTGCTTAACGGGAAAGGTGAGGTGGGGTGATACATAAAACAAGGGTATCAAATTAGCTCAGATACCGTTCCATAAACCCAATATGTAGTAGACAAGACCTACTCCTTGCTCAGAGAACTGGACTCAACACGCCCTATTCACCGCACAAGAATATATCTGACTAGTAATAATCTTGAAACCTATGTATTGATATCTCTCTGTTAGTGTGTCAAGTGGGTGTAAAGCGGCATAAACACAGCCGTGAAAAGCAGCTAAACCCCATTATGAAAATAAATTACTTTGAAAAACCCATGAAACAACGACAGTGAAAGAGATAGAAATTCTTACACAATGAGTTCAGGGGCTGTGATGCAACCTGGATTGACCATATCTAGACCCACAGCTGGATGAGACATAAGGGTGGACACTCTTGGGGCTGAGAGGTTTGGTGAGGTTGGGTGAGCAAACGCAGACCCTTTAAAGTAATACTGCGTGGTACCCATCGCATGGGTCCCAAATCTCCAGGTTCAAGGGCATCTTCCTACATCGAAAACATGCATGAGAAACCCAGAAGATGGTACACCGTGTGATGGGGAAAGGTTTCTAAAACGCACCTCATTTCTCATCTCCTTGTGCCCGGGTTCGCCATTCCAGCCGCTTTACTAGCAATCTCCCTACTTAGAGCATCAGCACCTTTAACCTCCTGTTCCGTACAGGTTGCAATTTGTCCTGAGGATGAACGGGAAGACGGGGAACCAACGAGAGACTAGCTCTTGGTGTTGGGACAGGCACAGGTCACTCTATTTTCCCATCAGGAAGAAGAATTAACCACAGGCTCAGCCTGCCCCCCAGAACCAGAACAGGGCCTGAAGCCATCCTGCGCTTTTGCGGCCAGCTCCCAAAAAAGCGAGTTGTAAAATGGAGGTTCAGGGCACTGCAATTCACAAACCTGCAGAGTTATAAATGATAACTCTCGTCCACAAATATATTGAGGGAAGGCAAAGAAGAGGATTTGAAATCAAGGCAGAAGTGCACGAAACAGATTTCAGGAGGTAGATACGAATCGCCTTTAAAGCACATGAAAAGCGGCAAAACGTTGACAATGATGCCCTTGGCCAAAAAGGGCGTATGCGTTTTGTCCTGAATATATTCAGGAAAAAACGCATACGCCCTTTTTGGCCAACCAAGCAACCTGGAAAGGCAAATCAGCGCTACAGAGAAGTCTCGCTTCCCATCGGTCAAAAGGGCCATGCTGAAAAAAGTGTCAAAACCAGAAATGCAGGACAGGCCATGGAGAAATGGGAGCCTTGCTACACTGATGGGCGGGATGTAAATTGCCAACAGCCACTCTGGAGAAGTGTACGGTGTGTCCTGAAACATCTGAAAAACACAGCTTAGAGACCATAGGGCACTTCCACTCATGGGGCTATAAATTGGGAAAATGAAAAATCAGCAAGACACAAGCACCCCAAAGTTGAGGGCTGCTCTGTTGACAAGGACCTCCACTTCATTCCACCTTCAATATCCCAGGAAAGAGAAAAATGGATAAAGAAGTTGTGGTCCTTATGTACAATGGAATATCACTCAGCCATGAAATCAATGTCATAAGGTTAGTAGCAGCATGATGAGTGGATTTAGGTACGACGATTCTAAGTGAAATAAGTCACAGAGAAAAGGACACTTCTCATAAGGTATCACTGATAGAGGGAATGTAAAAACCGTTACACTTGAACTGAATTACAAAACAGAACAGAGTCACACATGCAGAAAACACACTATGGCTGCTTAACGGGAAAGGTGAGGTGGGGTGATACATAAAACAAGGGTATCAAATTAGCTCAGATACCGTTCCATAAACCCAATATGTAGTAGACAAGACCTACTCCTTGCTCAGAGAACTGGACTCAACACGCCCTATTCACCGCACAAGAATATATCTGACTAGTAATAATCTTGAAACCTATGTATTGATATCTCTCTGTTAGTGTGTCAAGTGGGTGTAAAGCGGCATAAACACAGCAGTGAAAAGGAGCTAAAACCCATTATAAAAATAAATTACTTTGAAACACCCATGAAACAAAGACAGTGAAAGAGAGAGAAATTCTTACACAATGCGTTCAGGGGCTGTGATGCAACCTGGATTGACCATATCTAGACGCACAGCTGGATGAGACATAAGGGTGGACACTCTTGGGGCTGAGAGGTTTGGTGAGGTTGGGTGAGCAAACGCAGACCCTTTAAAGGAATACTGCGTGGTACCCATCGCATGGGTCCCAAATCTCCAGGTTCAAGGGCATCTTCCTACATCAAAAACATGCATGAGAAACCCAGAAGATGGTACACCGTGTGATGGGGAAAGGTTTCTAAAACGCACCTCATTTCTCATCTCCTTGTGCCCGGGTTCGCCATTCCAGCCGCTTTACTAGCAAGCTCCCTACTTGGAGCATCAGCACCTTTAACCTCCTGTTCCGTACAGGTTGCAATTTGTCCTGAGGATAAACGGGAAGACGTGGAACCAACGAGAGACTAGCTCTTGGTGTTGGGACAGGCACAGGTCACTCTATTTTCCCATCAGAAAGAAGAATTAACCACAGGCTCAGCCTGCCCCCCGGAACCAGAACAGGGCCTGAAGCCATTCTGCGATTTTGCGGCCAGCTCCCATAAAAACGAGTTGTAAAATGGAGGTTCAGGGCACTGCAATTCACAAACCTGCAGAGTTATTAATGATAACTCTCGTCCACAAATATATTGAGGGAAGGCAAAGAAGAGGATTTGAAATCAAGGCAGAATTGCAGGAAAGAGATTTCAGGAGGTAGATTCGAATCGCATTTAAAGCACATGAAAAGCGGCAAAACGTTGACAATGATGCCCTTGGCCAAAAAGGGCGTATGCGTTTTTTCCTGAATATATTCAGGAAAAAACGCATACGCCCTTTTTGGCCAACCAAGCAACCTGGAAAGGCAAATCAGCGCTACAGAGAAGTCTCTCTTCCCATCGGTCAAAAGGGCCATGCTGAAAAAAGTGTCAAAACCAGAAATGCAGGACAGGCCATGGAGAAATGGGAGCCTTGCTACACTGATCGGCGGGATGTAAATTGCCAACAGCCACTCTGGAGAAGTGTACGGTGAGTCCTGAAACATCTGAAAAACACAGCTTAGAGAGCATAGGGCACTTCCACTCATGGGGGTATGAATTGGGAAAATGAAAAATCAGCAAGACACAAGCACCCCAAAGTTGAGGGCTGCTCTGTTGACAAGGACCTCCACTTCATTCCACCTTAAATATCCCAGGAAAGAGAAAAATGGGTAAAGAAGTTGTGGTCCTTATGTACAATGGAATATCACTCAGCCATGAAATCAATGTCATAAGGCTAGTAGCAGCATGATGAGTGGATTTAGGTACGACGATTCTAAGTGAAATAAGTCACACAGAAAAGGACACTTCTCATAAGGTATCACTGATAGAGGGAATGTAAAAACCGTTACACTTGAACTGAATTACAAAACAGAACAGAGTCACACATGCAGAAAACAAACTATGGCTGCTTAACGGGAAAGGTGAGGTGGGGTGATACATAAAACAAGGGTATCAAATTAGCTCAGATACCGTTCCATAAACCCAATATGTAATAGACAAGACCTACTCCTTGCTCAGAGAACTGGACTCAACACGCCCTATTCACCGCACAAGATTATATCTGACTAGTAATAATCGTAAAGCCTATGTATTGATATCTCTCTGTTAGTGTGTCAAGTGGGTGTAAAGTGGCATAAACACAGCAGTGAAAAGCAGCTAAATCCCATTATGAAAATAAATTACTTTGAAAAACCCATGAAACAAAGACAGTGAACGAGAGAGGAATTCTTACACAATGCGTTCAGGGGCTGTGATGCAACCTGGATTGACCATATCTATACCCACAGCTGGATGAGACATAAGGGTGGACACTCTTGGGGCTGAGAGGTTTGGTGAGGTTGGGTGAGCAAACGCAGACCCTTTAAAGTAATACTGCATGGTACCCATCGCATGGGTCCCAAATCTCCAGCTTCAAGGGCATCTTCCTACATCAAAACATGCATGAGAAACCCAGAAGATGGTACACAGTGTGATGGGGAAAGGTTTCTAAAACGCACCTCATTTCTCATCTCCTTGTGCCCGGGTTCGCCATTCCAGCCGCTTTACTAGCAAGCTCCCTACTTGGAGCATCAGCACCTTTAACCTCCTGTTCCGTACAGGTTGCAATTTGTCCTGAGGATAAACGGGAAGACGTGGAACCAACGAGAGACTAGCTCTTGGTGTTGGGACAGGCACAGGTCACTCTATTTTCCCATCAGAAAGAAGAATTAAGCACAGGCTCAGCCTGCCCCCCGGAACCAGAACAGGGCCTGAAGCCATTCTGCGATTTTGCGGCCAGCTCCCATAAAAACGAGTTGTAAAATGGAGGTTCAGGGCACTGCAATTCACAAACCTGCAGAGTTATAAATGATAACTCTCGTCCACAAATATATTGAGGGAAGGCAAAGAAGAGGATTTGAAATCAAGGCAGAATTGCACGAAACAGATTTCAGGAGGTAGATTCGAATCGCATTTAAAGCACATGAAAAGCGGCAAAACGTTGACAATGATGCCCTTGGCCAAAAAGGGCGTATGCGTTTTTTCCTGAATATATTCAGGAAAAAACGCATACGCCCTTTTTGGCCAACCAAGCAACCTGGAAAGGCAAATCAGCGCTACAAACAAGTCTCGCTTCCCATCGGTCAAAAGGGCCATGCTGAAAAAAGTGTCAAAACCAGAAATGCAGGACAGGCCATGGAGAAATGGGAGCCTTGCTACACTGATGGGCGGGATGTAAATTGCCAACAGCCACTCTGGAGAAGTGTACGGTGAGTCCTGAAACATCTGAAAAACACAGCTTAGAGAGCATAGGGCACTTCCACTCATGGGGGTATGAATTGGGAAAATGAAAAATCAGCAAGACACAAGCACCCCAAAGTTGAGGACTGCTCTGTTGACAAGGACCTCCACTTCATTCCACCTTAAATATCCCAGGAAAGAGAAAAATGGGTAAAGAAGTTGTGGTCCTTATGTACAATGGAATATCACTCAGCCATGAAATCAATGTCATAAGGCTAGTAGCTGCATGATGAGTGGATTTAGGTACGACGATTCTAAGTGAAATAAGTCACACAGAAAAGGACACTTCTCATAAGGTATCACTGATAGAGGGAATGTAAAAACCGTTACACTTGAACTGAATTACAAAACAGAACAGAGTCACACATGCAGAAAACACACTATGGCTGCTTAACGGGAAAGGTGAGGTGGGGTGATACATAAAACAAGGGTATCAAATTAGCTCAGATACCGTTCCATAAACCCAATATGTAATAGACAAGACCTACTCCTTGCTCAGAGAACTGGACTCAACACGCCCTATTCACCGCACAAGATTATATCTGACTAGTAATAATCGTAAAGCCTATGTATTGATATCTCTCTGTTAGTGTGTCAAGTGGGTGTAAAGTGGCATAAACACAGCAGTGAAAAGCAGCTAAATCCCATTATGAAAATAAATTACTTTGAAAAACCCATGAAACAAAGACAGTGAACGAGAGAGGAATTCTTACACAATGCGTTCAGGGGCTGTGATGCAAGCTGGATTGACCATATCTAGACCCACAGCTGGATGAGACATAAGGGTGGACACTCTTGGGGCTGAGAGGTTTGGTGAGGTTGGGTGAGCAAACGCAGACCCTTTAAAGTAATACTGCATGGTACCCATCGCATGGGTCCCAAATCTCCAGCTTCAAGGGCATCTTCCTACATCAAAACATGCATGAGAAACCCAGAAGATGGTACACAGTGTGATGGGGAAAGGTTTCTAAAACGCACCTCATTTCTCATCGCCTTGTGCCCGGGTTCGCCATTCCAGTCGCTTTACTAGCAATCTCCCTACTTGGAGCATCAGCACCTTTAACCTCCTGTTCCGTACAGGTTGCAATTTGTCCTGAGGATGAACGGGAAGACGGGGAACCAACGAGAGACTAGCTCTTGGTGTCGGGACAGGCACAGGTCACTCTATTTTCCCATCAGGAAGAAGAATTAACCACAGGCTCAGCCTGCCCCCCGGAACCAGAACAGGGCCTGAAGCCATCCTGCGCTTTTGCGGCCAGCTCCCAAAAAAGCGAGTTGTAAAATGGAGGTTCAGGGCACTGCAATTCACAAACCTGCAGAGTTATAAATGATAACTCTCGTCCACAAATATATTGAGGGAAGGCAAAGAAGAGGATTTGAAATCAAGACAGAATTGCAGGAAAGAGATTTCAGGAGGTAGATTCGAATCGCATTTAAAGCACATGAAAAGCGGCAAAACGTTGACAATGATGCCCTTGGCCAAAAAGGGCGTATGCGTTTTTTCCTGAATATATTCAGGAAAAAACGCATACGCCCTTTTTGGCCAACCAAGCAACCTGGAAAGGCAAATGAGCGCAACAAACAAGTCTAGCTTCCCATCGGTCAAAAGGGCCATGCTGAAAAAAGTGTCAAAACCAGAAATGCAGGACAGGCCATGGAGAAATGGGAGCCTTGCTACACTGATGGGCGGGATGTAAATTGCCAACAGCCACTCTGGAGAAGTGTACGGTGAGTCCTGAAACATCTGAAAAACACAGCTTAGAGAGCATAGGGCACTTCCACTCATGGGGGTATGAATTGGGAAAATGAAAAATCAGCAAGACACAAGCACCCCAAAGTTGAGGGCTGCTCTGTTGACAAGGACCTCCACTTCATTCCACCTTAAATATCCCAGGAAAGAGAAAAATGGGTAAAGAAGTTGTGGTCCTTATGTACAATGGAATATCACTCAGCCATGAAATCAATGTCATAAGGCTAGTAGCAGCATGATGAGTGGATTAAGGTACGACGATTCTAAGTGAAATAAGTCACACAGAAAAGGACACTTCTCATAAGGTATCACTGATAGAGGGAATGTAAAAACCGTTACACTTGAACTGAATTACAAAACAGAACAGAGTCACACATGCAGAAAACACACTATGGCTGCTTAACGGGAAAGGTGAGGTGGGGTGATACATAAAACAAGGGTTTCAAATTAGCTCAGATACCGTTCCATAAACCCAATATGTAATAGACAAGACCTACTCCTTGCTCAGAGAACTGGACTCAACACGCCCTATTCACCGCACAAGAATATATCTGACTAGTAATAATCGTAAAGCCTATGTATTGATATCTCTCTGTTAGTGTGTCAAGTGGGTGTAAAGCGGCATAAACACAGCAGTGAAAAGCAGCTAAATCCCATTATGAAAATAAATTACTTTGAAAAACCCATGAAACAAAGACAGTGAACGAGAGAGGAATTCTTACACAATGCGTTCAGGGGCTGTGATGCAACCTGTATTGACCATATCTAGACCCACAGCTGGATGAGACATAAGGGTGGACACTCTTGGGGCTGAGAGGTTTGGTGAGGTTGGGTGAGCAAACGCAGACCCTTTAAAGTAATACTGCGTGGTACCCATCCCATGGGTCCCAAATCTCCAGCTTCAAGGGCATCTTCCTACATCAAAAACATGCATGAGAAACCCAGAAGATGGTACACCGTGTGATGGGGAAAGGTTTCTAAAACGCACCTCATTTCTCATCGCCTTGTGCCCGGGTTCACCATTCCAGCCACTTTACTAGCAAGCTCCCTACTTGGAGCATCAGCACCTTTAACCTCCTGTTCCGTACAGGTTGCAATTTGTCCTGAGGATAAACGGGAAGACGTGGAACCAACGAGAGACTAGCTCTTGGTGTTGGGACAGGCACAGGTCACTCTATTTTCCCATAAGAAAGAAGAATTAACCACAGGCTCAGCCTACCCCCCGGAACCAGAACAGGGCCTGAAGCCATTCTGCGATTTTGCGGCCAGCTCCCATAAAAACGAGTTGTAAAATGGAGGGTCAGGGCACTGCAATTCACAAACCTGCAGTTATAAATGATAACTCTCGTCCACAAATATATTGAGGGAAGGCAAAGAAGAGGATTTGAAATCAAGGCAGAATTGCACGAAACAGATTTCAGGAGGTAGATACGAATCGGCTTTAAAGCACATGAAAAGCGGCAAAACGTTGACAATGATGCCCTTGGCCAAAAAGGGCGTATGCGTTTTTTCCTGAATATATTCAGGAAAAAACGCATACGCCCTTTTTGGCCAACCAAGCAACCTGAAAAGGCAAATCAGCGCTACAGAGAAGTCTCGCTTCCCATCGGTCAAAAGGGCCATCCTGAAAAAAGTGTCAAAACCAGAAATGCAGGACAGGCCATGGAGAAATGGGAGCCTTGCTACACTGATGGGCGGGATGTAAATTGCCAACAGCCACTCTGGAGAAGCGTACGGTGTGTCCTGAAACATCTGAAAAACACAGCTTAGAGAGCATAGGGCACTTCCACTCATGGGGGTATAAATTGGGAAAATGAAAAATCAGCAAGACACAAGCACCCCAAAGTTGAGGGCTGCTCTGTTGACAAGGACCTCCACTTCATTCCACCTTCAATATCCCAGGAAAGAGAAAAATGGATAAAGAAGTTGTGGTCCTTATGTACAATGGAATATCACTCAGCCATGAAATCAATGTCATAAGGCTAGTAGCAGCATGATGAGTGGATTAAGGTACGACGATTCTAAGTGAAATAAGTCACACAGAAAAGGACACTTCTCATAAGGTATCACTGATAGAGGGAATGTAAAAACCGTTACACTTGAACTGAATTACAAAACAGAACAGAGTCACACATGCAGAAAACACACTATGGCTGCTTAACGGGAAAGGTGAGGTGGGGTGATACATAAAACAAGGGTATCAAATTAGCTCAGATACCATTCCATAAACCCAATATGTAATAGACAAGACCTACTCCTTGCTCAGAGAACTGGACTCAACACGCCCTATTCACCGCACAAGAATATATCTGACTAATAATAATCGTAAAACCTATGTATTGATATCTCTCTGTTAGTGTGTCAAGTGGGTGTAAAGCGGCATAAACACAGCAGTGAAAAGCAGCTAAACCCCATTATAAAAATAAATTACTTTGAAACACCCATGAAACAAAGACAGTGAAAGAGAGAGAAATTCTTACACAATGCGTTCAGGGGCTGTGATGCAACCTGGATTGACCATATCTAGACTCACAGCTGGATCAGACATAAGGGTGGACACTCTTGGGGCTGAGAGGTTTGGTGAGGTTGGGTGAGCAAACGCAGACCCTTTAAAGTAATACTGCATGGTACCCATCGCATGGGTCCCAAATCTCCAGGTTCAAGGGCATCTTCCTACATCAAAAACATGCATGAGAAACCCAGAAGATGGTACACCGTGTGATGGGGAATGGTTTCTAAAACGCACCTCATTTCTCATCGCCTTGTGCCCGGGTTCGCCATTCCAGCCGCTTTACTAGCAAGCTCCCTACTTGGAGCATCAGCACCTTTAACCTCCTGTTCCGTACAGGTTGCAATTTGTCCTGAGGATAAACGGGAAGACGTGGAACCAACGAGAGACTAGCTCTTGGTGTTGGGACAGGCACAGGTCACTCTATTTTCCCATCAGAAAGAAGAATTAAGCACAGGCTCAGCCTACCCCCCGGAACCAGAACAGGGCCTGAAGCCATTCTGCGATTTTGCAGCCAGCTCCCATAAAAACGAGTTGTAAAATGGAGGTTCAGGGCACTGCAATTCACAAACCTGCAGAGTTATAAATGATAACTCTCGTCCACAAATATATTGAGGGAAGGCAAAGAAGAGGATTTGAAATCAAGGCAGAATTGCAGGAAAGAGATTTCAGGAGGTAGATTCGAATCGCCTTTAAAGCACATGAAAAGCGGCAAAACGTTGACAATGATGCCCTTGGCCAAAAAGGGCGTATGCGTTTTTTCCTGAATATATTCAGGAAAAAACGCATACGCCCTTTTTGGCCAACCAAGCAACCTGGAAAGGCAAATCAGCGCTACAAACAAGTCTCGCTTCCCATCGGTCAAAAGGGCCATGCTGAAAAAAGTGTCAAAACCAGAAATGCAGGACAGGCCATGGAGAAATGGGAGCCTTGCTACACTGATGGGCGGGATGTAAATTGCCAACAGCCACTCTGGAGAAGTGTACGGTGAGTCCTGAAACATCTGAAAAACACAGCTTAGAGAGCATAGGGCACTTCCACTCATGGGGGTATGAATTGGGAAAATGAAAAATCAGCAAGACACAAGCACCCCAAAGTTGAGGGCTGCTCTGTTGACAAGGACCTCCACTTCATTCCACCTTAAATATCCCAGGAAAGAGAAAAATGGGTAAAGAAGTTGTGGTCCTTATGTACAATGGAATATCACTCAGCCATGAAATCAATGTGATAAGGCTAGTAGCAGCATGATGAGTGGATTTAGGTACGACGATTCTAAGTGAAATAAGTCACACAGAAAAGGACACTTCTCATAAGGTATCACTGATAGAGGGAATGTAAAAACCGTTACACTTGAACTGAATTACAAAACAGAACAGAGTCACACATGCAGAAAACACACTATGGCTGCTTAACGGGAAAGGTGAGGTGGGGTGATACATAAAACAAGGGTATCAAATTAGCTCAGATACCGTTCCATAAACCCAATATGTAATAGACAAGACCTACTCCTTGCTCAGAGAACTGGACTCAACACGCCCTATTCACCGCACAAGAATATATCTGACTAATAATAATCGTAAAACCTATGTATTGATATCTCTCTGTTAGTGTGTCAAGTGGGTGTAAAGCGGCATAAACACAGCAGTGAAAAGCAGCTAAACCCCATTATAAAAATAAATTACTTTGAAACACCCATGAAACAAAGACAGTGAAAGAGAGAGAAATTCTTACACAATGCGTTCAGGGGCTGTGATGCAAACTGGATTGACCATATCTAGATGCACAGCTGGATGAGACATAAGGGTGGACACTCTTGGGCCTGAGAGGTTTGGTGAGGTTGGGTGAGCAAACGCAGACCCTTTAAAGTAATACTGCATGATACCCATCGCATGGGTCCCAAATCTCCAGGTTCAAGGGCATCTTCCTACATCAAAAACATGCATGAGAAACCCAGAAGATGGTACACCGTGTGATGGGGAAAGGTTTCTAAAACGCACCTCATTTCTCATCGCCTTGTGCCCGGGTTCGCCATTCCAGCCGCTTTACTAGCAAGCTCCCTACTTGGAGCATCAGCACCTTTAACCTCCTGTTCCGTACAGGTTGCAATTTGTCCTGAGGATAAACGGGAAGACGTGGAACCAACGAGAGACTAGCTCTTGGTGTTGGGACAGGCACAGGTCACTCTATTTTCCCATCAGAAAGAAGAATTAACCACAGGCTCAGCCTGCTCCCCGGAACCAGAACAGGGCCTGAAGCCATTCTGCGATTTTGCGGCCAGCTCCCATAAAAACGAGTTGTAAAATGGAGGTTCAGGGCACTGCAATTCACAAACCTGCAGAGTTATAAATGATAACTCTCGTCCACAAATATATTGAGGGAAGGCAAAGAAGAGGATTTGAAATCAAGGCAGAATTGCAGGAAAGAGATTTCAGGAGGTAGATTCGAATCGCCTTTAAAGCACATGAAAAGCGGCAAAACGTTGACAATGATGCCCTTGGCCAAAAAGGGCGTATGCGTTTTTTCCTGAATATATTCAGGAAAAAACGCATACGCCCTTTTTGGCCAACCAAGCAACCTGGAAAGGCAAATCAGCGCTACAAACAAGTCTCGCTTCCCATCGGTCAAAAGGGCCATGCTGAAAAAAGTGTCAAAACCAGAAATGCAGGACAGGCCATGGAGAAATGGGAGCCTTGCTACACTGATGGGCGGGATGTAAATTGCCAACAGCCACTCTGGAGAAGTGTACGGTGAGTCCTGAAACATCTGAAAAACACAGCTTAGAGAGCATAGGGCACTTCCACTCATGGGGGTATGAATTGGGAAAATGAAAAATCAGCAAGACACAAGCACCCCAAAGTTGAGGGCTGCTCTGTTGACAAGGACCTCCACTTCATTCCACCTTAAATATCCCAGGAAAGAGAAAAATGGGTAAAGAAGTTGTGGTGCTTATGTACAATGGAATATCACTCAGCCATGAAATCAATGTCATAAGGCTAGTAGCAGCATGATGAGTGGATTTAGGTACGACGATTCTAAGTGAAATAAGTCACACAGAAAAGGACACTTCTCATAAGGTATCACTGATAGAGGGAATATAAAAACCGTTACACTTGAACTGAATTACAAAACAGAACAGAGTCACACATGCAGAAAACACACTCTGGCTGCTTAACGGGAAAGGTGAGGTGGGATGATACATAAAACAAGGGTATCAAATTAGCTCAGATACCGTTCCATAAACCCAATATGTAATAGACAAGACCTACTCCTTGCTCAGAGAACTGGACTCAACACGCCCTATTCACCGCACAAGATTATATCTGACTAGTAATAATCGTAAAACCTATGTATTGATATCTCTCTGTTAGTGTGTCAAGTGGGTGTAAAGTGGCATAAACACAGCAGTGAAAAGCAGCTAAATCCCATTATGAAAATAAATTACTTTGAAAAACCCATGAAACAAAGACAGTGAACGAGAGAGGAATTCTTACACAATGCGTTCAGGGGCTGTGATGCAACCTGGATTGACCATATCTAGACCCACAGCTGGATGAGACATAAGGGTGGACACTCTTGGGGCTGAGAGGTTTGGTGAGGTTGGGTGAGCAAACGCAGACCCTTTAAAGTAATACTGCATGGTACCCATCGCATGGGTCCCAAATCTCCAGCTTCAAGGGCATCTTCCTACATCAAAACATGCATGAGAAACCCAGAAGATGGTACACAGTGTGATGGGGAAAGGTTTCTAAAACACACCTCATTTCTCATCGCCTTGTGCCCGGGTTCGCCATTCCAGCCGCTTTACTAGCAAGCTCCCTACTTGGAGCATCAGCACCTTTAACCTCCTGTTCCGTACAGGTTGCAATTTGTCCTGAGGATGAACGGGAAGACGGGGAACCAACGAGAGACTAGCTCTTGGTGTTGGGACAGGCACAGGTCACTCTATTTTCCCATCTGAAAGAAGAATTAACCACAGGCTCAGCCTGCCCCCCGGAACCAGAACAGGGCCTGAAGCCATTCTGCGATTTTGCCGCCAGCTCCCATAAAAACGAGTTGTAAAATGGAGGTTCAGGGCACTGCAATTCACAAACCTGCAGAGTTATAAATGATAACTCTCGTCCACAAATATATTGAGGGAAGGCAAAGAAGAGGATTTGAAATCAAGGCAGAATTGCAGGAAAGAGATTTCAGGAGGTAGATTCGAATCGCATTTAAAGCACATGAAAAGCGGCAAAACGTTGACAATGATGCCCTTGGCCAAAAAGGGCGTATGCGTTTTTTCCTGAATATATTCAGGAAAAAACGCATACGCCCTTTTTGGCCAACCAAGCAACCTGGAAAGGCAAATCAGCGCTACAAACAAGTCTCGCTTCCCATCGGTCAAAAGGGCCATGCTGAAAAAAGTGTCAAAACCAGAAATGCAGGACAGGCCATGGAGAAATGGGAGCCTTGCTACACTGATGGGCGGGATGTAAATTGCCAACAGCCACTCTGGAGAAGCGTACGGTGTGTCCAGAAACATCTGAAAAACACAGCTTAGAGAGCATAGGGCACTTCCACTCATGGGGGTATAAATTGGGAAAATGAAAAATCAGCAAGACACAAGCACCCCAAAGTTGAGGGCTGCTCTGTTGACAAGGACCTCCACTTCATTCCACCTTCAATATCCCAGGAAAGAGAAAAATGGATAAAGAAGTTGTGGTCCTTATGTACAATGGAATATCACTCAGCCATGAAATCAATGTCATAAGGTTAGTAGCAGCATGATGAGTGGATTTAGGTACGACGATTCTAAGTGAAATAAGTCACACAGAAAAGGACACTTCTCATAAGGTATCACTTATAGAGGGAATGTAAAAACCGTTACACTTGAACTGAATTACAAAACAGAACAGAGTCACACATGCAGAAAACACACTATGGCTGCTTAACGGGAAAGGTGAGGTGGGGTGATACATAAAACAAGGGTATCAAATTAGCTCAGATACCATTCCATAAACCCAATATGTAATAGACAAGACCTACTCCTTGCTCAGAGAACTGGACTCAACACGCCCTATTCACCGCACAAGAATATATCTGACTAATAATAATCGTAAAACCTATGTATTGATATCTCTCTGTTAGTGTGT
Organism: Balaenoptera borealis; assembly: GCF_965194805.1. Lineage (NCBI taxonomy): Eukaryota > Metazoa > Chordata > Mammalia > Artiodactyla > Balaenopteridae > Balaenoptera > Balaenoptera borealis. The sequence goes on from NW_028123997.1 coordinate 505,583, forward strand.
CAAGTGGGTGTAAAGCGGCATAAACACAGCAGTGAAAAGCAGCTAAACCCCATTATAAAAATAAATTACTTTGAAACACCCATGAAACAAAGACAGTGAAAGAGAGAGAAATTCTTACACAATGCGTTCAGGGGCTGTGATGCAACCTGGATTGACCATATCTAGACTCACAGCTGGATCAGACATAAGGGTGGACACTCTTGGGGCTGAGAGGTTTGGTGAGGTTGGGTGAGCAAACGCAGACCCTTTAAAGTAATACTGCATGGTACCCATCGCATGGGTCCCAAATCTCCAGGTTCAAGGGCATCTTCCTACATCAAAAACATGCATGAGAAACCCAGAAGATGGTACACCGTGTGATGGGGAATGGTTTCTAAAACGCACCTCATTTCTCATCGCCTTGTGCCCGGGTTCGCCATTCCAGCCGCTTTACTAGCAAGCTCCCTACTTGGAGCATCAGCACCTTTAACCTCCTGTTCCGTACAGGTTGCAATTTGTCCTGAGGATAAACGGGAAGACGTGGAACCAACGAGAGACTAGCTCTTGGTGTTGGGACAGGCACAGGTCACTCTATTTTCCCATCAGAAAGAAGAATTAACCACAGGCTCAGCCTGCCCCCCGGAACCAGAACAGGGCCTGAAGCCATTCTGCGATTTTGCCGCCAGCTCCCATAAAAACGAGTTGTAAAATGGAGGTTCAGGGCACTGCAATTCACAAACCTGCAGAGTTATAAATGATAACTCTCGTCCACAAATATATTGAGGGAAGGCAAAGAAGAGGATTTGAAATCAAGGCAGAATTGCAGGAAAGAGATTTCAGGAGGTAGATTCGAATCGCCTTTAAAGCACATGAAAAGCGGCAAAACGTTGACAATGATGCCCTTGGCCAAAAAGGGCGTATGCGTTTTTTCCTGAATATATTCAGGAAAAAACGCATACGCCCTTTTTGGCCAACCAAGCAACCTGGAAAGGCAAATCAGCGCTACAAACAAGTCTCGCTTCCCATCGGTCAAAAGGGCCATGCTGAAAAAAGTGTCAAAACCAGAAATGCAGGACAGGCCATGGAGAAATGGGAGCCTTGCTAAACTGATGGGCGGGATGTAAATTGCCAACAGCCACTCTGGAGAAGTGTACGGTGAGTCCTGAAACATCTGAAAAACACAGCTTAGAGAGCATAGGGCACTTCCACTCATGGGTGTATGAATTGGGAAAATGAAAAATCAGCAAGACACAAGCACCCCAAAGTTTAGGGCTGCTCTGTTGACAAGGACCTCCACTTCATTCCACCTTAAATATCCCAGGAAAGAGAAAAATGGGTAAAGAAGTTGTGGTCCTTATGTACAATGGAATATCACTCAGCCATGAAATCAATGTCATAAGGCTAGTAGCAGCATGATGAGTGGATTTAGGTACGACGATTCTAAGTGAAATAAGTCACACAGAAAAGGACACTTCTCATAAGGTATCACTGATAGAGGGAATGTAAAAACCGTTACACTTGAACTGAATTACAAAACAGAACAGAGTCACACATGCAGAAAACACACTATGGCTGCTTAACGGGAAAGGTGAGGTGGCGTGATACATAAAACAAGGGTATCAAATTAGCTCAGATACCGTTCCATAAACCCAATATGTAATAGACAAGACCTACTCCTTGCTCAGAGAACTGGACTCAACACGCCCTATTCACCGCACAAGAATATATCTGACTAATAATAATCGTAAAACCTATGTATTGATATCTCTCTGTTAGTGTGTCAAGTGGGTGTAAAGCGGCATAAACACAGCAGTGAAAAGCAGCTAAACCCCATTATAAAAATAAATTACTTTGAAACACCCATGAAACAAAGACAGTGAAAGAGAGAGAAATTCTTACACAATGCGTTCAGGGGCTGTGATGCAACCTGGATTGACCATATCTAGACGCACAGCTGGATGAGACATAAGGGTGGACACTCTTGGGCCTGAGAGGTTTGGTGAGGTTGGGTGAGCAAACGCAGACCCTTTAAAGTAATACTGCATGATACCCATCGCATGGGTCCCAAATCTCCAGGTTCAAGGGCATCTTCCTACATCAAAAACATGCATGAGAAACCCAGAAGATGGTACACCGTGTGATGGGGAAAGGTTTCTAAAACGCACCTCATTTCTCATCGCCTTGTGCCCGGGTTCGCCATTCCAGCCGCTTTACTAGCAAGCTCCCTACTTGGAGCATCAGCACCTTTAACCTCCTGTTCCGTACAGGTTGCAATTTGTCCTGAGGATAAACGGGAAGACGTGGAACCAACGAGAGACTAGCTCTTGGTGTTGGGACAGGCACAGGTCACTCTATTTTCCCATCAGAAAGAAGAATTAACCACAGGCTCAGCCTGCCCCCCGGAACCAGAACAGGGCCTGAAGCCATTCTGCGATTTTGCCGCCAGCTCCCATAAAAACGAGTTGTAAAATGGAGGTTCAGGGCACTGCAATTCACAAACCTGCAGAGTTATAAATGATAACTCTCGTCCACAAATATATTGAGGGAAGGCAAAGAAGAGGATTTGAAATCAAGGCAGAATTGCAGGAAAGAGATTTCAGGAGGTAGATTCGAATCGCCTTTAAAGCACATGAAAAGCGGCAAAACGTTGACAATGATGCCCTTGGCCAAAAAGGGCGTATGCGTTTTTTCCTGAATATATTCAGGAAAAAACGCATACGCCCTTTTTGGCCAACCAAGCAACCTGGAAAGGCAAATCAGCGCTACAAACAAGTCTCGCTTCCCATCGGTCAAAAGGGCCATGCTGAAAAAAGTGTCAAAACCAGAAATGCAGGACAGGCCATGGAGAAATGGGAGCCTTGCTACACTGATGGGCGGGATGTAAATTGCCAACAGCCACTCTGGAGAAGTGTACGGTGAGTCCTGAAACATCTGAAAAACACAGCTTAGAGAGCATAGGGCACTTCCACTCATGGGGGTATGAATTGGGAAAATGAAAAATCAGCAAGACACAAGCACCCCAAAGTTGAGGGCTGCTCTGTTGACAAGGACCTCCACTTCATTCCACCTTAAATATCCCAGGAAAGAGAAAAATGGGTAAAGAAGTTGTGGTCCTTATGTACAATGGAATATCACTCAGCCAGGAAATCAATGTCATAAGGCTAGTAGCAGCATGATGAGTGGATTAAGGTACGACGATTCTAAGTGAAATAAGTCACACAGAAAAGGACACTTCTCATAAGGTATCACTGATAGAGGGAATGTAAAAACCGTTATACTTGAACTGAATTACAAAACAGAACAGAATCACACATGCAGAAAACACACTATGGCTGCTTAACGGGAAAGGTGAGGTGGGGTGATACATAAAACAAGGGTATCAAATTAGCTCAGATACCGTTCCATAAACCCAATATGTAATAGACAAGACCTACTCCTTGCTCAGAGAACTGGACTCAACACGCCCTATTCACCGCACAAGATTATATCTGACTAGTAATAATCGTAAAGCCTATGTATTGATATCTCTCTGTTAGTGTGTCAAGTGGGTGTAAAGTGGCATAAACACAGCAGTGAAAAGCAGCTAAATCCCATTATGAAAATAAATTACTTTGAAAAACCCATGAAACAAAGACAGTGAACGAGAGAGGAATTCTTACACAATGCGTTCAGGGGCTGTGATGCAACCTGGATTGACCATATCTAGACCCACAGCTGGATGAGACATAAGGGTGGACACTCTTGGGGCTGAGAGGTTTGGTGAGGTTGGGTGAGCAAACGCAGACCCTTTAAAGTAATACTGCATGGTACCCATCGCATGGGTCCCAAATCTCCAGCTTCAAGGACATCTTCCTACATCAAAACATGCATGAGAAACCCAGAAGATGGTACACAGTGTGATGGGGAAAGGTTTCTAAAACACACCTCATTTCTCATCGCCTTGTGCCCGGGTTCGCCATTCCAGCCGCTTTACTAGCAAGCTCCCTACTTGGAGCATCAGCACCTTTAACCTCCTGTTCCGTACAGGTTGCAATTTGTCCTGAGGATGAACGGGAAGACGGGGAACCAACGAGAGACTAGCTCTTGGTGTTGGGACAGGCACAGGTCACTCTATTTTCCCATCTGAAAGAAGAATTAACCACAGGCTCAGCCTGCCCCCCGGAACCAGAACAGGGCCTGAAGCCATTCTGCGATTTTGCGGCCAGCTCCCATAAAAACGAGTTGTAAAATGGAGGTTCAGGGCACTGCAATTCACAAACCTGCAGAGTTATAAATGATAACTCTCGTCCACAAATATATTGAGGGAAGGCAAAGAAGAGGATTTGAAAACAAGGCAGAATTGCAGGAAAGAGATTTCAGGAGGTAGATTCGAATCGCATTTAAAGCACATGAAAAGCGGCAAAACGTTGACAATGATGCCCTTGGCCAAAAAGGGCGTATGCGTTTTTTCCTGAATATATTCAGGAAAAAACGCATACGCCCTTTTTGGCCAACCAAGCAACCTGGAAAGGCAAATCAGCGCTACAAACAAGTCTCGCTTCCCATCGGTCAAAAGGGCCATGCTGAAAAAAGTGTCAAAACCAGAAATGCAGGACAGGCCATGGAGAAATGGGAGCCTTGCTACACTGATGGGCGGGATGTAAATTGCCAACAGCCACTCTGGAGAAGTGTCCGGTGAGTCCTGAAACATCTGAAAAACACAGCTTAGAGAGCATAGGGCACTTCCACTCATGGGGGTATGAATTGGGAAAATGAAAAATCAGCAAGACACAAGCACCCCAAAGTTGAGGGCTGCTCTGTTGACAAGGACCTCCACTTCATTCCACCTTAAATATCCCAGGAAAGAGAAAAATGGATAAAGAAGTTGTGGTCCTTATGTACAATGGAATATCACTCAGCCATGAAATCAATGTCATAAGGCTAGTAGCAGCATGATGAGTGGATTTAGGTACGACGATTCTAAGTGAAATAAGTCACACAGAAAAGGACACTTCTCATAAGGTATCACTGATAGAGGGAATGTAAAAACCGTTACACTTGAACTGAATTACAAAACAGAACAGAGTCACACATGCAGAAAACACACTATGGCTGCTTAACGGGAAAGGTGAGGTGGGGTGATACATAAAACAAGGGTTTCAAATTACCTCAGATACCGTTCCATAAACCCAATATGTAATAGACAAGACCTACTCCTTGCTCAGAGAACTGGACTCAACACGCCCTATTCACCGCACAAGAATATATCTGACTAGTAATAATCGTAAAGCCTATGTATTGATGTCTCTCTGTTAGTGTGTCAAGTGGGTGTAAAGCGGCATAAACACAGCAGTGAAAAGCAGCTAAATCCCATTATGAAAATAAATTACTTTGAAAAACCCATGAAACAAAGACAGTGAACGAGAGAGGAATTCTTACACAATGCGTTCAGGGGCTGTGATGCAACCTGGATTGACCATATCTAGACGCACAGCTGGATGAGACATAAGGGTGGACACTCTTGGGGATGAGAGGTTTGGTGAGGTTGGGTGAGCAAACGCAGACCCTTTAAAGTAATACTGCATGGTACCCATCGCATGGGTCCCAAATCTCCAGGTTCAAGGGCATCTTCCTACATCAAAAACATGCATGAGAAACCCAGAAGATGGTACACCATGTGATGGGGAAAGGTTTCTAAAACGCACCTCATTTCTCATCTCCTTGTGCCCGGGTTCGCCATTCCAGCCCCTTTACTAGCAAGCTCCCTACTTGGAGCATCAGCACCTTTAACCTCCTGTTCCGTACAGGTTGCAATTTGTCCTGAGGATAAACGGGAAGACGTGGAACCAATGAAAGACTAGCTCTTGGTGTTGGGACAGGCACAGGTCACTCTATTTTCCCATCAGAAAGAAGAATTAACCACAGGCTCAGCCTGCCCCCCGGAACCAGAACAGGGCCTGAATCCATTCTGTGATTTTGCGGCCAGCTCCCATAAAAACGAGTTGTAAAATGGAGGTTCAGGGCACTGCAATTCACAAACCTGCAGTTATAAATGATAACTCTCGTCCACAAATATATTGAGGGAAGGCAACGAAGAGGATTTGAAATCAAGGCAGAATTGCAGGAAACAGATTTCAGAAAGTAGATTCGAATCGCATTTAAAGCACATGAAAAGTGGCAAAACGTTGACAATGATGCCCTTGGCCAAAAAGGGCGTATGCGTTTTTTCCTGAATATATTCAGGAAAAAAAGCATACGCCCTTTTTGGCCAACCAAGCAACCTGGAAAGGCAAATCAGCGCTACAAACAAGTCTCGCTTCCCATCGGTCAAAAGGGCCATGCTGAAAAAAGTGTCAAAACCAGAAATGCAGGACAGGCCATGGAGAAATGGGAGCCTTGCTACACTGATGGGCGGGATGTAAATTGCCAAGAGCCACTCTGGAGAAGTGTCCGGTGAGTCCTGAAACATCTGAAAAACACAGCTTAGAGAGCATAGGGCACTGCCACTCATGGGGGTATAAATTGGGAAAATTAAAAATCAGCAAGACACAAGCACCCCAAAGTTTAGGGCTGCTCTGTTGACAAGGACCTCCACTTCATTCCACCTTCAATATCCCAGGAAAGAGAAAAATGGATAAAGAAGTTGTGGTCCTTATGTACAATGGAATATCACTCAGCCATGAAATCAATGTCATAAGGCTAGTAGCAGCATGATGAGTGGATTAAGGTACGACGATTCTAAGTGAAATAAGTCACACAGAAAAGGACACTTCTCATAAGGTATCACTGATAGAGGGAATGTAAAAACCGTTACACTTGAACTGAATTACAAAACAGAACAGAGTCACACATGCAGAAAACACACTATGGCTGCTTAACGGGAAAGGTGAGGTGGAGTGATACATAAAACAAGGGTTTCAAATTAGCTCAGATACCGTTCCATAAACCCAATATGTAATAGACAAGACCTACTCCTTGCTCAGAGAACTGGACTCAACACGCCCTATTCACCGCACAAGAATATATCTGACTAGTAATAATCGTAAAGCCTATGTATTGATATCTCTCTGTTAGTGTGTCAAGTGGGTGTAAAGCGGCATAAACACAGCAGTGAAAAGCAGCTAAATCCCATTATGAAAATAAATTACTTTGAAAAACCCATGAAACAAAGACAGTGAACGAGAGAGGAATTCTTACACAATGCGTTCAGGGGCTGTGATGCAACCTGGATTGACCATATCTAGACCCACAGCTGGATGAGACATAAGGGTGGACACTCTTGGGGCTGAGAGGTTTGGTGAGGTTGGGTGAGCAAACGCAGACCCTTTAAAGTAATACTGCATGGTACCCATCGCATGGGTCCCAAATCTCCAGCTTCAAGGGCATCTTCCTACATCAAAAACATGCATGAGAAACCCAGAAGATGGTACACCGTGTGATGGGGAAAGGTTTCTAAAACGCACCTCATTTCTCATCTCCTTGTGCCCGGGTTCGCCATTCCAGCCGCTTTACTAGCAAGCTCCCTACTTGGAGCATCAGCACCTTTAACCTCCTGTTCCGTACAGGTTGCAATTTGTCCTGAGGATAAACGGGAAGACGTGGAACCAACGAGAGACTAGCTCTTGGTGTTGGGACAGGCACAGGTCACTCTATTTTCCCATCAGAAAGAAGAATTAACCACAGGCTCAGCCTGCCCCCCGGAACCAGAACAGGGCCTGAAGCCATTCTGTGATTTTGCGGCCAGCTCCCATAAAAACGAGTTGTAAAATGGAGGTTCAGGGCACTGCAATTCACAAACCTGCAGTTATAAATGATAACTCTCGTCCACAAATATATTGAGGGAAGGCAACGAAGAGGATTTGAAATCAAGGCAGAATTGCAGGAAACAGATTTCAGGAAGTAGATTCGAATCGCATTTAAAGCACATGAAAAGCGGCAAAACATTGACAATGATGCCCTTGGCCAAAAAGGGCGTATGCGTTTTTTCCTGAATATATTCAGGAAAAAACGCATACGCCCTTTTTGGCCAACCAAGCAACCTGGAAAGGCAAATCAGCGCTACAAACAAGTCTCGCTTCCCATCGGTCAAAAGGGCCATGCTGAAAAAAGTGTCAAAACCAGAAATGCAGGACAGGCCATGGAGAAATGGGAGCCTTGCTACACTGATGGGCGGGATGTAAATTGCCAACAGCCACTCTGGAGAAGTGTACGGTGAGTCCTGAAACATCTGAAAAACACAGCTTAGAGAGCATAGGGCACTTCCACTCATGGGGGTATGAATTGGGAAAATGAAAAATCAGCAAGACACAAGCACCCCAAAGTTGAGGGCTGCTCTGTTGACAAGGACCTCCACTTCATTCCACCTTAAATATCCCAGGAAAGAGAAAAATGGGTAAAGAAGTTGTGGTCCTTATGTACAATGGAATATCACTCAGCCATGAAATCAATGTCATAAGGCTAGTAGCAGCATGATGAGTGGATTTAGGTACGACGATTCTAAGTGAAATAAGTCACACAGAAAAGGACACTTCTCATAAGGTATCACTGATAGAGGGAATGTAAAAACCGTTACACTTGAACTGAATTACAAAACAGAACAGAGTCACACATGCAGAAAACACACTATGGCTGCTTAACGGGAAAGGTGAGGTGGGGTGATACATAAAACAAGGGTATCAAATTAGCTCAGATACCGTTCCATAAACCCAATATGTAATAGACAAGACCTACTCCTTGCTCAGAGAACTGGACTCAACACGCCCTATTCACCGCACAAAATTATATCTGACTAGTAATAATCGTAAACCCTATGTATTGATATCTCTCTGTTAGTGTGTCAAGTGGGTGTAAAGTGGCATAAACACAGCAGTGAAAAGCAGCTAAATCCCATTATGAAAATAAATTACTTTGAAAAACCCATGAAACAAAGACAGTGAACGAGAGAGGAATTCTTACACAATGCGTTCAGGGGCTGTGATGCAACCTGGATTGACCATATCTAGACCCACAGCTGGATGAGACATAAGGGTGGACACTCTTGGGGCTGAGAGGTTTGGTGAGGTTGGGTGAGCAAACGCAGACCCTTTAAAGTAATACTGCATGGTACTCATCGCATGGGTCCCAAATCTCCAGCTTCAAGGGCATCTTCCTACATCAAAACATGCATGAGAAACCCAGAAGATGGTACACAGTGTGATGGGGAAAGGTTTCTAAAACGCACCTCATTTCTCATCGCCTTGTGCCCGGGTTCGCCATTCCAGCCGCTTTACTAGCAAGCTCCCTACTTGGAGCATCAGCACCTTTAACCTCCTGTTCCGTACAGGTTGCAATTTGTCCTGAGGATAAACGGGAAGACGTGGAACCAACGAGAGACTAGCTCTTGGTGTTGGGACAGGCACAGGTCACTCTATTTTCCCATCAGAAAGAAGAATTAACCACAGGCTCAGCCTGCCCCCCGGAACCAGAACAGGGCCTGAAGCCATTCTGCGATTTTGCGGCCAGCTCCCATAAAAACGAGTTGTAAAATGGAGGTTCAGGGCACTGCAATTCACAAACCTGCAGAGTTATAAATGATAACTCTCGTCCACAAATATATTGAGGGAAGGCAAAGAAGAGGATTTGAAATCAAGGCAGAATTGCAGGAAAGAGATTTCAGGAGGTAGATTCGAATCGCATTTAAAGCACATGAAAAGCGGCAAAACGTTGACAATGATGCCCTTGGCCAAAAAGGGCGTATGCGTTTTTTCCTGAATATATTCAGGAAAAAACGCATACGCCCTTTTTGGCCAACCAAGCAACCTGGAAAGGCAAATCAGCGCTACAAACAAGTCTCGCTTCCCATCGGTCAAAAGGGCCATGCTGAAAAAAGTGTCAAAACCAGAAATGCAGGACAGGCCATGGAGAAATGGGAGCCTTGCTACACTGATGGGCGGGATGTAAATTGCCAACAGCCACTCTGGAGAAGTGTACGGTGAGTCCTGAAACATCTAAAAAACACAGCTTAGAGAGCATAGGGCACTTCCACTCATGGGGGTATGAATTGGGAAAATGAAAAATCAGCAAGACACAAGCACCCCAAAGTTTAGGGCTGCTCTGTTGACAAGGACCTCCACTTCATTCCACCTTAAATATCCCAGGAAAGAGAAAAATGGATAAAGAAGTTGTGGTCCTTATGTACAATGGAATATCACTCAGCCATGAAATCAATGTCATAAGGCTAGTAGCAGCATGATGAGTGGATTTAGGTACGACGATTCTAAGTGAAATAAGTCACACAGAAAAGGACACTTCTCATAAGGTATCACTGATAGAGGGAATGTAAAAACCGTTACACTTGAACTGAATTACAAAACAGAACAGAGTCACACATGCAGAAAACACACTATGGCTGCTTAACGGAAAGGTGAGGTGGAGTGATACATAAAACAAGGGTTTCAAATTAGCTCAGATACCGTTCCATAAACCCAATATGTAATAGACAAGACCTACTCCTTGCTCAGAGAACTGGACTCAACACGCCCTATTCACCGCACAAGAATATATCTGACTAGTAATAATCGTAAAGCCTATGTATTGATATCTCTCTGTTAGTGTGTCAAGTGGGTGTAAAGCGGCATAAACACAGCAGTGAAAAGCAGCTAAATCCCATTATGAAAATAAATTACTTTGAAAAACCCATGAAACAAAGACAGTGAACGAGAGAGGAATTCTTACACAATGCGTTCAGGGGCTGTGATGCAACCTGGATTGACCATATCTAGACCCACAGCTGGATGAGACATAAGGGTGGACACTCTTGGGGCTGAGAGGTTTGGTGAGGTTGGGTGAGCAAACGCAGACCCTTTAAAGTAATACTGCATGGTACCCATCGCATGGGTCCCAAATCTCCAGCTTCAAGGGCATCTTCCTACATCAAAAACATGCATGAGAAACCCAGAAGATGGTACACCGTGTGATGGGGAAAGGTTTCTAAAACGCACCTCATTTCTCATCTCCTTGTGCCCGGGTTCGCCATTCCAGCCGCTTTACTAGCAAGCTCCCTACTTGGAGCATCAGCACCTTTAACCTCCTGTTCCGTACAGGTTGCAATTTGTCCTGAGGATAAACGGGAAGACGTGGAACCAACGAGAGACTAGCTCTTGGTGTTGGGACAGGCACAGGTCACTCTATTTTCCCATCAGAAAGAAGAATTAACCACAGGCTCAGCCTGCCCCCCGGAACTAGAACAGGGCCTGAAGCCATTCTGTGATTTTGCGGCCAGCTCCCATAAAAACGAGTTGTAAAATGGAGGTTCAGGGCACTGCAATTCACAAACCTGCAGTTATAAATGATAACTCTCGTCCACAAATATATTGAGGGAAGGCAACGAAGAGGATTTGAAATCAAGGCAGAATTGCAGGAAACAGATTTCAGGAAGTAGATTCGAATCGCATTTAAAGCACATGAAAAGCGGCAAAACATTGACAATGATGCCCTTGGCCAAAAAGGGCGTATGCGTTTTTTCCTGAATATATTCAGGAAAAAACGCATACGCCCTTTTTGGCCAACCAAGCAACCTGGAAAGGCAAATCAGCGCTACAAACAAGTCTCGCTTCCCATCGGTCAAAAGGGCCATGCTGAAAAAAGTGTCAAAACCAGAAATGCAGGACAGGCCATGGAGAAATGGGAGCCTTGCTACACTGATGGGCGGGATGTAAATTGCCAACAGCCACTCTGGAGAAGTGTACGGTGAGTCCTGAAACATCTGAAAAACACAGCTTAGAGAGCATAGGGCACTTCCACTCATGGGGGTATGAATTGGGAAAATGAAAAATCAGCAAGACACAAGCACCCCCAAGTTGAGGGCTGCTCTGTTGACAAGGACCTCCACTTCATTCCACCTTAAATATCCCAGGAAAGAGAAAAATGGGTAAAGAAGTTGTGGTCCTTATGTACAATGGAATATCACTCAGCCATGAAATCAATGTCATAAGGCTAGTAGCAGCATGATGAGTGGATTTAGGTACGACGATTCTAAGTGAAATAAGTCACACAGAAAAGGACACTTCTCATAAGGTATCACTGATAGAGGGAATGTAAAAACCGTTACACTTGAACTGAATTACAAAACAGAACAGAGTCACACATGCAGAAAACACACTATGGCTGCTTAACGGGAAAGGTGAGGTGGGGTGATACATAAAACAAGGGTATCAAATTAGCTCAGATACCATTCCATAAACCCAATATGTAATAGACAAGACCTACTCCTTGCTCAGAGAACTGGACTCAACACGCCCTATTCACCGCACAAGAATATATCTAACTAATAATAATCGTAAAACCTATGTATTGATATCTCTCTGTTAGTGTGTCAAGTGGGTGTAAAGCGGCATAAACACAGCAGTGAAAAGCAGCTAAACCCCATTATAAAAATAAATTACTTTGAAACACCCATGAAACAAAGACAGTGAAAGAGAGAGAAATTCTTACACAATGCGTTCAGGGGCTGTGATGCAACCTGGATTGACCATATCTAGACTGACAGCTAGATCAGACATAAGGGTGGACACTCTTGGGGCTGAGAGGTTTGCTGAGGTTGGGTGAGCAAACGCAGACCCTTTAAAGTAATACTGCATGGTACCCATCGCATGGGTCCCAAATCTCCAGGTTCAAGGGCATCTTCCTACATCGAAAACATGCATGAGAAACCCAGAAGATGGTACACCGTGTGATGGGGAAAGGTTTCTAAAACGCACCTCATTTCTCATCGCCTTGTGCCCGGGTTCGCCATTCCAGCCACTTTACTAGCAAGCTCCCTACTTGGAGCATCAGCACCTTTAACCTCCTGTTCCGTACAGGTTGCAATTTGTCCTGAGGATAAACGGGAAGACGTGGAACCAACGAGAGACTAGCTCTTGGTGTTGGGACAGGCACAGGTCACTCTATTTTCCCATCAGAAAGAAGAATTAACCACAGGCTCAGCCTGCCCCCCAGAACCAGAACAGGGCCTGAAGCCATTCTGCGATTTTGCGGCCAGCTCCCATAAAAACGAGTTGTAAAATGGAGGTTCAGGGCACTGCAATTCACAAACCTGCAGAGTTATTAATGATAACTCTCGTCCACAAATATATTGAGGGAAGGCAAAGAAGAGGATTTGAAATCAAGGCAGAATTGCAGGAAACAGATTTCAGGAGGTAGATACGAATCGCCTTTAAAGCACATGAAAAGCGGCAAAACGTTGACAATGATGCCCTTGGCCAAAAAGGGCGTATGCGTTTTTTCCTGAATATATTCAGGAAAAAACGCATACGCCCTTTTTGGCCAACCAAGCAACCTGGAAAGGCAAATCAGCGCTACAAAGAAGTCTCGCTTCCCATCGGTCAAAAGGGCCATGCTGAAAAAAGTGTCAAAACCAGAAATGCAGGACAGGCCATGGAGAAATGGGAGCCTTGCTACACTGATGGGCGGGATGTAAATTGCCAACAGCCACTCTGGAGAAGTGTACGGTGAGTCCTGAAACATCTAAAAAACACAGCTTAGAGAGCATAGGGCACTTCCACTCATGGGGGTATGAATTGGGAAAATGAAAAATCAGCAAGACACAAGCACCCCAAAGTTTAGGGCTGCTCTGTTGACAAGGACCTCCACTTCATTCCACCTTAAATATCCCAGGAAAGAGAAAAATGGGTAAAGAAGTTGTGGTCCTTATGTACAATGGAATATCACTCAGCCATGAAATCAATGTCATAAGGCTAGTAGCAGCATGATGAGTGGATTAAGGTACGACGATTCTAAGTGAAATAAGTCACACAGAAAAGGACACTTCTCATAAGGTATCACTGATAGAGGGAATGTAAAAACCGTTACACTTGAACTGAATTACAAAACAGAACAGAGTCACACATGCAGAAAACACACTATGGCTGCTTAACGGGAAAGGTGAGGTGGGGTGATACATAAAACAAGGGTTTCAAATTAGCTCAGATACCGTTCCATAAACCCAATATGTAATAGACAAGACCTACTCCTTGCTCAGAGAACTGGACTCAACACGCCCTATTCACCGCACAAGAATATATCTGACTAGTAATAATCGTAAAGCCTATGTATTGATATCTCTCTGTTAGTGTGTCAAGTGGGTGTAAAGCGGCCTAAACACAGCAGTGAAAAGCAGCTAAATCCCATTATGAAAATAAATTACTTTGAAAAACCCATGAAACAAAGACAGTGAACGAGAGAGGAATTCTTACACAATGCGTTCAGGGGCTGTGATGCAACCTGGATTGACCATATCTAGACCCACAGCTGGATGAGACATAAGGGTGGACACTCTTGGGGCTGAGAGGTTTGGTGAGGTTGGGTGAGCAAACGCAGACCCTTTAAAATAATACTGCATGGTACCCATCGCATGGGTCCCAAATCTCCAGCTTCAAGGGCATCTTCCTACATCGAAAACATGCATGAGAAACCCAGAAGATGGTACACCGTGTGATGGGGAAAGGTTTCTAAAACGCACCTCATTTCTCATCTCCTTGTGCCCGGGTTCGCCATTCCAGCCGCTTTACTAGCAAGCTCCCTACTTGGAGCATCAGCACCTTTAACCTCCTGTTCCGTACAGGTTGCAATTTGTCCTGAGGATAAACGGGAAGACGTGGAACCAACGAGAGACTAGCTCTTGGTGTTGGGACAGGCACAGGTCACTCTATTTTCCCATCAGAAAGAAGAATTAACCACAGGCTCAGCCTGCCCCCCGGAACCAGAACAGGGCCTGAAGCCATTCTGTGATTTTGCGGCCAGCTCCCATAAAAACGAGTTGTAAAATGGAGGTTCAGGGCACTGCAATTCACAAACCTGCAGTTATAAATGATAACTCTCGTCCACAAATATATTGAGGGAAGGCAACGAAGAGGATTTGAAATCAAGGCAGAATTGCAGGAAACAGATTTCAGGAAGTAGATTCGAATCGCATTTAAAGCACATGAAAAGCGGCAAAACGTTGACAATGATGCCCTTGGCCAAAAAGGGCGTATGCGTTTTTTCCTGAATATATTCAGGAAAAAACGCATACGCCCTTTTTGGCCAACCAAGCAACCTGGAAAGGCAAATCAGCGCTACAGAGAAGTCTCGCTTCCCATCGGTCAAAAGGGCCATGCTGAAAAAAGTGTCAAAACCAGAAATGCAGGACAGGCCATGGAGAAATGGGAGCCTTGCTACACTGATGGGCGGGATGTAATTTGCCAACAGCCACTCTGTAGAAGTGTACGGTGAGTCCTGAAACATCTGAAAAACACAGCTTAGAGAGCATAGGGCACTTCCACTCATGGGGGTATGAATTGGGAAAATGAAAAATCAGCAAGACACAAGCACCCCAAAGTTTAGGGCTGCTCTGTTGACAAGGACCTCCACTTCATTCCACCTTAAATATCCCAGGAAAGAGAAAAATGGGTAAAGAAGTTGTGGTCCTTATGTACAATGGAATATCACTCAGCCATGAAATCAATGTCATAAGGCTAGTAGCAGCATGATGAGTGGATTAAGGTACGAGGATTCTAAGTGACATAAGTCACACCGAAAAGGTCACTTCTCATAAGGTATCACTGATAGAGGGAATGTAAAAACCGTTACACTTGAACTGAATTACAAAACAGAACAGAGTCACACATGCAGAAAACACACTATGGCTGCTTAACGGGAAAGGTGAGGTGGGGTGATACATAAAACAAGGGTTTCAAATTAGCTCAGATACCGTTCCATAAACCCAATATGTAATAGACAAGACCTACTCCTTGCTCAGAGAACTGGACTCAACACGCCCTATTCACCGCACAAGAATATATCTGACTAGTAATAATCGTAAAGCCTATGTATTGATATCTCTCTGTTAGTGTGTCAAGTGGGTGTAAAGCGGCATAAACACAGCAGTGAAAAGCAGCTAAATCTCATTATGAAAATAAATTACTTTGAAAAACCCATGAAACAAGGACAGTGAACGAGAGAGGAATTCTTACACAATGCGTTCAGGGGCTGTGATGCAACCTGTATTGACCATATCTAGACCCACAGCTGGATGAGACATAAGGGTGGACACTCTTGGGGCTGAGAGGTTTGGTGAGGTTGGGTGAGCAAACGCAGACCCTTTAAAGTAATACTGCGTGGTACCCATCCCATGGGTCCCAAATCTCCAGCTTCAAGGGCATCTTCCTACATCAAAAACATGCATGAGAAACCCAGAAGATGGTACACCGTGTGATGGGGAAAGGTTTCTAAAACGCACCTCATTTCTCATCGCCTTGTGCCCGGGTTCACCATTCCAGCCACTTTACTAGCAAGCTCCCTACTTGGAGCATCAGCACCTTTAACCTCCTGTTCCGTACAGGTTGCAATTTGTCCTGAGGATAAACGGGAAGACGTGGAACCAACGAGAGACTAGCTCTTGGTGTTGGGACAGGCACAGGTCACTCTATTTTCCCATAAGAAAGAAGAATTAAGCACAGGCTCAGCCTACCCCCCGGAACCAGAACAGGGCCTGAAGCCATTCTGCGATTTTGCGGCCAGCTCCCATAAAAACGAGTTGTAAAATGGAGGTTCAGGGCACTGCAATTCACAAACCTGCAGTTATAAATGATAACTCTCGTCCACAAATATATTGAGGGAAGGCAAAGAAGAGGATTTGAAATCAAGGCAGAATTGCACGAAACAGATTTCAGGAGGTAGATACGAATCGGCTTTAAAGCACATGAAAAGCGGCAAAACGTTGACAATGATGCCCTTGGCCAAAAAGGGCGTATGCGTTTTTTCCTGAATATATTCAGGAAAAAACGCATACGCCCTTTTTGGCCAACCAAGCAACCTGGAAAGGCAAATCAGCGCTACAGAGAAGTCTCGCTTCCCATCGGTCAAAAGGGCCGTCCTGAAAAAAGTGTCAAAACCAGAAATGCAGGACAGGCCATGGAGAAATGGGAGCCTTGCTACACTGATGGGCGGGATGTAAATTGCCAACAGCCACTCTGGAGAAGCGTACGGTGTGTCCTGAAACATCTGAAAAACACAGCTTAGAGAGCATAGGGCACTTCCACTCATGGGGGTATAAATTGGGAAAATGAAAAATCAGCAAGACACAAGCACCCCAAAGTTGAGGGCTGCTCTGTTGACAAGGACCTCCACTTCATTCCACCTTCAATATCCCAGGAAAGAGAAAAATGGATAAAGAAGTTGTGGTCCTTATGTACAATGGAATATCACTCAGCCATGAAATCAATGTCATAAGGTTAGTAGCAGCATGATGAGTGGATTTAGGTACGACGATTCTAAGTGAAATAAGTCACACAGAAAAGGACACTTCTCATAAGGTATCACTTATAGAGGGAATGTAAAAACCGTTACACTTGAACTGAATTACAAAACAGAACAGAGTCACACATGCAGAAAACACACTATGGCTGCTTAACGGGAAAGGTGAGGTGGGGTGATACATAAAACAAGGGTATCAAAGTAGCTCAGATACCATTCCATAAACCCAATATGTAATAGACAAGACCTACTCCTTGCTCAGAGAACTGGACTCAACACGCCCTATTCACCGCACAAGAATATATCTGACTAATAATAATCGTAAAACCTATGTATTGATATCTCTCTGTTAGTGTGTCAAGTGGGTGTAAAGCGGCATAAACACAGCAGTGAAAAGCAGCTAAACCCCATTATAAAAATAAATTACTTTGAAACACCCATGAAACAAAGACAGTGAAAGAGAGAGAAATTCTTACACAATGCGTTCAGGGGCTGTGATGCAACCTGGATTGACCATATCTAGACTCACAGCTGGATCAGACATAAGGGTGGACACTCTTGGGGCTGAGAGGTTTGGTGAGGTTGGGTGAGCAAACGCAGACCCTTTAAAGTAATACTGCATGGTACCCATCGCATGGGTCCCAAATCTCCAGGTTCAAGGGCATCTTCCTACATCAAAAACATACATGAGAAACCCAGAAGATGGTACACCGTGTGATGGGGAATGGTTTCTAAAACGCACCTCATTTCTCATCGCCTTGTGCCCGGGTTCGCCATTCCAGCCGCTTTACTAGCAAGCTCCCTACTTGGAGCATCAGCACCTTTAACCTCCTGTTCCGTACAGGTTGCAATTTGTCCTGAGGATAAACGGGAAGACGTGGAACCAACGAGAGACTAGCTCTTGGTGTTGGGACAGGCACAGGTCACTCTATTTTCCCATCAGAAAGAAGAATTAACCACAGGCTCAGCCTGCCCCCCGGAACCAGAACAGGGCCTGAAGCCATTCTGCGATTTTGCCGCCAGCTCCCATAAAAACGAGTTGTAAAATGGAGGTTCAGGGCACTGCAATTCACAAACCTGCAGAGTTATAAATGATAACTCTCGTCCACAAATATATTGAGGGAAGGCAAAGAAGAGGATTTGAAATCAAGGCAGAATTGCAGGAAAGAGATTTCAGGAGGTAGATTCGAATCGCATTTAAAGCACATGAAAAGCGGCAAAACGTTGACAATGATGCCCTTGGCCAAAAAGGGCGTATGCGTTTTTTCCTGAATATATTCAGGAAAAAACGCATACGCCCTTTTTGGCCAACCAAGCAACCTGGAAAGGCAAATCAGCGCTACAAACAAGTCTCGCTTCCCATCGGTCAAAAGGGCCATGCTGAAAAAAGTGTCAAAACCAGAAATGCAGGACAGGCCATGGAGAAATGGGAGCCTTGCTAAACTGATGGGCGGGATGTAAATTGCCAACAGCCACTCTGGAGAAGTGTACGGTGAGTCCTGAAACATCTGAAAAACACAGCTTAGAGAGCATAGGGCACTTCCACTCATGGGTGTATGAATTGGGAAAATGAAAAATCAGCAAGACACAAGCACCCCAAAGTTTAGGGCTGCTCTGTTGACAAGGACCTCCACTTCATTCCACCTTAAATATCCCAGGAAAGAGAAAAATGGGTAAAGAAGTTGTGGTCCTTATGTACAATGGAATATCACTCAGCCATGAAATCAATGTCATAAGGCTAGTAGCAGCATGATGAGTGGATTTAGGTACGACGATTCTAAGTGAAATAAGTCACACAGAAAAGGACACTTCTCATAAGGTATCACTGATAGAGGGAATGTAAAAACCGTTACACTTGAACTGAATTACAAAACAGAACAGAGTCACACATGCAGAAAACACACTATGGCTGCTTAACGGGAAAGGTGAGGTGGGGTGATACATAAAACAAGGGTATCAAATTAGCTCAGATACCGTTCCATAAACCCAATATGTAATAGACAAGACCTACTACTTGCTCAGAGAACTGGACTCAACACGCCCTATTCACCGCACAAGAATATATCTGACTAATAATAATCGTAAAACCTATGTATAGATATCTCTCTGTTAGTGTGTCAAGTGGGTGTAAAGCGGCATAAACACAGCAGTGAAAAGCAGCTAAACCCCATTATAAAAATAAATTACTTTGAAAAACCCATGAAACAAAGACAGTGAAAGAGAGAGAAATTCTTACACAATGCGTTCAGGGGCTGTGATGCAACCTGGATTGACCATATCTAGACGCACAGCTGGATGAGACATAAGGGTGGACACTCTTGGGCCTGAGAGGTTTGGTGAGGTTGGGTGAGCAAACGCAGACCCTTTAAAGTAATACTGCATGATACCCATCGCATGGGTCCCAAATCTCCAGGTTCAAGGGCATCTTCCTACATCAAAAACATGCATGAGAAACCCAGAAGATGGTACACCGTGTGATGGGGAAAGGTTTCTAAAACGCACCTCATTTCTCATCGCCTTGTGCCCGGGTTCGCCATTCCAGCCGCTTTACTAGCAAGCTCCCTACTTGGAGCATCAGCACCTTTAACCTCCTGTTCCGTACAGGTTGCAATTTGTCCTGAGGATAAACGGGAAGACGTGGAACCAACGAGAGACTAGCTCTTGGTGTTGGGACAGGCACAGGTCACTCTATTTTCCCATCAGAAAGAAGAATTAACCACAGGCTCAGCCTGCCCCCCGGAACCAGAACAGGGCCTGAAGCCATTCTGCGATTTTGCCGCCAGCTCCCATAAAAACGAGTTGTAAAATGGAGGTTCAGGGCACTGCAATTCACAAACCTGCAGAGTTATAAATGATAACTCTCGTCCACAAATATATTGAGGGAAGGCAAAGAAGAGGATTTGAAATCAAGGCAGAATTGCAGGAAAGAGATTTCAGGAGGTAGATTCGAATCGCCTTTAAAGCACATGAAAAGCGGCAAAACGTTGACAATGATGCCCTTGGCCAAAAAGGGCGTATGCGTTTTTTCCTGAATATATTCAGGAAAAAACGCATACGCCCTTTTTGGCCAACCAAGCAACCTGGAAAGGCAAATCAGCGCTACAAACAAGTCTCGCTTCCCATCGGTCAAAAGGGCCATGCTGAAAAAAGTGTCAAAACCAGAAATGCAGGACAGGCCATGGAGAAATGGGAGCCTTGCTACACTGATGGGCGGGATGTAAATTGCCAACAGCCACTCTGGAGAAGTGTACGGTGAGTCCTGAAACATCTGAAAAACACAGCTTAGAGAGCATAGGGCACTTCCACTCATGGGGGTATGAATTGGGAAAATGAAAAATCAGCAAGACACAAGCACCCCAAAGTTGAGGGCTGCTCTGTTGACAAGGACCTCCACTTCATTCCACCTTAAATATCCCAGGAAAGAGAAAAATGGGTAAAGAAGTTGTGGTCCTTATGTACAATGGAATATCACTCAGCCAGGAAATCAATGTCATAAGGCTAGTAGCAGCATGATGAGTGGATTAAGGTACGACGATTCTAAGTGAAATAAGTCACACAGAAAAGGACACTTCTCATAAGGTATCACTGATAGAGGGAATGTAAAAACCGTTATACTTGAACTGAATTACAAAACAGAACAGAATCACACATGCAGAAAACACACTATGGCTGCTTAACGGGAAAGGTGAGGTGGGGTGATACATAAAACAAGGGTATCAAATTAGCTCAGATACCGTTCCATAAACCCAATATGTAATAGACAAGACCTACTCCTTGCTCAGAGAACTGGACTCAACACGCCCTATTCACCGCACAAGATTATATCTGACTAGTAATAATCGTAAAGCCTATGTATTGATATCTCTCTGTTAGTGTGTCAAGTGGGTGTAAAGCGGCATAAACACAGCAGTGAAAAGCAGCTAAACCCCATTATAAAAATAAATTACTTTGAAACACCCATGAAACAAAGACAGTGAAAGAGAGAGAAATTCTTACACAATGCGTTCAGGGGCTGTGATGCAACCTGGATTGACCATATCTAGACTGACAGCTAGATCAGACATAAGGGTGGACAC
This sequence comes from Balaenoptera borealis, assembly GCF_965194805.1. Classification (NCBI taxonomy): domain Eukaryota; kingdom Metazoa; phylum Chordata; class Mammalia; order Artiodactyla; family Balaenopteridae; genus Balaenoptera; species Balaenoptera borealis. The sequence continues at coordinate 526,888 of NW_028123997.1, forward strand.
TCTTGGGGCTGAGAGGTTTGCTGAGGTTGGGTGAGCAAACGCAGACCCTTTAAAGTAATACTGCATGGTACCCATCGCATGGGTCCCAAATCTCCAGGTTCAAGGGCATCTTCCTACATCGAAAACATGCATGAGAAACCCAGAAGATGGTACACCGTGTGATGGGGAAAGGTTTCTAAAACGCACCTCATTTCTCATCGCCTTGTGCCCGGGTTCGCCATTCCAGCCACTTTACTAGCAAGCTCCCTACTTGGAGCATCAGCACCTTTAACCTCCTGTTCCGTACAGGTTGCAATTTGTCCTGAGGATAAACGGGAAGACGTGGAACCAACGAGAGACTAGCTCTTGGTGTTGGGACAGGCACAGGTCACTCTATTTTCCCATCAGAAAGAAGAATTAACCACAGGCTCAGCCTGCCCCCCAGAACCAGAACAGGGCCTGAAGCCATTCTGCGATTTTGCGGCCAGCTCCCATAAAAACGAGTTGTAAAATGGAGGTTCAGGGCACTGCAATTCACAAACCTGCAGAGTTATTAATGATAACTCTCGTCCACAAATATATTGAGGGAAGGCAAAGAAGAGGATTTGAAATCAAGGCAGAATTGCAGGAAACAGATTTCAGGAGGTAGATACGAATCGCCTTTAAAGCACATGAAAAGCGGCAAAACGTTGACAATGATGCCCTTGGCCAAAAAGGGCGTATGCGTTTTTTCCTGAATATATTCAGGAAAAAACGCATACGCCCTTTTTGGCCAACCAAGCAACCTGGAAAGGCAAATCAGCGCTACAAAGAAGTCTCGCTTCCCATCGGTCAAAAGGGCCATGCTGAAAAAAGTGTCAAAACCAGAAATGCAGGACAGGCCATGGAGAAATGGGAGCCTTGCTACACTGATGGGCGGGATGTAAATTGCCAACAGCCACTATGGAGAAGTGTACGGTGAGTCCTGAAACATCTAAAAAACACAGCTTAGAGAGCATAGGGCACTTCCACTCATGGGGGTATGAATTGGGAAAATGAAAAATCAGCAAGACACAAGCACCCCAAAGTTTAGGGCTGCTCTGTTGACAAGGACCTCCACTTCATTCCACCTTAAATATCCCAGGAAAGAGAAAAATGGGTAAAGAAGTTGTGGTCCTTATGTACAATGGAATATCACTCAGCCATGAAATCAATGTCATAAGGCTAGTAGCAGCATGATGAGTGGATTAAGGTACGACGATTCTAAGTGAAATAAGTCACACAGAAAAGGACACTTCTCATAAGGTATCACTGATAGAGGGAATGTAAAAACCGTTACACTTGAACTGAATTACAAAACAGAACAGAGTCACACATGCAGAAAACACACTATGGCTGCTTAACGGGAAAGGTGAGGTGGGGTGATACATAAAACAAGGGTTTCAAATTAGCTCAGATACCGTTCCATAAACCCAATATGTAATAGACAAGACCTACTCCTTGCTCAGAGAACTGGACTCAACACGCCCTATTCACCGCACAAGAATATATCTGACTAGTAATAATCGTAAAGCCTATGTATTGATATCTCTCTGTTAGTGTGTCAAGTGGGTGTAAAGCGGCATAAACACAGCAGTGAAAAGCAGCTAAACCCCATTATAAAAATAAATTACTTTGAAACACCCATGAAACAAAGACAGTGAAAGAGAGAGAAATTCTTACACAATGCGTTCAGGGGCTGTGATGCAACCTGGATTGACCATATCTAGACTCACAGCTGGATCAGACATAAGGGTGGACACTCTTGGGGCTGAGAGGTTTGGTGAGGTTGGGTGAGCAAACGCAGACCCTTTAAAGTAATACTGCATGGTACCCATCGCATGGGTCCCAAATCTCCAGGTTCAAGGGCATCTTCCTACATCAAAAACATACATGAGAAACCCAGAAGATGGTACACCGTGTGATGGGGAATGGTTTCTAAAACGCACCTCATTTCTCATCGCCTTGTGCCCGGGTTCGCCATTCCAGCCGCTTTACTAGCAAGCTCCCTACTTGGAGCATCAGCACCTTTAACCTCCTGTTCCGTACAGGTTGCAATTTGTCCTGAGGATAAACGGGAAGACGTGGAACCAACGAGAGACTAGCTCTTGGTGTTGGGACAGGCACAGGTCACTCTATTTTCCCATCAGAAAGAAGAATTAACCACAGGCTCAGCCTGCCCCCCGGAACCAGAACAGGGCCTGAAGCCATTCTGCGATTTTGCCGCCAGCTCCCATAAAAACGAGTTGTAAAATGGAGGTTCAGGGCACTGCAATTCACAAACCTGCAGAGTTATAAATGATAACTCTCGTCCACAAATATATTGAGGGAAGGCAAAGAAGAGGATTTGAAATCAAGGCAGAATTGCAGGAAAGAGATTTCAGGAGGTAGATTCGAATCGCCTTTAAAGCACATGAAAAGCGGCAAAACGTTGACAATGATGCCCTTGGCCAAAAAGGGCGTATGCGTTTTTTCCTGAATATATTCAGGAAAAAACGCATACGCCCTTTTTGGCCAACCAAGCAACCTGGAAAGGCAAATCAGCGCTACAAACAAGTCTCGCTTCCCATCGGTCAAAAGGGCCATGCTGAAAAAAGTGTCAAAACCAGAAATGCAGGACAGGCCATGGAGAAATGGGAGCCTTGCTAAACTGATGGGCGGGATGTAAATTGCCAACAGCCACTCTGGAGAAGTGTACGGTGAGTCCTGAAACATCTGAAAAACACAGCTTAGAGAGCATAGGGCACTTCCACTCATGGGTGTATGAATTGGGAAAATGAAAAATCAGCAAGACACAAGCACCCCAAAGTTTAGGGCTGCTCTGTTGACAAGGACCTCCACTTCATTCCACCTTAAATATCCCAGGAAAGAGAAAAATGGGTAAAGAAGTTGTGGTCCTTATGTACAATGGAATATCACTCAGCCATGAAATCAATGTCATAAGGCTAGTAGCAGCATGATGAGTGGATTTAGGTACGACGATTCTAAGTGAAATAAGTCACACAGAAAAGGACACTTCTCATAAGGTATCACTGATAGAGGGAATGTAAAAACCGTTACACTTGAACTGAATTACAAAACAGAACAGAGTCACACATGCAGAAAACACACTATGGCTGCTTAACGGGAAAGGTGAGGTGGGGTGATACATAAAACAAGGGTATCAAATTAGCTCAGATACCGTTCCATAAACCCAATATGTAATAGACAAGACCTACTACTTGCTCAGAGAACTGGACTCAACACGCCCTATTCACCGCACAAGAATATATCTGACTAATAATAATCGTAAAACCTATGTATAGATATCTCTCTGTTAGTGTGTCAAGTGGGTGTAAAGCGGCATAAACACAGCAGTGAAAAGCAGCTAAACCCCATTATAAAAATAAATTACTTTGAAAAACCCATGAAACAAAGACAGTGAAAGAGAGAGAAATTCTTACACAATGCGTTCAGGGGCTGTGATGCAACCTGGATTGACCATATCTAGACGCACAGCTGGATGAGACATAAGGGTGGACACTCTTGGGCCTGAGAGGTTTGGTGAGGTTGGGTGAGCAAACGCAGACCCTTTAAAGTAATACTGCATGATACCCATCGCATGGGTCCCAAATCTCCAGGTTCAAGGGCATCTTCCTACATCAAAAACATGCATGAGAAACCCAGAAGATGGTACACCGTGTGATGGGGAAAGGTTTCTAAAACGCACCTCATTTCTCATCGCCTTGTGCCCGGGTTCGCCATTCCAGCCGCTTTACTAGCAAGCTCCCTACTTGGAGCATCAGCACCTTTAACCTCCTGTTCCGTACAGGTTGCAATTTGTCCTGAGGATAAACGGGAAGACGTGGAACCAACGAGAGACTAGCTCTTGGTGTTGGGACAGGCACAGGTCACTCTATTTTCCCATCAGAAAGAAGAATTAACCACAGGCTCAGCCTGCCCCCCGGAACCAGAACAGGGCCTGAAGCCATTCTGCGATTTTGCCGCCAGCTCCCATAAAAACGAGTTGTAAAATGGAGGTTCAGGGCACTGCAATTCACAAACCTGCAGAGTTATAAATGATAACTCTCGTCCACAAATATATTGAGGGAAGGCAAAGAAGAGGATTTGAAATCAAGGCAGAATTGCAGGAAAGAGATTTCAGGAGGTAGATTCGAATCGCCTTTAAAGCACATGAAAAGCGGCAAAACGTTGACAATGATGCCCTTGGCCAAAAAGGGCGTATGCGTTTTTTCCTGAATATATTCAGGAAAAAACGCATACGCCCTTTTTGGCCAACCAAGCAACCTGGAAAGGCAAATCAGCGCTACAAAGAAGTCTCGCTTCCCATCGGTCAAAAGGGCCATGCTGAAAAAAGTGTCAAAACCAGAAATGCAGGACAGGCCATGGAGAAATGGGAGCCTTGCTACACTGATGGGCGGGATGTAAATTGCCAACAGCCACTCTGGAGAAGTGTACGGTGAGTCCTGAAACATCTAAAAAACAAAGCTTAGAGAGCATAGGGCACTTCCACTCATGGGGGTATGAATTGGGAAAATGAAAAATCAGCAAGACACAAGCACCCCAAAGTTTAGGGCTGCTCTGTTGACAAGGACCTCCACTTCATTCCACCTTAAATATCCCAGGAAAGAGAAAAATGGGTAAAGAAGTTGTGGTCCTTATGTACAATGGAATATCACTCAGCCATGAAATCAATGTCATAAGGCTAGTAGCAGCATGATGAGTGGATTAAGGTACGACGATTCTAAGTGAAATAAGTCACACAGAAAAGGACACTTCTCATAAGGTATCACTGATAGAGGGAATGTAAAAACCGTTACACTTGAACTGAATTACAAAACAGAACAGAGTCACACATGCAGAAAACACACTATGGCTGCTTAACGGGAAAGGTGAGGTGGGGTGATACATAAAACAAGGGTTTCAAATTAGCTCAGATACCGTTCCATAAACCCAATATGTAATAGACAAGACCTACTCCTTGCTCAGAGAACTGGACTCAACACGCCCTATTCACCGCACAAGAATATATCTGACTAGTAATAATCGTAAAGCCTATGTATTGATATCTCTCTGTTAGTGTGTCAAGTGGGTGTAAAGCGGCATAAACACAGCAGTGAAAAGCAGCTAAATCCCATTATGAAAATAAATTACTTTGAAAAACCCATGAAACAAAGACAGTGAACGAGAGAGGAATTCTTACACAATGCGTTCAGGGGCTGTGATGCAACCTGGATTGACCATATCTAGACCCACAGCTGGATGAGACATAAGGGTGGACACTCTTGGGGCTGAGAGGTTTGGTGAGGTTGGGTGAGCAAACGCAGACCCTTTAAAGTAATACTGCATGGTACCCATCGCATGGGTCCCAAATCTCCAGCTTCAAGGGCATCTTCCTACATCGAAAACATGCATGAGAAACCCAGAAGATGGTACACCGTGTGATGGGGAAAGGTTTCTAAAACGCACCTCATTTCTCATCTCCTTGTGCCCGGGTTCGCCATTCCAGCCGCTTTACTAGCAAGCTCCCTACTTGGAGCATCAGCACCTTTAACCTCCTGTTCCGTACAGGTTGCAATTTGTCCTGAGGATAAACGGGAAGACGTGGAACCAACGAGAGACTAGCTCTTGGTGTTGGGACAGGCACAGGTCACTCTATTTTCCCATCAGAAAGAAGAATTAACCACAGGCTCAGCCTGACCCCCGGAACCAGAACAGGGCCTGAAGCCATTCTGTGATTTTGCGGCCAGCTCCCATAAAAACGAGTTGTAAAATGGAGGTTCAGGGCACTGCAATTCACAAACCTGCAGTTATAAATGATAACTCTCGTCCACAAATATATTGAGGGAAGGCAACGAAGAGGATTTGAAATCAAGGCAGAATTGCAGGAAACAGATTTCAGGAAGTAGATTCGAATCGCATTTAAAGCACATGAAAAGCGGCAAAACGTTGACAATGATGCCCTTGGCCAAAAAGGGCGTATGCGTTTTTTCCTGAATATATTCAGGAAAAAACGCATACGCCCTTTTTGGCCAACCAAGCAACCTGGAAAGGCAAATCAGCGCTACAGAGAAGTCTCGCTTCCCATCGGTCAAAAGGGCCATGCTGAAAAAAGTGTCAAAACCAGAAATGCAGGACAGGCCATGGAGAAATGGGAGCCTTGCTACACTGATGGGCGGGATGTAATTTGCCAACAGCCACTCTGGAGAAGTGTACGGTGAGTCCTGAAACATCTGAAAAACACAGCTTAGAGAGCATAGGGCACTTCCACTCATGGGGGTATGAATTGGGAAAATGAAAAATCAGCAAGACACAAGCACCCCAAAGTTTAGGGCTGCTCTGTTGACAAGGACCTCCACTTCATTCCACCTTAAATATCCCAGGAAAGAGAAAAATGGGTAAAGAAGTTGTGGTCCTTATGTACAATGGAATATCACTCAGCCAAGAAATCAATGTCATACGGCTAGTAGCAGCATGATGAGTGGATTAAGGTACGAGGATTCTAAGTGACATAAGTCACACCGAAAAGGTCACTTCTCATAAGGTATCACTGATAGAGGGAATGTAAAAACCGTTACACTTGAACTGAATTACAAAACAGAACAGAGTCACACATGCAGAAAACACACTATGGCTGCTTAACGGGAAAGGTGAGGTGGGGTGATACATAAAACAAGGGTTTCAAATTAGCTCAGATACCGTTCCATAAACCCAATATGTAATAGACAAGACCTACTCCTTGCTCAGAGAACTGGACTCAACACGCCCTATTCACCGCACAAGAATATATCTGACTAGTAATAATCGTAAAGCCTATGTATTGATATCTCTCTGTTAGTGTGTCAAGTGGGTGTAAAGCGGCATAAACACAGCAGTGAAAAGCAGCTAAATCTCATTATGAAAATAAATTACTTTGAAAAACCCATGAAACAAGGACAGTGAACGAGAGAGGAATTCTTACACAATGCGTTCAGGGGCTGTGATGCAACCTGTATTGACCATATCTAGACCCACAGCTGGATGAGACATAAGGGTGGACACTCTTGGGCCTGAGAGGTTTGGTGAGGTTGGGTGAGCAAACGCAGACCCTTTAAAGTAATACTGCGTGGTACCCATCCCATGGGTCCCAAATCTCCAGCTTCAAGGGCATCTTCCTACATCAAAAACATGCATGAGAAACCCAAAAGATGGTACACCGTGTGATGGGGAAAGGTTTCTAAAACGCACCTCATTTCTCATCGCCTTGTGCCCGGGTTCACCATTCCAGCCACTTTACTAGCAAGCTCCCTACTTGGAGCATCAGCACCTTTAACCTCCTGTTCTGTACAGGTTGCAATTTGTCCTGAGGATAAACGGGAAGACGTGGAACCAACGAGAGACTAGCTCTTGGTGTTGGGACAGGCACAGGTCACTCTATTTTCCCATAAGAAAGAAGAATTAAGCACAGGCTCAGCCTACCCCCCGGAACCAGAACAGGGCCTGAAGCCATTCTGCGATTTTGCGGCCAGCTCCCATAAAAACGAGTTGTAAAATGGAGGTTCAGGGCACTGCAATTCACAAACCTGCAGTTATAAATGATAACTCTCGTCCACAAATATATTGAGGGAAGGCAAAGAAGAGGATTTGAAATCAAGGCAGAATTGCACGAAACAGATTTCAGGAGGTAGATACGAATCGGCTTTAAAGCACATGAAAAGCGGCAAAACGTTGACAATGATGCCCTTGGCCAAAAAGGGCGTATGCGTTTTTTCCTGAATATATTCAGGAAAAAACGCATACGCCCTTTTTGGCCAACCAAGCAACCTGGAAAGGCAAATCAGCGCTACAGAGAAGTCTCGCTTCCCATCGGTCAAAAGGGCCGTCCTGAAAAAAGTGTCAAAACCAGAAATGCAGGACAGGCCATGGAGAAATGGGAGCCTTGCTACACTGATGGGCGGGATGTAAATTGCCAACAGCCACTCTGGAGAAGCGTACGGTGTGTCCTGAAACATCTGAAAAACACAGCTTAGAGAGCATAGGGCACTTCCACTCATGGGGGTATAAATTGGGAAAATGAAAAATCAGCAAGACACAAGCACCCCAAAGTTGAGGGCTGCTCTGTTGACAAGGACCTCCACTTCATTCCACCTTCAATATCCCAGGAAAGAGAAAAATGGATAAAGAAGTTGTGGTCCTTATGTACAATGGAATATCACTCAGCCATGAAATCAATGTCATAAGGTTAGTAGCAGCATGATGAGTGGATTTAGGTACGACGATTCTAAGTGAAATAAGTCACACAGAAAAGGACACTTCTCATAAGGTATCACTGATAGAGGGAATGTAGAAACCGTTACACTTGAACTGAATTACAAAACAGAACAGAGTCACACATGCAGAAAACACACTATGGCTGCTTAACGGGAAAGGTGAGGTGGGGTGATACATAAAACAAGGGTATCAAATTAGCTCAGATACCATTCCATAAACCCAATATGTAATAGACAAGACCTACTCCTTGCTCAGAGAACTGGACTCAACACGCCCTATTCACCGCACAAGAATATATCTGACTAATAATAATCGTAAAACCTATGTATTGATATCTCTCTGTTAGTGTGTCAAGTGGGTGTAAAGCGGCATAAACACAGCAGTGAAAAGCAGCTAAACCCCATTATAAAAATAAATTACTTTGAAACACCCATGAAACAAAGACCGTGAAAGAGAGAGAAATTCTTACACAATGCGTTCAGGGGCTGTGATGCAACCTGGATTGACCATATCTAGACTCACAGCTGGATCAGACATAAGGGTGGACACTCTTGGGGCTGAGAGGTTTGGTGAGGTTGGGTGAGCAAACGCAGACCCTTTAAAGTAATACTGCATGGTACCCATCGCATGGGTCCCAAATCTCCAGGTTCAAGGGCATCTTCCTACATCAAAAACATACATGAGAAACCCAGAAGATGGTACACCGTGTGATGGGGAATGGTTTCTAAAACGCACCTCATTTCTCATCGCCTTGTGCCCGGGTTCGCCATTCCAGCCGCTTTACTAGCAAGCTCCCTACTTGGAGCATCAGCACCTTTAACCTCCTGTTCCGTACAGGTTGCAATTTGTCCTGAGGATAAACGGGAAGACGTGGAACCAACGAGAGACTAGCTCTTGGTGTTGGGACAGGCACAGGTCACTCTATTTTCCCATCAGAAAGAAGAATTAACCACAGGCTCAGCCTGCCCCCCGGAACCAGAACAGGGCCTGAAGCCATTCTGCGATTTTGCCGCCAGCTCCCATAAAAACGAGTTGTAAAATGGAGGTTCAGGGCACTGCAATTCACAAACCTGCAGAGTTATAAATGATAACTCTCGTCCACAAATATATTGAGGGAAGGCAAAGAAGAGGATTTGAAATCAAGGCAGAATTGCAGGAAAGAGATTTCAGGAGGTAGATTCGAATCGCCTTTAAAGCACATGAAAAGCGGCAAAACGTTGACAATGATGCCCTTGGCCAAAAAGGGCGTATGCGTTTTTTCCTGAATATATTCAGGAAAAAACGCATACGCCCTTTTTGGCCAACCAAGCAACCTGGAAAGGCAAATCAGCGCTACAAACAAGTCTCGCTTCCCATCGGTCAAAAGGGCCATGCTGAAAAAAGTGTCAAAACCAGAAATGCAGGACAGGCCATGGAGAAATGGGAGCCTTGCTAAACTGATGGGCGGGATGTAAATTGCCAACAGCCACTCTGGAGAAGTGTACGGTGAGTCCTGAAACATCTGAAAAACACAGCTTAGAGAGCATAGGGCACTTCCACTCATGGGTGTATGAATTGGGAAAATGAAAAATCAGCAAGACACAAGCACCCCAAAGTTTAGGGCTGCTCTGTTGACAAGGACCTCCACTTCATTCCACCTTAAATATCCCAGGAAAGAGAAAAATGGGTAAAGAAGTTGTGGTCCTTATGTACAATGGAATATCACTCAGCCATGAAATCAATGTCATAAGGCTAGTAGCAGCATGATGAGTGGATTTAGGTACGACGATTCTAAGTGAAATAAGTCACACAGAAAAGGACACTTCTCATAAGGTATCACTGATAGAGGGAATGTAAAAACCGTTACACTTGAACTGAATTACAAAACAGAACAGAGTCACACATGCAGAAAACACACTATGGCTGCTTAACGGGAAAGGTGAGGTGGGGTGATACATAAAACAAGGGTATCAAATTAGCTCAGATACCGTTCCATAAACCCAATATGTAATAGACAAGACCTACTCCTTGCTCAGAGAACTGGACTCAACACGCCCTATTCACCGCACAAGAATATATCTGACTAATAATAATCGTAAAACCTATGTATTGATATCTCTCTGTTAGTGTGTCAAGTGGGTGTAAAGCGGCATAAACACAGCAGTGAAAAGCAGCTAAACCCCATTATAAAAATAAATTACTTAGAAACACCCATGAAACAAAGACAGTGAAAGAGAGAGAAATTCTTACACAATGCGTTCAGGGGCTGTGATGCAACCTGGATTGACCATATCTAGACGCACAGCTGGATGAGACATAAGGGTGGACACTCTTGGGCCTGAGAGGTTTGGTGAGGTTGGGTGAGCAAACGCAGACCCTTTAAAGTAATACTGCATGATACCCATCGCATGGGTCCCAAATCTCCAGGTTCAAGGGCATCTTCCTACATCAAAAACATGCATGAGAAACCCAGAAGATGGTACACCGTGTGATGGGGAAAGGTTTCTAAAACGCACCTCATTTCTCATCGCCTTGTGCCCGGGTTCGCCATTCCAGCCGCTTTACTAGCAAGCTCCCTACTTGGAGCATCAGCACCTTTAACCTCCTGTTCCGTACAGGTTGCAATTTGTCCTGAGGATAAACGGGAAGACGTGGAACCAACGAGAGACTAGCTCTTGGTGTTGGGACAGGCACAGGTCACTCTATTTTCCCATCAGAAAGAAGAATTAACCACAGGCTCAGCCTGCCCCCCGGAACCAGAACAGGGCCTGAAGCCATTCTGCGATTTTGCCGCCAGCTCCCATAAAAACGAGTTGTAAAATGGAGGTTCAGGGCACTGCAATTCACAAACCTGCAGAGTTATAAATGATAACTCTCGTCCACAAATATATTGAGGGAAGGCAAAGAAGAGGATTTGAAATCAAGGCAGAATTGCAGGAAAGAGATTTCAGGAGGTAGATTCGAATCGCCTTTAAAGCACATGAAAAGCGGCAAAACGTTGACAATGATGCCCTTGGCCAAAAAGGGCGTATGCGTTTTTTCCTGAATATATTCAGGAAAAAACGCATACGCCCTTTTTGGCCAACCAAGCAACCTGGAAAGGCAAATCAGCGCTACAAAGAAGTCTCGCTTCCCATCGGTCAAAAGGGCCATGCTGAAAAAAGTGTCAAAACCAGAAATGCAGGACAGGCCATGGAGAAATGGGAGCCTTGCTACACTGATGGGCGGGATGTAAATTGCCAACAGCCACTCTGGAGAAGTGTACGGTGAGTCCTGAAACATCTAAAAAACACAGCTTAGAGAGCATAGGGCACTTCCACTCATGGGGGTATGAATTGGGAAAATGAAAAATCAGCAAGACACAAGCACCCCAAAGTTTAGGGCTGCTCTGTTGACAAGGACCTCCACTTCATTCCACCTTAAATATCCCAGGAAAGAGAAAAATGGGTAAAGAAGTTGTGGTCCTTATGTACAATGGAATATCACTCAGCCATGAAATCAATGTCATAAGGCTAGTAGCAGCATGATGAGTGGATTAAGGTACGACGATTCTAAGTGAAATAAGTCACACAGAAAAGGACACTTCTCATAAGGTATCACTGATAGAGGGAATGTAAAAACCGTTACACTTGAACTGAATTACAAAACAGAACAGAGTCACACATGCAGAAAACACACTATGGCTGCTTAACGGGAAAGGTGAGGTGGGGTGATACATAAAACAAGGGTTTCAAATTAGCTCAGATACCGTTCCATAAACCCAATATGTAATAGACAAGACCTACTCCTTGCTCAGAGAACTGGACTCAACACGCCCTATTCACCGCACAAGAATATATCTGACTAGTAATAATCGTAAAGCCTATGTATTGATATCTCTCTGTTAGTGTGTCAAGTGGGTGTAAAGCGGCATAAACACAGCAGTGAAAAGCAGCTAAATCCCATTATGAAAATAAATTACTTTGAAAAACCCATGAAACAAAGACAGTGAACGAGAGAGGAATTCTTACACAATGCGTTCAGGGGCTGTGATGCAACCTGGATTGACCATATCTAGACCCACAGCTGGATGAGACATAAGGGTGGACACTCTTGGGGCTGAGAGGTTTGGTGAGGTTGGGTGAGCAAACGCAGACCCTTTAAAGTAATACTGCATGGTACCCATCGCATGGGTCCCAAATCTCCAGCTTCAAGGGCATCTTCCTACATCGAAAACATGCATGAGAAACCCAGAAGATGGTACACCGTGTGATGGGGAAAGGTTTCTAAAACGCACCTCATTTCTCATCTCCTTGTGCCCGGGTTCGCCATTCCAGCCGCTTTACTAGCAAGCTCCCTACTTGGAGCATCAGCACCTTTAACCTCCTGTTCCGTACAGGTTGCAATTTGTCCTGAGGATAAACGGGAAGACGTGGAACCAACGAGAGACTAGCTCTTGGTGTTGGGACAGGCACAGGTCACTCTATTTTCCCATCAGAAAGAAGAATTAACCACAGGCTCAGCCTGCCCCCCGGAACCAGAACAGGGCCTGAAGCCATTCTGTGATTTTGCGGCCAGCTCCCATAAAAACGAGTTGTAAAATGGAGGTTCAGGGCACTGCAATTCACAAACCTGCAGTTATAAATGATAACTCTCGTCCACAAATATATTGAGGGAAGGCAACGAAGAGGATTTGAAATCAAGGCAGAATTGCAGGAAACAGATTTCAGGAAGTAGATTCGAATCGCATTTAAAGCACATGAAAAGCGGCAAAACGTTGACAATGATGCCCTTGGCCAAAAAGGGCGTATGCGTTTTTTCCTGAATATATTCAGGAAAAAACGCATACGCCCTTTTTGGCCAACCAAGCAACCTGGAAAGGCAAATCAGCGCTACAGAGAAGTCTCGCTTCCCATCGGTCAAAAGGGCCATGCTGAAAAAAGTGTCAAAACCAGAAATGCAGGACAGGCCATGGAGAAATGGGAGCCTTGCTACACTGATGGGCGGGATGTAATTTGCCAACAGCCACTCTGGAGAAGTGTACGGTGAGTCCTGAAACATCTGAAAAACACAGCTTAGAGAGCATAGGGCACTTCCACTCATGGGGGTATGAATTGGGAAAATGAAAAATCAGCAAGACACAAGCACCCCAAAGTTTAGGGCTGCTCTGTTGACAAGGACCTCCACTTCATTCCACCTTAAATATCCCAGGAAAGAGAAAAATGGGTAAAGAAGTTGTGGTCCTTATGTACAATGGAATATCACTCAGCCAAGAAATCAATGTCATAAGGCTAGTAGCAGCATGATGAGTGGATTAAGGTACGAGGATTCTAAGTGACATAAGTCACACCGAAAAGGTCACTTCTCATAAGGTATCACTGATAGAGGGAATGTAAAAACCGTTACACTTGAACTGAATTACAAAACAGAACAGAGTCACACATGCAGAAAACACACTATGGCTGCTTAACGGGAAAGGTGAGGTGGGGTGATACATAAAACAAGGGTTTCAAATTAGCTCAGATACCGTTCCATAAACCCAATATGTAATAGACAAGACCTACTCCTTGCTCAGAGAACTGGACTCAACACGCCCTATTCACCGCACAAGAATATATCTGACTAGTAATAATCGTAAAGCCTATGTATTGATATCTCTCTGTTAGTGTGTCAAGTGGGTGTAAAGCGGCATAAACACAGCAGTGAAAAGCAGCTAAATCTCATTATGAAAATAAATTACTTTGAAAAACCCATGAAACAAGGACAGTGAACGAGAGAGGAATTCTTACACAATGCGTTCAGGGGCTGTGATGCAACCTGTATTGACCATATCTAGACCCACAGCTGGATGAGACATAAGGGTGGACACTCTTGGGCCTGAGAGGTTTGGTGAGGTTGGGTGAGCAAACGCAGACCCTTTAAAGTAATACTGCGTGGTACCCATCCCATGGGTCCCAAATCTCCAGCTTCAAGGGCATCTTCCTACATCAAAAACATGCATGAGAAACCCAAAAGATGGTACACCGTGTGATGGGGAAAGGTTTCTAAAACGCACCTCATTTCTCATCGCCTTGTGCCCGGGTTCACCATTCCAGCCACTTTACTAGCAAGCTCCCTACTTGGAGCATCAGCACCTTTAACCTCCTGTTCCGTACAGGTTGCAATTTGTCCTGAGGATAAACGGGAAGACGTGGAACCAACGAGAGACTAGCTCTTGGTGTTGGGACAGGCACAGGTCACTCTATTTTCCCATAAGAAAGAAGAATTAAGCACAGGCTCAGCCTACCCCCCGGAACCAGAACAGGGCCTGAAGCCATTCTGCGATTTTGCGGCCAGCTCCCATAAAAACGAGTTGTAAAATGGAGGTTCAGGGCACTGCAATTCACAAACCTGCAGTTATAAATGATAACTCTCGTCCACAAATATATTGAGGGAAGGCAAAGAAGAGGATTTGAAATCAAGGCAGAATTGCACGAAACAGATTTCAGGAGGTAGATACGAATCGGCTTTAAAGCACATGAAAAGCGGCAAAACGTTGACAATGATGCCCTTGGCCAAAAAGGGCGTATGCGTTTTTTCCTGAATATATTCAGGAAAAAACGCATACGCCCTTTTTGGCCAACCAAGCAACCTGGAAAGGCAAATCAGCGCTACAGAGAAGTCTCGCTTCCCATCGGTCAAAAGGGCCGTCCTGAAAAAAGTGTCAAAACCAGAAATGCAGGACAGGCCATGGAGAAATGGGAGCCTTGCTACACTGATGGGCGGGATGTAAATTGCCAACAGCCACTCTGGAGAAGCGTACGGTGTGTCCTGAAACATCTGAAAAACACAGCTTAGAGAGCATAGGGCACTTCCACTCATGGGGGTATAAATTGGGAAAATGAAAAATCAGCAAGACACAAGCACCCCAAAGTTGAGGGCTGCTCTGTTGACAAGGACCTCCACTTCATTCCACCTTCAATATCCCAGGAAAGAGAAAAATGGATAAAGAAGTTGTGGTCCTTATGTACAATGGAATATCACTCAGCCATGAAATCAATGTCATAAGGTTAGTAGCAGCATGATGAGTGGATTTAGGTACGACGATTCTAAGTGAAATAAGTCACACAGAAAAGGACACTTCTCATAAGGTATCACTGATAGAGGGAATGTAAAAACCGTTACACTTGAACTGAATTACAAAACAGAACAGAGTCACACATGCAGAAAACACACTATGGCTGCTTAACGGGAAAGGTGAGGTGGGGTGATACATAAAACAAGGGTATCAAATTAGCTCAGATACCATTCCATAAACCCAATATGTAATAGACAAGACCTACTCCTTGCTCAGAGAACTGGACTCAACACGCCCTATTCACCGCACAAGAATATATCTGACTAATAATAATCGTAAAACCTATGTATTGATATCTCTCTGTTAGTGTGTCAAGTGGGTGTAAAGCGGCATAAACACAGCAGTGAAAAGCAGCTAAACCCCATTATAAAAATAAATTACTTTGAAACACCCATGAAACAAAGACAGTGAAAGAGAGAGAAATTCTTACACAATGCGTTCAGGGGCTGTGATGCAACCTGGATTGACCATATCTAGACTCACAGCTGGATCAGACATAAGGGTGGACACTCTTGGGGCTGAGAGGTTTGGTGAGGTTGGGTGAGCAAACGCAGACCCTTTAAAGTAATACTGCATGGTACCCATCGCATGGGTCCCAAATCTCCAGGTTCAAGGGCATCTTCCTACATCAAAAACATACATGAGAAACCCAGAAGATGGTACACCGTGTGATGGGGAATGGTTTCTAAAACGCACCTCATTTCTCATCGCCTTGTGCCCGGGTTCGCCATTCCAGCCGCTTTACTAGCAAGCTCCCTACTTGGAGCATCAGCACCTTTAACCTCCTGTTCCGTACAGGTTGCAATTTGTCCTGAGGATAAACGGGAAGACGTGGAACCAACGAGAGACTAGCTCTTGGTGTTGGGACAGGCACAGGTCACTCTATTTTCCCATCAGAAAGAAGAATTAACCACAGGCTCAGCCTGCCCCCCGGAACCAGAACAGGGCCTGAAGCCATTCTGCGATTTTGCCGCCAGCTCCCATAAAAACGAGTTGTAAAATGGAGGTTCAGGGCACTGCAATTCACAAACCTGCAGAGTTATAAATGATAACTCTCGTCCACAAATATATTGAGGGAAGGCAAAGAAGAGGATTTGAAATCAAGGCAGAATTGCAGGAAAGAGATTTCAGGAGGTAGATTCGAATCGCCTTTAAAGCACATGAAAAGCGGCAAAACGTTGACAATGATGCCCTTGGCCAAAAAGGGCGTATGCGTTTTTTCCTGAATATATTCAGGAAAAAACGCATACGCCCTTTTTGGCCAACCAAGCAACCTGGAAAGGCAAATCAGCGCTACAAACAAGTCTCGCTTCCCATCGGTCAAAAGGGCCATGCTGAAAAAAGTGTCAAAACCAGAAATGCAGGACAGGCCATGGAGAAATGGGAGCCTTGCTAAACTGATGGGCGGGATGTAAATTGCCAACAGCCACTCTGGAGAAGTGTACGGTGAGTCCTGAAACATCT
This sequence comes from Balaenoptera borealis, assembly GCF_965194805.1. Taxonomy (NCBI): domain Eukaryota; kingdom Metazoa; phylum Chordata; class Mammalia; order Artiodactyla; family Balaenopteridae; genus Balaenoptera; species Balaenoptera borealis. The sequence goes on from NW_028123997.1 coordinate 543,674, forward strand.
GAAAAACACAGCTTAGAGAGCATAGGGCACTTCCACTCATGGGTGTATGAATTGGGAAAATGAAAAATCAGCAAGACACAAGCACCCCAAAGTTTAGGGCTGCTCTGTTGACAAGGACCTCCACTTCATTCCACCTTAAATATCCCAGGAAAGAGAAAAATGGGTAAAGAAGTTGTGGTCCTTATGTACAATGGAATATCACTCAGCCATGAAATCAATGTCATAAGGCTAGTAGCAGCATGATGAGTGGATTTAGGTACGACGATTCTAAGTGAAATAAGTCACACAGAAAAGGACACTTCTCATAAGGTATCACTGATAGAGGGAATGTAAAAACCGTTACACTTGAACTGAATTACAAAACAGAACAGAGTCACACATGCAGAAAACACACTATGGCTGCTTAACGGGAAAGGTGAGGTGGGGTGATACATAAAACAAGGGTATCAAATTAGCTCAGATACCGTTCCATAAACCCAATATGTAATAGACAAGACCTACTCCTTGCTCAGAGAACTGGACTCAACACGCCCTATTCACCGCACAAGAATATATCTGACTAATAATAATCGTAAAACCTATGTATTGATATCTCTCTGTTAGTGTGTCAAGTGGGTGTAAAGCGGCATAAACACAGCAGTGAAAAGCAGCTAAACCCCATTATAAAAATAAATTACTTAGAAACACCCATGAAACAAAGACAGTGAAAGAGAGAGAAATTCTTACACAATGCGTTCAGGGGCTGTGATGCAACCTGGATTGACCATATCTAGACGCACAGCTGGATGAGACATAAGGGTGGACACTCTTGGGCCTGAGAGGTTTGGTGAGGTTGGGTGAGCAAACGCAGACCCTTTAAAGTAATACTGCATGATACCCATCGCATGGGTCCCAAATCTCCAGGTTCAAGGGCATCTTCCTACATCAAAAACATGCATGAGAAACCCAGAAGATGGTACACCGTGTGATGGGGAAAGGTTTCTAAAACGCACCTCATTTCTCATCGCCTTGTGCCCGGGTTCGCCATTCCAGCCGCTTTACTAGCAAGCTCCCTACTTGGAGCATCAGCACCTTTAACCTCCTGTTCCGTACAGGTTGCAATTTGTCCTGAGGATAAACGGGAAGACGTGGAACCAACGAGAGACTAGCTCTTGGTGTTGGGACAGGCACAGGTCACTCTATTTTCCCATCAGAAAGAAGAATTAACCACAGGCTCAGCCTGCCCCCCGGAACCAGAACAGGGCCTGAAGCCATTCTGCGATTTTGCCGCCAGCTCCCATAAAAACGAGTTGTAAAATGGAGGTTCAGGGCACTGCAATTCACAAACCTGCAGAGTTATAAATGATAACTCTCGTCCACAAATATATTGAGGGAAGGCAAAGAAGAGGATTTGAAATCAAGGCAGAATTGCAGGAAAGAGATTTCAGGAGGTAGATTCGAATCGCCTTTAAAGCACATGAAAAGCGGCAAAACATTGACAATGATGCCCTTGGCCAAAAAGGGCGTATGCGTTTTTTCCTGAATATATTCAGGAAAAAACGCATACGCCCTTTTTGGCCAACCAAGCAACCTGGAAAGGCAAATCAGCGCTACAAACAAGTCTCGCTTCCCATCGGTCAAAAGGGCCATGCTGAAAAAACTGTCAAAACCAGAAATGCAGGACAGGCCATGGAGAAATGGGAGCCTTGCTACACTGATGGGCGGGATGTAAATTGCCAACAGCCACTCTGGAGAAGTGTACGGTGAGTCCTGAAACATCTGAAAAACACAGCTTAGAGAGCATAGGGCACTTCCACTCATGGGGGTATGAATTGGGAAAATGAAAAATCAGCAAGACACAAGCACCCCAAAGTTGAGGGCTGCTCTGTTGACAAGGACCTCCACTTCATTCCACCTTAAATATCCCAGGAAAGAGAAAAATGGGTAAAGAAGTTGTGGTCCTTATGTACAATGGAATATCACTCAGCCAGGAAATCAATGTCATAAGGCTAGTAGCAGCATGATGAGTGGATTAAGGTACGACGATTCTAAGTGAAATAAGTCACACAGAAAAGGACACTTCTCATAAGGTATCACTGATAGAGGGAATGTAAAAACCGTTATACTTGAACTGAATTACAAAACAGAACAGAATCACACATGCAGAAAACACACTATGGCTGCTTAACGGGAAAGGTGAGGTGGGGTGATACATAAAACAAGGGTATCAAATTAGCTCAGATACCGTTCCATAAACCCAATATGTAATAGACAAGACCTACTCCTTGCTCAGAGAACTGGACTCAACACGCCCTATTCACCGCACAAGATTATATCTGACTAGTAATAATCGTAAAGCCTATGTATTGATATCTCTCTGTTAGTGTGTCAAGTGGGTGTAAAGTGGCATAAACACAGCAGTGAAAAGCAGCTAAATCCCATTATGAAAATAAATTACTTTGAAAAACCCATGAAACAAAGACAGTGAACGAGAGAGGAATTCTTACACAATGCGTTCAGGGGCTGTGATGCAACCTGGATTGACCATATCTAGACCCACAGCTGGATGAGACATAAGGGTGGACACTCTTGGGGCTGAGAGGTTTGGTGAGGTTGGGTGAGCAAACGCAGACCCTTTAAAGTAATACTGCATGGTACCCATCGCATGGGTCCCAAATCTCCAGCTTCAAGGACATCTTCCTACATCAAAACATGCATGAGAAACCCAGAAGATGGTACACAGTGTGATGGGGAAAGGTTTCTAAAACACACCTCATTTCTCATCGCCTTGTGCCCGGGTTCGCCATTCCAGCCGCTTTACTAGCAAGCTCCCTACTTGGAGCATCAGCACCTTTAACCTCCTGTTCCGTACAGGTTGCAATTTGTCCTGAGGATGAACGGGAAGACGGGGAACCAACGAGAGACTAGCTCTTGGTGTTGGGACAGGCACAGGTCACTCTATTTTCCCATCTGAAAGAAGAATTAACCACAGGCTCAGCCTGCCCCCCGGAACCAGAACAGGGCCTGAAGCCATTCTGCGATTTTGCGGCCAGCTCCCATAAAAACGAGTTGTAAAATGGAGGTTCAGGGCACTGCAATTCACAAACCTGCAGAGTTATAAATGATAACTCTCGTCCACAAATATATTGAGGGAAGGCAAAGAAGAGGATTTGAAAACAAGGCAGAATTGCAGGAAAGAGATTTCAGGAGGTAGATTCGAATCGCATTTAAAGCACATGAAAAGCGGCAAAACGTTGACAATGATGCCCTTGGCCAAAAAGGGCGTATGCGTTTTTTCCTGAATATATTCAGGAAAAAACGCATACGCCCTTTTTGGCCAACCAAGCAACCTGGAAAGGCAAATCAGCGCTACAAACAAGTCTCGCTTCCCATCGGTCAAAAGGGCCATGCTGAAAAAAGTGTCAAAACCAGAAATGCAGGACAGGCCATGGAGAAATGGGAGCCTTGCTACACTGATGGGCGGGATGTAAATTGCCAACAGCCACTCTGGAGAAGTGTCCGGTGAGTCCTGAAACATCTGAAAAACACAGCTTAGAGAGCATAGGGCACTTCCACTCATGGGGGTATGAATTGGGAAAATGAAAAATCAGCAAGACACAAGCACCCCAAAGTTTAGGGCTGCTCTGTTGACAAGGACCTCCACTTCATTCCACCTTAAATATCCCAGGAAAGAGAAAAATGGATAAAGAAGTTGTGGTCCTTATGTACAATGGAATATCACTCAGCCATGAAATCAATGTCATAAGGCTAGTAGCAGCATGATGAGTGGATTTAGGTACGACGATTCTAAGTGAAATAAGTCACACAGAAAAGGACACTTCTCATAAGGTATCACTGATAGAGGGAATGTAAAAACCGTTACACTTGAACTGAATTACAAAACAGAACAGAGTCACACATGCAGAAAACACACTATGGCTGCTTAACGGGAAAGGTGAGGTGGGGTGATACATAAAACAAGGGTTTCAAATTAGCTCAGATACCGTTCCATAAACCCAATATGTAATAGACAAGACCTACTCCTTGCTCAGAGAACTGGACTCAACACGCCCTATTCACCGCACAAGAATATATCTGACTAGTAATAATCGTAAAGCCTATGTATTGATGTCTCTCTGTTAGTGTGTCAAGTGGGTGTAAAGCGGCATAAACACAGCAGTGAAAAGCAGCTAAATCCCATTATGAAAATAAATTACTTTGAAAAACCCATGAAACAAAGACAGTGAACGAGAGAGGAATTCTTACACAATGCGTTCAGGGGCTGTGATGCAACCTGGATTGACCATATCTAGACGCACAGCTGGATGAGACATAAGGGTGGACACTCTTGGGGCTGAGAGGTTTGGTGAGGTTGGGTGAGCAAACGCAGACCCTTTAAAGTAATACTGCATGGTACCCATCGCATGGGTCCCAAATCTCCAGGTTCAAGGGCATCTTCCTACATCAAAAACATGCATGAGAAACCCAGAAGATGGTACACCGTGTGATGGGGAAAGGTTTCTAAAACGCACCTCATTTCTCATCTCCTTGTGCCCGGGTTCGCCATTCCAGCCCCTTTACTAGCAAGCTCCCTACTTGGAGCATCAGCACCTTTAACCTCCTGTTCCGTACAGGTTGCAATTTGTCCTGAGGATAAACGGGAAGACGTGGAACCAACGAGAGACTAGCTCTTGGTGTTGGGACAGGCACAGGTCACTCTATTTTCCCATCAGAAAGAAGAATTAACCACAGGCTCAGCCTGCCCCCCGGAACCAGAACAGGGCCTGAATCCATTCTGTGATTTTGCGGCCAGCTCCCATAAAAACGAGTTGTAAAATGGAGGTTCAGGGCACTGCAATTCACAAACCTGCAGTTATAAATGATAACTCTCGTCCACAAATATATTGAGGGAAGGCAACGAAGAGGATTTGAAATCAAGGCAGAATTGCAGGAAACAGATTTCAGAAAGTAGATTCGAATCGCATTTAAAGCACATGAAAAGTGGCAAAACGTTGACAATGATGCCCTTGGCCAAAAAGGGCGTATGCGTTTTTTCCTGAATATATTCAGGAAAAAAAGCATACGCCCTTTTTGGCCAACCAAGCAACCTGGAAAGGCAAATCAGCGCTACAAACAAGTCTCGCTTCCCATCGGTCAAAAGGGCCATGCTGAAAAAAGTGTCAAAACCAGAAATGCAGGACAGGCCATGGAGAAATGGGAGCCTTGCTACACTGATGGGCGGGATGTAAATTGCCAAGAGCCACTCTGGAGAAGTGTCCGGTGAGTCCTGAAACATCTGAAAAACACAGCTTAGAGAGCATAGGGCACTTCCACTCATGGGGGTATAAATTGGGAAAATTAAAAATCAGCAAGACACAAGCACCCCAAAGTTTAGGGCTGCTCTGTTGACAAGGACCTCCACTTCATTCCACCTTCAATATCCCAGGAAAGAGAAAAATGGATAAAGAAGTTGTGGTCCTTATGTACAATGGAATATCACTCAGCCATGAAATCAATGTCATAAGGCTAGTAGCAGCATGATGAGTGGATTAAGGTACGACGATTCTAAGTGAAATAAGTCACACAGAAAAGGACACTTCTCATAAGGTATCACTGATAGAGGGAATGTAAAAACCGTTACACTTGAACTGAATTACAAAACAGAACAGAGTCACACATGCAGAAAACACACTATGGCTGCTTAACGGGAAAGGTGAGGTGGAGTGATACATAAAACAAGGGTTTCAAATTAGCTCAGATACCGTTCCATAAACCCAATATGTAATAGACAAGACCTACTCCTTGCTCAGAGAACTGGACTCAACACGCCCTATTCACCGCACAAGAATATATCTGACTAGTAATAATCGTAAAGCCTATGTATTGATATCTCTCTGTTAGTGTGTCAAGTGGGTGTAAAGCGGCATAAACACAGCAGTGAAAAGCAGCTAAATCCCATTATGAAAATAAATTACTTTGAAAAACCCATGAAACAAAGACAGTGAACGAGAGAGGAATTCTTACACAATGCGTTCAGGGGCTGTGATGCAACCTGGATTGACCATATCTAGACCCACAGCTGGATGAGACATAAGGGTGGACACTCTTGGGGCTGAGAGGTTTGGTGAGGTTGGGTGAGCAAACGCAGACCCTTTAAAGTAATACTGCATGGTACCCATCGCATGGGTCCCAAATCTCCAGCTTCAAGGGCATCTTCCTACATCAAAAACATGCATGAGAAACCCAGAAGATGGTACACCGTGTGATGGGGAAAGGTTTCTAAAACGCACCTCATTTCTCATCTCCTTGTGCCCGGGTTCGCCATTCCAGCCGCTTTACTAGCAAGCTCCCTACTTGGAGCATCAGCACCTTTAACCTCCTGTTCCGTACAGGTTGCAATTTGTCCTGAGGATAAACGGGAAGACGTGGAACCAACGAGAGACTAGCTCTTGGTGTTGGGACAGGCACAGGTCACTCTATTTTCCCATCAGAAAGAAGAATTAACCACAGGCTCAGCCTGCCCCCCGGAACCAGAACAGGGCCTGAAGCCATTCTGTGATTTTGCGGCCAGCTCCCATAAAAACGAGTTGTAAAATGGAGGTTCAGGGCACTGCAATTCACAAACCTGCAGTTATAAATGATAACTCTCGTCCACAAATATATTGAGGGAAGGCAACGAAGAGGATTTGAAATCAAGGCAGAATTGCAGGAAACAGATTTCAGGAAGTAGATTCGAATCGCATTTAAAGCACATGAAAAGCGGCAAAACATTGACAATGATGCCCTTGGCCAAAAAGGGCGTATGCGTTTTTTCCTGAATATATTCAGGAAAAAACGCATACGCCCTTTTTGGCCAACCAAGCAACCTGGAAAGGCAAATCAGCGCTACAAACAAGTCTCGCTTCCCATCGGTCAAAAGGGCCATGCTGAAAAAAGTGTCAAAACCAGAAATGCAGGACAGGCCATGGAGAAATGGGAGCCTTGCTACACTGATGGGCGGGATGTAAATTGCCAACAGCCACTCTGGAGAAGTGTACGGTGAGTCCTGAAACATCTGAAAAACACAGCTTAGAGAGCATAGGGCACTTCCACTCATGGGGGTATGAATTGGGAAAATGAAAAATCAGCAAGACACAAGCACCCCAAAGTTGAGGGCTGCTCTGTTGACAAGGACCTCCACTTCATTCCACCTTAAATATCCCAGGAAAGAGAAAAATGGGTAAAGAAGTTGTGGTCCTTATGTACAATGGAATATCACTCAGCCATGAAATCAATGTCATAAGGCTAGTAGCAGCATGATGAGTGGATTTAGGTACGACGATTCTAAGTGAAATAAGTCACACAGAAAAGGACACTTCTCATAAGGTATCACTGATAGAGGGAATGTAAAAACCGTTACACTTGAACTGAATTACAAAACAGAACAGAGTCACACATGCAGAAAACACACTATGGCTGCTTAACGGGAAAGGTGAGGTGGGGTGATACATAAAACAAGGGTATCAAATTAGCTCAGATACCGTTCCATAAACCCAATATGTAATAGACAAGACCTACTCCTTGCTCAGAGAACTGGACTCAACACGCCCTATTCACCGCAGAAAATTATATCTGACTAGTAATAATCGTAAACCCTATGTATTGATATCTCTCTGTTAGTGTGTCAAGTGGGTGTAAAGTGGCATAAACACAGCAGTGAAAAGCAGCTAAATCCCATTATGAAAATAAATTACTTTGAAAAACCCATGAAACAAAGACAGTGAACGAGAGAGGAATTCTTACACAATGCGTTCAGGGGCTGTGATGCAACCTGGATTGACCATATCTAGACCCACAGCTGGATGAGACATAAGGGTGGACACTCTTGGGGCTGAGAGGTTTGGTGAGGTTGGGTGAGCAAACGCAGACCCTTTAAAGTAATACTGCATGGTACCCATCGCATGGGTCCCAAATCTCCAGCTTCAAGGGCATCTTCCTACATCAAAACATGCATGAGAAACCCAGAAGATGGTACACAGTGTGATGGGGAAAGGTTTCTAAAACGCACCTCATTTCTCATCGCCTTGTGCCCGGGTTCGCCATTCCAGCCGCTTTACTAGCAAGCTCCCTACTTGGAGCATCAGCACCTTTAACCTCCTGTTCCGTACAGGTTGCAATTTGTCCTGAGGATAAACGGGAAGACGTGGAACCAACGAGAGACTAGCTCTTGGTGTTGGGACAGGCACAGGTCACTCTATTTTCCCATCAGAAAGAAGAATTAACCACAGGCTCAGCCTGCCCCCCGGAACCAGAACAGGGCCTGAAGCCATTCTGCGATTTTGCGGCCAGCTCCCATAAAAACGAGTTGTAAAATGGAGGTTCAGGGCACTGCAATTCACAAACCTGCAGAGTTATAAATGATAACTCTCGTCCACAAATATATTGAGGGAAGGCAAAGAAGAGGATTTGAAATCAAGGCAGAATTGCAGGAAAGAGATTTCAGGAGGTAGATTCGAATCGCATTTAAAGCACATGAAAAGCGGCAAAACGTTGACAATGATGCCCTTGGCCAAAAAGGGCGTATGCGTTTTTTCCTGAATATATTCAGGAAAAAACGCATACGCCCTTTTTGGCCAACCAAGCAACCTGGAAAGGCAAATCAGCGCTACAAACAAGTCTCGCTTCCCATCGGTCAAAAGGGCCATGCTGAAAAAAGTGTCAAAACCAGAAATGCAGGACAGGCCATGGAGAAATGGGAGCCTTGCTACACTGATGGGCGGGATGTAAATTGCCAACAGCCACTCTGGAGAAGTGTACGGTGAGTCCTGAAACATCTAAAAAACACAGCTTAGAGAGCATAGGGCACTTCCACTCATGGGGGTATGAATTGGGAAAATGAAAAATCAGCAAGACACAAGCACCCCAAAGTTTAGGGCTGCTCTGTTGACAAGGACCTCCACTTCATTCCACCTTAAATATCCCAGGAAAGAGAAAAATGGATAAAGAAGTTGTGGTCCTTATGTACAATGGAATATCACTCAGCCATGAAATCAATGTCATAAGGCTAGTAGCAGCATGATGAGTGGATTAAGGTACGACGATTCTAAGTGAAATAAGTCACACAGAAAAGGACACTTCTCATAAGGTATCACTGATAGAGGGAATGTAAAAACCGTTACACTTGAACTGAATTACAAAACAGAACAGAGTCACACATGCAGAAAACACACTATGGCTGCTTAACGGAAGGGTGAGGTGGAGTGATACATAAAACAAGGGTTTCAAATTAGCTCAGATACCGTTCCATAAACCCAATATGTAATAGACAAGACCTACTCCTTGCTCAGAGAACTGGACTCAACACGCCCTATTCACCGCACAAGAATATATCTGACTAGTAATAATCGTAAAGCCTATGTATTGATATCTCTCTGTTAGTGTGTCAAGTGGGTGTAAAGCGGCATAAACACAGCAGTGAAAAGCAGCTAAATCCCATTATGAAAATAAATTACTTTGAAAAACCCATGAAACAAAGACAGTGAACGAGAGAGGAATTCTTACACAATGCGTTCAGGGGCTGTGATGCAACCTGGATTGACCATATCTAGACCCACAGCTGGATGAGACATAAGGGTGGACACTCTTGGGGCTGAGAGGTTTGGTGAGGTTGGGTGAGCAAACGCAGACCCTTTAAAGTAATACTGCATGGTACCCATCGCATGGGTCCCAAATCTCCAGGTTCAAGGGCATCTTCCTACATCAAAAACATGCATGAGAAACCCAGAAGATGGTACACCGTGTGATGGGGAAAGGTTTCTAAAACGCACCTCATTTCTCATCTCCTTGTGCCCGGGTTCGCCATTCCAGCCGCTTTACTAGCAAGCTCCCTACTTGGAGCATCAGCACCTTTAACCTCCTGTTCCGTACAGGTTGCAATTTGTCCTGAGGATAAACGGGAAGACGTGGAACCAACGAGAGACTAGCTCTTGGTGTTGGGACAGGCACAGGTCACTCTATTTTCCCATCAGAAAGAAGAATTAACCACAGGCTCAGCCTGCCCCCCGGAACCAGAACAGGGCCTGAAGCCATTCTGTGATTTTGCGGCCAGCTCCCATAAAAACGAGTTGTAAAATGGAGGTTCAGGGCACTGCAATTCACAAACCTGCAGTTATAAATGATAACTCTCGTCCACAAATATATTGAGGGAAGGCAACGAAGAGGATTTGAAATCAAGGCAGAATTGCAGGAAACAGATTTCAGGAAGTAGATTCGAATCGCATTTAAAGCACATGAAAAGCGGCAAAACATTGACAATGATGCCCTTGGCCAAAAAGGGCGTATGCGTTTTTTCCTGAATATATTCAGGAAAAAACGCATACGCCCTTTTTGGCCAACCAAGCAACCTGGAAAGGCAAATCAGCGCTACAAACAAGTCTCGCTTCCCATCGGTCAAAAGGGCCATGCTGAAAAAAGTGTCAAAACCAGAAATGCAGGACAGGCCATGGAGAAATGGGAGCCTTGCTACACTGATGGGCGGGATGTAAATTGCCAACAGCCACTCTGGAGAAGTGTACGGTGAGTCCTGAAACATCTGAAAAACACAGCTTAGAGAGCATAGGGCACTTCCACTCATGGGGGTATGAATTGGGAAAATGAAAAATCAGCAAGACACAAGCACCCCAAAGTTGAGGGCTGCTCTGTTGACAAGGACCTCCACTTCATTCCACCTTAAATATCCCAGGAAAGAGAAAAATGGGTAAAGAAGTTGTGGTCCTTATGTACAATGGAATATCACTCAGCCATGAAATCAATGTCATAAGGCTAGTAGCAGCATGATGAGTGGATTTAGGTACGACGATTCTAAGTGAAATAAGTCACACAGAAAAGGACACTTCTCATAAGGTATCACTGATAGAGGGAATGTAAAAACCGTTACACTTGAACTGAATTACAAAACAGAACAGAGTCACACATGCAGAAAACACACTATGGCTGCTTAACGGGAAAGGTGAGGTGGGGTGATACATAAAACAAGGGTATCAAATTAGCTCAGATACCATTCCATAAACCCAATATGTAATAGACAAGACCTACTCCTTGCTCAGAGAACTGGACTCAACACGCCCTATTCACCGCACAAGAATATATCTAACTAATAATAATCGTAAAACCTATGTATTGATATCTCTCTGTTAGTGTGTCAAGTGGGTGTAAAGCGGCATAAACACAGCAGTGAAAAGCAGCTAAACCCCATTATAAAAATAAATTACTTTGAAACACCCATGAAACAAAGACAGTGAAAGAGAGAGAAATTCTTACACAATGCGTTCAGGGGCTGTGATGCAACCTGGATTGACCATATCTAGACTGACAGCTAGATCAGACATAAGGGTGGACACTCTTGGGGCTGAGAGGTTTGCTGAGGTTGGGTGAGCAAACGCAGACCCTTTAAAGTAATACTGCATGGTACCCATCGCATGGGTCCCAAATCTCCAGGTTCAAGGGCATCTTCCTACATCGAAAACATGCATGAGAAACCCAGAAGATGGTACACCGTGTGATGGGGAAAGGTTTCTAAAACGCACCTCATTTCTCATCGCCTTGTGCCCGGGTTCGCCATTCCAGCCACTTTACTAGCAAGCTCCCTACTTGGAGCATCAGCACCTTTAACCTCCTGTTCCGTACAGGTTGCAATTTGTCCTGAGGATAAACGGGAAGACGTGGAACCAACGAGAGACTAGCTCTTGGTGTTGGGACAGGCACAGGTCACTCTATTTTCCCATCAGAAAGAAGAATTAACCACAGGCTCAGCCTGCCCCCCAGAACCAGAACAGGGCCTGAAGCCATTCTGCGATTTTGCGGCCAGCTCCCATAAAAACGAGTTGTAAAATGGAGGTTCAGGGCACTGCAATTCACAAACCTGCAGAGTTATTAATGATAACTCTCGTCCACAAATATATTGAGGGAAGGCAAAGAAGAGGATTTGAAATCAAGGCAGAATTGCAGGAAACAGATTTCAGGAGGTAGATACGAATCGCCTTTAAAGCACATGAAAAGCGGCAAAACGTTGACAATGATGCCCTTGGCCAAAAAGGGCGTATGCGTTTTTTCCTGAATATATTCAGGAAAAAACGCATACGCCCTTTTTGGCCAACCAAGCAACCTGGAAAGGCAAATCAGCGCTACAAAGAAGTCTCGCTTCCCATCGGTCAAAAGGGCCATGCTGAAAAAAGTGTCAAAACCAGAAATGCAGGACAGGCCATGGAGAAATGGGAGCCTTGCTACACTGATGGGCGGGATGTAAATTGCCAACAGCCACTCTGGAGAAGTGTACGGTGAGTCCTGAAACATCTAAAAAACACAGCTTAGAGAGCATAGGGCACTTCCACTCATGGGGGTATGAATTGGGAAAATGAAAAATCAGCAAGACACAAGCACCCCAAAGTTTAGGGCTGCTCTGTTGACAAGGACCTCCACTTCATTCCACCTTAAATATCCCAGGAAAGAGAAAAATGGGTAAAGAAGTTGTGGTCCTTATGTACAATGGAATATCACTCAGCCATGAAATCAATGTCATAAGGCTAGTAGCAGCATGATGAGTGGATTTAGGTACGACGATTCTAAGTGAAATAAGTCACACAGAAAAGGACACTTCTCATAAGGTATCACTGATAGAGGGAATGTAAAAACCGTTACACTTGAACTGAATTACAAAACAGAACAGAGTCACACATGCAGAAAACACACTATGGCTGCTTAACGGGAAAGGTGAGGTGGGGTGATACATAAAACAAGGGTATCAAATTAGCTCAGATACCATTCCATAAACCCAATATGTAATAGACAAGACCTACTCCTTGCTCAGAGAACTGGACTCAACACGCCCTATTCACCGCACAAGAATATATCTAACTAATAATAATCGTAAAGCCTATGTATTGATATCTCTCTGTTAGTGTGTCAAGTGGGTGTAAAGCGGCATAAACACAGCAGTGAAAAGCAGCTAAACCCCATTATAAAAATAAATTACTTTGAAACACCCATGAAACAAAGACAGTGAAAGAGAGAGAAATTCTTACACAATGCGTTCAGGGGCTGTGATGCAACCTGGATTGACCATATCTAGACTCACAGCTGGATCAGACATAAGGGTGGACACTCTTGGGGCTGAGAGGTTTGGTGAGGTTGGGTGAGCAAACGCAGACCCTTTAAAGTAATACTGCATGGTACCCATCGCATGGGTCCCAAATCTCCAGGTTCAAGGGCATCTTCCTACATCGAAAACATGCATGAGAAACCCAGAAGATGGTACACCGTGTGATGGGGAAACGTTTCTAAAACGCACCTCATTTCTCATCTCCTTGTGCCCGGGTTCGCCATTCCAGCCACTTTACTAGCAAGCTCCCTACTTGAGCATCAGCACCTTTAACCTCCTGTTCCGTACAGGTTGCAATTTGTCCTGAGGATAAACGGGAAGACGTGGAACCAACGAGAGACTAGCTCTTGGTGTTGGGACAGGCACAGGTCACTCTATTTTCCCATCAGAAAGAAGAATTAACCACAGGCTCAGCCTGCCCCCCGGAACCAGAACAGGGCCTGAAGCCATTCTGCGATTTTGCCGCCAGCTCCCATAAAAACGAGTTGTAAAATGGAAGTTCAGGGCACTGCAATTCACAAACCTGCAGTTATAAATGATAACTCTCGTCCACAAATATATTGAGGGAAGGCAAAGAAGAGGATTTGAAATCAAGGCAGAATTGCAGGAAACAGATTTCAGGAGGTAGATACGAATCGCCTATAAAGCACATGAAAAGCGGCAAAACGTTGACAATGATGCCCTTGGCCAAAAAGGGCGTATGCGTTTTTTCCTGAATATATTCAGGAAAAAACGCATACGCCCTTTTTGGCCAACCAAGCCACCTGGAAAGGCAAATCGGCGCTACAAAGAAGTCTCGCTTCCCATCGGTCAAAAGGGCCATGCTGAAAAAAGTGTCAAAACCAGAAATGCAGGACAGGCCATGGAGAAATGGGAGCCTTGCTACACTGATGGGCGGGATGTAAATTGCCAACAGCCACTCTGGAGAAGTGTACGGTGAGTCCTGAAACATCTAAAAAACAGAGCTTAGAGAGCATAGGGCACTTCCACTCATGGGGGTATGAATTGGGAAAATGAAAAATCAGCAAGACACAAGCACCCCAAAGTTGAGGGCTGCTCTGTTGACAAGGACCTCCACTTCATTCCACCTTAAATATCCCAGGAAAGAGAAAAATGGGTAAAGAAGTTGTGGTCCTTATGTACAATGGAATATCACTCAGCCATGAAATCAATGTCATAAGGCTAGTAGCAGCATGATGAGTGGATTAAGGTACGACGATTCTAAGTGAAATAAGTCACACAGAAAAGGACACTTCTCATAAGGTATCACTGATAGAGGGAATGTAAAAACCGTTACACTTGAACTGAATTACAAAACAGAACAGAGTCACACATGCAGAAAACACACTATGGCTGCTTAACGGGAAAGGTGAGGTGGGGTGATACATAAAACAAGGGTTTCAAATTAGCTCAGATACCGTTCCATAAACCCAATATGTAATAGACAAGACCTACTCCTTGCTCAGAGAACTGGACTCAACACGCCCTATTCACCGCACAAGAATATATCTGACTAGTAATAATCGTAAAGCCTATGTATTGATATCTCTCTGTTAGTGTGTCAAGTGGGTGTAAAGCGGCATAAACACAGCAGTGAAAAGCAGCTAAATCCCATTATGAAAATAAATTACTTTGAAAAACCCATGAAACAAAGACAGTGAACGAGAGAGGAATTCTTACACAATGCGTTCAGGGGCTGTGATGCAACCTGGATTGACCATATCTAGACCCACAGCTGGATGAGACATAAGGGTGGACACTCTTGGGGCTGAGAGGTTTGGTGAGGTTGGGTGAGCAAACGCAGACCCTTTAAAGTAATACTGCATGGTACCCATCGCATGGGTCCCAAATCTCCAGCTTCAAGGGCATCTTCCTACATCAAAAACATGCATGAGAAACCCAGAAGATGGTACACCGTGTGATGGGGAAAGGTTTCTAAAACGCACCTCATTTCTCATCTCCTTGTGCCCGGGTTCGCCATTCCAGCCGCTTTACTAGCAAGCTCCCTACTTGGAGCATCAGCACCTTTAACCTCCTGTTCCGTACAGGTTGCAATTTGTCCTGAGGATAAACGGGAAGACGTGGAACCAACGAGAGACTAGCTCTTGGTGTTGGGACAGGCACAGGTCACTCTATTTTCCCATCAGAAAGAAGAATTAACCACAGGCTCAGCCTGCCCCCCGGAACCAGAACAGGGCCTGAATCCATTCTGTGATTTTGCGGCCAGCTCCCATAAAAACGAGTTGTAAAATGGAGGTTCAGGGCACTGCAATTCACAAACTTGCAGTTATAAATGATAACTCTCGTCCACAAATATATTGAGGGAAGGCAACGAAGAGGATTTGAAATCAAGGCAGAATTGCAGGAAACAGATTTCAGGAAGTAGATTCGAATCGCATTTAAAGCACATGAAAAGCGGCAAAACGTTGACAATGATGCCCTTGGCCAAAAAGGGCGTATGCGTTTTTTCCTGAATATATTCAGGAAAAAACCCATACGCCCTTTTTGGCAAACCAAGCAACCTGGAAAGGCAAATCAGCGCTACAAACGAGTCTCGCTTCCCATCGGTCAAAAGGGCCATGCTGAAAAAAGTGTCAAAACCAGAAATGCAGGACAGGCCATGGAGAAATGGGAGCCTTGCTACACTGATGGGTGGGATGTAAATTGCCAACAGCCACTCTGGAGAAGTGTACGGTGAGTCCTGAAACATCTAAAAAACACAGCTTAGAGAGCATAGGGCACTTCCACTCATGGGGGTATGAATTGGGAAAATGAAAAATCAGCAAGACACAAGCACCCCAAAGTTTAGGGCTGCTCTGTTGACAAGGACCTCCACTTCATTCCACCTTAAATATCCCAGGAAAGAGAAAAATGGGTAAAGAAGTTGTGGTCCTTATGTACAATGGAATATCACTCAGCCATGAAATCAATGTCATAAGGCTAGTAGCAGCATGATGAGTGGATTTAGGTACGACGATTCTAAGTGAAATAAGTCACACAGAAAAGGACACTTCTCATAAGGTATCACTGATAGAGGGAATGTAAAAACCGTTACACTTGAACTGAATTACAAAACAGAACAGAGTCACACATGCAGAAAACACACTATGGCTGCTTAACGGGAAAGGTGAGGTGGGGTGATACATAAAACAAGGGTATCAAATTAGCTCAGATACCATTCCATAAACCCAATATGTAATAGACAAGACCTACTCCTTGCTCAGAGAACTGGACTCAACACGCCCTATTCACCGCACAAGAATATATCTGACTAGTAATAATCGTAAAGCCTATGTATTGATATCTCTCTGTTAGTGTGTCAAGTGGGTGTAAAGCGGCATAAACACAGCAGTGAAAAGCAGCTAAATCCCATTATGAAAATAAATTACTTTGAAAAACCCATGAAACAAAGACAGTGAACGAGAGAGGAATTCTTACACAATGCGTTCAGGGGTTGTGATGCAACCTGGATTGACCATATCTAGACCCACAGCTGGATGAGACATAAGGGTGGACACTCTTGGGGCTGAGAGGTTTGGTGAGGTTGGGTGAGCAAACGCAGACCCTTTAAAGTAATACTGCATGGTACCCATCGCATGGGTCCCAAATCTCCAGGTTCAAGGGCATCTTCCTACATCAAAAACATGCATGAGAAACCCAGAAGATGGTACACCGTGTGATGGGGAAAGGTTTCTAAAACGCACCTCATTTCTCATCTCCTTGTGCCCGGGTTCGCCATTCCAGCCGCTTTACTAGCAAGCTCCCTACTTGGAGCATCAGCACCTTTAACCTCCTGTTCCGTACAGGTTGCAATTTGTCCTGAGGATAAACGGGAAGACGTGGAACCAACGAGAGACTAGCTCTTGGTGTTGGGACAGGCACAGGTCACTCTATTTTCCCATCAGAAAGAAGAATTAACCACAGGTTGAGCCTGCCCCCCGGAACCAGAACAGGGCCTGAAGCCATTCTGTGATTTTGCGGCCAGCTCCCATAAAAACGAGTTGTAAAATGGAGGTTCAGGGCACTGCAATTCACAAACTTGCAGTTATAAATGATAACTTTCGTCCACAAATATATTGAGGGAAGGCAACGAAGAGGATTTGAAATCAAGGCAGAATTGCAGGAAACAGATTTCAGGAAGTAGATTCGAATCGCATTTAAAGCACATGAAAAGCGGCAAAACGTTGACAATGATGCCTTTGGCCAAAAAGGGCGTATGCGTTTTTTCCTGAATATATTCAGGAAAAAACGCATACGCCCTTTTTGGCCAACCAAGCAACCTGGAAAGGCAAATCAGCGCTACAAACAAGTCTCGCTTCCCATCGGTCAAAAGGGCCATGCTGAAAAAAGTGTCAAAACCAGAAATGCAGGACAGGCCATGGAGAAATGGGAGCCTTGCTACACTGATGGGCAGGATGTAAATTGCCAACAGCCACTCTGGAGAAGTGTACGGTGAGTCCTGAAACATCTGAAAAACACAGCTTAGAGAGCATAGGGCACTTCCACTCATGGGGGTATGAATTGGGAGAATGAAAAATCAGCAAGACACAAGCACCCCAAAGTTTAGGGCTGCTCTGTTGACAAGGACCTCCACTTCATTCCACCTTAAATATCCCAGGAAAGAGAAAAATGGGTAAAGAAGTTGTGGTCCTTATGTACAATGGAATATCACTCAGCCATGAAATCAATGTCATAAGGCTAGTAGCAGCATGATGAGTGGATTTAGGTACGACGATTCTAAGTGAAATAAGTCACACAGAAAAGGACACTTCTCATAAGGTATCACTGATAGAGGGAATGTAAAAACCGTTACACTTGAACTGAATTACAAAACAGAACAGAGTCACACATGCAGAAAACACACTATGGCTGCTTAACTGGAAAGGTGAGGTGGGGTGATACATAAAACAAGGGTATCAAATTAGCTCAGATACCATTCCATAAACCCAATATGTAATAGACAAGACCTACTCCTTGCTCAGAGAACTGGACTCAACACGCCCTATTCAACGCACAAGAATATATCTAACTAATAATAATCGTAAAACCTATGTATTGATATCTCTCTGTTAGTGTGTCAAGTGGGTGTAAAGCGGCATAAACACAGCAGTGAAAAGCAGCTAAACCCCATTATAAAAATAAATTACTTTGAAACACCCATGAAACAAAGACAGTGAAAGAGAGAGAAATTCTTACACAATGCGTTCAGGGGCTGTGATGCAACCTGGATTGACCATATCTAGACTGACAGCTGGATCAGACATAAGGGTGGACACTCTTGGGGCTGAGAGGTTTGCTGAGGTTGGGTGAGCAAACGCAGACCCTTTAAAGTAATACTGCATGGTACCCATCGCATGGGTCCCAAATCTCCAGGTTCAAGGGCATCTTCCTACATCGAAAACATGCATGAGAAACCCAGAAGATGGTACACCGTGTGATGGGGAAAGGTTTCTAAAACGCACCTCATTTCTCATCGCCTTGTGCCCGGGTTCGCCATTCCAGCCGCTTTACTAGCAAGCTCCCTACTTGGAGCATCAGCACCTTTAACCTCCTGTTCCGTACAGGTTGCAATTTGTCCTGAGGATAAACGGGAAGACGTGGAACCAACGAGAGACTAGCTCTTGGTGTTGAGACAGGCACAGGTCACTCTATTTTCCCATCAGAAAGAAGAATTAACCACAGGCTCAGCCTGCCCCCCGGAACCAGAACAGGGCCTGAAGCCATTCTGCGATTTTGCGGCCAGCTCCCATAAAAACGAGTTGTAAAATGGAGGTTCAGGGCACTGCAATTCACAAACCTGCAGTTATAAATGATAACTCTCGTCCACAAATATATTGAGGGAAGGCAAAGAAGAGGATTTGAAATCAAGGCAGAATTGCAGGAAAGAGATTTCAAGAGGTAGATTCGAATTGCATTTAAAGCACATGAAAAGCGGCAAATCGTTGACAATGATGCCCTTGGCCAAAAAGGGCGTATGCGTTTTTTCCTGAATATATTCAGGAAAAAACGCATACGCCATTTTGGCCAACCAAGCAACCTGGAAAGGCAAATCAGCGCTACAAACAAGTCTCGCTTCCCATCGGTCAAAAGGGCCATGCTGAAAAAAGTGTCAAAACCAGAAATGCAGGACAGGCCATGGAGAAATGGGAGCCTTGCTACACTGATGGGCGGGATGTAAATTGCCAACAGCCACTCTGGAGAAGTGTACAGTGTGTCCTGAAACATCTAAAAAACACAGCTTAGAGAGCATAGGGCACTTCCACTCATGGGGGTATGAATTGGGAAAATGAAAAATCAGCAAGACACAAGCACCCCAAAGTTGAGGGCTGCTGTGTTGACAAGGACCTCCACTTCATTCCACCTTAAATATCCCAGGAAAGAGAAAAATGGGTAAAGAAGTTGTGGTCCTTATGTACAATGGAATATCACTCAGCCATGAAATCAATGTCATAAGGCTAGTAGCAGCATGATGAGTGGATTTAGGTACGACGATTCTAAGTGAAATAAGTCACACAGAAAAGGACACTTCTCATAAGGTATCACTGATAGAGGGAATGTAAAAACTGTTACACTTGAACTGAATTACAAAACAGAACAGAGTCACACATGCAGAAAACACACTATGGCTGCTTAACGGGAAAGGTGAGGTGGGGTGATACATAAAACAAGGGTTTCAAATTAGCTCAGATACCGTTCCATAAACCCAATATGTAATAGACAAGACCTACTCCTTGCTCAGAGAACTGGACTCAACACGCCCTATTCACCGCACAAGAATATATCTGACTAGTAATAATCGTAAAACCTATGTATTGATATCTCTCTGTTAGTGTGTCAAGTGGGTGTAAAGCGGCATAAACACAGCAGTGAAAAGCAGCTAAACCTCATTATAATAATAAATTACTTTTAAAAACCCATGAAACAAAGACAGTGAAAGAGAGAGAAATTCTTACACAATGCGTTCAGGGGCTGTGATGCAACCTGGATTGACCATATCTAGACTCACAGCTGGATCAGACATAAGGGTGGACACTCTTGGGGCTGAGAGGTTTGGTGAGGTTGGGTGAGCAAACGCAGACCCTTTAAAGTAATACTGCATGGTACCCATCGCATGGGTCCCAAATCTCCAGGTTCAAGGGCATCTTCCTACATCAAAAACATGCATGAGAAACCCAGAAGATGGTACACCGTGTGATGGGGAAAGGTTTCTAAAACGCACCTCATTTCTCATCGCCTTGTGCCCGGGTTCGCCATTCCAGCCACTTTACTAGCAAGCTCCCTACTTGGAGCATCAGCACCTTTAACCTCCTGTTCCGTACAGGTTGCAATTTGTCCTGAGGATAAACGGGAAGACGTGGAACCAACGAGAGACTAGCTCTTGGTGTTGGGACAGGCACAGGTCACTCTATTTTCCCATCAGAAAGAAGAATTAACCACAGGCTCAGCCTGCCCCCCGGAACCAGAACAGGGCCTGAAGCCATTCTGCGATTTTGCCGCCAGCTCCCATAAAAACGAGTTGTAAAATGGAGGTTCAGGGCACTGCAATTCACAAACCTGCAGTTATAAATGATAACTCTCGTCCACAAATATATTGAGGGAAGGCAAAGAAGAGGATTTGAAATCAAGGCAGAATTGCAGGAAAGAGATTTCAGGAGGTAGATTCGAATTGCATTTAAAGCACATGAAAAGCGGCAAATCGTTGACAATGATGCCCTTGGCCAAAAAGGGCGTATGCGTTTTTTCCTGAATATATTCAGGAAAAAACGCATACGCCCTTTTTGGCCAACCAAGCAACCTGGAAAGGCAAATCAGCGCTACAAACAAGTCTCGCTTCCCATCGGTCAAAAGGGCCATGCTGAAAAAAGTGTCAAAACCAGAAATGCAGGACAGGCCATGGAGAAATGGGAGCCTTGCTACACTGATGGGCGGGATGTAAATTGCCAAGAGCCACTCTGGAGAAGTGTCCGGTGAGTCCTGAAACATCTGAAAAACACAGCTTAGAGAGCATAGGGCACTTCCACTCATGGGGGTATAAATTGGGAAAATGAAAAATCAGCAAGACACAAGCACCCCAAAGTTTAGGGCTGCTCTGTTGACAGGACCTCCACTTCATTCCACCTTCAATATCCCAGGAAAGAGAAAAATGGATAAAGAAGTTGTGGTCCTTATGTACAATGGAATATCACTCAGCCATGAAATCAATGTCATAAGGCTAGTAGCAGCATGATGAGTGGATTAAGGTACGACGATTCTAAGTGAAATAAGACACACAGAAAAGGACACTTCTCATAAGGTATCACTGATAGAGGGAATGTAAAAACCGTTACACTTGAACTGAATTACAAAACAGAACAGAGTCACACATGCAGAAAACACACTATGGCTGCTTAACGGGAAAGGTGAGGTGGGGTGATACATAAAACAAGGGTTTCAAATTAGCTCAGATACCGTTCCATAAACCCAATATGTAATAGACAAGACCTACTCCTTGCTCAGAGAACTGGACTCAACACGCCCTATTCACCGCACAAGAATATATCTGACTAGTAATAATCGTAAAGCCTATGTATTGATATCTCTCTGTTAGTGTGTCAAGTGGGTGTAAAGCGGCATAAACACAGCAGTGAAAAGCAGCTAAATCCCATTATGAAAATAAATTACTTTGTAAAACCCATGAAACAACGACAGTGAAAGAGATAGAAATTCTTACACAATGCGTTCAGGGGTTGTGATGCAACCTGGATTGACCATATCTAGACCCACAGCTGGATGAGACATAAGGGTGGACACTCTTGGGGCTGAGAGGTTTGGTGAGGTTGGGTGAGCAAACGCAGACCCTTTAAAGTAATACTGCATGGTACCCATCGCATGGGTCCCAAATCTCCAGGTTCAAGGGCATCTTCCTACATCAAAAACATGCATGAGAAACCCAGAAGATGGTACACCGTGTGATGGGGAAAGGTTTCTAAAACGCACCTCATTTCTCATCTCCTTGTGCCCGGGTTCGCCATTCCAGCCGCTTTACTAGCAAGCTCCCTACTTGGAGCATCAGCACCTTTAACCTCCTGTTCCGTACAGGTTGCAATTTGTCCTGAGGATAAACGGGAAGACGTGGAACCAACGAGAGACTAGCTCTTGGTGTTGGGACAGGCACAGGTCACTCTATTTTCCCATCAGAAAGAAGAATTAACCACAGGTTGAGCCTGCCCCCCGGAACCAGAACAGGGCCTGAAGCCATTCTGTGATTTTGCGGCCAGCTCCCATAAAAACGAGTTGTAAAATGGAGGTTCAGGGCACTGCAATTCACAAACCTGCAGTTATAAATGATAACTTTCGTCCACAAATATATTGAGGGAAGGCAACGAAGAGGATTTGAAATCAAGGCAGAATTGCAGGAAACAGATTTCAGGAAGTAGATTCGAATCGCATTTAAAGCACATGAAAAGCGGCAAAACGTTGACAATGATGCCTTTGGCCAAAAAGGGCGTATGCGTTTTTTCCTGAATATATTCAGGAAAAAACGCATACGCCCTTTTTGGCCAACCAAGCAACCTGGAAAGGCAAATCAGCGCTACAAACAAGTCTCGCTTCCCATCGGTCAAAAGGGCCATGCTGAAAAAAGTGTCAAAACCAGAAATGCAGGACAGGCCATGGAGAAATGGGAGCCTTGCTACACTGATGGGCAGGATGTAAATTGCCAACAGCCACTCTGGAGAAGTGTACGGTGAGTCCTGAAACATCTGAAAAACACAGCTTAGAGAGCATAGGGCACTTCCACTCATGGGGGTATGAATTGGGAGAATGAAAAATCAGCAAGACACAAGCACCCCAAAGTTTAGGGCTGCTCTGTTGACAAGGACCTCCACTTCATTCCACCTTAAATATCCCAGGAAAGAGAAAAATGGGTAAAGAAGTTGTGGTCCTTATGTACAATGGAATATCACTCAGCCATGAAATCAATGTCATAAGGCTAGTAGCAGCATGATGAGTGGATTTAGGTACGACGATTCTAAGTGAAATAAGTCACACAGAAAAGGACACTTCTCATAAGGTATCACTGATAGAGGGAATGTAAAAACCGTTACACTTGAACTGAATTACAAAACAGAACAGAGTCACACATGCAGAAAACACACTATGGCTGCTTAACGGGAAAGGTGAGGTGGGGTGATACATAAAACAAGGGTATCAAATTAGCTCAGATACCATTCCATAAACCCAATATGTAATAGACAAGACCTACTCCTTGCTCAGAGAACTGGACTCAACACGCCCTATTCAACGCACAAGAATATATCTAACTAATAATAATCGTAAAACCTATGTATTGATATCTCTCTGTTAGTGTGTCAAGTGGGTGTAAAGCGGCATAAACACAGCAGTGAAAAGCAGCTAAACCCCATTATAAAAATAAATTACTTTGAAACACCCATGAAACAAAGACAGTGAAAGAGAGAGAAATTCTTACACAATGCGTTCAGGGGCTGTGATGCAACCTGGATTGACCATATCTAGACTGACAGCTGGATCAGACATAAGGGTGGACACTCTTGGGGCTGAGAGGTTTGCTGAGGTTGGGTGAGCAAACGCAGACCCTTTAAAGTAATACTGCATGGTACCCATCGCATGGGTCCCAAATCTCCAGGTTCAAGGGCATCTTCCTACATCGAAAACATGCATGAGAAACCCAGAAGATGGTACACCGTGTGATGGGGAAAGGTTTCTAAAACGCACCTCATTTCTCATCGCCTTGTGCCCGGGTTCGCCATTCCAGCCGCTTTACTAGCAAGCTCCCTACTTGGAGCATCAGCACCTTTAACCTCCTGTTCCGTACAGGTTGCAATTTGTCCTGAGGATAAACGGGAAGACGTGGAACCAACGAGAGACTAGCTCTTGGTGTTGAGACAGGCACAGGTCACTCTATTTTCCCATCAGAAAGAAGAATTAACCACAGGCTCAGCCTGCCCCCCGGAACCAGAACAGGGCCTGAAGCCATTCTGCGATTTTGCGGCCAGCTCCCATAAAAACGAGTTGTAAAATGGAGGTTCAGGGCACTGCAATTCACAAACCTGCAGTTATAAATGATAACTCTCGTCCACAAATATATTGAGGGAAGGCAAAGAAGAGGATTTGAAATCAAGGCAGAATTGCAGGAAAGAGATTTCAAGAGGTAGATTCGAATTGCATTTAAAGCACATGAAAAGCGGCAAATCGTTGACAATGATGCCCTTGGCCAAAAAGGGCGTATGCGTTTTTTCCTGAATATATTCAGGAAAAAACGCATACGCCATTTTGGCCAACCAAGCAACCTGGAAAGGCAAATCAGCGCTACAAACAAGTCTCGCTTCCCATCGGTCAAAAGGGCCATGCTGAAAAAAGTGTCAAAACCAGAAATGCAGGACAGGCCATGGAGAAATGGGAGCCTTGCTACACTGATGGGCGGGATGTAAATTGCCAACAGCCACTCTGGAGAAGTGTACAGTGTGTCCTGAAACATCTAAAAAACACAGCTTAGAGAGCATAGGGCACTTCCACTCATGGGGGTATGAATTGGGAAAATGAAAAATCAGCAAGACACAAGCACCCCAAAGTTTAGGGCTGCTCTGTTGACAAGGACCTCCACTTCATTCCACCTTAAATATCCCAGGAAAGAGAAAAATGGGTAAAGAAGTTGTGGTCCTTATGTACAATGGAATATCACTCAGCCATGAAATCAATGTCATAAGGCCAATAGCAGCATGATGAGTGGATTTAGGTACGACGATTCTAAGTGAAATAAGTCACACAGAAAAGGACACTTCTCATAAGGTATCACTGATAGAGGGAGTGTAAAAACTGTTACACTTGAACTGAATTACAAAACAGAACAGAGTCACACATGCAGAAAACACACTATGGCTGCTTAACGGGAAAGGTGAGGTGGGGTGATACATAAAACAAGGGTTTCAAATTAGCTCAGATACCGTTCCATAAACCCAATATGTAATAGACAAGACCTACTCCTTGCTCAGAGAACTGGACTCAACACGCCCTATTCACCGCACAAGAATATATCTGACTAGTAATAATCGTAAAACCTATGTATTGATATCTCTCTGTTAGTGTGTCAAGTGGGTGTAAAGCGGCATAAACACAGCAGTGAAAAGCAGCTAAACCTCATTATAATAATAAATTACTTTTAAAAACCCATGAAACAAAGACAGTGAAAGAGAGAGGAATTCTTACACAATGCGTTCAGGGGCTGTGATGCAACCTGGATTGACCATACCTAGACACACAGCTGGATGAGACATAAGGGTGGACACTCTTGGGGCTGAGAGGTTTGGTGAGGTTGGGTGAGCAAACGCAGACCCTTTAAATTAATACTGCGTGGAACCCATCGCATGGGTCCCAAATCTCCAGGTTCAAGTGCATCTTCCTACATCGAAAACATGCATGAGAAACCCAGAAGATGGTACACCATGTGATGGGGAAAGGTTTCTAAAACGCACCTCATTTCTCATCTCCTTGTGCCCGGGTTCCCATTCCAGCCGCTTTACTAGCAATCTCCCTACTTGGAGCATAAGCACCTTTAACCTCCTGTTTCGTACAGGTTGCAATTTGTCCTAAGGATGAACGGGAACACGTGGAACCAATGAGAGACTAGCTCTTGGTTTTGGGACAGGCACAGGTCACTCTATTTTCCCATCAGGAAGAAGAATTAACCACAGGCTCAGCCTGCGCCCCGGAACAAGGACAGGGCCTGAAACCATCCTGCGCGCTTGCGGCCAGCTCCCATAAAGCGAGTTGAAAAATGGAGCTCAGGGGCAC
This sequence comes from Balaenoptera borealis, assembly GCF_965194805.1. Classification (NCBI taxonomy): domain Eukaryota; kingdom Metazoa; phylum Chordata; class Mammalia; order Artiodactyla; family Balaenopteridae; genus Balaenoptera; species Balaenoptera borealis. The sequence goes on from NW_028123997.1 coordinate 569,598, forward strand.
TGCAACTCAAAACCTGCAGAGTTATAAATGATAAGTCTCGTTCACAAATATATTGAGGGAAGGCAACGAAGAGGATTTGAAATCAAGGCAGAATTGCAGGAAACAGATTTCAGGAGGTAGATACGAATCGCTTTTAAAGCACATGAAAAGCGGCAAAACGTCGACAATGATGCCTTTGGCCAAAAAGAGCGTATGCGTTTTTTCCTGAATATATTCAGGAAAAAACGCATACGCCCTTTTTGGCCAACCAAGCAACCTGGAAAGGCAAATCAGTGCTACAAATCATTCTCGCTTCCCATCGGTCAAACGGACCATGCTGAAAAAAGTGTCAAAACCAGAAATGCAAGACAGGCCATGGAGAAATGGGAGCCTTGCTATGCTGATGGGCCGGATGTAAATTGCCAACAGCCACTCTGGAGAAGTGTACGGTGTGTCCTGAAACATCGAAAAAATATAGCTTAGAGAACATAGGGCACTTCCACTCATGGGCGTATAAATTGGGAAAATTAAAAATCAGGAAGACACAGGCACCCCAAAGTTTAGGGCTGCTCTGTTGACAAGAACCTCCACTTCATGACACCTGAAATATCCCAGGAAAGAGAAAAATGGATAAAGAAGTGGTGGTCCTTATGTACAATGGAATAACACTCAGCCATGAAATCAATGGCCTAAGGCTAGTAGCAGCATGATGAGTGGATTTAGGTACGAAGATTCTAAGTGAAATAAGTCACACAGAAAAAGACACGTATCATAAGCTATCACTTATAGAGGGAATGTAAAAACCGCTACACTTGAACTGAATTACAAAGCAGAACAGAGTCACACGTTTAGAAAACACACTATGGCTGGTTAACGGGAAAGCTGAGGTGGGGTGATGCATAAAACAAGGGTTTCAAATTATCTGAGATACCGTTCCATAAACCCAATATGTAACAGACAAGAACTACTCCTTGCTCAGAGAACAGGACTCAACACACCCTATTCACCGCAAAAGAATATATTTGATTAGTAGTAATCTTAAAACCTATGTATTGATATCTCTCTGTTAGTGTGTCAAGTGGGTTTAAAGCGGCATAAACACAGTAGTGAAAAGCAGCTAAACCCCATTATAAAAATAAATTACTTTTAAAAACCCATGATACAAAGACAGTGAAAGAGAGAGAAATTCTTACACAATTCGTTCAGGGGCTGTGATGCAACCTGGATCGACCATATCTAGACCCACAGCTGGATGAGACATAAGGGTGGACACTCTTGCGGCTGAGAGGTTTGGTGAGGTTGGATGAGCCAACGCAGACCCTTTAAAGTAATACTGCGTGACACCCATCCCATGGGTCCCAAATCTCCAGGTTCAAGGGCATCTTCCTACATCAAAAACATGCATGAGAAACCCAGAAGATGGTACACCATGTGATCGGGAAAGGTTTCTAAAATGCACCTCATTTATCATCTCCTTGTGCTCGGGTTCGCCATTCCAGCCACTTTCCTAGCAATCTCCCTACTTGGAGCATCAGCACCTTTAACCTCCTGTTCCGTACAGGTTGCAATTTGTACTGAGGATGAACGGGAAGAGGGGGAACCAATGAGAGACTAGATCTAGGTGTTGAGACAAGCACAGGTCACTCTATTTTCCCTTCAGAAAGAAGAATTAACCACAGGCTCAGCCTGCCCCCCGGAAGTAGAACAGGGCCTGAAGCAATCCTGCGCTTTTGCGGCCAACTCCCAAAAAAGCGAGTTGAAAAATGGATCTCAGGGGCACTGCAATTCACAAACCTGCAGAGTTATCAATGATAACTCTCGTCCACAAATATATTGAGGGAAGGCAACGAAGAGGATTTGAAAGCAAGGCAGAATTGCAGAAATAGACTTAAGGAGGTAGATTCGAATCGCCTTTAAAGCAAATGAAAAGCGGCAAAACGTTGACAATGATACCCTTGGCCAAAAAGTGCGTATGCGTTTTTTCCTGAATATATTCAGGAAAAAACGCATACGCCCTTTTTGGCCAACCAAGCAACCTGGAAAGGCAAATCAGCGCTACAAAGAAGTCTCGCTTCCCATCGGTCAAAAGGGCCATGCTGAAAAAAGTGTCAAAACCAGAAATGCAGGACAGGCCATGGAGAAATGGGAGCCTTGCTACACTGATGGGCGGGATGTAAATTGCCAACAGTCACTCTGGAGAAGTGTACGGTGTGTCCTGAAACATCTAAAAAACACAGCTTAGAGAGCATAGGGCATTTCCACTCATGGGCGTATAAATTGGGAAAACTAAAAATCAGCAAGACACAGGCACACCAATGTTTAGGGCTGCTCTTTTGACAAGAACCTTCTCTTCATTACACCTTAAATATCCCAGGAAATAGGAAAATGGATAACGATGTTGTGGTCCTTATGTACAATGGAATATCACTCAGCCATGAAATCAATGTCATAAGGCTATTAGCAGCATGATGAGTGGATTTATGTTCGACGATTCTAAGTGAAATAAGTCACACAGAAAAAGACACTTATCATAAGCTATCACTTATAGAGGGAATGTAAAAACCGCTACACTTGAACTGAATTACAAAGCAGAACAGAGTCACACGTTTAGAAAACACACTATGGCTGCATAACGGGAAAGGTGAGGTGGGGTGATGCATAAAACAAGGGTTTCATATTAGCTCAAATACCGATCCATAAACCCAATATGTAATAGACAAGACCTACTCCTTGCTCAGTGAAGTGGATGCAACACCCCCTATTCAACGAACAAGAATATATCTGACTAGTAAAAATCTTAAAACCTATGTATTGATTTCTCTCTGTAAGTGAATCAAGTGGCTGTAAAGGGGCATAAACACAGCAGTGAAAATCAGGTAAACCCCATTATAAAAATAAATTACTTTAAAATCCCAAAAAACAAAGACAGTGATAGAGGGAGAAATTTTTACATAATTCGTTCCGGGGCTGTGATGCAACCTGGTGTGACCATATCTAGACCCACAGCTGGATGAGAAATAAAGCTGGACACTCTTGGGGCTGAAGGTCTCTTTCCCTATTTACCAGATTGGGAACGTAGAAAGGCTGCCACCCTCTGGCCGTTACCTGCAAAAGCAGCTTTAAAACCTGTGCTAATGGTCACTTCATATGAACAAGTACTTCAGGGCTGTAAATGAAACGTGCCCTCAAAATGTCTTGAGGGAGGTAATGGCCAAAAATTTTCAAAATGTGACACTTACTTTAAGAAAACACTTTGAAGAACTAAGCTGTAATCACAGTTTGATAAATAAAAAGGGCATGCTTTAAAGCTCAATTTCAACAGATTATGGGACACATGCAAATTCAACCACAGATAGGTATCAGCTCGCACCTGTTAGAATAACCATCAGCAAGAAAACTACAAACAATAAATATTGAAGGTGTTTTGGAGAAATGCATACCCTCAATTTTAAGTGGGACGTAACCTGGAAAGAGCCACTAATGAGAACTGAATGGTGGTGCCTTTAAAACATACACACTGAGCTACCATATGATACAGCAAGCCCACTCCTTGGCCTATAACATAAGAAGATATAACTGGAAAGACACAGGCAAGCAAATGTGCATTGCAGCAGTATTACAATAGCCAAGACATGGAGGCAACCAGAAAGTCCATCAAGAGGTGCGTGGCCAAAGAAGAACTGGTACACGTACAGATGGAATATTAGCCAGGGAAAAAAATGAAACAATGCCATTTGCAGCACCATGTATGATTCTTGAGGTAATCAGGCAAATTGTACTAAGTCAGAAAGCAAAAGACACATATCCTATAATATCACTTATAGGTCTTAGCTAAAAATTGATACCAATGAAGATATTTCCACAGAGAAATGCAATCACAGATTCATTAAACAAACTTATGGTTCACCAAATGGAAAGGTGTGAGGATTGGATACATTAGGATATTGGGGTTAAGATAGATATAGAAACACATGTGAAATATGTAATCACCAAAGACCTACGTAATACCAAGACAAGACTACTCAACATCGTGTCATAACCTACATGGGAAAATGATCCAAAGAAGAATAGATATATGTTTATGTTTAAAAGAACCACATCTTTCACACCTAGAAGAAACAAAACATTTTAATTAAATTTGCTCTGACAAAAAATAAAAATTAAATTAAAAAAAGAACAAGAAGTAATGAGACATAAACTTAAGGGGCTATTTGCTGGCACATTGCATTCTAATTTACAACCAGAACATGACTTCCATTAAGGCTCTGTCATCACTAATAAAGCAGCTTTATAAGCAATGTTGAAGGTAGCTTAAAAGAAGTCTCACTAATTATTGATAGTAACAAGGAAACAAAGAAAAGTAAAAATCTCACTGCAAAAAGTATACATAGGGTAAGGATAGTAGATCAAACACTTATTAAACTTCTGTAAAGAATAAAAGACAACAGTAGTATGTTTTTTTAAAAAGAGAGGGCCCAAATAAATCTGAAATGAAAGAGATGATGTTACAACGGACACCACAGAAATACAAAGTATCCTAAGATACACACAGGGTAACTCAGGGCTCAGACTGGACAGAGCCCACTCTCCAGTCCCCTGTACATGACTTACAGGAGCCTCAGGAACTGAGGAGGGGGTCCCTGAGGAGAGGCTCAAGATAGAATATGGTAGACATTAACATGACTGCATTCATCTTAAACATGCCTGAACTACATTCACACGAGATGATTTTGTCCTGTATGTACATCGGCACCTCTAGTTGGAACTGCAGATCTTTGGCTTCAACACCTCTACTGACAATGTTAGCGTCACCTGCTGTGGACCGTCTCCTATAGGATTTCTAGAATCACAAAACATCGAAGCTTCACAGGACCCAGAGTCTGTGCAACTCCACACAGAGTCTCAGAGTCTCAACTCCACTCAGATACTCCACTCTTGGAGGGCACACACAAAGTAGTGTGCACATCAGGACCCAGGGGAAGGAGCAGTGACCCTGTAGGAGAATGACCAGAACTACCTGCTACTTTTAGAGGGTCTCCTGCAGAGGCAGGTGGTGGCTGTGGCTGTGGCTCACCGTGAGGACAACGACACTGGCAGCAGAAGTTCTGGGAAATACTCCTTGGTGTGAGCCCTCCCAGAGTCCGCCATTAGCCCCACCAAGAGCAAGGTAGGCTCCAGGGCTGGGTCGCCTCAGGCCAAACAACCAACAGGGAGGGAACCCAGCCCCATGCATCAGCAGACAAGCGGATTAAACTTTTTATTAAAGTTTTATTTAATCCGTAGACAAGCGGATTAAAGCTCTGCCCACCAAAGCAACACCCAGCTCTACCCACCACCAGTCCTTCCCATCAGGAAGCTTGCACAAGCCTCTAAGATAGACTCATCCACCGGAGAGCAGACAGCAGAAGCAAGAAGAACTACAATTCTGCAGCCTGTGGAAGGAAAACCACATTCACAGAAAGATAGACAAAATGAAAAGGCAGAGGACTTTATACCAGATCAAGGAACAAGATAAAACCCCAGAAAAAAAAACAAAATGAGGTGGAGATAGGGAACCTTCCAGAAAAAAAATTCAGAATAATGATAGTGAAGTTGAGCCAAGACCTTGGAAAAAGAAAGGAGGCAAAGATCGAGAAGATGCAAGAAATGTTTAACAAAGACCTAGAAGAATTAAGGAACAAACACCTAGAAGAATTAAAGAACAAACAAACAGAGGTGAACAATGGAATAACTGAAATGAAAAATACACTAGAAGGAATCAGTAGCAGAATAACTGTGGCAGAAGAACGGATAAGTGACCTGGAAGACAGAAAGGTGGAAATCACTGCCATGGAACAGAATAAAGAAAAAGAATGAAAATAAACGAAGACACCCCAAGAGTCCTCTGGGACAACATTAAACGCAACAACATTCGCATTATAGGGGTCCCAGAAGGAGAAGAGAGAGAGAAAGGACCCGAGAATATATTTAAAGAGATAATGGTCAAAAACTTCCCTAGCATGGGAAAAGAAATAGCCACCCAAGTCCAGAAGCACAGAGTGTCCCAGGCAGGATAAACCAAAGGAGAAAAATGACAAGACACATAGTAATCAAATTGACAAAAATTAACGACAAAGAAAAATGATTGAAAGCAGCAAGGGAAAAATGACAAATAACATACAAGGGAACTCCCATAAGGATAACAACTGATTTCTCAGCAGAAAATCTACAAGCCAGAAGGAAGTGGCATGATAAATTTAAAGTGATGAAAGGGAAGAACCTACAACCAAGAGTACTCCACCCTGCAAAGAGCTCATTCAGATTTGATGGAGAAATCAAAAGCCTTACAGACAAGCAAAAGCTAAGAGAATTCAGCACCATGAAACCAGCTCTACACCAAATGCTAAAGGAACTTCTCTAAGTGGGAAACACAAGAGAAGAAAAGGACCCACCAAGACAAACCCATAACAATTAAGAAAATAGTAGTAGGAACATACATATCGATAATTACCTTAAACGTGAATGCACTACATGTTCCAACCAAAAGACACAGGCTCGCTGAATGGATACAAAAACAAGACCCATATATATGCTGTCTACAAGAGATCCATTTCAGACCTAGGGACACATACAGACTCAAAGTGAGGCGATGGAAAAATATATTCTATGCAAATGAAAATCAAAAGAAAGCTGGAGTAGCAATACTCATATCAGATAAAATAGACTTTAAAATAAAGAATGTTACAAGAGACGAGGAAAGGCACTACATAATGGTCAGGGGATCAATCCAAGAAGAAGATATAACAATTATAAATATATATGTACCCAAAATAGGAGCAGCTCAATGTATAAGGCAACTGCTAACAGCTATAAAAGAGGAAATCGACAGTAACACAATAATAGCGGGGGACTTTAACAGCTCACTTACACCAGTGGAGATCAGCCAGACAGACAATTAATAAGGAAACACAAGCTTTAAATGACACAATAGACCAGATAGAGTTAATTGATATTTATAGGACATTCCATCCAAAAACAGCAGATTACACGTTCTTCTCAACTGCACACGGAACATTCTCCAGGATAGATCACATCTTGGGTCACAGATAAAGCCTCAGTAAATTTAAGAAAACTGAAATCATATCAAGCAGCTGTTCCGACCACAATGCTATGAGATTAGAAATCAATTACACGGAAAAAACCGTAAAAAACACAAACACATGGAGGCTAAACAATACGTTACTAAATAACCAAGAGATCACTGAAGAAATCAAAGAGGAAATCAAAAACTACCTAGAGACAAATGACAACAAAAACACGATGATCCAAAACCTATGGGATGCAGCAAAAGGAGTTCTAAGAGGGAAGTTTATAGCAATACAAGCCTACCTCAAGAAACAAGAAAAATCTCAAATAAACAATCTAACCTTACACCTAGAGGAACTAGAGAAAGAAGAACAAAACCCAAAGTTAGTAGAAGGAAAGAAATCATAAAGATCAGAGCAGAAATAAATGAAATAGAAACAAAGAAAACGAAAGCAAAGATCAATAAAACTAAAAGCTGGTTCTTTGAGAAGATAAGCAAAAATGATCAACCTTTAGCCGGACTCCAGAAAAAGAGGGAGAGGACGCAAATCAACAAAATTAGAAGTGAAAAAGCAGAAGTTATAACAGACACCACAGGAATACAAAGCATCCTAAGAGACTACTACAAGCAACTCTAGGCCAATAAAATGGACAATCTGGAAGAAATGGACAAATTCTTAGAAAGGGATAACCTTCTAAGACTGAACCAGGAAGAAATAGAAAATATGAACAAACCTATCACAAGCAATGAAATTGAAACTGTGATTAAAAATCTTCCAACAAACAAAAGTCCAGAACCAGATGGCATCACAGGTGAATTCTATCAAACATTTAGAGCAGAGCTAACACCCAACCTTCTCAAATTCTTCAAAACAATTGCAGCGGAAGGAACACTCCCAAACTCATTCTATGAGACCACCATCACCCTGATACCAAAATCAGACAGAGATACTACAAGGAAAGAAAATTATAGACCAATATCACTGATGAATATAGATGTAAAAATCCTCAACAAAATACTAGCAAACAGAATCGAACAACACATGAAAAGGATCATACACCATGATCAAGTGGGGTTTATCCCAGGGATGCGAGGATTCTTCAATATACACAAATCAATGTGATACACCATATTAACAAATTGTAGAATAAAAGCATATGATCATCTCAATAGATGAAGGAAAAGATTTTGAGAAAATTCAACACTCATTTACGATAAAAACTCTGCAGAGTGTGGGCATAGAGGGAAACTACCTCAACATAATAAAGGCCATATATGACAAACCCACAGCAAACAACATTCTCAATGGTGAAAAACTGAAAGCGTTTCCTCTAAGATCAGGAACAAGACGAGGATGTCCACTCTCACCACTGCTATTCAACATAGTTTTGGAAGTCCTAGCCATGGCAATCAGAGAAGAAAAAGAAATAAAAGGAATACAAAAAGGAAAAGAAGAAGTAAAATTGTCACTGTTTGCAGATGACATGATATCATAGATAGAGAATCCTAAAGATGCCACCAGAAAACCACTGGAGCTAATCAATGAATTTGGTAAAGTTGCAGGATACAAAATTAATGCACAGAAATTGCTTGCATTCCTATACACTAACAATGAAAGATCAGAAAGAGAAATTAAGGAAACAATCCCATTACCACTGCAACAAAAAGAATAAAATACCTAGGAATAAACCTACCTAAGGAAGTAAAAGACCTGTACTCAGAAAACTATAAGACACTGATGAAAGAAATCAAAGATGATATAAACAGATGGAGACATATACCATGTTCTCGGATTAGAAGAATCAATATTGTGAAAATGACTATACTACCCAAAGCAATCTACAGATTCAATGCAATCCCGATCAAAATACCTTTGGCATTTTCTACAGAACAAGAAAAAAAAAATCTTAAAATTTGTAGGGAGACACAAAAGACCCTGGATAGCCAAAGCAGTCTTGAGGGGGGAAAAAAAAGAGCTGGAGGAATCAGACTTCCAGACTTCAGACTATATTGCAAAGCTACAGTAATCAAGATAATATGGTACTGACACAAGAACAGAAATATAGGTCAATAGAGCAGGATAGAAAGCACAGAGATAAACCCACGTACCTATGGTTCACTAATCTATGACAAAGGAGGCAAGGGTATACAATGGAGAAAAGACAGTGTCTTCAGCAAGTGGTGCTGGGAAAACTGGACAGTTACATGTAAAAGAATGAAATTAGTACACATCCTAACACCATACACAAAAATAAACTCAAAATGGATTAGAGACCTAAATATAAGACCAGCCACTATAAAACTCTTAGAGGAAAACATAAGCAGAACAGTCTATGACATAAATCACAGCAAGATCCTTTTTGACCCACCTCCTAGAGAAATGGAAATAAAAACAAAAATAAACAAATGGGACCGAATGAAACATAAATTCTTTTGCACAGCAAAGGAAAACATAAGCAAGATGAAAAGACAACCATCAGAATGGGAGAAAATATTTTCAAATGAAGCAAATGGCAAAGGATTAATCTCCAAAAAGCAGCTCATGTAGCTCAATATCACAAAACCAAACAATCCAATCCAAAAATGGGCAGAAGACCTAAATAGACATTTCTCCAAAGAAGATATACAGGTTGCCAACAAACACATGAAAGGATGCTGAACATCACTAATCATTAGAGAAATGCAAATCAAAACTACAGTGAGGTATCACCTCACACCAGTCAGAATGGCCATCATCAAAAAATCTACCAACAATAAATGCTGGAGAGGCATTTATTGGAGCAAAGGGAACCCTCTTGCACTGTTGGTGGGAATGTAAATTGATATAGCCACTAGGGAGAACGGTATGGGGGTTCCTTAAAAACTAAAAATAGAACTACCATACAACCCAGCAAACCCACTCCTGGACATTTACCCTGAGAAAACCATAATTCAAAAAGAGTCATGTACCACAATGTTCACTGTAGCTCTATTTACAATAGCCAGGACATGGAAGCAACCTAAGTGTCCATCAACAGATAAATGGATAAGGAAGATGTGGCACAAATATACAATGGAACATTATTCAGCCATAAAAAGAAACGAAATTGAGTTACTTTTAGTGAGGTGGATGGATCTAGAGTCTGTCCTACAGAGTGAAGTAAGTCAGAAAGAGAAAAACAAATACCGTATGCTAACACATATATATGGAATCTTAAAAAAAAAAGTTTATGAAGAACCTAGGGGCAGGAAAGGATTAAGGACACAGACGTAGAGAAAGGACTTGAGGACATGGGGAGAGGGAAGGGTAAGCTGGGACAAAGTGAGAGAGTGGTATGGACATATATACACTACCAAATGTAAAATTGATAGCTACTGGGAAGCAGCCACATAGCACAGGGAGATCAGCGCTGTGCTTTGTGACCACCTAAAAGGGTGGGATAAGGGAGTGAGAGGGAGTTGCAAGAGGGAGGGGATATGGTGTTATATGTATACGCACAGCTGATTCACTTTTTTATACAGCAGAAACTAACACACAATTGTAAAGCAATTATACTCCAATAAAGATGTAAAAGAAAAAAAAAAGCCCAGAGATAAACCTACACACCTATGGCCCACTAATCTATGACAAAGGAGGCAAGGGTATACAAAGGAGAAAAGACAGTCTCTTCAATAAGTGGTGCTGGGAAAAATGGACAGCTACATGTAAAAGAATGAAATTAGAACACTCCCTAACACCATACACAAAAAATAAACTCAAAATGGATTAGAGACCGAAATGTAAGACCGGACACTATAAAACTCTTAGAGGAAAACATAGGAAGAATACTCTTTGACATAAATCACAGCAAGATCTTTTTTGATCCACCTCCTAGAGTAATGGAATAAAAAAAAATAAACATATGGGAGCAAATGAAACCTAAAAGCTTTTGCAAAGCAAAGGAAACTACAAACAAGACGAAAAGACAACCCTCACAATGGGAGAAAATATTTGCAAACGAATCAATGGACAAAGGATTAATCTCCAATGTATATAAACAGCTCATGCAGCTCAACAGTAAAAAAACAAACAACCCAATCCAAAAATGGGCAGATGACGTAAATAGACATTTGTCCCAAGAAGACATACAGATGACCAAGAAGCACATGAAAAGCTGCTCAACATCACTAATTATTAGAGAAATATAAACCAAAACTACAATGAGGTATCGCCTCACACGAGTTAGAATGGGCATCATCAGAAAATCTACAAGCAACAAATGCTGGAGAGGGTGTGGAGAAAAGGGAACCCTCTTACACTATATGTGGGAATGTAAATTGATACAGTCACGATGGAGAACAGTATGGAGGTTCCTTAAGAAACTAAAAATAGAATTACCATATGACCCAGCAATCCCACTACTGGCCATATACCCAGAGAAAACCATAATTCAAAAAGACATATTCACCACAATATTCATTGCAGCACTATTTACAATAGCCAGGTCATGGAAGCAACCTAAATGCCCATAGACAGACGAACAGAAAAGATGTGCTACATATATAAAATGGAATATTACTCAGCCATAAAAAGGAATGAAATTGGGTCATTTGTAGAGACGTGGATAGATCTAGAGACTGTCATACAGAGTGAAGTAAGTCAGAAAGAGAAAAACAAATATCGTATATTAACGCATACATGTGGAACCTAGAAAAATGGTAAAGATGAACCGGTTTGCAAGGCAGAAATAGAGACACAGATGTAGAGAACAAATGTATGGACACCAAGGGGGGAAAGTGGCAGGGTGGTGGTGGTGGGATGAATTGCGAGCCTGGGATTGACATATATACACTTATATGTATAAAATAGGTTACCAATAAGAGCCTGCTGTATAAAAAAATGAATAAAATAAATTCAAAAATTAAAAAATAAGTAATACTTAAAAAAATAAAACAGAAAAAAAGTTCTGTCCTTCCCATAGACGTATTTATATGAATGAATTATTTCCATGCTTATATCCATAAATACAAAAAGAGGAATAAAACTTACCTTGAACCAAAAAAGAAAAAAAAAAAAACAAAAACAGAACCCACTGGTCATACAGAGGAAAACCCTATCAGGGCACTTGCTCCAGGGGTAAACAATTCTGAAGTTGGTCACAGGTGGGGAATCATCTCCCATGCAGCCAGCAGCCCCCACACGAGGAGCGTCCTCATTGCAAAGCTGGGGGACCGTGAGGAGGCGTCTCTGAGTAAACGTGAGCTGAGCCCCAGGCCAGCTGCTGCTGAACTTTTCCCACCCTTCCCAGGTAAAACACCTGAATGTGTGCAAAGACTTTAAAAACTAGAGGAAGGGGCTTGGAGTCACACCAGCGACAGCACGCAGGCCGACTTGGTGCCTGCAGGCCAGCCAGGATGGTCCTGGCCCCGGGCGCTCGTCTGGAAGCTTTCCATTTCCCTGCCTGAGGTACCCCTCCTGTCCCGGCCCCCACTGCTTTTTTCCTTCCTCACCTCTGCCCGGGGAGAAATTCCAGCAGCAAGTATGGGTGACACATCCTCTTCTTTAGCAGGTGGCAGCCCGGCAACTCCTGCAGAAAGTCCAGCAGAGCCCCAGTCACACTGGGCCACTCATAGAGCCGTGGGCCCTACTCCCTCCCACCAGCCCAACCCCGAGACTGCTGACGGGGCAGAGAATATGGCGTCAGGCACAGCTGCAGAGGCTTTTGCTGCCTGGAGGGGTGTTTATATTGACCTCAACCCAGGCACACCTGGGAAGGGCTGGCCGGCCGGGTCAGGCTGCCCAGGTCAGCCAATCCTCGCCCCTCAGGGGCTCAGAGTTGCAGAAAATGGGCCTTGCTGCACCGGCCAGATCCAAGGAACAGGTGTAGGGTCCCGAGAGTCAGGATAGATAAGGGGCGGCAGCCCTGGCTTGTTTTCGAATCATTTTATCTGGTCCATGAGTGGGAGACAACTTCAAGAAGACCCTCTGCTAATGAGAGGAACCCAGGAGTCAGGGAGAGGAGGGGTGGTGGGTGGAGACAGAGGCCTGGTGCCCCGGCTGCAGTGGAAGCCCCTGGAAGACCAGGCAGAGGGAGGCCGCACAGAGTGAAGCCTAGGGTCACAGACCTGTTGGAGCTGCTGTTTGTTAGTTCAAGCTCTGCTCTGAGGTGCTCTGTGTCAGCTCTGAGTGACAGGGGTGCTGGGGGTGCTCTGCAATGAGGGCTATGTGCACGGTTCCTGTGTGCCCAGCCCTGCCGGGGTACCTGTCCACGGGAGCTCCATATCCAGGGAGGGACCTGCCCACGAGAGCCCCGTGGGCTGCTGCGTACCTGCCCAGGTGAGCTCCATATCCTGGGAGGGGCCTGACCACAAGAGCCCCGTGGGCTGCTGGGGACCTGGTAGAGGACGCCAGGACAGTCAGTGAAGCCACAGAGGATATACATCTAGTAGTTCCTAATTCCTACACCCTGCTGGTCATTCTACCATCCACCAGGACATGGCATTCTGTATTAGACTTCAATGATGCCTTCTTCTGTATTCCATTAGTCCCAGAGTCACAAGAAATTTTGGCTGTGAGTGGCAGGACTCAACCTACAACAAAAACAATACTGCTGGGCCGTCCTGCCCCAGGGGTTCAAAAATTCCCACACCATCTTTGGGGAAACGTTAGCTAAAGACCTAAAAGATCTACCTCTGGAGAAGGGAACCCTCCTTCAATATGCAGATGACATTCTGATCACCAGCCCGACTAAGGAGGCCTCTGAACTACCTAGCCAATAAAAGATAGAAGGTGTCCAAGGAAAAGGCTCAAATATCACAAACTAAGGTGGCCTTCCTGGGCTTCATTCGCACAGAAGGTCGGAGAAGCCCACCCCAGGAAAGGGAAGAAGCCATTTGCAGCCTCACCTTTCCTGAAACTAGAAGACAGCTTAGGGGTTCCTGGGGAGACCGGGGTTTGCTGCATCTGGATCCCTAACTACAGTCTAATAGCTGGGCCTCTATATGAAACACTGAAAGGAAAAGATGATGATCCTTTTGAATAGAATCCAGAAGCGGCCTTTCAAGAATGGAAAGAGCAGTCAATTCAGACCCTGGCCCTGGACCTCCCTAAGTTAGCTAAACCCTTTGACCTTTACATTCCTGGTCCAAGGCGAATCGCCCTTGGAGTATTAGTGCAAAAACTGGGACCACTTGAAATGGAACAATGTAAGAATGCCCTCCAGGCATTGGCCAGCCACCCCATCCGACCAGGATACTGGGGGTATCTAAAAACCTGGAAATCAGCAGCCCGCAAGGCCAGCTCCCTCCTAAGGGAAAAGGACGCCACTTGGTGATCCTAACCACCCACCATGCCCTGAAGTTGCAGGGATTGCTCCGTGGGCACAATGACCTCGAGTGAGGAGGCCCTCCAACACCAACCTCCAGAGAGACAACCTGGGGCAATGGGCCCCCATGACGACTCGTGTGACCATCACTTGACCTGGAGCTTCTCTCAGAAAACAACAAGAGTGTGCCCCCAAAGAGCAGACTATTGCTTACAGGACTTACTGCACCCAGAGCGGAGCTAATAAACTTGGCAGGGGAACCGTAAATAACGCTGCCACCATAGAAAAGCCTACAGACACCGCAGTGACGGCGGCCAATGAGACCGGCTGTACTCCTGGCTACTTCAAAAGGCCGTTGACTGAGTGGCCGTCATGGTCCTGGATCACCACCGGCCCTGGACTGTCTGGGAGTTGAGCAAGCAGGGCTCTGACACCTGGTGCTGTTTGTACGTTAATTCAGTGGCCTAACTGAAGAAAGCACAGACTACTGGTCAGAGCATCTAGGCTGGCAGAAACCATCAGCCTAAGGGGGCCGAACCAATGTGGAGCAGGGTAAAACCGCCCACCCCCCCAGCGTCTCTGCACATCTCTTTCTTGGACCCTTAAAGGTCATTAGATTCTATAAAATTTCCAATGCTGGTGCTCAGGCAGACGAGCAGTGAGGGAGGAGGCCTGCGGACAATCAACCTCACCTGGAGGCTGCTGGGGAGAAGTCCTGCCCCTCCCCCCGGGTATGAGGACACCCAACTCAGCATGAAGCATTTACAGAAGACGTGTCTGCACCCTCAGCGCCCCAAGAATGAGGAATGGGACAAAAGGCAGAGGAGGGCTTTGTCACTGGCAAAGCCCATTAAAAATTCCTGGGAGATAAAAATAGAATCTGGGCAATAAAATAAAGTCTAACCATTTTTTCCTTTGTGCTTTGTCTAATTTCACTTGCTCCTAGGTTTCCACATGCAGAGGTCCCACACCCGACACTTCAGACCCGATTTCCTCGTGCAAAATGGCTGGGCCGACACCTCAGCTCGTGGGGCCCCGTGCAGACTCTGCGACATAGAGCCTGAGCTCCAGCCAACCTGGCCCTCGAGAGCTCCGCCCCCTCCCTCCTGCTGATGCTGACAGGATCCCTACACAGCAGCCCGGCCCACAACCCGCAGGGGAGCACACACTCTCACCTCTCCATTCTCTGATCAAAATATAAAGTTTTCCTTTGCTTCTGAACCAAAGTCAGTCTCGATCTGTTCGCTCCAATGACACTGGGCAGGGAGACCCTTGTTGGGGCCCACTCTGCAGGATCAGTAACAGAATTTGAGAACATTGTAACTTCAATGAACAGATGTGTGAGCCAAACTGTAATTAACATAGAGCAGTGTATAAGGCTCGTGTAAAATAAGATGTTTCTAACACTTCCATTTGATATTTCCATCACTTTATTATAAGCAAGTTCAGTGGAGGGGTTTGTCTTATTTGTCAGGTCAACAGTAGAGAAATGCAGTGATTTCTTTCCAAGGATGTACATCTAATAATCTTGGTTGAAGTTTCAACCTTGTTTGGAATGATTTTCCATTGAAAATGATACCTCTCTTTCAGCTCCTAGATTTCTGAGAAGTATAAAATCTTATATTTTTTATTACCAAAAGGGAAAGGTGGGAGGAGGGATAAATTAACAGTTTCAGACTAACATATACACACTGCTATGTATAAAATATATCATCAACAAGGAACTACTGTATAGCACAGGGAACTATACTCAATATTTTGTAATGACCCCTGAGGGGAAATAATCTGAAAAACAATAGATATCTATATCGACATCATCTATCAACTACAGATAAAATGGAAACTAAAGGAGGCCGATGGTGAGCGTTTCTGAACCTGAAGACTTCAATCATCTAAAGTTCGGACTCTGCCCACGGCCCAAGTCCCTTAATGAACACACATGTACCAGTAGCTTAAAAATTCCCCAGATTGGAGTTCGGGGAGACACTGATTTGGAAAAATCCCTTGTGTTCTCCTTACATACACGGGACCTTTCCTACAGCTAAAACATGCCTGTGACACCCAGAAGATGGAACACGGTTGGATCAGGAAGATTTTGGAAAAGGCACCAAAACGCCTAATTTCCTGGTTGTTGGGTTCACCTCTCCAGCCTTTTTCCTTAAAATCTCCCCACTTGAGGATGTCAGCACCTTCAACATCCAGTTGCACAGAAATTGGAATTTGTCCAAAGGAAGAAGGGGAAGGAGGAGAAACAAGGAGAGCCAAGCCCTAGATGTTCGGAGAGGCACATGTCACTCTACTTTCCAGTCAGGAAGAAGAATTAAGAAAAGGCTTAGCCTGCCACCGGGAACCAGAGTAGGGCCAGAAGCAAATGAGAGTTTCTGCGGAAAGCTCCCAAAAAAGCGAGTTGAAAAATGGAGCTCAGGGGCACTGCAATTCACAAATCTGCAGAGTTATAAATGATAACTCTCGTCCACAAATATATTGAGGGAAGGCAACGAAGAGGATTTGAAATCAAGGCAGAATTGCAGGAAACAGATTTCAGGAGTTAGATTCGAATCACCCCTAAAGCACATGAAAAGCGGCAAAACGTCGACAATGATGCACTTGGCCAAAAAGAGCATATGCGTTTTTTTCTGAATGAATTCAGGAAAAAAACCCATAGGCCCTTTGTGGCCAACCAAGCAAGCCGGAAATGCAATTCAGCACTACAAAGAAGTCTGACTTCCCATCGGTCAAAATGGCCTTGCTAAAAAAGTGTAAAAACAAGAAATGCAGGAGAGGCCAGGGAGGAAAGGGAGCCTTGTTACACTGATGGGTGGGGTATAAATTGCCAATGATGACTCTGGAGAAGGGTATGGTGTTTCCTAAAACATCTAAAAAACACAGCTAGAGAGAAAGGAGCACATCCACTCATGGGCGTAGAAATTGGGAAAACTAAAAATCAGCAAGACACAGGCACCCCAAACATTAGGGCTGCTCTGTAGACAAAAACCTCCACTTAATTCCACCTTAAATATCCAAGGAAAGAGAAAAATGGATAAAGAAGTTGTGGTCCTTATGTACAATGCAATATCACTCAGCCATGAAATCAATGTCATAAGGTTAGTAGCAGCATGATGAGTGGATTTAGGTACGACGATTCTAAGTGAAATAAGTCACACAGAAAAGGACACTTCTCATAAGGTATCACTGATAGAGGGAATGTAAAAACCGTTACACTTGAACTGAATTACAAAACAGAACAGAGTCACACATGCAGAAAACACACTATGGCTGCTTAACGGGAAAGGTGAGGTGGGGTGATACATAAAACAAGGGTATCAAATTAGCTCAGATACCGTTCCATAAACCCAATATGTAATAGACAAGACCTACTCCTTGCTCAGAAAACTGGACTCAACACGCCCTATTCACCGCACAAGAATATATCTGACTGGTAATAATCTTGAAACCTATGTATTGATATCTCTCTGTTAGTGTGTCAAGTGGGTGTAAAGCGGCATAAACACAGCAGTGAAAAGCAGCTAAACCCCATTATAAAAATAAATTACTTTGAAACATCCATGAAACAAAGACGGTGAAAGAGAGAGAAATTCTTACACAATGCGTTCAGGGGCTGTGATGCAACCTGGATTGACCATATCTAGACCCACAGCTGGATGAGACATAAGGGTGGACACTCTTGGGGCTGAGAGGTTTGGTGAGGTTGGGTGAGCAAATGCAGACCCTTTAAAGTAATACTGCGTGGTACCCATCGCATGGGTCCCAAATCTCCAGGTTCAAGGGCATCTTCCTACATCGAAAACATGCATGAGAAACCCAGAAGATGGTACACCGTGTGATGGGGAAAGGTTTCTAAAACGCACCTCATTTCTCATCGCCTTGTGCCCAGGTTCGCCATTCCAGCCGCTTTACTAGCAAGCTCCCTACTTGGAGCATCAGCACCTTTAACCTCCTGTTCCGTAGAGGTTGCAATTTGTCCTGAGGATAAACGGGAAGACGTGGAACCAACGAGAGACTAGCTCTTGGTGTTGGGACAGGCACAGGTCACTCTATTTTCCCATCAGAAAGAAGAATTAACCACAGGCTCAGCCTGACCCCCGGAACCAAAACAGGGCCTGAAGCCATTCTGCGATTTTGCGGCCAGCTCCCATAAAAACGAGTTGAAAATGGAGGTTCAGGGCACTGCAATTCACAAACCTGCAGAGTTATAAATGATAACTCTCGTCCACAAATATATTGAGGGAAGGCAAAGAAGAGGATTTGAAATCAAGGCAGAATTGCACGAAACAGATTTCAGGAGGTAGATACGAATCGCCTTTAAAGCACATGAAAAGCGGCAAAACGTTGACAATGATGCCCTTGGCCAAAAAGGGCGTATGCGTTTTTTCCTGAATATATTCAGGAAAAAACGCATACGCCCTTTTTGGCCAACCAAGCAACCTGGAAAGGCAAATCAGCGCTACAAAGAAGTCTCGCTTCCCATCGGTCAAAAGGGCCATGCTGAAAAAAGTGTCAAAACCAGAAATGCAGGACAGGCCATGGAGAAATGGGAGCCTTGCTACACTGATGGGCGGGATGTAAATTGCCAAGAGCCACTCTGGAGAAGTGTCCGGTGAGTCCTGAAACATCTGAAAAACACAGCTTAGAGAGCATAGGGCACTTCCACTCATGGGGGTATAAATTGGGAAAATTAAAAATCAGCAAGACACAAGCACACCAAAGTTTAGGGCTGCTCTGTTGACCAGGACCTCCACTTCATTCCACCTTAAATATCCCAGGAAAGAGAAAAATGGATAAAGAAGTTGTGGTCCTTATGTACAATGGAATATCACTCAGCCAGGAAATAAATGTCGTAAGGTTAGTAGCAGCATGATGAGTGGATTTAGGTACGACGATTCTAAGTGAAATAAGTCACACAGAAAAGGACACTTCTCATAAGGTATCACTGATAGAGGGAATGTAAAAACCGTTACACTTGAACTGAATTACAAAACAGAACAGAGTCACACATGCAGAAAACACACTATGGCTGCTTAACGGGAAAGGTGAGGTGGGGTGATACATAAAACAAGGGTATCAAATTAGCTCAGATACCGTTCCATAAACCCAATATGTAATAGACAAGACCTACTCCTTGCTCAGAGAACTGGACTCAACACGCCCTATTCACTGCACAAGAATATATCTGATTAATAATAATCGTAAAACCTATGTTTTGATATCTCTCTGTTAGTGTGTCAAGTGGGTGTAAAGCGGCATAAACACAGCAGTGAAAAGCAGCTAAACCCCATTATAAAAATAAATTACTTTGAAACACCCATGAAACAAAGACAGTGAAAGAGAGAGAAATTCTTACACAATGCGTTCAGGAGCTGTGATGCAACCTGGTTTGACCATATCTAGACGCACACCTGGATGAGACATGAGGGTGGACACTCTTGGGGCTGAGAGGTTTGGTGAGGTTGGGTGAGCAAACGCAGACCCTTTAAAGTAATACTGCGTGGTACCCATCGCATGGGTCCCAAATCTCCAGGTTCAAGGGCATCTTCCTACATCAAAAACATGCATGAGAAACCCAGAAGATGGTACACCGTGTGATGGGGAAAGGTTTCTAAAACGCACCTCATTTCTCATCTCCTTGTGCCCGGGTTCGCCATTCCAGCCGCTTTACTAGCAAGCTCCCTACTTGGAGCATCAGCACCTTTAACCTCCTGTTCCGTACAGGTTGCAATTTGTCCTGAGGATAAACGGGAAGACGTGGAACCAACGTGAGACTAGCTCTTGGTGTTGGGACAGGCACAGGTCACTCTATTTTCCCATCAGAAAGAAGAATTAACCACAGGCTCAGCCTGCCCCCCGGAACCAGAACAGGGCCTGAAGCCATTCTGCGATTTTGCGGCCAGCTCCCATAAAAACGAGTTGTAAAATGGAGGTTCAGGGCACTGCAATTCACAAACCTGCAGAGTTATAAATGATAACTCTCGTCCACAAATATATTGAGGGGAGGCAAAGAAGAGGATTTGAAATCAAGGCAGAATTGCAGGAAACAGATTTCAGGAGGTAGATACGAATCGCCTTTAAAGCACATGAAAAGCGGCAAAACGTTGACAATGATGCCCTTGGCCAAAAAGGGCGTATGCGTTTTTTCCTGAATATATTCAGGAAAAAACGCATACGCCCTTTTTGGCCAACCAAGCAACCTGGAAAGGCAAATCAGCGCTACAAACAAGTCTCGCTTCCCATCGGTCAAAAGGGCCATGCTGAAAAAAGTGTCAAAACCAGAAATGCAGGACAGGCCATGGAGAAATGGGAGCCTTGCTACACTGATGGGCGGGATGTAAATTGCCAAGAGCCACTCTGGAGAAGTGTCCGGTGAGTCCTGAAACATCTGAAAAACACAGCTTAGAGAGCATAGGGCACTTCCACTCATGGGGGTATAAATTGGGAAAATGAAAAATCAGCAAGACACAAGCACCCCAACGTTTAGGGCTGCTCTGTTGACCAGGACCTCCACTTCATTCCACCTTAAATATCCCAGGAAAGAGAAAAATGGATAAAGAAGTTGTGGTCCTTATGTACAATGGAATATCACTCAGCCAGGAAATCAATGTCGTAAGGTTAGTAGCAGCATGATGAGTGGATTTAGGTACGACGATTCTAAGTGAAATAAGTCACACAGAAAAGGACACTTCTCATAAGGTATCACTGATAGAGGGAATGTAAAAACCGTTACACTTGAACTGAATTACAAAACAGAACAGAGTCACACATGCAGAAAACACACTATGGCTGCTTAACGGGAAAGGTGAGGTGGGGTGATACATAAAACAAGGGTATCAAATTAGCTCAGATACCGTTCCATAAACCCAATATGTAATAGACAAGACCTACTCCTTGCTCAGAGAACTGGACTCAACACGCCCTATTCACCGCACAAGAATATATCTGACTAATAATAATCGTAAAACCTATGTATTGATATCTCTCTGTTAGTGTGTCAAGTGGGTGTAAAGCGGCATAAACACAGCAGTGAAAAGCAGCTAAACCCCATTATAAAAATAAATTACTTTGAAACACCCATGAAACAAAGACAGTGAAAGAGAGAGAAATTCTTACACAATGCGTTCAGGGGCTGTGATGCAACCTGGATTGACCATATCTAGACGCACAGCTGGATGAGACATAAGGGTGGACACTCTTGGGGCTGAGAGGTTTGGTGAGGTTGGGTGAGCAAACGCAGACCCTTTAAAGGAATACTGCGTGGTACCCATCGCATGGGTCCCAAATCTCCAGGTTCAAGGGCATCTTCCTACATCAAAAACATGCATGAGAAACCCAGAAGATGGTACACCGTGTGATGGGGAAAGGTTTCTAAAACGCACCTCATTTCTCATCTCCTTGTGCCCGGGTTCGCCATTCCAGCCGCTTTACTAGCAAGCTCCCTACTTGGAGCATCAGCACCTTTAACCTCCTGTTCCGTACAGGTTGCAATTTGTCCTGAGGATAAACGGGAAGACGTGGAACCAACGTGAGACTAGCTCTTGGTGTTGGGACAGGCACAGGTCACTCTATTTTCCCATCAGAAAGAAGAATTAACCACAGGCTCAGCCTGCCCCCCGGAACCAGAACAGAGCCTGAAGCCATTCTGCGATTTTGCGGCCAGCTCCCATAAAAACGAGTTGTAAAATGGAGGTTCAGGGCACTGCAATTCACAAACCTGCAGAGTTATAAATGATAACTCTCGTCCACAAATATATTGAGGGAAGGCAAAGAAGAGGATTTGAAATCAAGGCAGAATTGCACGAAACAGATTTCAGGAGGTAGATACGAATCGCCTTTAAAGCACATGAAAAGCGGCAAAACGTTGACAATGATGCCCTTGGCCAAAAAGGGCGTATGCGTTTTTTCCTGAATATATTCAGGAAAAAACGCATACGCCCTTTTTGGCCAACCAAGCAACCTGGAAAGGCAAATCAGCGCTACAAAGAAGTCTCGCTTCCCATCGGTCAAAAGGGCCATGCTGAAAAAAGTGTCAAAACCAGAAATGCAGGACAGGCCATGGAGAAATGGGAGCCTTGCTACACTGATGGGCGGGATGTAAATTGCCAAGAGCCACTCTGGAGAAGTGTCCGGTGAGTCCTGAAACATCTGAAAAACACAGCTTAGAGAGCATAGGGCACTTCCACTCATGGGGGTATAAATTGGGAAAATGAAAAATCAGCAAGACACAAGCACACCAAAGTTTAGGGCTGCTCTGTTGACCAGGACCTCCACTTCATTCCACCTTAAATATCCCAGGAAAGAGAAAAATGGATAAAGAAGTTGTGGTCCTTATGTACAATGGAATATCACTCAGCCAGGAAATCAATGTCGTAAGGTTAGTAGCAGCATGATGAGTGGATTTAGGTACGACGATTCTAAGTGAAATAAGTCACACAGAAAAGGACACTTCTCATAAGGTATCACTGATAGAGGGAATGTAAAAACCGTTACACTTGAACTGAATTACAAAACAGAACAGAGTCACACATGCAGAAAACACACTATGGCTGCTTAACGGGAAAGGTGAGGTGGGGTGATACATAAAACAAGGGTATCAAATTAGCTCAGATACCGTTCCATAAACCCAATATGTAATAGACAAGACCTACTCCTTGCTCAGAGAACTGGACTCAACACGCCCTATTCACCGCACAAGAATATATCTGATTAATAATAATCGTAAAACCTATGTATTGATATCTCTCTGTTAGTGTGTCAAGTGGGTGTAAAGCGGCATAAACACAGCAGTGAAAAGCAGCTAAACCCCATTATAAAAATAAATTACTTTGAAACACCCATGAAACAAAGACAGTGAAAGAGAGAGAAATTCTTACACAATGCGTTCAGGAGCTGTGATGCAACCTGGTTTGACCATATCTAGACGCACAGCTGGATGAGACATGAGGGTGGACACTCTTGGGGCTGAGAGGTTTGGTGAGGTTGGGTGAGCAAACGCAGACCCTTTAAAGTATTACTGCGTGGTACCCATCGCATGGGTCCCAAATCTCCAGGTTCAAGGGCATCTTCCTACATCAAAAACATGCATGAGAAACCCAGAAGATGGTACACCGTGTGATGGGGAAAGGTTTCTAAAACGCACCTCATTTCTCATCTCCTTGTGCCCGGGTTCGCCATTCCAGCCGCTTTACTAGCAAGCTCCCTACTTGGAGCATCAGCACCTTTAACCTCCTGTTCCGTACAGGTTGCAATTTGTCCTGAGGATAAACGGGAAGACGTGGAACCAACGTGAGACTAGCTCTTGGTGTTGGGACAGGCACAGGTCACTCTATTTTCCCACCAGAAAGAAGAATTAACCACAGGCTCAGCCTGCCACCCGGAACCAGAACAGAGCCTGAAGCCATTATGCGATTTTGCGGCCAGCTCCCATAAAAACGAGTTGTAAAATGGAGGTTCAGGGCACTGCAATTCACAAACCTGCAGAGTTATAAATCATAACTCTCGTCCACAAATATATTGAGGGGAGGCAAAGAAGAGGATTTGAAATCAAGGCAGAATTGCAGGAAACAGATTTCAGGAGGTAGATACGAATCGCCTTTAAAGCTCATGAAAAGCGGCAAAACGTTGACAATGATGCCCTTGGCCAAAAAGGGCGTATGCGTTTTTTCCTGAATATATTCAGGAAAAAACGCATACGCCCTTTTTGGCCAACCAAGCAACCTGGAAAGGCAAATCAGCGCTACAAACAAGTCTCGCTTCCCATCGGTCAAAAGGGCTATGCTGAAAAAATGTCAAAACCAGAAATGCAGGACAGGCCATGGAGAAATGGGAGCCTTGCTACACTGATGGGCGGGATGTAAATTGCCAAGAGCCACTCTGGAGAAGTGTCCGGTGAGTCCTGAAACATCTGAAAAACACAGCTTAGAGAGCATAGGGCACTTCCACTCATGGGGGTATAAATTGGGAAAATGAAAAATCAGCAAGACACAAGCACCCCAAAGTTGAGGGCTGCTCTGTTGACCAGGACCTCCACTTCATTCCACCTTAAATATCCCAGGAAAGAGAAAAATGGATAAAGAAGTTGTGGTCCTTATGTACAATGGAATATCACTCAGCCAGGAAATCAATGTCGTAAGGTTAGTAGCAGCATGATGAGTGGATTTAGGTACGACGATTCTAAGTGAAATAAGTCACACAGAAAAGGACACTTCTCATAAGGTATCACTGATAGAGGGAATGTAAAAACCGTTACACTTGAACTGAATTACAAAACAGAACAGAGTCACACATGCAGAAAACACACTATGGCTGCTTAACGGGAAAGGTGAGGTGGGGTGATACATAAAACAAGGGTATCAAATTAGCTCAGATACCGTTCCATAAACCCAATATGTAATAGACAAGACCTACTCCTTGCTCAGAGAACTGGACTCAACACGCCCTATTCACCGCACAAGAATATATCTGATTAATAATAATCGTAAAACCTATGTATTGATATCTCTCTGTTAGTGTGTCAAGTGGGTGTAAAGCGGCATAAACACATCAGTGAAAAGCAGCTAAACCCCATTATAAAAATAAATTACTTTGAAACACCCATGAAACAAAGACAGTGAAAGAGAGAGAAATTCTTACACAATGCGTTCAGGAGCTGTGATGCAACCTGGTTTGACCATATCTAGACGCACAGCTGGATGAGACATGAGGGTGGACACTCTTGGGGCTGAGAGGTTTGGTGAGGTTGGGTGAGCAAACGCAGACCCTTTAAAGTAATACTGCGTGGTACCCATCGCATGGGTCCCAAATCTCCAGGTTCAAGGGCATCTTCCTACATCAAAAACATGCATGAGAAACCCAGAAGATGGTACACCGTGTGATGGGGAAAGGTTTCTAAAACGCACCTCATTTCTCATCTCCTTGTGCCCGGGTTCGCCATTCCAGCCGCTTTACTAGCAAGCTCCCTACTTGGAGCATCAGCACCTTTAACCTCCTGTTCCGTACAGGTTGCAATTTGTCCTGAGGATAAACGGGAAGACGTGGAACCAACGTGAGACTAGCTCTTGGTGTTGGGACAGGCACAGGTCACTCTATTTTCCCATCAGAAAGAAGAATTAACCACAGGCTCAGCCTGCCCCCCGGAACCAGAACAGAGCCTGAAGCCATTATGCGATTTTGCGGCCAGCTCCCATAAAAACGAGTTGTAAAATGGAGGTTCAGGGCACTGCAATTCACAAACCTGCAGAGTTATAAATCATAACTCTCGTCCACAAATATATTGAGGGAAGGCAAAGAAGAGGATTTGAAATCAAGGCAGAATTGCAGGAAACAGATTTCAGGAGGTAGATACGAATCGCCTTTAAAGCTCATGAAAAGCGGCAAAACGTTGACAATGATGCCCTTGGCCAAAAAGGGCGTATGCGTTTTTTCCTGAATATATTCAGGAAAAAACGCATACGCCCTTTTTGGCCAACCAAGCAACCTGGAAAGGCAAATCAGCGCTACAGAGAAGTCTCACTTCCCATCGGTCAAAAGGGCCATGCTGAAAAAAGTGTCAAAACCAGAAATGCAGGACAGGCCATGGAGAAATGGGAGCCTTGCTACACTGATGGGCGGGATGTAAATTGCCAAGAGCCACTCTGGAGAAGTGTCCGGTGAGTCCTGAAACATCTGAAAAACACAGCTTAGAGAGCATAGGGCACTTCCACTCATGGGGGTATAAATTGGGAAAATTAAAAATCAGCAAGACACAAGCACCCCAAAGTTTAGGGCTGCTCTGTTGACCAGGACCTCCACTTCATTCCACCTTAAATATCCCAGGAAAGAGAAAAATGGATAAAGAAGTTGTGGTCCTTATGTACAATGGAATATCACTCAGCCATGAAATCAATGTCATAAGGCTAGTAGCAGCATGATGAGTGGATTTAGGTACGACGATTCTAAGTGAAATAAGTCACACAGAAAAGGACACTTCTCATAAGGTATCACTGATAGAGGGAATGTAAAAACCGTTACACTTGAACTGAATTACAAAACAGAACAGAGTCACACATGCAGAAAACACACTATGGCTGCTTAACGGGAAAGGTGAGGTGGGGTGATACATAAAACAAGGTTATCAAATTAGCTCAGATACCGTTCCATAAACCCAATATGTAATAGACAAGACCTACTCCTTGCTCAGAGAACTGGACTCAACACGCCCTATCCACCGCACAAGAATATATCTGACTAATAATAATCGTAAAACCTATGTATTGATATCTCTCTGTTAGTGTGTCAAGTGGGTGTAAAGCGGCATAAACACAGCAATGAAAAGCAGCTAAACCCCATTATAAAAATAAATTACTTTGAAACACCCATGAAACAAAGACAGTGAAAGAGAGAGAAATTCTTACACAATGCGTTCAGGGGCTGTGATGCAACCTGGATTGACCATATCTAGACGCACAGCTGGATGAGACATAAGGGTGGACACTCTTGGGGCTGAGAGGTTTGGTGAGGTTGGGTGAGCAAACGCAGACCCTTTAAAGTAATACTGCGTGGTACCCATCGCATGGGTCCCAAATCTCCAGGTTCAAGGGCATCTTCCTACATCAAAAACATGCATGAGAAACCCAGAAGATGGTACACCGTGTGATGGGGAAAGGTTTCTAAAACGCACCTCATTTCTCATCTCCTTGTGCCCGGGTTCGCCATTCCAGCCACTTTACTAGCAAACTCCCTACTTGGAGCATCAGCACCTTTAACCTCCTGTTCCGTACAGGTTGCAATTTGTCCTGAGGATAAACGGGAAGACGTGGAACCAACGTGAGACTAGCTCTTGGTGTTGGGACAGGCACAGGTCACTCTATTTTCCCATCAGAAAGAAGAATTAACCACAGGCTCAGCCTGCCCCCCGGAACCAGAACAGAGCCTGAATCCATTATGCGATTTTGCGGCCAGCTCCCATAAAAACGAGTTGTAAAATGGAGGTTCAGGGCACTGCAATTCACAAACCTGCAGAGTTATAAATCATAACTCTCGTCCACAAATATATTGAGGGGAGGCAAATAAGAGGATTTGAAATCAAGGCAGAATTGCAGGAAACAGATTTCAGGAGGTAGATACGAATCGCCTTTAAAGCTCATGAAAAGCGGCAAAACGTTGACAATGATGCCCTTGGCCAAAAAGGGCGTATGCGTTTTTTCCTGAATATATTCAGGAAAAAACGCATACGCCCTTTTTGGCCAACCAAGCAACCTGGAAAGGCAAATCAGCGCTACAAACAAGTCTCGCTTCCCATCGGTCAAAAGGGCCATGCTGAAAAAAGTGTCAAAACCAGAAATGCAGGACAGGCCATGGAGAAATGGGAGCCTTGCTACACTGATGGGCGGGATGTAAATTGCCAACAGCCACTCTGGAGAAGTGTCCGGTGAGTCCTGAAACATCTGAAAAACACAGCTTAGAGAGCATAGGGCACTTCCACTCATGGGGGTATGAATTGGGAAAATGAAAAATCAGCAAGACACAAGCACCCCAAAGTTTAGGGCTGCTCTGTTGACCAGGACCTCCACTTCATTCCACCTTAAATATCCCAGGAAAGAGAAAAATGGATAAAGAAGTTGTGGTCCTTATGTACAATGGAATATCACTCAGCCATGAAATCAATGTCATAAGGCTAGTAGCAGCATGATGAGTGGA
Organism: Balaenoptera borealis; assembly: GCF_965194805.1. NCBI lineage: Eukaryota > Metazoa > Chordata > Mammalia > Artiodactyla > Balaenopteridae > Balaenoptera > Balaenoptera borealis. The sequence continues at coordinate 597,612 of NW_028123997.1, forward strand.
TTTAGGTACGACGATTCTAAGTGAAATAAGTCACACAGAAAAGGACACTTCTCATAAGGTATCACTGATAGAGGGAATGTAAAAACCGTTACACTTGAACTGAATTACAAAACAGAACAGAGTCACACATGCAGAAAACACACTATGGCTGCTTAACGGGAAAGGTGAGGTGGGGTGATACATAAAACAAGGGTATCAAATTAGCTCAGATACCGTTCCATAAACCCAATATGTAATAGACAAGACCTACTCCTGGCTCAGAGAACTGGACTCAACACGCCCTATTCACCGCACAAGAATATATCTGATTAATAATAATCGTAAAACCTATGTATTGATATCTCTCTGTTAGTGTGTCAAGTGGGTGTAAAGCGGCATAAACACAGCAGTGAAAATCAGCTAAACCCCATTATAAAAATAAATTATTTTGAAACACCCATGAAACAAAGACAGTGAAAGAGAGAGAAATTCTTACACAATGCGTTCAGGGGCTGTGATGCAACCTGGATTGACCATATCTAGACGCACAGCTGGATGAGACATAAGGGTGGACACTCTTGGGGCTGAGAGGTTTGGTGAGGTTGGGTGAGCAAACGCAGACCCTTTAAAGTAATACTGCGTGGTACCCATCGCATGGGTCCCAAATCTCCAGGTTCAAGGGCATCTTCCTACATCAAAAACATGCATGAGAAACCCAGAAGATGGTACACCGTGTGATGGGGAAAGGTTTCTAAAACACACCTCATTTCTCATCTCCTTGTGCCCGGGTTCGCCATTCCAGCCTCTTTACTAGCAAGCTCCCTACTTGGAGCATCAGCACCTTTAACCTCCTGTTCCATACAGGTTGCAATTTGTCCTGAGGATAAACGGGAATACGTGGAACCAAAGAGAGACTAGCTCTTGGTGTTGGGACAGGCACAGGTCACTCTATTTTCCCATCAGAAAGAAGAATTAACCACAGGCTCAGCCTGACCCCCGGAACCAGAACAGGGCCTGAAGCCATTCTGTGATTTTGCGGCCAGCTCCCATAAAAACGAGTTGTAAAATGGAGGTTCAGGGCACTGCAATTCACAAACCTGCAGAGTTATAAATGATAACTCTCGTCCACAAATATATTGAGGGAAGGCAAAAAAGAGGATTTGAAATCAAGGCAGAATTGCAGGAAACAGATTTCAGGAGGTAGATTCGAATCGCATTTAAAGCACATGAAAAGCGGCAAAACGTTGACAATGATGCCCTTGGCCAAAAAGGGCGTATGCGTTTTTTCCTGAATATATTCAGGAAAAAACGCATACGCCCTTTTTGGCCAACCAAGCAACCTGGAAAGGCAAATCAGCGCTACAAACAAGTCTCGCTTCCCATCGGTCAAAAGGGCCATGCTGAAAAAAGTGTCAAAACCAGAAATGCAGGACAGGCCATGGAGAAATGGGAGCCTTGCTACACTGATGGGCGGGATGTAAATTGCCAACAGCCACTCTGGAGAAGTGTACGATGAGTCCTGAAACATCTAAAAAACACAGCTTAGAGAGCATAGGGCACTTCCACTCATGGGGGTATTAATTGGGAAAATGAAAAATCAGCAAGACACAAGCACCCCAAAGTTTAGGGCTGCTCTGTTGACAAGGACCTCCACTTCATTCCACCTTAAATATCCCAGGAAAGAGAAAAATGGATAAAGAAGTTGTGGTCCTTATGTACAATGGAATATCACTCAGCCAGGAAATCAATGTCGTAAGGTTAGTAGCAGCATGATGAGTGGATTTAGGTACGACGATTCTAAGTGAAATAAGTCACACAGAAAAGGACACTTCTCATAAGGTATCACTGATAGAGGGAATGTAAAAACCGTTACACTTGAACTGAATTACAAAACAGAACAGAGTCACACATGCAGAAAACACACTATGGCTGCTTAACGGGAAAGGTGAGGTGGGGTGATACATAAAACAAGGGTATCAAATTAGCTCAGATACCGTTCCATAAACCCAATATGTAATAGACAAGACCTACTCCTTGCTCAGAGAACTGGACTCAACACGCCCTATTCACCGCACAAGAATATATCTGACTAATAATAATCGTAAAACCTATGTATTGATATCTCTCTGTTAGTGTGTCAAGTGGGTGTAAAGCGGCATAAACACAGCAGTGAAAAGCAGCTAAACCCCATTATAAAAATAAATTACTTTGAAACACCCATGAAACAAAGACAGTGAAAGAGAGAGAAATTCTTACACAATGCGTTCGGGAGCTGTGATGCAACCTGGTTTGACCATATCTAGACGCACAGCTGGATGAGACATAAGGGTGGACACTCTTGGGGCTGAGAGGTTTGGTGAGGTTGGGTGAGCAAACGCAGACCCTTTAAAGTAATACTGCGTGGTACCCATCACATGGGTCCCAAATCTCCAGGTTCAAGGGCATCTTCCTACATCAAAAACATGCATGAGAAACCCAGAAGATGGTACACCGTGTGATGGGGAAAGGTTTCTAAAACGCACCTCATTTCTCATCTCCTTGTGCCCGGGTTCGCCATTCCAGCCGCTTTACTAGCAAGCTCCCTACTTGGGGCATCAGCACCTTTAACCTCCTGTTCCGTAGAGGTTGCAATTTGTCCTGAGGATAAACGGGAAGACGTGGAACCAACGAGAGACTAGCTCTTGGTGTTGGGACAGGCACAGGTCACTCTATTTTCCCATCAGAAAGAAGAATTAACCACAGGCTCAGCCTGACCCCCGGAACCAAAACAGGGCCTGAAGCCATTCTGCGATTTTGCGGCCAGCTCCCATAAAAACGAGTTGAAAATGGAGGTTCAGGGCACTGCAATTCACAAACCTGCAGAGTTATAAATGATAACTCTCGTCCACAAATATATTGAGGGAAGGCAAAGAAGAGGATTTGAAATCAAGGCAGAATTGCACGAAACAGATTTCAGGAGGTAGATACGAATCGCCTTTAAAGCACATGAAAAGCGGCAAAACGTTGACAATGATGCCCTTGGCCAAAAAGGGCGTATGCGTTTTTTCCTGAATATATTCAGGAAAAAACGCATACGCCCTTTTTGGCCAACCAAGCAACCTGGAAAGGCAAATCAGCGCTACAAAGAAGTCTCGCTTCCCATCGGTCAAAAGGGCCATGCTGAAAAAAGTGTCAAAACCAGAAATGCAGGACAGGCCATGGAGAAATGGGAGCCTTGCTACACTGATGGGCGGGATGTAAATTGCCAAGAGCCACTCTGGAGAAGTGTCCGGTGAGTCCTGAAACATCTGAAAAACACAGCTTAGAGAGCATAGGGCACTTCCACTCATGGGGGTATAAATTGGGAAAATTAAAAATCAGCAAGACACAAGCACACCAAAGTTTAGGGCTGCTCTGTTGACCAGGACCTCCACTTCATTCCACCTTAAATATCCCAGGAAAGAGAAAAATGGATAAAGAAGTTGTGGTCCTTATGTACAATGGAATATCACTCAGCCAGGAAATAAATGTCGTAAGGTTAGTAGCAGCATGATGAGTGGATTTAGGTACGACGATTCTAAGTGAAATAAGTCACACAGAAAAGGACACTTCTCATAAGGTATCACTGATAGAGGGAATGTAAAAACCGTTACACTTGAACTGAATTACAAAACAGAACAGAGTCACACATGCAGAAAACACACTATGGCTGCTTAACGGGAAAGGTGAGGTGGGGTGATACATAAAACAAGGGTATCAAATTAGCTCAGATACCGTTCCATAAACCCAATATGTAATAGACAAGACCTACTCCTTGCTCAGAGAACTGGACTCAACACGCCCTATTCACTGCACAAGAATATATCTGATTAATAATAATCGTAAAACCTATGTTTTGATATCTCTCTGTTAGTGTGTCAAGTGGGTGTAAAGCGGCATAAACACAGCAGTGAAAAGCAGCTAAACCCCATTATAAAAATAAATTACTTTGAAACACCCATGAAACAAAGACAGTGAAAGAGAGAGAAATTCTTACACAATGCGTTCAGGAGCTGTGATGCAACCTGGTTTGACCATATCTAGACGCACACCTGGATGAGACATGAGGGTGGACACTCTTGGGGCTGAGAGGTTTGGTGAGGTTGGGTGAGCAAACGCAGACCCTTTAAAGTAATACTGCGTGGTACCCATCGCATGGGTCCCAAATCTCCAGGTTCAAGGGCATCTTCCTACATCAAAAACATGCATGAGAAACCCAGAAGATGGTACACCGTGTGATGGGGAAAGGTTTCTAAAACGCACCTCATTTCTCATCTCCTTGTGCCCGGGTTCGCCATTCCAGCCGCTTTACTAGCAAGCTCCCTACTTGGAGCATCAGCACCTTTAACCTCCTGTTCCGTACAGGTTGCAATTTGTCCTGAGGATAAACGGGAAGACGTGGAACCAACGTGAGACTAGCTCTTGGTGTTGGGACAGGCACAGGTCACTCTATTTTCCCATCAGAAAGAAGAATTAACCACAGGCTCAGCCTGCCCCCCGGAACCAGAACAGGGCCTGAAGCCATTCTGCGATTTTGCGGCCAGCTCCCATAAAAACGAGTTGTAAAATGGAGGTTCAGGGCACTGCAATTCACAAACCTGCAGAGTTATAAATGATAACTCTCGTCCACAAATATATTGAGGGGAGGCAAAGAAGAGGATTTGAAATCAAGGCAGAATTGCAGGAAACAGATTTCAGGAGGTAGATACGAATCGCCTTTAAAGCACATGAAAAGCGGCAAAACGTTGACAATGATGCCCTTGGCCAAAAAGGGCGTATGCGTTTTTTCCTGAATATATTCAGGAAAAAACGCATACGCCCTTTTTGGCCAACCAAGCAACCTGGAAAGGCAAATCAGCGCTACAAACAAGTCTCGCTTCCCATCGGTCAAAAGGGCCATGCTGAAAAAAGTGTCAAAACCAGAAATGCAGGACAGGCCATGGAGAAATGGGAGCCTTGCTACACTGATGGGCGGGATGTAAATTGCCAAGAGCCACTCTGGAGAAGTGTCCGGTGAGTCCTGAAACATCTGAAAAACACAGCTTAGAGAGCATAGGGCACTTCCACTCATGGGGGTATAAATTGGGAAAATGAAAAATCAGCAAGACACAAGCACCCCAACGTTTAGGGCTGCTCTGTTGACCAGGACCTCCACTTCATTCCACCTTAAATATCCCAGGAAAGAGAAAAATGGATAAAGAAGTTGTGGTCCTTATGTACAATGGAATATCACTCAGCCAGGAAATCAATGTCGTAAGGTTAGTAGCAGCATGATGAGTGGATTTAGGTACGACGATTCTAAGTGAAATAAGTCACACAGAAAAGGACACTTCTCATAAGGTATCACTGATAGAGGGAATGTAAAAACCGTTACACTTGAACTGAATTACAAAACAGAACAGAGTCACACATGCAGAAAACACACTATGGCTGCTTAACGGGAAAGGTGAGGTGGGGTGATACATAAAACAAGGGTATCAAATTAGCTCAGATACCGTTCCATAAACCCAATATGTAATAGACAAGACCTACTCCTTGCTCAGAGAACTGGACTCAACACGCCCTATTCACCGCACAAGAATATATCTGACTAATAATAATCGTAAAACCTATGTATTGATATCTCTCTGTTAGTGTGTCAAGTGGGTGTAAAGCGGCATAAACACAGCAGTGAAAAGCAGCTAAACCCCATTATAAAAATAAATTACTTTGAAACACCCATGAAACAAAGACAGTGAAAGAGAGAGAAATTCTTACACAATGCGTTCAGGGGCTGTGATGCAACCTGGATTGACCATATCTAGACGCACAGCTGGATGAGACATAAGGGTGGACACTCTTGGGGCTGAGAGGTTTGGTGAGGTTGGGTGAGCAAACGCAGACCCTTTAAAGGAATACTGCGTGGTACCCATCGCATGGGTCCCAAATCTCCAGGTTCAAGGGCATCTTCCTACATCAAAAACATGCATGAGAAACCCAGAAGATGGTACACCGTGTGATGGGGAAAGGTTTCTAAAACGCACCTCATTTCTCATCTCCTTGTGCCCGGGTTCGCCATTCCAGCCGCTTTACTAGCAAGCTCCCTACTTGGAGCATCAGCACCTTTAACCTCCTGTTCCGTACAGGTTGCAATTTGTCCTGAGGATAAACGGGAAGACGTGGAACCAACGTGAGACTAGCTCTTGGTGTTGGGACAGGCACAGGTCACTCTATTTTCCCATCAGAAAGAAGAATTAACCACAGGCTCAGCCTGCCCCCCGGAACCAGAACAGAGCCTGAAGCCATTCTGCGATTTTGCGGCCAGCTCCCATAAAAACGAGTTGTAAAATGGAGGTTCAGGGCACTGCAATTCACAAACCTGCAGAGTTATAAATGATAACTCTCGTCCACAAATATATTGAGGGAAGGCAAAGAAGAGGATTTGAAATCAAGGCAGAATTGCACGAAACAGATTTCAGGAGGTAGATACGAATCGCCTTTAAAGCACATGAAAAGCGGCAAAACGTTGACAATGATGCCCTTGGCCAAAAAGGGCGTATGCGTTTTTTCCTGAATATATTCAGGAAAAAACGCATACGCCCTTTTTGGCCAACCAAGCAACCTGGAAAGGCAAATCAGCGCTACAAAGAAGTCTCGCTTCCCATCGGTCAAAAGGGCCATGCTGAAAAAAGTGTCAAAACCAGAAATGCAGGACAGGCCATGGAGAAATGGGAGCCTTGCTACACTGATGGGCGGGATGTAAATTGCCAAGAGCCACTCTGGAGAAGTGTCCGGTGAGTCCTGAAACATCTGAAAAACACAGCTTAGAGAGCATAGGGCACTTCCACTCATGGGGGTATAAATTGGGAAAATGAAAAATCAGCAAGACACAAGCACACCAAAGTTTAGGGCTGCTCTGTTGACCAGGACCTCCACTTCATTCCACCTTAAATATCCCAGGAAAGAGAAAAATGGATAAAGAAGTTGTGGTCCTTATGTACAATGGAATATCACTCAGCCAAGAAATCAATGTCGTAAGGTTAGTAGCAGCATGATGAGTGGATTTAGGTACGACGATTCTAAGTGAAATAAGTCACACAGAAAAGGACACTTCTCATAAGGTATCACTGATAGAGGGAATGTAAAAACCGTTACACTTGAACTGAATTACAAAACAGAACAGAGTCACACATGCAGAAAACACACTATGGCTGCTTAACGGGAAAGGTGAGGTGGGGTGATACATAAAACAAGGGTATCAAATTAGCTCAGATACCGTTCCATAAACCCAATATGTAATAGACAAGACCTACTCCTTGCTCAGAGAACTGGACTCAACACGCCCTATTCACCGCACAAGAATATATCTGATTAATAATAATCGTAAAACCTATGTATTGATATCTCTCTGTTAGTGTGTCAAGTGGGTGTAAAGCGGCATAAACACAGCAGTGAAAAGCAGCTAAACCCCATTATAAAAATAAATTACTTTGAAACACCCATGAAACAAAGACAGTGAAAGAGAGAGAAATTCTTACACAATGCGTTCAGGAGCTGTGATGCAACCTGGTTTGACCATATCTAGACGCACAGCTGGATGAGACATGAGGGTGGACACTCTTGGGGCTGAGAGGTTTGGTGAGGTTGGGTGAGCAAACGCAGACCCTTTAAAGTATTACTGCGTGGTACCCATCGCATGGGTCCCAAATCTCCAGGTTCAAGGGCATCTTCCTACATCAAAAACATGCATGAGAAACCCAGAAGATGGTACACCGTGTGATGGGGAAAGGTTTCTAAAACGCACCTCATTTCTCATCTCCTTGTGCCCGGGTTCGCCATTCCAGCCGCTTTACTAGCAAGCTCCCTACTTGGAGCATCAGCACCTTTAACCTCCTGTTCCGTACAGGTTGCAATTTGTCCTGAGGATAAACGGGAAGACGTGGAACCAACGTGAGACTAGCTCTTGGTGTTGGGACAGGCACAGGTCACTCTATTTTCCCACCAGAAAGAAGAATTAACCACAGGCTCAGCCTGCCACCCGGAACCAGAACAGAGCCTGAAGCCATTATGCGATTTTGCGGCCAGCTCCCATAAAAACGAGTTGTAAAATGGAGGTTCAGGGCACTGCAATTCACAAACCTGCAGAGTTATAAATCATAACTCTCGTCCACAAATATATTGAGGGGAGGCAAAGAAGAGGATTTGAAATCAAGGCAGAATTGCAGGAAACAGATTTCAGGAGGTAGATACGAATCGCCTTTAAAGCTCATGAAAAGCGGCAAAACGTTGACAATGATGCCCTTGGCCAAAAAGGGCGTATGCGTTTTTTCCTGAATATATTCAGGAAAAAACGCATACGCCCTTTTTGGCCAACCAAGCAACCTGGAAAGGCAAATCAGCGCTACAAACAAGTCTCGCTTCCCATCGGTCAAAAGGGCTATGCTGAAAAAAGTGTCAAAACCAGAAATGCAGGACAGGCCATGGAGAAATGGGAGCCTTGCTACACTGATGGGCGGGATGTAAATTGCCAAGAGCCACTCTGGAGAAGTGTCCGGTGAGTCCTGAAACATCTGAAAAACACAGCTTAGAGAGCATAGGGCACTTCCACTCATGGGGGTATGAATTGGGAAAATGAAAAATCAGCAAGACACAAGCACCCCAAAGTTTAGGGCTGCTCTGTTGACCAGGACCTCCACTTCATTCCACCTTAAATATCCCAGGAAAGAGAAAAATGGATAAAGAAGTTGTGGTCCTTATGTACAATGGAATATCACTCAGCCATGAAATCAATGTCATAAGGCTAGTAGCAGCATGATGAGTGGATTTAGGTACGACGATTCTAAGTGAAATAAGTCACACAGAAAAGGACACTTCTCATAAGGTATCACTGATAGAGGGAATGTAAAAACCGTTACACTTGAACTGAATTACAAAACAGAACAGAGTCACACATGCAGAAAACACACTATGGCTGCTTAACGGGAAAGGTGAGGTGGGGTGATACATAAAACAAGGGTATCAAATTAGCTCAGATACCGTTCCATAAACCCAATATGTAATAGACAAGACCTACTCCTGGCTCAGAGAACTGGACTCAACACGCCCTATTCACCGCACAAGAATATATCTGATTAATAATAATCGTAAAACCTATGTATTGATATCTCTCTGTTAGTGTGTCAAGTGGGTGTAAAGCGGCATAAACACAGCAGTGAAAATCAGCTAAACCCCATTATAAAAATAAATTATTTTGAAACACCCATGAAACAAAGACAGTGAAAGAGAGAGAAATTCTTACACAATGCGTTCAGGGGCTGTGATGCAACCTGGATTGACCATATCTAGACGCACAGCTGGATGAGACATAAGGGTGGACACTCTTGGGGCTGAGAGGTTTGGTGAGGTTGGGTGAGCAAACGCAGACCCTTTAAAGTAATACTGCGTGGTACCCATCGCATGGGTCCCAAATCTCCAGGTTCAAGGGCATCTTCCTACATCAAAAACATGCATGAGAAACCCAGAAGATGGTACACCGTGTGATGGGGAAAGGTTTCTAAAACACACCTCATTTCTCATCTCCTTGTGCCCGGGTTCGCCATTCCAGCCTCTTTACTAGCAAGCTCCCTACTTGGAGCATCAGCACCTTTAACCTCCTGTTCCATACAGGTTGCAATTTGTCCTGAGGATAAACGGGAATACGTGGAACCAAAGAGAGACTAGCTCTTGGTGTTGGGACAGGCACAGGTCACTCTATTTTCCCATCAGAAAGAAGAATTAACCACAGGCTCAGCCTGACCCCCGGAACCAGAACAGGGCCTGAAGCCATTCTGTGATTTTGCGGCCAGCTCCCATAAAAACGAGTTGTAAAATGGAGGTTCAGGGCACTGCAATTCACAAACCTGCAGAGTTATAAATGATAACTCTCGTCCACAAATATATTGAGGGAAGGCAAAAAAGAGGATTTGAAATCAAGGCAGAATTGCAGGAAACAGATTTCAGGAGGTAGATTCGAATCGCATTTAAAGCACATGAAAAGCGGCAAAACGTTGACAATGATGCCCTTGGCCAAAAAGGGCGTATGCGTTTTTTCCTGAATATATTCAGGAAAAAACGCATACGCCCTTTTTGGCCAACCAAGCAACCTGGAAAGGCAAATCAGCGCTACAAACAAGTCTCGCTTCCCATCGGTCAAAAGGGCCATGCTGAAAAAAGTGTCAAAACCAGAAATGCAGGACAGGCCATGGAGAAATGGGAGCCTTGCTACACTGATGGGCGGGATGTAAATTGCCAACAGCCACTCTGGAGAAGTGTACGATGAGTCCTGAAACATCTAAAAAACACAGCTTAGAGAGCATAGGGCACTTCCACTCATGGGGGTATTAATTGGGAAAATGAAAAATCAGCAAGACACAAGCACCCCAAAGTTTAGGGCTGCTCTGTTGACAAGGACCTCCACTTCATTCCACCTTAAATATCCCAGGAAAGAGAAAAATGGATAAAGAAGTTGTGGTCCTTATGTACAATGGAATATCACTCAGCCAGGAAATCAATGTCGTAAGGTTAGTAGCAGCATGATGAGTGGATTTAGGTACGACGATTCTAAGTGAAATAAGTCACACAGAAAAGGACACTTCTCATAAGGTATCACTGATAGAGGGAATGTAAAAACCGTTACACTTGAACTGAATTACAAAACAGAACAGAGTCACACATGCAGAAAACACACTATGGCTGCTTAACGGGAAAGGTGAGGTGGGGTGATACATAAAACAAGGGTATCAAATTAGCTCAGATACCGTTCCATAAACCCAATATGTAATAGACAAGACCTACTCCTTGCTCAGAGAACTGGACTCAACACGCCCTATTCACCGCACAAGAATATATCTGACTAATAATAATCGTAAAACCTATGTATTGATATCTCTCTGTTAGTGTGTCAAGTGGGTGTAAAGCGGCATAAACACAGCAGTGAAAAGCAGCTAAACCCCATTATAAAAATAAATTACTTTGAAACACCCATGAAACAAAGACAGTGAAAGAGAGAGAAATTCTTACACAATGCGTTCGGGAGCTGTGATGCAACCTGGTTTGACCATATCTAGACGCACAGCTGGATGAGACATAAGGGTGGACACTCTTGGGGCTGAGAGGTTTGGTGAGGTTGGGTGAGCAAACGCAGACCCTTTAAAGTAATACTGCGTGGTACCCATCACATGGGTCCCAAATCTCCAGGTTCAAGGGCATCTTCCTACATCAAAAACATGCATGAGAAACCCAGAAGATGGTACACCGTGTGATGGGGAAAGGTTTCTAAAACGCACCTCATTTCTCATCTCCTTGTGCCCGGGTTCGCCATTCCAGCCGCTTTACTAGCAAGCTCCCTACTTGGGGCATCAGCACCTTTAACCTCCTGTTCCGTAGAGGTTGCAATTTGTCCTGAGGATAAACGGGAAGACGTGGAACCAACGAGAGACTAGCTCTTGGTGTTGGGACAGGCACAGGTCACTCTATTTTCCCATCAGAAAGAAGAATTAACCACAGGCTCAGCCTGACCCCCGGAACCAGAACAGGGCCTGAAGCCATTCTGCGATTTTGTGGCCAGCTCCCATAAAAACGAGTTGTAAAATGGAGGTTCAGGGCACTGCAATTCACAAACCTGCAGAGTTATAAATGATAACTCTCGTCCACAAATATATTGAGGGAAGGCAAAGAAGAGGATTTGAAATCAAGGCAGAATTGCAGGAAACAGATTTCAGGAGGTAGATACGAATCGCCTTTAAAGCACATGAAAAGCGGCAAAACGTTGACAATGATGCCCTTGGCCAAAAAGGGCGTATGTGTTTTTTCCTGAATATATTCAGGAAAAAACGCATACGCCCTTTTTGGCCAACCAAGCAACCTGGAAAGGCAAATCAGCGCTACAAAGAAGTCTCGCTTCCCATCGGTCAAAAGGGCCATGCTGAAAAAAGTGTCAAAACCAGAAATGCAGGACAGGCCATGGAGAAATGGGAGCCTTGCTACACTGATGGGCGGGATGTAAATTGCCAAGAGCCACTCTGGAGAAGTGTCCGGTGAGTCCTGAAACATCTGAAAAACACAGCTTAGAGAGCATAGGGCACTTCCACTCATGGGGGTATAAATTGGGAAAATTAAAAATCAGCAAGACACAAGCACCCCAAAGTTTAGGGCTGCTCTGTTGACCAGGACCTCCACTTCATTCCACCTTAAATATCCCAGGAAAGAGAAAAATGGATAAAGAAGTTGTGGTCCTTATGTACAATGGAATATCACTCAGCCAGGAAATCAATGTCGTAAGGTTAGTAGCAGCATGATGAGTGGATTTAGGTACGACGATTCTAAGTGAAATAAGTCACACAGAAAAGGACACTTCTCATAAGGTATCACTGATAGAGGGAATGTAAAAACCGTTACACTTGAACTGAATTACAAAACAGAACAGAGTCACACATGCAGAAAACACACTATGGCTGCTTAACGGGAAAGGTGAGGTGGGGTGATACATAAAACAAGGGTATCAAATTAGCTCAGATACCGTTCCATAAACCCAATATGTAATAGACAAGACCTACTCCTTGCTCAGAGAACTGGACTCAACACGCCCTATTCACCGCAAAACAATATATCTGACTAATAATAATCGTAAAGCCTATGTATTGATATCTCTCTGTTAGTGTGTCAAGTGGGTGTAAAGCGGCATAAACACAGCAGTGAAAAGGAGCTAAACCCCATTATAAAAATAAATTACTTTGAAACACCCATGAAACAAAGACAGTGAAAGAGAGAGAAATTCTTACACAATGCGTTCAGGGGCTGTGATGCAACCTGGATTGACCATATCTAGACGCACAGCTGGATGAGACATAAGGGTGGACACTCTTGGGGCTGAGAGGTTTGGTGAGGTTGGGTGAGCAAACGCAGACCCTTTAAAGGAATACTGCGTGGTACCCATCGCATGGGTCCCAAATCTCCAGGTTCAAGGGCATCTTCCTACATCAAAAACATGCATGAGAAACCCAGAAGATGGTACACCGTGTGATGGGGAAAGGTTTCTAAAACGCACCTCATTTCTCATCTCCTTGTGCCCGGGTTCGCCATTCCAGCCGCTTTACTAGCAAGCTCCCTACTTGGAGCATCAGCACCTTTAACCTCCTGTTCCGTAGAGGTTGCAATTTGTCCTGAGGATAAACGGGAAGACGTGGAACCAACGAGAGACTAGCTCTTGGTGTTGGGACAGGCACAGGTCACTCTATTTTCCCATCAGAAAGAAGAATTAACCACAGGCTCAGCCTGCCCCCCGGAACCAGAACAGGGCCTGAAGCCATTCTGCGATTTTGCGGCCAGCTCCCATAAAAACGAGTTGTAAAATGGAGGTTCAGGGCACTGCAATTCACAAACCTGCAGAGTTATAAATGATAACTGTCGTCCACAAATATATTGAGGGAAGGCAAAGAAGAGGATTTGAAATCAAGGCAGAATTGCAGGAAACAGATTTCAGGAGGTAGATACGAATCGCCTTTAAAGCACATGAAAAGCGGCAAAACGTTGACAATGATGCCCTTGGCCAAAAAGGGCGTATGCGTTTTTTCCTGAATATATTCAGGAAAAAACGCATACGCCCTTTTTGGCCAACCAAGCAACCTGGAAAGGCAAATCAGCGCTACAAACAAGTCTCGCTTCCCATCGGTCAAAAGGGCCATGCTGAAAAAAGTGTCAAAACCAGAAATGCAGGACAGGCCATGGAGAAATGGGAGCCTTGCTACACTGATGGGCGGGATGTAAATTGCCAAGAGCCACTCTGGAGAAGTGTCCGGTGAGTCCTGAAACATCTGAAAAACACAGCTTAGAGAGCATAGGGCACTTCCACTCATGGGGGTATAAATTGGGAAAATTAAAAATCAGCAAGACACAAGCACCCCAAAGTTTAGGGCTGCTCTGTTGACCAGGACCTCCACTTCATTCCACCTTCAATATCCCAGGAAAGAGAAAAATGGATAAAGAAGTTGTGGTCCTTATGTACAATGGAATATCACTCAGCCAGGAAATCAATGTCGTAAGGTTAGTAGCAGCATGATGAGTGGATTTAGGTATGACGATTCTAAGTGAAATAAGTCACACAGAAAAGGACACTTCTCATAAGGTATCACTGATAGAGGGAATGTAAAAACCGTTACACTTGAACTGAATTACAAAACAGAACAGAGTCACACATGCAGAAAACACACTATGGCTGCTTAACGGGAAAGGTGAGGTGGGGTGATACATAAAACAAGGGTATCAAATTAGCTCAGATACCGTTCCATAAACCCAATATGTAATAGACAAGACCTACTCCTTGCTCAGAGAACTGGACTCAACACGCCCTATTCACCGCACAAGAATATATCTGACTAATAATAATCGTAAAACCTATGTATTGATATCTCTCTGTTAGTGTGTCAAGTGGGTGTAAAGCGGCATAAACACAGCAGTGAAAAGCAGCTAAACCCCATTATAAAAATAAATTACTTTGAAACACCCATGAAACAAAGACAGTGAAAGAGAGAGAAATTCTTACATAATGCGTTCAGGAGCTGTGATGCTACCTGGATTGACCTTATCTAGACGCACAGCTGGATGAGACATAAGGGTGGACACTCTTGGGGCTGAGAGGTTTGGTGAGGTTGGGTGAGCAAACGCAGACCCTTTAAAGTAATACTGCGTGGTACCCATCGCATGGGTCCCAAATCTCCAGGTTCAAGGGCATCTTCCTACATCAAAATCATGCATGAGAAACCCAGAAGATGGTACACCGTGTGATGGGGAAAGGTTTCTAAAACGCACCTCATTTCTCATCTCCTTGTGCCCGGGTTCGCCATTCCAGCCGCTTTACTAGCAAGCTCCCTACTTGGAGCATCAGCACCTTTAACCTCCTGTTCCGTAGAGGTTGCAATTTGTCCTGAGGATAAACGGGAAGACGTGGAACCAACGAGAGACTAGCTCTTGGTGTTGGGACAGGCACAGGTCACTCTATTTTCGCATCAGAAAGAAGAATTAACCACAGGCTCAGCCTGACCCCCGGAACCAGAACAGGGCCTGAAGCCATTCTGCGATTTTGCGGCCAGCTCCCATAAAAACGAGTTGTAAAATGGAGGTTCAGGGCACTGCAATTCACAAACCTGCAGAGTTATAAATGATAACTCTCGTCCACAAACATATTGAGGGAAGGCAAATAAGAGGATTTGAAATCAAGGCAGAATTGCAGGAAACAGATTTCAGGAGGTAGATACGAATCGCCTTTAAAGCACATGAAAAGCGGCAAAACGTTGACAATGATGCCCTTGGCCAAAAAGGGCGTATGCGTTTTTTCCTGAATATATTCAGGAAAAAACGCATATGCCCTTTTTGGCCAACCAAGCAACCTGGAAAGGCAAATCAGCGCTACAAAGAAGTCTCGCTTCCCATCGGTCAAAAGGGCCATGCTGAAAAAAGTGTCAAAACCAGAAATGCAGGACAGGCCATGGAGAAATGGGAGCCTTGCTACACTGATGGGCGGGATGTAAATTGCCAAGAGCCACTCTGGAGAAGTGTCCGGTGAGTCCTGAAACATCTGAAAAACACAGCTTAGAGAGCATAGGGCACTTCCACTCATGGGGGTATAAATTGGGAAAATTAAAAATCAGCAAGACACAAGCACCCCAAAGTTTAGGGCTGCTCTGTTGACCAGGACCTCCACTTCATTCCACCTTAAATATCCCAGGAAAGAGAAAAATGGAAAAAGAAGTTGTGGTCCTTATGTACAATGGAATATCACTCACCCAGGAAATCAATGTCGTAAGGTTAGTAGCAGCATGATGAGTGGATTTAGGTACGACGATTCTAAGTGAAATAAGTCACACAGAAAAGGACACTTCTCATAAGGTATCACTGATAGAGGGAATGTAAAAACCGTTACACTTGAACTGAATTACAAAACAGAACAGAGCCACACATGCAGAAAACACACTATGGCTGCTTAACGGGAAAGGTGAGGTGGGGTGATACATAAAACAAGGGTATCAAATTAGCTCAGATACCGTTCCATAAACCCAATATGTAATAGACAAGACCTACTCCTTGCTCAGAGAACTGGACTCAACACGCCCTATTCACCGCACAAGAATATATCTGACTAATAATAATCGTAAAACCTATGTATTGATATCTCTCTGTTAGTGTGTCAAGTGGGTGTAAAGCGGCATAAACACAGCAGTGAAAAGCAGCTAAACCCCATTATAAAAATAAATTACTTTGAAACACCCATGAAACAAAGACAGTGAAAGAGAGAGAAATTCTTACACAATGCGTTCAGGGGCTGTGATGCAACCTGGATTGACCATATCTAGACGCACAGCTGGATGAGACATAAGGGTGGACACTCTTGGGGCTGAGAGGTTTGGTGAGGTTGGGTGAGCAAACGCAGACCCTTTAAAGGAATACTGCGTGGTACCCATCGCATGGGTCCCAAATCTCCAGGTTCAAGG
The DNA here is from genome assembly GCF_965194805.1 of Balaenoptera borealis. Lineage (NCBI taxonomy): Eukaryota > Metazoa > Chordata > Mammalia > Artiodactyla > Balaenopteridae > Balaenoptera > Balaenoptera borealis. The sequence goes on from NW_028123997.1 coordinate 614,111, forward strand.
GCATCTTCCTACATCAAAAACATGCATGAGAAACCCAGAAGATGGTACACCGTGTGATGGGGAAAGGTTTCTAAAACGCACCTCATTTCTCATCTCCTTGTGCCCGGGTTCGCCATTCCAGCCGCTTTACTAGCAAGCTCCCTACTTGGAGCATCAGCACCTTTAACCTCCTGTTCCGTACAGGTTGCAATTTGTCCTGAGGATAAACGGGAAGACGTGGAACCAACGAGAGACTAGCTCTTGGTGTTGGGACAGGCACAGGTCACTCTATTTTCCCATCAGAAAGAAGAATTAACCACAGGCTCAGCCTGACCCCCGGAACCAGAACAGGGCCTGAAGCCATTCTGCGATTTTGCGGCCAGCTCCCATAAAAACGAGTTGTAAAATGGAGGTTCAGGGCACTGCAATTCACAAACCTGCAGAGTTATAAATGAGAACTCTCGTCCACAAATATATTGAGGGAAGGCAAAGAAGAGGATTTGAAATCAAGGCAGAATTGCAGGAAACAGATTTCAGGAGGTAGATACGAATCGCCTTTAAAGCACATGAAAAGCGGCAAAACGTTGACAATGATGCCCTTGGCCAAAAAGGGCGTATGCGTTTTTTCCTGAATATATTCAGGAAAAAACGCAAACGCCCTTTTTGGCCAACCAAGCAACCTGGAAAGGCAAATCAGCGCTACAAAGAAGTCTCGCTTCCCATCGGTCAAAAGGGCCATGCTGAAAAAAGTGTCAAAACCAGAAATGCAGGACAGGCCATGGAGAAATGGGAGCCTTGCTACACTGATGGGCGGGATGTAAATTGCCAAGAGCCACTCTGGAGAAGTGTCCGGTGAGTCCTGAAACATCTGAAAAACACAGCTTAGAGAGCATAGGGCACTTCCACTCATGGGGGTATAAATTGGGAAAATTAAAAATCAGCAAGACACAAGCACCCCAAAGTTGAGGGCTGCTCTGTTGACCAGGACCTCCACTTCATTCCACCTTAGATATCCCAGGAAAGAGAAAAATGGATAAAGAAGTTGTGGTCCTTATGTACAATGGAATATCACTCAGCCAGGAAATCAATGTCGTAAGGTTAGTAGCAGCATGATGAGTGGATTTAGGTACGACGATTCTAAGTGAAATAAGTCACACAGAAAAGGACACTTCTCATAAGGTATCACTGATAGAGGGAATGTAAAATCCGTTACACTTGAACTGAATTACAAAACAGAACAGAGTCACACATGCAGAAAACACACTATGGCTGCTTAACGGGAAAGGTGAGGTGGGGTGATACATAAAACAAGGGTATCAAATTAGCTCAGATACCGTTCCATAAACCCAATATGTAATAGACAAGACCTACTCCTTGCTCAGAGAACTGGACTCAACACGCCCTATTCACCGCACAAGAATATATCTGACTAATAATAATCGTAAAACCTATGTATTGATATCTCTCTGTTAGTGTGTCAAGTGGGTGTAAAGCGGCATAAACACAGCAGTGAAAAGCAGCTAAACCCCATTATAAAAATAAATTACTTTGAAACACCCATGAAACAAAGACAGTGAAAGAGAGAGAAATTCTTACACAATGCGTTCAGGGGCTGTGATGCAACCTGGATTGACCATATCTAGACGCACAGCTGGATGAGACATAAGGGTGGACACTCTTGGGGCTGAGAGGTTTGGTGAGGTTGGGTGAGCAAACGCAGACCCTATAAAGGAATACTGCGTGGTACCCATCGCATGGGTCCCAAATCTCCAGGTTCAAGGGCATCTTCCTACATCAAAAACATGCATGAGAAACCCAGAAGATGGTACACCGTGTGATGGGGAAAGGTTTCTAAAACGCACCTCATTTCTCATCTCCTTGTGCCCGGGTTCGCCATTCCAGCCTCTTTACTAGCAAGCTCCCTACTTGGAGCATCAGCACCTTTAACCTCCTGTTCCATACAGGTTGCAATTTGTCCTGAGGATAAACGGGAAGACGTGGAACCAACGAGAGACTAGCTCTTGTTGTTGGGACAGGCACAGGTCACTCTATTTTCCCATCAGAAAGAAGAATTAACCACAGGCTCAGCCTGCGCCCCAGAACCAGAACAGGGCCTGAAGCCATTCTGCGATTTTGCGGCCAGCTCCCATAAAAACGAGTTGTAAAATGGAGGTTCAGGGCACTGCAATTCACAAACCTGCAGAGTTATAAATGATAACTCTCGTCCACAAATATATTGAGGGAAGGCAAAGAAGAGGATTTGAAATCAAGGCAGAATTGCACGAAACAGATTTCAGGAGGTAGATACGAATCGCCTTTAAAGCACATGAAAAGCGGCAAAACGTTGACAATGATGCCCTTGGCCAAAAAGGGCGTATGCGTTTTTTCCTGAATATATTCAGGAAAAAACGCATACGCCCTTTTTGGCCAACCAAGCAACCTGGAAAGGCAAATCAGCGCTACAAAGAAGTCTCGCTTCCCATCGGTCAAAAGGGCCATGCTGAAAAAAGTGTCAAAACCAGAAATGCAGGACAGGCCATGGAGAAATGGGAGCTTTGCTACACTGATGGGCGGGATGTAAATTGCCAAGAGCCACTCTGGAGAAGTGTCCGGTGAGTCCTGAAACATCTGAAAAACACAGCTTAGAGAGCATAGGGCACTTCCACTCATGGGGGTATAAATTGGGAAAATTAAAAATCAGCAAGACACAAGCACCCCAACGTTTAGGGCTGCTCTGTTGACCAGGACCTCCACTTCATTCCACCTTAAATATCCCAGGAAAGAGAAAAATGGATAAAGAAGTTGTGGTCCTTATGTACAATGGAATATCACTCAGCCAGGAAATCAATGTCGTAAGGTTAGTAGCAGCATGATGAGTGGATTTAGGTACGACGATTCTATGTGAAATAAGTCACACAGAAAAGGACACTTCTCATAAGGTATCACTGATAGAGGGAATGTAAAAACCGTTACACTTGAACTGAATTACAAAACAGAACAGAGTCACACATGCAGAAAACACACTATGGCTGCTTAACGGGAAAGGTGAGGTGGGGTGATACATAAAACAAGGGTATCAAATTAGCTCAGATACCGTTCCATAAACCCAATATGTAATAGACAAGACCTACTCCTTGCTCAGAGAACTTTACTCAACACGCCCTATTCACCGCACAAGAATATATCTGACTAATAATAATCGTAAAACCTATGTATTGATATCTCTCTGTTAGTGTGTCAAGTGGGTGTAAAGCGGCATAAACACAGCAGTGAAAAGCAGCTAAACCCCATTATAAAAATAAATTACTTTGAAACACCCATGAAACAAAGACAGTGAAAGAGAGAGAAATTCTTACACAATGCGTTCAGGGGCTGTGATGCAACCTGGATTGACCATATCTAGACGCACAGCTGGATGAGACATAAGGGTGGACACTCTTGGGGCTGAGAGGTTTGGTGAGGTTGGGTGAGCAAACGCAGACCCTTTAAAGGAATACTGCGTGGTACCCATCGCATGGGTCCCAAATCTCCAGGTTCAAGGGCATCTTCCTACATCAAAAACATGCATGAGAAACCCAGAAGATGGTACACCGTGTGATGGGGAAAGGTTTCTAAAACGCACCTCATTTCTCATCTCCTTGTGCCCGGGTTCGCCATTCCAGCCGCTTTACTAGCAAGCTCCCTACTTGGAGCATCAGCACCTTTAACCTCCTGTTCCATGCAGGTTGCAATTTGTCCTGAGGATAAACGGGAAGACGTGGAACCAACGAGAGACTAGCTCTTGGTGTTGGGACAGGCACAGGTCACTCTATTTTCCCATCAGAAAGAAGAATTAACCACAGGCTCAGCCTGACCCCCGGAACCAGAACAGGACCTGAAGCCATTCTGCGATTTTACGGCCAGCTCCCATAAAAACGAGTTGTAAAATGGAGGTTCAGGGCACTGCAATTCACAAACCTGCAGAGTTATAAATGATAACTGTCGTCCACAAATATATTGAGGGAAGGCAAAGAAGAGGATTTGAAATCAAGGCAGAATTGCAGGAAACAGATTTCAGGAGGTAGATATGAATCGCCTTTAAAGCACATGAAAAGCGGCAAAACGTTGACAATGATGCCCTTGGCCAAAAAGGGCGTATGCGTTTTTTCCTGAATATATTCAGGAAAAAACGCATACGCCCTTTTTGGCCAACCAAGCAACCTGGAAAGGCAAATCAGCGCTACAAAGAAGTCTCGCTTCCCATCGGTCAAAAGGGCCATGCTGAAAAAAGTGTCAAAACCAGAAATGCAGGACAGGCCATGGAGAAATGGGAGCCTTGCTACACTGATGGGCGGGATGTAAATTGCCAAGAGCCACTCTGGAGAAGTGTCCGGTGAGTCCTGAAACATCTGAAAAACACAGCTTGGAGAGCATAGGGCACTTCCACTCATGGGGGTATAAATTGGGAAAATTAAAAATCAGCAAGACACAAGCACCCCAAAGTTTAGGGCTGCTCTGTTGACCAGGACCTCCACTTCATTCCACCTTCAATATCCCAGGAAAGAGAAAAATGGAGAAAGAAGTTGTGGTCCTTATGTACAATGGAATATCACTCAGCCAGGAAATCAATGTCGTAAGGTTAGTAGCAGCATGATGAGTGGATTTAGGTATGACGATTCTAAGTGAAATAAGTCACACAGAAAAGGACACTTCTCATAAGGTATCACTGATAGAGGGAATGTAAAAACCGTTACACTTGAACTGAATTACAAAACAGAACAGAGTCACACATGCAGAAAACACACTATGGCTGCTTAACGGGAAAGGTGAGGTGGGGTGATACATAAAACAAGGGTATCAAATTAGCTCAGATACCGTTCCATAAACCCAATATGTAATAGACAAGACCTACTCCTTGCTCAGAGAACTGGACTCAACACGCCCTATTCACCGCACAAGAATATATCTGACTAATAATAATCGTAAAACCTATGTATTGATATCTCTCTGTTAGTGTGTCAAGTGGGTGTAAAGCGGCATAAACACAGCAGTGAAAAGCAGCTAAACCCCATTATAAAAATAAATTACTTTGAAACACCCATGAAACAAAGACAGTGAAAGAGAGAGAAATTCTTACATAATGCTTTCAGGAGCTGTGATGCTACCTGGATTGACCTTATCTAGACGCACAGCTGGATGAGACATAAGGGTGGACACTCTTGGGGCTGAGAGGTTTGGTGAGGTTGGGTGAGCAAACGCAGACCCTTTAAAGTAATACTGCGTGGTACCCATCGCATGGGTCCCAAATCTCCAGGTTCAAGGGCATCTTCCTACATCAAAAACATGCATGAGAAACCCAGAAGATGGTACACCGTGTGATGGGGAAAAGTTTCTAAAACGCACCTCATTTCTCATCTCCTTGTGCCCGGGTTCGCCATTCCAGCCGCTTTACTAGCAAGCTCCCTACTTGGAGCATCAGCACCTTTAACCTCCTGTTCCGTAGATGTTGCAATTTGTCCTGAGGATAAACGGGAAGACGTGGAACCAACGAGAGACTAGCTCTTGGTGTTGGGACAGGCACAGGTCACTCTATTTTCGCATCAGAAAGAAGAATTAACCACAGGCTCAGCCTGACCCCCGGAACCAGAACAGGGCCTGAAGCCATTCTGCGATTTTGCGGCCAGCTCCCATAAAAACGAGTTGTAAAATGGAGGTTCAGGGCACTGCAATTCACAAACCTGCAGAGTTATAAATGAGAACTCTCGTCCACAAACATATTCAGGGAAGGCAAATAAGAGGATTTGAAATCAAGGCAGAATTGCAGGAAACAGATTTCAGGAGGTAGATACGAATCGCCTTTAAAGCACATGAAAAGCGGCAAAACGTTGACAATGATGCCCTTGGCCAAAAAGGGCGTATGCGTTTTTTCCTGAATATATTCAGGAAAAAACGCATATGCCCTTTTTGGCCAACCAAGCAACCTGGAAAGGCAAATCAGCGCTACAAAGAAGTCTCGCTTCCCATCGGTCAAAAGGGCCATGCTGAAAAAAGTGTCAAAACCAGAAATGCAGGACAGGCCATGGAGAAATGGGAGCCTTGCTACACTGATGGGCGGGATGTAAATTGCCAAGAGCCACTCTGGAGAAGTGTCCGGTGAGTCCTGAAACATCTGAAAAACACAGCTTAGAGAGCATAGGGCACTTCCACTCATGGGGGTATAAATTGGGAAAATTAAAAATCAGCAAGACACAAGCACCCCAAAGTTGAGGGCTGCTCTGTTGACCAGGACCTCCACTTCATTCCACCTTAGATATCCCAGGAAAGAGAAAAATGGATAAAGAAGTTGTGGTCCTTATGTACAATGGAATATCACTCAGCCAGGAAATCAATGTCGTAAGGTTAGTAGCAGCATGATGAGTGGATTTAGGTACGACGATTCTAAGTGAAATAAGTCACACAGAAAAGGACACTTCTCATAAGGTATCACTGATAGAGGGAATGTAAAAACCGTTACACTTGAACTGAATTACAAAACAGAACAGAGTCACACATGCAGAAAACACACTATGGCTGCTTAACGGGAAAGGTGAGGTGGGGTGATACATAAAACAAGGGTATCAAATTAGCTCAGATACCGTTCCATAAACCCAATATGTAATAGACAAGACCTACTCCTTGCTCAGAGAACTGGACTCAACACGCCCTATTCACCGCACAAGAATATATCTGACTAATAATAATCGTAAAACCTATGTATTGATATCTCTCTGTTAGTGTGTCAAGTGGGTGTAAAGCGGCATAAACACAGCAGTGAAAAGCAGCTAAACCCCATTATAAAAATAAATTACTTTGAAACACCCATGAAACAAAGACAGTGAAAGAGAGAGAAATTCTTACACAATGCGTTCAGGGGCTGTGATGCAACCTGGATTGACCATATCTAGACGCACAGCTGGATGAGACATAAGGGTGGACACTCTTGGGGCTGAGAGGTTTGGTGAGGTTGGGTGAGCAAACGCAGACCCTTTAAAGGAATACTGCGTGGTACCCATCGCATGGGTCCCAAATCTCCAGGTTCAAGGGCATCTTCCTACATCAAAAACATGCATGAGAAACCCAGAAGATGGTACACCGTGTGATGGGGAAAGGTTTCTAAAACGCACCTCATTTCTCATCTCCTTGTGCCCGGGTTCGCCATTCCAGCCTCTTTACTAGCAAGCTCCCTACTTGGAGCATCAGCACCTTTAACCTCCTGTTCCATACAGGTTGCAATTTGTCCTGAGGATAAACGGGAAGACGTGGAACCAACGAGAGACTAGCTCTTGTTGTTGGGACAGGCACAGGTCACTCTATTTTCCCATCAGAAAGAAGAATTAACCACAGGCTCAGCCTGCGCCCCAGAACCAGAACAGGGCCTGAAGCCATTCTGCGATTTTGCGGCCAGCTCCCATAAAAACGAGTTGTAAAATGGAGGTTCAGGGCACTGCAATTCACAAACCTGCAGAGTTATAAATGATAACTCTCGTCCACAAATATATTGAGGGAAGGCAAAGAAGAGGATTTGAAATCAAGGCAGAATTGCACGAAACAGATTTCAGGAGGTAGATACGAATCGCCTTTAAAGCACATGAAAAGCGGCAAAACGTTGACAATGATGCCCTTGGCCAAAAAGGGCGTATGCGTTTTTTCCTGAATATATTCAGGAAAAAACGCATACGCCCTTTTTGGCCAACCAAGCAACCTGGAAAGGCAAATCAGCGCTACAAAGAAGTCTCGCTTCCCATCGGTCAAAAGGGCCATGCTGAAAAAAGTGTCAAAACCAGAAATGCAGGACAGGCCATGGAGAAATGGGAGCCTTGCTACACTGATGGGCGGGATGTAAATTGCCAAGAGCCACTCTGGAGAAGTGTCCGGTGAGTCCTGAAACATCTGAAAAACACAGCTTAGAGAGCATAGGGCACTTCCACTCATGGGGGTATAAATTGGGAAAATTAAAAATCAGCAAGACACAAGCACCCCAACGTTTAGGGCTGCTCTGTTGACCAGGACCTCCACTTCATTCCACCTTAAATATCCCAGGAAAGAGAAAAATGGATAAAGAAGTTGTGGTCCTTATGTACAATGGAATATCACTCAGCCAGGAAATCAATGTCGTAAGGTTAGTAGCAGCATGATGAGTGGATTTAGGTATGACGATTCTAAGTGAAATAAGTCACACAGAAAAGGACACTTCTCATAAGGTATCACTGATAGAGGGAATGTAAAAACCGTTACACTTGAACTGAATTACAAAACAGAACAGAGTCACACATGCAGAAAACACACTATGGCTGCTTAACGGGAAAGGTGAGGTGGGGTGATACATAAAACAAGGGTATCAAATTAGCTCAGATACCGTTCCATAAACCCAATATGTAATAGACAAGACCTACTCCTTGCTCAGAGAACTGGACTCAACACGCCCTATTCACCGCACAAGAATATATCTGACTAATAATAATCGTAAAACCTATGTATTGATATCTCTCTGTTAGTGTGTCAAGTGGGTGTAAAGCGGCATAAACACATCAGTGAAAAGCAGCTAAACCCCATTATAAAAATAAATTACTTTGAAACCACCATGAAACAAAGACAGTGAAAGAGAGAGAAATTCTTACACAATGCGTTCAGGGGCTGTGATGCAACCTGCATTGACCATATCTAGACGCACAGCTGGATGAGACATAAGGGTGGACACTCTTGGGGCTGAGAGGTTTGGTGAGGTTGGGTGAGCAAACGCAGACCCTTTAAAGGAATACTGCGTGGTACCCATCGCATGGGTCCCAAATCTCCAGGTTCAAGGGCATCTTCCTACATCAAAAACATGCATGAGAAACCCAGAAGATGGTACACTGTGTGATGGGGAAAGGTTTCTAAAACGCACCTCATTTCTCATCTCCTTGTGCCCGGGTTCGCCATTCCAGCGGCTTTACTAGCAAGCTCCCTACTTGGAGCATCAGCACCTTTAACCTCCTGTTCCGTACAGGTTGCAATTTGTCCTGAGGATAAACGGGAAGACGTGGAACCAACGAGAGACTAGCTCTTGGTGTTGGGACAGGCACAGGTCACTCTATTTTCCCATCAGAAAGAAGAATTAACCACAGTCTCAGCCAGACCCCCGGAACCAGAACAGGGCCTGAAGCCATTCTGCGATTTTGCGGCCAGCTCCCATAAAAACGAGTTGTAAAATGGAGGTTCAGGGCACTGCAATTCACAAACCTGCAGAGTTATAAATGAGAACTCTCGTCCACAAATATATTGAGGGAAGGCAAAGAAGAGGATTTGAAATCAAGGCAGAATTGCAGGAAACAGATTTCAGGAGGTAGATACGAATCGCCTTTAAAGCACATGAAAAGCGGCAAAACGTTGACAATGATGCCCTTGGCCAAAAAGGGCGTATGCGTTTTTTCCTGAATATATTCAGGAAAAAACGCATACGCCCTTTTTGGCCAACCAAGCAACCTGGAAAGGCAAATCAGCGCTACAAAGAAGTCTCGCTTCCCATCGGTCAAAAGGGCCATGCTGAAAAAAGTGTCAAAACCAGAAATGCAGAACAGGCCATAGAGAAATGGGAGCCTTGCTACACTGATGGGCGGGATGTAAATTGCCAAGAGCCACTCTGGAGAAGTGTCCGGTGAGTCCTGAAACATCTGAAAAACACAGCTTAGAGAGCATAGGGCACTTCCACTCATGGGGGTATAAATTGGGAAAATTAAAAATCAGCAAGACACAAGCACCCCAAAGTTTAGGGCTGCTCTGTTGACCAGGACCTCCACTTCATTCCACCTTAAATATCCCAGGAAAGAGAAAAATGGATAAAGAAGTTGTGGTCCTTATGTACAATGGAATATCACTCAGCCAGGAAATCAATGTCATAAGGTTAGTAGCAGCATGATGAGTGGATTTAGGTACGACGATTCTATGTGAAATAAGTCACACAGAAAAGGACACTTCTCATAAGGTATCACTGATAGAGGGAATGTAAAAACCGTTACACTTGAACTGAATTACAAAACAGAACAGAGTCACACATGCAGAAAACACACTATGGCTGCTTAACGGGAAAGGTGAGGTGGGGTGATACATAAAACAAGGGTATCAAATTAGCTCAGATACCGTTCCATAAACCCAATATGTAATAGACAAGACCTACTCCTTGCTCAGAGAACTTTACTCAACACGCCCTATTCACCGCACAAGAATATATCTGACTAATAATAATCGTAAAACCTATGTATTGATATCTCTCTGTTAATGTGTCAAGTGGGTGTAAAGCGGCATAAACACAGCAGTGAAAAGCAGCTAAACCCCATTATAAAAATAAATTACTTTGAAACACCCATGAAACAAAGACAGTGAAAGAGAGAGAAATTCTTACACAATGCGTTCAGGGGCTGTGATGCAACCTGGATTGACCATATCTAGACGCACAGCTGGATGAGACATAAGGGTGGACACTCTTGGGGCTGAGAGGTTTGGTGAGGTTGGGTGAGCAAACGCAGACCCTTTAAAGGAATACTGCGTGGTACCCATCGCATGGGTCCCAAATCTCCAGGTTCAAGGGCATCTTCCTACATCAAAAACATGCATGAGAAACCCAGAAGATGGTACACCGTGTGATGGGGAAAGGTTTCTAAAACGCACCTCATTTCTCATCTCCTTGTGCCCGGGTTCGCCATTCCAGCCTCTTTACTAGCAAGCTCCCTACTTGGAGCATCAGCACCTTTAACCTCCTGTTCCATACAGGTTGCAATTTGTCCTGAGGATAAACGGGAAGACGTGGAACCAACGAGAGACTAGCTCTTGGTGTTGGGACAGGCACAGGTCACTCTATTTTCCCATCAGAAAGAAGAATTAACCACAGGCTCAGCCTGCGCCCCAGAACCAGAACAAGGCCTGAAGCCATTCTGCGATTTTGCGGCCAGCTCCCATAAAAACGAGTTGTAAAATGGAGGTTCAGGGCACTGCAATTCACAAACCTGCAGAGTTATAAATGATAACTGTCGTCCACAAATATATTGAGGGAAGGCAAAGAAGAGGATTTGAAATCAAGGCAGAATTGCAGGAAACAGATTTCAGGAGGTAGATACGAATCGCCTTTAAAGCACATGAAAAGCGGCAAAACGTTGACAATGATGCCCTTGGCCAAAAAGGGCGTATGCGTTTTTTCCTGAATATATTCAGGAAAAAACGCATACGCCCTTTTTGGCCAACCAAGCAACCTGGAAAGGCAAATCAGCGCTACAAAGAAGTCTCGCTTCCCATCGGTCAAAAGGGCCATGCTGAAAAAAGTGTCAAAACCAGAAATGCAGGACAGGCCATGGAGAAATGGGAGCCTTGCTACACTGATGGGCAGGATGTAAATTGCCAAGAGCCACTCTGGAGAAGTGTCCGGTGAGTCCTGAAACATCTGAAAAACACAGCTTAGAGAGCATAGGGCACTTCCACTCATGGGGGTATAAATTGGGAAAATTAAAAATCAGCAAGACACAAGCACCCCAACGTTTAGGGCTGCTCTGTTGACCAGGACCTCCACTTCATTCCACCTTAAATATCCCAGGAAAGAGAAAAATGGATAAAGAAGTTGTGGTCCTTATGTACAATGGAATATCACTCAGCCAGGAAATCAATGTCGTAAGGTTAGTAGCAGCATGATGAGTGGATTTAGGTACGACGATTCTAAGTGAAATAAGTCACACAGAAAAGGACACTTCTCATAAGGTATCACTGATAGAGGGAATGTAAAAACCGTTACACTTGAACTGAATTACAAAACAAAACAGAGTCACACATGCAGAAAACACACTATGGCTGCTTAACGGGAAAGGTGAGGTGGGGTGATACATAAAACAAGGGTATCAAATTAGCTCAGATACCATTCCATAAACCCAATATGTAATAGACAAGACCTACTCCTTGCTCAGAGAACTGGACTCAACACGCCCTATTCACCGCACAAGAATATATCTGACTAATAATAATCGTAAAACCTATGTATTGATATCTCTCTGTTAGTGTGTCAAGTGGGTGTAAAGCGGCATAAACACAGCAGTGAAAAGCAGCTAAACCCCATTATAAAAATAAATTACTTTGAAACACCCATGAAACAAAGACAGTGAAAGAGAGAGAAATTCTTACACAATGCGTTCAGGGGCTGTGATGCAACCTGGATTGACCATATCTAGACGCACAGCTGGATGAGACATAAGGGTGGACACTCTTGGGGCTGAGAGGTTTGGTGAGGTTGGGTGAGCAAACGCAGACCCTTTAAAGGAATACTGCGTGGTACCCATCGCATGGGTCCCAAATCTCCAGGTTCAAGGGCATCTTCCTACATCAAAAACATGCATGAGAAACCCAGAAGATGGTACACTGTGTGATGGGGAAAGGTTTCTAAAACGCACCTCATTTCTCATCTCCTTGTGCCCGGGTTCGCCATTCCAGCGGCTTTACTAGCAAGCTCCCTACTTGGAGCATCAGCACCTTTAACCTCCTGTTCCGTACAGGTTGCAATTTGTCCTGAGGATAAACGGGAAGACGTGGAACCAACGAGAGACTAGCTCTTGGTGTTGGGACAGGCACAGGTCACTCTATTTTCCCATCAGAAAGAAGAATTAACCACAGGCTCAGCCTGACCCCCGGAACCAGAACAGGGCCTGAAGCCATTCTGCGATTTTGCGGCCAGCTCCCATAAAAACGAGTTGTAAAATGGAGGTTCAGGGCACTGCAATTCACAAACCTGCAGAGTTATAAATGAGAACTCTCGTCCACAAATATATTGAGGGAAGGCAAAGAAGAGGATTTGAAATCAAGGCAGAATTGCAGGAAACAGATTTCAGGAGGTAGATACGAATCGCCTTTAAAGCACATGAAAAGCGGCAAAACGTTGACAATGATGCCCTTGGCCAAAAAGGGCGTATGCGTTTTTTCCTGAATATATTCAGGAAAAAACGCATACGCCCTTTTTGGCCAACCAAGCAACCTGGAAAGGCAAATCAGCGCTACAAAGAAGTCTCGCTTCCCATCGGTCAAAAGGGCCATGCTGAAAAAAGTGTCAAAACCAGAAATGCAGAACAGGCCATAGAGAAATGGGAGCCTTGCTACACTGATGGGCGGGATGTAAATTGCCAAGAGCCACTCTGGAGAAGTGTCCGGTGAGTCCTGAAACATCTGAAAAACACAGCTTAGAGAGCATAGGGCACTTCCACTCATGGGGGTATAAATTGGGAAAATTAAAAATCAGCAAGACACAAGCACCCCAAAGTTTAGGGCTGCTCTGTTGACCAGGACCTCCACTTCATTCCACCTTAAATATCCCAGGAAAGAGAAAAATGGATAAAGAAGTTGTGGTCCTTATGTACAATGGAATATCACTCAGCCAGGAAATCAATGTCGTAAGGTTAGTAGCAGCATGATGAGTGGATTTAGGTACGACGATTCTAAGTGAAATAAGTCACACAGAAAAGGACACTTCTCATAAGGTATCACTGATAGAGGGAATGTAAAAACCGTTACACTTGAACTGAATTACAAAACAGAACAGAGTCACACATGCAGAAAACACACTATGGCTGCTTAACGGGAAAGGTGAGGTGGGGTGATACATAAAACAAGGGTATCAAATTAGCTCAGATACCATTCCATAAACCCAATATGTAATAGACAAGACCTACTCCTTGCTCAGAGAACTGGACTCAACACGCCCTATTCACCGCACAAGAATATATCTGACTAATAATAATCGTAAAACCTATGTATTGATATCTCTCTGTTAGTGTGTCAAGTGGGTGTAAAGCGGCATAAACACAGCAGTGAAAAGCAGCTAAACCCCATTATAAAAATAAATTACTTTGAAACACCCATGAAACAAAGACAGTGAAAGAGAGAGAAATTCTTACACAATGCGTTCAGGGGCTGTGATGCAACCTGGATTGACCATATCTAGACGCACAGCTGGATGAGACATAAGGGTGGACACTCTTGGGGCTGAGAGGTTTGGTGAGGTTGGGTGAGCAAACGCAGACCCTTTAAAGGAATACTGCGTGGTACCCATCGCATGGGTCCCAAATCTCCAGGTTCAAGGGCATCTTCCTACATCAAAAACATGCATGAGAAACCCAGAAGATGGTACACCGTGTGATGGGGAAAGGTTTCTAAAACGCACCTCATTTCTCATCTCCTTGTGCCCGGGTTCGCCATTCCAGCCTCTTTACTAGCAAGCTCCCTACTTGGAGCATCAGCACCTTTAACCTCCTGTTCCATACAGGTTGCAATTTGTCCTGAGGATAAACGGGAAGACGTGGAACCAACGAGAGACTAGCTCTTGGTGTTGGGACAGGCACAGGTCACTCTATTTTCCCATCAGAAAGAAGAATTAACCACAGGCTCAGCCTGCCCCCCGGAACCAGAACAGGGCCTGAAGCCATTCTGCGATTTTGCGGCCAGCTCCCATAAAAACGAGTTGTAAAATGGAGGTTCAGGGCACTGCAATTCACAAACCTGCAGAGTTATAAATGATAACTCCCGTCCACAAATATATTGAGGGAAGGCAAAGAAGAGGATTTGAAATCAAGGCAGAATTGCAGGAAACAGATTTCAGGAGGTAGATACGAATCGCCTTTAAAGCACATGAAAAGCGGCAAAACGTTGACAATGATGCCCTTGGCCAAAAAGGGCGTATGCGTTTTTTCCTGAATATATTCAGGAAAAAACGCATACGCCCTTTTTGGCCAACCAAGCAACCTGGAAAGGCAAATCAGCGCTACAAAGAAGTCTCGCTTCCCATCGGTCAAAAGGGCCATGCTGAAAAAAGTGTCAAAACCAGAAATGCAGGACAGGCCATGGAGAAATGGGAGCCTTGCTACACTGATGGGCGGGATGTAAATTGCCAAGAGCCACTCTGGAGAAGTGTCCGGTGAGTCCTGAAACATCTGAAAAACACAGCTTAGAGAGCATAGGGCACTTCCACTCATGGGGGTATAAATTGGGAAAATTAAAAATCAGCAAGACACAAGCACCCCAAAGTTTAGGGCTGCTCTGTTGACCAGGACCTCCACTTCATTCCACCTTAAATATCCCAGGAAAGAGAAAAATGGATAAAGAAGTTGTGGTCCTTATGTACATTGGAATATCACTCAGCCAGGAAATCAATGTCGTAAGGTTAGTAGCAGCATGATGAGTGGATTTAGGTACGACGATTCTAAGTGAAATAAGTCACACAGAAAAGGACACTTCTCATAAGGTATCACTGATAGAGGGAATGTAAAAACCGTTACACTTGAACTGAATTACAAAACAGAACAGAGTCACACATGCAGAAAACACACTATGGCTGCTTAACGGGAAAGGTGAGGTGGGGTGATACATAAAACAAGGGTATCAAATTAGCTCAGATACCGTTCCATAAACCCAATATGTAATAGACAAGACCTACTCCTTGCTCAGAGAACTGGACTCAACACGCCCTATTCACCGCACAACAATATATCTGACTAATAATAATCGTAAAACCTATGTATTGATATCTCTCTGTTAGTGTGTCAAGTGGGTGTAAAGCGGCATAAACACAGCAGTGAAAAGGAGCTAAACCCCATTATAAAAATAAATTACTTTGAAACACCCATGAAACAAAGACAGTGAAAGAGAGAGAAATTCTTACACAATGCGTTCAGGGGCTGTGATGCAACCTGGATTGACCATATCTAGACGCACAGCTGGATGAGACATAAGGGTGGACACTCTTGGGGCTGAGAGGTTTGGTGAGGTTGGGTGAGCAAACGCAGACCCTTTAAAGGAATACTGCGTGGTACCCATCGCATGGGTCCCAAATCTCCAGGTTCAAGGGCATCTTCCTACATCAAAAACATGCATGAGAAACCCAGAAGATGGTACACCGTGTGATGGGGAAAGGTTTCTAAAACGCACCTCATTTCTCATCTCCTTGTGCCCGGGTTCGCCATTCCAGCCTCTTTACTAGCAAGCTCCCTACTTGGAGCATCAGCACCTTTAACCTCCTGTTCCATACAGGTTGCAATTTGTCCTGAGGATAAACGGGAAGACGTGGAACCAACGAGAGACTAGCTCTTGGTGTTGGGACAGGCACAGGTCACTCTATTTTCCCATCAGAAAGAAGAATTAACCACAGGCTCAGCCTGCGCCCCAGAACCAGAACAGGGCCTGAAGCCATTCTGCAATTTTGCGGCCAGCTCCCATAAAAACGAGTTGTAAAATGGAGGTTCAGGGCACTGCAATTCACAAACCTGCAGAGTTATAAATGATAACTGTCGTCCACAAATATATTGAGGGAAGGCAAAGAAGAGGATTTGAAATCAAGGCAGAATTGCAGGAAACAGATTTCAGGAGGTAGATACGAATGGCCTTTAAAGCACATGAAAAGCGGCAAAACGTTGACAATGATGCCCTTGGCCAAAAAGGGCGTATGCGTTTTTTCCTGAATATATTCAGGAAAAAACGCATACGCCCTTTTTGGCCAACCAAGCAACCTGGAAAGGCAAATCAGCGCTACAAAGAAGTCTCGCTTCCCATCGGTCAAAAGGGCCATGCTGAAAAAAGTGTCAAAACCAGAAATGCAGGACAGGCCATGGAGAAATGGGAGCCTTGCTACACTGATGGGCGGGATGTAAATTGCCAAGAGCCACTCTGGAGAAGTGTCCGGTGAGTCCTGAAACATCTGAAAAACACAGCTTAGAGAGCATAGGGCACTTCCACTCATGGGGGTATAAATTGGGAAAATTAAAAATCAGCAAGACACAAGCACCCCAAAGTTTAGGGCTGCTCTGTTGACCAGGACCTCCACTTCATTCCACCTTAAATATCCCAGGAAAGAGAAAAATGGATAAAGAAGTTGTGGTCCTTATGTACAATGGAATATCACTCAGCCAGGAAATCAATGTCGTAAGGTTAGTAGCAGCATGATGAGTGGATTTAGGTACGACGATTCTAAGTGAAATAAGTCACACAGAAAAGGACACTTCTCATAAGGTATCACTGATAGAGGGAATGTAAAAACCGTTACACTTGAACTGAATTACAAAACAGAACAGAGTCACACATGCAGAAAACACACTATGGCTGCTTAACGGGAAAGGTGAGGTGGGGTGATACATAAAACAAGGGTATCAAATTAGCTCAGATACCGTTCCATAAACCCAATATGTAATAGACAAGACCTACTCCTTGCTCAGAGAACTGGACTCAACACGCCCTATTCACCGCACAAGAATATATCTGACTAATAATAATCGTAAAACCTATGTATTGATATCTCTCTGTTAGTGTGTCAAGTGGGTGTAAAGCGGCATAAACACAGCAGTGAAAAGCAGCTAAACCCCATTATAAAAATAAATTACTTTGAAACACCCATGAAACAAAGACAGTGAAAGAGAGAGAAATTCTTACACAATGCGTTCAGGGGCTGTGATGCAACCTGGATTGACCATATCTAGACGCACAGCTGGATGAGACATAAGGGTGGACACTCTTGGGGCTGAGAGGTTTGGTGAGGTTGGGTGAGCAAACGCAGACCCTTTAAAGGAATACTGCGTGGTACCCATCGCATGGGTCCCAAATCTCCAGGTTCAAGGGCATCTTCCTACATCAAAAACATGCATGAGAAACCCAGAAGATGGTACACCGTGTGATGGGGAAAGGTTTCTAAAACGCACCTCATTTCTCATCTCCTTGTGCCCGGGTTCGCCATTCCAGCCTCTTTACTAGCAAGCTCCCTACTTGGAGCATCAGCACCTTTAACCTCCTGTTCCATACAGGTTGCAATTTGTCCTGAGGATAAACGGGAAGACGTGGAACCAACGAGAGACTAGCTCTTGGTGTTGGGACAGGCACAGGTCACTCTATTTTCCCATCAGAAAGAAGAATTAACCACAGGCTCAGCCTGCGCCCCAGAACCAGAACAGGGCCTGAAGCCATTCTGCGATTTTGCGGCCAGCTCCCATAAAAACGAGTTGTAAAATGGAGGTTCAGGGCACTGCAATTCACAAACCTGCAGAGTTATAAATGATAACTGTCGTCCACAAATATATTGAGGGAAGGCAAAGAAGAGGATTTGAAATCAAGGCAGAATTGCAGGAAACAGATTTCAGGAGGTAGATACGAATCGCCTTTAAAGCACATGAAAAGCGGCAAAACGTTGACAATGATGCCCTTGGCCAAAAAGGGCGTATGCGTTTTTTCCTGAATATATTCAGGAAAAAACGCATACGCCCTTTTTGGCCAACCAAGCAACCTGGAAAGGCAAATCAGCGCTACAAAGAAGTCTCGCTTCCCATCGGTCAAAAGGGCCATGCTGAAAAAAGTGTCAAAACCAGAAATGCAGGACAGGCCATGGAGAAATGGGAGCCTTGCTACACTGATGGGCGGGATGTAAATTGCCAAGAGCCACTCTGGAGAAGTGTCCGGTGAGTCCTGAAACATCTGAAAAACACAGCTTAGAGAGCATAGGGCACTTCCACTCATGGGGGTATAAATTGGGAAAATTAAAAATCAGCAAGACACAAGCACCCCAAAGTTTAGGGCTGCTCTGTTGACCAGGACCTCCACTTCATTCCACCTTAAATATCCCAGGAAAGAGAAAAATGGATAAAGAAGTTGTGGTCCTTATGTACATTGGAATATCACTCAGCCAGGAAATCAATGTCGTAAGGTTAGTAGCAGCATGATGAGTGGATTTAGGTACGACGATTCTAAGTGAAATAAGTCACACAGAAAAGGACACTTCTCATAAGGTATCACTGATAGAGGGAATGTAAAAACCGTTACACTTGAACTGAATTACAAAACAGAACAGAGTCACACATGCAGAAAACACACTATGGCTGCTTAACGGGAAAGGTGAGGTGGGGTGATACATAAAACAAGGGTATCAAATTAGCTCAGATACCGTTCCATAAACCCAATATGTAATAGACAAGACCTACTCCTTGCTCAGAGAACTGGACTCAACACGCCCTATTCACCGCACAACAATATATCTGACTAATAATAATCGTAAAACCTATGTATTGATATCTCTCTGTTAGTGTGTCAAGTGGGTGTAAAGCGGCATAAACACAGCAGTGAAAAGGAGCTAAACCCCATTATAAAAATAAATTACTTTGAAACACCCATGAAACAAAGACAGTGAAAGAGAGAGAAATTCTTACACAATGCGTTCAGGGGCTGTGATGCAACCTGGATTGACCATATCTAGACGCACAGCTGGATGAGACATAAGGGTGGACACTCTTGGGGCTGAGAGGTTTGGTGAGGTTGGGTGAGCAAACGCAGACCCTTTAAAGGAATACTGCGTGGTACCCATCGCATGGGTCCCAAATCTCCAGGTTCAAGGGCATCTTCCTACATCAAAAACATGCATGAGAAACCCAGAAGATGGTACACCGTGTGATGGGGAAAGGTTTCTAAAACGCACCTCATTTCTCATCTCCTTGTGCCCGGGTTCGCCATTCCAGCCTCTTTACTAGCAAGCTCCCTACTTGGAGCATCAGCACCTTTAACCTCCTGTTCCATACAGGTTGCAATTTGTCCTGAGGATAAACGGGAAGACGTGGAACCAACGAGAGACTAGCTCTTGGTGTTGGGACAGGCACAGGTCACTCTATTTTCCCATCAGAAAGAAGAATTAACCACAGGCTCAGCCTGCGCCCCAGAACCAGAACAGGGCCTGAAGCCATTCTGCAATTTTGCGGCCAGCTCCCATAAAAACGAGTTGTAAAATGGAGGTTCAGGGCACTGCAATTCACAAACCTGCAGAGTTATAAATGATAACTGTCGTCCACAAATATATTGAGGGAAGGCAAAGAAGAGGATTTGAAATCAAGGCAGAATTGCAGGAAACAGATTTCAGGAGGTAGATACGAATGGCCTTTAAAGCACATGAAAAGCGGCAAAACGTTGACAATGATGCCCTTGGCCAAAAAGGGCGTATGCGTTTTTTCCTGAATATATTCAGGAAAAAACGCATACGCCCTTTTTGGCCAACCAAGCAACCTGGAAAGGCAAATCAGCGCTACAAAGAAGTCTCGCTTCCCATCGGTCAAAAGGGCCATGCTGAAAAAAGTGTCAAAACCAGAAATGCAGGACAGGCCATGGAGAAATGGGAGCCTTGCTACACTGATGGGCGGGATGTAAATTGCCAAGAGCCACTCTGGAGAAGTGTCCGGTGAGTCCTGAAACATCTGAAAAACACAGCTTAGAGAGCATAGGGCACTTCCACTCATGGGGGTATAAATTGGGAAAATTAAAAATCAGCAAGACACAAGCACCCCAAAGTTTAGGGCTGCTCTGTTGACCAGGACCTCCACTTCATTCCACCTTAAATATCCCAGGAAAGAGAAAAATGGATAAAGAAGTTGTGGTCCTTATGTACAATGGAATATCACTCAGCCAGGAAATCAATGTCGTAAGGTTAGTAGCAGCATGATGAGTGGATTTAGGTACGACGATTCTAAGTGAAATAAGTCACACAGAAAAGGACACTTCTCATAAGGTATCACTGATAGAGGGAATGTAAAAACCGTTACACTTGAACTGAATTACAAAACAGAACAGAGTCACACATGCAGAAAACACACTATGGCTGCTTAACGGGAAAGGTGAGGTGGGGTGATACATAAAACAAGGGTATCAAATTAGCTCAGATACCGTTCCATAAACCCAATATGTAATAGACAAGACCTACTCCTTGCTCAGAGAACTGGACTCAACACGCCCTATTCACCGCACAACAATATATCTGACTAATAATAATCGTAAAACCTATGTATTGATATCTCTCTGTTAGTGTGTCAAGTGGGTGTAAAGCGGCATAAACACAGCAGTGAAAAGGAGCTAAACCCCATTATAAAAATAAATTACTTTGAAACACCCATGAAACAAAGACAGTGAAAGAGAGAGAAATTCTTACACAATGCGTTCAGGGGCTGTGATGCAACCTGGATTGACCATATCTAGACGCACAGCTGGATGAGACATAAGGGTGGACACTCTTGGGGCTGAGAGGTTTGGTGAGGTTGGGTGAGCAAACGCAGACCCTTTAAAGGAATACTGCGTGGTACCCATCGCATGGGTCCCAAATCTCCAGGTTCAAGGGCATCTTCCTACATCAAAAACATGCATGAGAAACCCAGAAGATGGTACACCGTGTGATGGGGAAAGGTTTCTAAAACGCACCTCATTTCTCATCTCCTTGTGCCCGGGTTCGCCATTCCAGCCTCTTTACTAGCAAGCTCCCTACTTGGAGCATCAGCACCTTTAACCTCCTGTTCCATACAGGTTGCAATTTGTCCTGAGGATAAACGGGAAGACGTGGAACCAACGAGAGACTAGCTCTTGGTGTTGGGACAGGCACAGGTCACTCTATTTTCCCATCAGAAAGAAGAATTAACCACAGGCTCAGCCTGCGCCCCAGAACCAGAACAGGGCCTGAAGCCATTCTGCGATTTTGCGGCCAGCTCCCATAAAAACGAGTTGTAAAATGGAGGTTCAGGGCACTGCAATTCACAAACCTGCAGAGTTATAAATGATAACTGTCGTCCACAAATATATTGAGGGAAGGCAAAGAAGAGGATTTGAAATCAAGGCAGAATTGCAGGAAACAGATTTCAGGAGGTAGATACGAATCGCCTTTAAAGCACATGAAAAGCGGCAAAACGTTGACAATGATGCCCTTGGCCAAAAAGGGCGTATGCGTTTTTTCCTGAATATATTCAGGAAAAAACGCATACGCCCTTTTTGGCCAACCAAGCAACCTGGAAAGGCAAATCAGCGCTACAAAGAAGTCTCGCTTCCCATCGGTCAAAAGGGCCATGCTGAAAAAAGTGTCAAAACCAGAAATGCAGGACAGGCCATGGAGAAATGGGAGCCTTGCTACACTGATGGGCGGGATGTAAATTGCCAAGAGCCACTCTGGAGAAGTGTCCGGTGAGTCCTGAAACATCTGAAAAACACAGCTTAGAGAGCATAGGGCACTTCCACTCATGGGGGTATAAATTGGGAAAATTAAAAATCAGCAAGACACAAGCACCCCAAAGTTTAGGGCTGCTCTGTTGACCAGGACCTCCACTTCATTCCACCTTAAATATCCCAGGAAAGAGAAAAATGGATAAAGAAGTTGTGGTCCTTATGTACAATGGAATATCACTCAGCCAGGAAATCAATGTCGTAAGGTTAGTAGCAGCATGATGAGTGGATTTAGGTATGACGATTCTAAGTGAAATAAGTCACACAGAAAAGGACACTTCTCATAAGGTATCACTTATAGAGGGAATGTAAAAACCGTTACACTTGAACTGAATTACAAAACAGAACAGAGTCACACATGCAGAAAACACACTATGGCTGCTTAACGGGAAAGGTGAGGTGCGGTGATACATAAAACAAGGGTATCAAATTAGCTCAGATACAGTTCCATAAACCCAATATGTAATAGACAAGACCTACTCCTTGCTCAGAGAACTGGACTCAACACGCCCTATTCACCGCACAAGAATATATCTGACTAATAATAATCGTAAAACCTATGTATTGATATCTCTCTGTTAGTGTGTCAAGTGGGTGTAAAGCGGCATAAACACAGCAGTGAAAAGCAGCTAAACCCCATTATAAAAATAAATTATTTTGAAACAACCATGAAACAAAGACAGTGAAAGAGAGAGAAATTCTTACACAATGCGTTCAGGGGCTGTGATGCAACCTGGATTGACCATATCTAGACGCACAGCTGGATGAGACATAAGGGTGGACACTCTTGGGGCTGAGAGGTTTGGTGAGGTTGGGTGAGCAAACGCAGACCCTTTAAAGGAATACTGCGTGGTACCCATCGCATGGGTCCCAAATCTCCAGGTTCAAGGGCATCTTCCTACATCAAAAACATGCATGAGAAACCCAGAAGATGGTACACCGTGTGATGGGGAAAGGTTTCTAAAACGCACCTCATTTCTCATCTCCTTGTGCCCGGGTTCGCCATTCCAGCGGCTTTACTAGCAAGCTCCCTACTTGGAGCATCAGCACCTTTAACCTCCTGTTCCGTACAGGTTGCAATTTGTCCTGAGGATAAACGGGAAGACGTGGAACCAACGAGAGACTAGCTCTTGGTGTTGGGACAGGCACAGGTCACTCTATTTTCCCATCAGAAAGAAGAATTAACCACAGGCTCAGCCTGACCCCCGGAACCAGAACAGGGCCTGAAGCCATTCTGCGATTTTGCGGCCAGCTCCCATAAAAACGAGTTGTAAAATGGAGGTTCAGGGCACTGCAATTCACAAACCTGCAGAGTTGTAAATGATAACTCTCGTCCACAAATATATTGAGGGAAGGCAAAGAAGAGGATTTGAAATCAAGGCAGAATTGCAGGAAACAGATTTCAGGAGGTAGATACGAATCGCCTTTAAAGCACATGAAAAGCGGCAAAACGTTGACAATGATGCCCTTGGCCAAAAAGGGCGTATGCGTTTTTTCCTGAATATATTCAGGAAAAAACGCATACGCCCTTTTTGGCCAACCAAGCAACCTGGAAAGGCAAATCAGCGCTACAAAGAAGTCTCGCTTCCCATCGGTCAAAAGGGCCATGCTGAAAAAAGTGTCAAAACCAGAAATGCAGGACAGGCCATGGAGAAATGGGAGCCTTGCTACACTGATGGGCGGGATGTAAATTGCCAAGAGCCACTCTGGAGAAGTGTCCGGTGAGTCCTGAAACATCTGAAAAACACAGCTTAGAGAGCATAGGGCACTTCCACTCATGGGGGTATAAATTGGGAAAATGAAAAATCAGCAAGACACAAGCACCCCAAAGTTTAGGGCTGCTCTGTTGACCAGGACCTCCACTTCATTCCACCTTAAATATCCCAGGAAAGAGAAAAATGGATAAAGAAGTTGTGGTCCTTATGTACAATGGAATATCACTCAGCCAGGAAATCAATGTCGTAAGGTTAGTAGCAGCATGATGAGTGGATTTAGGTATGACGATTCTAAGTGAAATAAGTCACACAGAAAAGGACACTTCTCATAAGGTATCACTGATAGAGGGAATGTAAAAACCGTTACACTTGAACTGAATTACAAAACAGAACAGAGTCACACATGCAGAAAACACACTATGGCTGCTTAACGGGAAAGGTGAGGTGGGGTGATACATAAAACAAGGGTATCAAATTAGCTCAGATACCGTTCCATAAACCCAATATGTAATAGACAAGACCTACTCCTTGCTCAGAGAACTGGACTCAACACGCCCTATTCACCGCACAAGAATATATCTGACTAATAATAATCGTAAAACCTATGTATTGATATCTCTCTGTTAGTGTGTCAAGTGGGTGTAAAGCGGCATAAACACATCAGTGAAAAGCAGCTAAACCCCATTATAAAAATAAATTACTTTGAAACCACCATGAAACAAAGACAGTGAAAGAGAGAGAAATTCTTACACAATGCGTTCAGGGGCTGTGATGCAACCTGGATTGACCATATCTAGACGCACAGCTGGATGAGACATAAGGGTGGACACCCTTGGGGCTGAGAGGTTTGGTGAGGTTGGGTGAGCAAACGCAGACCCTTTAAAGGAATACTGCGTGGAACCCATCACATGGGTCCCAAATCTCCAGGTTCAAGGGCATCTTCCTACATCAAAAACATGCATGAGAAACCCAGAAGATGGTACACCGTGTGATGGGGAAAGGTTTCTACAACGCACCTCATTTCTCATCTCCTTGTGCCCGGGTTCGCCATTCCAGCCGCTTTACTAGCAAGCTCCCTACTTGGAGCATCAGCACCTTTAACCTCCTGTTCCGTACAGGTTGCAATTTGTCCTGAGGATAAACGGGAAGACGTGGAACCAACGAGAGACTAGCTCTTGATGTTGGGACAGGCACAGGTCACTCTATTTTCCCATCAGAAAGAAGAATTAACCACAGGCTCAGCCTGACCCCCGGAACCAGAAAAGGGCCTGAAGCTATTCTGCGATTTTGCGGCCAGCTCCCATAAAAACGAGTTGTAAAATGGAGGTTCAGGGCACTGCAATTCACAAACCTGCAGAGTTATAAATGATAACTCTCGTCCACAAACATATTGAGGGAAGGCAAAGAAGAGGATTTGAAATCAAGGCATAATTGCACGAAACAGATTTCAGGAGGTAGATACGAATCGCCTTTAAAGCACATGAAAAGCGGCAAAACGTTGACAATGATGCCCTTGGCCAAAAAGGGCGTATGCGTTTTTTCCTGAATATATTCAGGAAAAAACGCATACGCCCTTTATGGCCAACCAAGCAACCTGGAAAGGCAAATCAGCGCTACAAAGAAGTCTCGCTTCCCATCGGTCAAAAGGGCCATGCTGAAAAAAGTGTCAAAACCAGAAATGCAGGACAGGCCATGGAGAAATGGGAGCCTTGCTACACTGATGGGCGGGATGTAAATTGCCAAGAGCCACTCTGGAGAAGTGTCCGGTGAGTCCTGAAACATCTGAAAAACACAGCTTAGAGAGCATAGGGCACTTCCACTCATGGGGGTATAAATTGGGAAAATTAAAAATCAGCAAGACACAAGCACCCCAAAGTTTAGGGCTGCTCTGTTGACCAGGACCTCCACTTCATTCCACCTTAAATATCCCAGGAAAGAGAAAAATGGATAAAGAAGTTGTGGTCCTTATGTACAATGGAATATCACTCAGCCAGGAAATCAATGTCGTAAGGTTAGTAGCAGCATGATGAGTGGATTTAGGTATGACGATTCTAAGTGAAATAAGTCACACAGAAAAGGACACTACTCATAAGGTATCACTGATAGAGGGAATGTAAAAACCGTTACACTTGAACTGAATTACAAAACAGAACAGAGTCACACATGCAGAAAACACACTATGGCTGCTTAACGGGAAAGGTGAGGTGGGGTGATACATAAAACAAGGGTATCAAATTAGCTCAGATACCGTTCCATAAACCCAATATGTAATAGACAAGACCTACTCCTTGCTCAGAGAACTGGACTCAACACGCCCTATTCACCGCACAAGAATATATCTGACTAATAATAATCGTAAAACCTATGTATTGATATCTCTCTGTTAGTGTGTCAAGTGGGTGTAAAGCGGCATAAACACAGCAGTGAAAAGCAGCTAAACCCCATTATAAAAATAAATTACTTTGAAACACCCATGAAACAAAGACAGTGAAAGAGAGAGAAATTCTTACACAATGCGTTCAGGGGCTGTGATGCAACCTGGATTGACCATATCTAGACGCACAGCTGGATGAGACATAAGGGTGGACACTCTTGGGGCTGAGAGGTTTGGTGAGGTTGGGTGAGCAAACGCAGACCCTTTAAAGGAATACTGCGTGGTACCCATCGCATGGGTCCCAAATCTCCAGGTTCAAGGGCATCTTCCTACATCAAAAACATGCATGAGAAACCCAGAAGATGGTACACCGTGTGATGGGGAAAGGTTTCTAAAACGCCCCTCATTTCTCATCTCCTTGTGCCCGGGTTCGCCATTCCAGCGGCTTTACTAGCAAGCTCCCTACTTGGAGAATCAGCACCTTTAACCTCCTGTTCCGTACAGGTTGCAATTTGTCCTGAGGATAAACGGGAAGACGTGGAACCAACGAGAGACTAGCTCTTGGTGTTGGGACAGGCACAGGTCACTCTATTTTCCCATCAGAAAGAAGAATTAACCACAGGCTCAGCCTGACCCCCGGAACCAGAACAGGGCCTGAAGCCATTCTGCGATTTTGCGGCCAGCTCCCATAAAAACGAGTTGTAAAATGGAGGTTCAGGGCACTGCAATTCACAAACCTGCAGAGTTGTAAATGATAACTCTCGTCCACAAATATATTGAGGGAAGGCAAAGAAGAGGATTTGAAATCAAGGCAGAATTGCAGGAAACAGATTTCAGGAGGTAGATACGAATCGCCTTTAAAGCACATGAAAAGCGGCAAAACGTTGACAATGATGCCCTTGGCCAAAAAGGGCGTATGCGTTTTTTCCTGAGTATATTCAGGAAAAAACGCATACGCCCTTTTTGGCCAACCAAGCAACCTGGAAAGGCAAATCAGCGCTACAAAGAAGTCTCGCTTCCCATCGGTCAAAAGGGCCATGCTGAAAAAAGTGTCAAAACCAGAAATGCAGGACAGGCCATGGAGAAATGGGAGCCTTGCTACACTGATGGGCGGGATGTAAATTGCCAAGAGCCACTCTGGAGAAGTGTCCGGTGAGTCCTGAAACATCTGAAAAACACAGCTTAGAGAGCATAGGGCACTTCCACTCATGGGGGTATAAATTGGGAAAATTAAAAATCAGCAAGACACAAGCACCCCAAAGTTTAGGGCTGCTCTGTTGACCAGGACCTCCACTTCATTCCACCTTAAATATCCCAGGAAAGAGAAAAATGGATAAAGAAGTTGTGGTCCTTATGTACAATGGAATACCACTCAGCCATGAAATCAATGTCCTAAGGTTAGTAGCAGCATGATGAGTGGATTTAGGTACGACGATTCTAAGTGAAATAAGTCACACAGAAAAGGACACTTCTCATAAGGTATCACTGATAGAGGGAATGTAAAAACCGTTACACTTGAACTGAATTACAAAACAGAACAGAGTCACACATGCAGAAAACAGACTATGGCTGCTTAACGGGAAAGGTGAGGTGGGGTGATACATAAAAGAAGGGTATCAAATTAGCTCAGATACCGTTCCATAAACCCAATATGTAATAGACAATACCTACTCCTGGCTCAGAGAACTGGACTCAACACGCCCTATTCACCGCACAAGAATATATCTGACTAATAATAATCTTAAAACCTATGTATTGATATCTCTCTGTTAGTGTGTCAAGTGGGTGTAAAGCGGCATAAACACAGCAGTGAAAAGCAGCTAAACCCCATTATAAAAATAAATTACTTTGAAACACCCATGAAACAAAGACAGTGAAAGAGAGAGAAATTCTTACACAATGCGTTCAGGGGCTGTGATGCAACCTGGATTGACCATATCTAGACGCACAGCTGGATGAGACATAAGGGTGGACACTCTTGGGGCTGAGAGGTTTGGTGAGGTTGGGTGAGCAAACGCAGACCCTTTAAAGGAATACTGCGTGGTACCCATCGCATGGGTCCCAAATCTCCAGGTTCAAGGGCATCTTCCTACATCAAAAACATGCATGAGAAACCCAGAAGATGGTACACCGTGTGATGGGGAAAGGTTTCTAAAACGCACCTCATTTCTCATCGCCTTGTGCCCGGGTTCGCCATTCCAGCCGCTTTACTAGCAAGCTCCCTACTTGGAGCATCAGCACCTTTAACCTCCTGTTCCATGCAGGTTGCAATTTGTCCTGAGGATAAACGGGAAGACGTGGAACCAACGAGAGACTAGCTCTTGGTGTTGGGACAGGCACAGGTCACTCTATTTTCCCATCAGAAAGAAGAATTAACCACAGGCTCAGCCTGCTCCCCGGAACCAGAACAGGGCCTGAAGCCATTCTGCGATTTTGCGGCCAGCTCCCATAAAAACGAGTTGTAAAATGGAGGTTCAGGGCACTGCAATTCACAAACCTGCAGAGTTATAAATGATAACTCCCGTCCACAAATATATTGAGGGAAGGCAAAGAAGAGGATTTGAAATCAAGGCAGAATTGCAGGAAACAGATTTCAGGAGGTAGATACGAATCGCCTTTAAAGCACATGAAAAGCGGCAAAACGTTGACAATGATGCCCTTGGCCAAAAAGGGCGTATGCGTTTTTTCCTGAATATATTCAGGAAAAAACGCATACGCCCTTTTTGGCCAACCAAGCCACCTGGAAAGGCAAATGAGCGCTACAAAGAAGTCTCGCTTCCCATCGGTCAAAAGGGCCATGCTGAAAAAAGTGTCAAAACCAGAAATGCAGGACAGGCCATGGAGAAATGGGAGCCTTGCTACACTGATGGGCGGGATGTAAATTGCCAAGAGCCACTCCGGAGAAGTGTCCGGTGAGTCCTGAAACATCTGAAAAACACAGCTTAGAGAGCATAGGGCACTTCCACTCATGGGGGTATAAATTGGGAAAATTAAAAATCAGCAAGACACAAGCACCCCAAAGTTTAGGGCTGCTCTGTTGACCAGGACCTCCACTTCATTCCACCTTAAATATCCCAGGAAAGAGAAAAATGGATAAAGAAGTTGTGGTCCTTATGTACAATGGAATACCACTCAGCCATGAAATCAATGTCGTAAGGTTAGTAGCAGCATGATGAGTGGATTTAGGTACGACGATTCTAAGTGAAATAAGTCACACAGAAAAGGACACTTCTCATAAGGTATCACTGATAGAGGGAATGTAAAAACCGTTACACTTGAACTGAATTACAAAACAGAACAGAGTCACACATGCAGAAAACACACTATGGCTGCTTAACGGGAAAGGTGAGGTGGGGTGATACATAAAACAAGGGTATCAAATTAGCTCAGATACCGTTCCATAAACCCAATATGTAATAGACAAGACCTATTCCTTGCTCAGAGAACTGGACTCAACACGCCCTATTCACCGCACAAGAATATATCTGACTAATAATAATCGTAAAACCTATGTATTGATATCTCTCTGTTAGTGTGTCAAGTGGGTGTAAAGCGGCATAAACACAGCAGTGAAAAGCAGCTAAACCCCATTATAAAAATAAATTACTTTGAAACACCCATGAAACAAAGACAGTGAAAGAGAGAGAAATTCTTACACAATGCGTTCAGGGGCTGTGATGCAACCTGGATTGACCATATCTAGACGCACAGCTGGATGAGACATAAGGGTGGACACTCTTGGGGCTGAGAGGTTTGGTGAGGTTGGGTGAGCAAACGCAGACCCTTTAAAGGAATACTGCATGGTACCCATCGCATGGGTCCCAAATCTCCAGGTTCAAGGGCATCTTCCTACATCAAAAACATGCATGAGGAACCCAGAAGATGGTACACCGTGTGATGGGGAAAGGTTTCTAAAACGCACCTCATTTCTCATCTCCTTGTGCCCGGGTTCGCCATTCCAGCCGCTTTACTAGCAAGCTCCCTACTTGGAGCATCAGCACCTTTAACCTCCTGTTCCATACAGGTTGCAATTTGTCCTGAGGATAAACGGGAAGACGTGGAACCAACGAGAGACTAGCTCTTGGTGTTGGGACAGGCACAGGTCACTCTATTTTCCCATCAAAAAGAAGAATTAACCACAGGCTCAGCCTGCCCCCCGGAACCAGAACAGGGCCTGAAGCCATTCTGCGATTTTGGGGCCAACTCCCATAAAAACGAGTTGTAAAATGGAGGTTCAGGGCACTGCAATTCACAAACCTGCAGAGTTATAAATGATAAGTCCCGTCCACAAATATATTCAGGGAAGGCAAAGAAGAGGATTTGAAATCAAGGCAGAATTGCAGGAAACAGATTTCAGGAGGTAGATACGAATCGCCTTTAAAGCACATGAAAAGCGGCAAAACGTTGACAATGATGCCCTTGGCCAAAAAGGGCGTATGCGTTTTTTCCTGAATATATTCAGGAAAAAACGCATACGCCCTTTTTGGCCAACCAAGCAACCTGGAAAGGCAAATCAGCACTACAAAGAAGTCTCGCTTCCCATCGGTCAAAAGGGCCATGCTGAAAAAAGTGTCAAAACCAGAAACGCAGGACAGGCCATGGAGAAATGGGAGCCTTGCTTCACTGATGGGTGGGATGTAAATTGCCAAGAGCCACTCCGGAGAAGTGTCCGGTGAGTCCTGAAACATCTGAAAAACACAGCTTAGAGAGCATAGGGCACTTCCACTCATGGGGGTATAAATTGGGAAAATTAAAAATCAGCAAGACACAAGCACCCCAAAGTTTAGGGCTGCTCTGTTGACCAGGACCTCCACTTCATTCCACCTTAAATATCCCAGGAAAGAGAAAAATGGATAAAGAAGTTGTGGTCCTTATGTACAATGGAATACCACTCAGCCATGAAATCAATGTCCTAAGGTTAGTAGCAGCATGATGAGTGGATTTAGGTACGACGATTCTAAGTGAAATAAGTCACACAGAAAAGGACACTTCTCATAAGGTATCACTGATAGAGGGAATGTAAAAACCGTTACACTTGAACTGAATTACAAAACAGAACAGAGTCACACATGCAGAAAACAGACTATGGCTGCTTAACGGGAAAGGTGAGGTGGGGTGATACATAAAACAAGGGTATCAAATTAGCTCAGATACCATTCCATAAACCCAATATGTAGTAGACAAGACCTACTCCTTGCTCAGAGAACTGGACTCAACACGCCCTATTCACCGCACAAGAATATATCTGACTAATAATAATCGTAAAACCTATGTATTGATATCTCTCTGTTAGTGTGTCAAGTGGGTGTAAAGCGGCATAAACACAGCAGTGAAAAGCAGCTAAACCCCATTATAAAAATAAATTACTTTGAAACACCCATGAAACAAAGACAGTGAAAG
Organism: Balaenoptera borealis; assembly: GCF_965194805.1. Taxonomy (NCBI): domain Eukaryota; kingdom Metazoa; phylum Chordata; class Mammalia; order Artiodactyla; family Balaenopteridae; genus Balaenoptera; species Balaenoptera borealis. The sequence goes on from NW_028123997.1 coordinate 645,590, forward strand.
AGAGAGAAATTCTTACACAATGCGTTCAGGGGCTGTGATGCAACCTGGATTGACCATATCTAGACGCACAGCTGGATGAGGCATAAGGGTGGACACTCTTGGGGCTGAGAGGTTTGGTGAGATTGGGTGAGCAAACGCAGACCCTTTAAAGTAATACTGCGTGGTACCCATCGCATGGGTCCCAAATCTCCAGGTTCAAGGGCATCTTCCTACATCAAAAACATGCATGAGAAACCCAGAAGATGGTACACCGTGTGATGGGGAAAGGTTTCTAAAACGCACCTCATTTCTCATCTCCTTGTGCCCGGGTTCGCCATTCCTGCCACTTTACTAGCAAGCTCCCTACTTGGAGCATCAGCACCTTTAACCTCCTGTTCCATACAGGTTGCAATTTGTCCTGAGGATAAACGGGAAGACGTGGAACCAACGAGAGACTAGCTCTTGGTGTTGGGACAGGCACAGGTCACTCTATTTTCCCATCAGAAAGAAGAATTAACCACAGGCTCAGCCTGCCCCCCGGAACCAGAACAGGGCCTGAAGCCATTCTGTGATTTTGCGGCCAGCTCCCATAAAAACGAGTTGTAAAATGGAGTTTCAGGGCACTGCAATTCACAAACCTGCAGAGTTATAAATGATAACTCCCGTCCACAAATATATTGAGGGAAGGCAAAGAAGAGGATTTGAAATCAAGGCAGAATTGCAGGAAACAGATTTCAGGAGGTAGATTCGAATCGCCTTTAAAGCACATGAAAAGCGGCAAAACGTTGACAATGATGCCCTTGGCCAAAAAGGGCGTATGCGTTTTTTCCTGAGTATATTCAGGAAAAAACGCATACGCCCTTTTTGGCCAACCAAGCAACCTGGAAAGGCAAATCAGCGCTACAAAGAAGTCTCGCTTCCCATCGGTCAAAAGGGCCATGCTGAAAAAAGTGTCAAAACCAGAAATGCAGGACAGGCCATGGAGAAATGGGAGCCTTGCTACACTGATGGGCGGGATGTAAATTGCCAAGAGCCACTCTGGAGAAGTGTCCGGTGAGTCCTGAAACATCTGAAAAACACAGCTTAGAGAGCATAGGGCACTTCCACTCATGGGGGTATAAATTGGGAAAATTAAAAATCAGCAAGACACAAGCACCCCAAAGTTGAGGGCTGCTCTGTTGACCAGGACCTCCACTTCATTCCACCTTAAATATCCCAGGAAAGAGAAAAATGGATAAAGAAGTTGTGGTCCTTATGTACAATGGAATATCACTCAGCCAGGAAATCAATGTCGTAAGGTTAGTAGCAGCATGATGAGTGGATTTAGGTATGACGATTCTAAGTGAAATAAGTCACACAGAAAAGGACACTACTCATAAGGTATCACTGATAGAGGGAATGTAAAAACCGTTACACTTGAACTGAATTACAAACCAGAACAGAGTCACACATGCAGAAAACACACTATGGCTGCTTAACGGGAAAGGTGAGGTGGGGTGATACATAAAACAAGGGTATCAAATTAGCTCAGATACCGTTCCATAAACCCAATATGTAATAGACAAGACCTACTCCTTGCTCAGAGAACTGGACTCAACACGCCCTATTCACCGCACAACAATATATCTGACTAATAATAATCGTAAAACCTATGTATTGATATCTCTCTGTTAGTGTGTCAAGTGGGTGTAAAGCGGCATAAACACAGCAGTGAAAAGCAGCTAAACCCCATTATAAAAATAAATTACTTTGAAACAACCATGAAACAAAGACAGTGAAAGAGAGAGAAATTCTTACACAATGCGTTCAGGGGCTGTGATGCAACCTGGATTGACCATATCTAGACGCAAAGCTGGATGAGACATAAGGGTGGACACTCTTGGGGCTGAGAGGTTTGGTGAGGTTGGGTGAGCAAACGCAGACCCTTTAAAGGAATACTGCGTGGTACCCATCACATGGGTCCCAAATCTCCAGGTTCAAGGGCATCTTCCTACATCAAAAACATGCATGAGAAACCCAGAAGATGGTACACCGTGTGATGGGGAAAGGTTTCTAAAACGCACCTCATTTCTCATCTCCTTGTGCCCGGGTTCGCCATTCCAGCCGCTTTACTAGCAAGCTCCCTACTTGGAGCATCAGCACCTTTAACCTCCTGTTCCGTACAGGTTGCAATTTGTCCTGAGGATAAACGGGAAGACGTGGAACCAACGAGAGACTAGCTCTTGGTGTTGGGACAGGCACAGGTCACTCTATTTTCCCATCAGAAAGAAGAATTAACCACAGGCTCAGCCTGACCACCGGAACCAGAACAGGGCCTGAAGCCATTCTGCGATTTTGCGGCCAGCTCCCATAAAAACGAGTTGTAAAATGGAGGTTCAGGGCACTGCAATTCACAAACCTGCAGAGTTATAAATGAGAACTCTCGCCCACAAATATATTGAGGGAAGGCAAAGAAGAGGATTTGAAATCAAGGCAGAATTGCACGAAACAGATTTCAGGAGGTAGATACGAATCGCCTTTAAAGCACATGAAAAGCGGCAAAACGTTGACAATGATGCCCTTGGCCAAAAAGGGCGTATGCGTTTTTTCCTGAATATATTCAGGAAAAAACGCATACGCCCTTTTTGGCCAACCAAGCAACCTGGAAAGGCAAATCAGCGTTACAGAGAAGTCTCGCTTCCCATCGGTCAAAAGGGCCATGCTGAAAAAATTGTCAAAACCAGAAATGCAGGACAGGCCATGGAGAAATGGGAGCCTTGCTACACTGATGGGCGGGATGTAAATTGCCAACAGCCACTCTGGAGAAGTGTACGGTGTGTCCTGAAACATCTGAAAAACACAGCTTAGAGAGCATAGGGCACTTCCACTCATGGGGGTATAAATTGGGAAAATGAAAAATCAGCAAGACACAAGCACCCCAAAGTTGAGGGCTGCTCTGTTGACAAGGACCTCCACTTCATTCCACCTTAAATATCCCAGGAAAGAGAAAAATGGATAAAGAAGTTGTGGTCCTTATGTACAATGGAATATCACTCAGCCATGAAATCAATGTCATAAGGTTAGTAGCAGCATGATGAGTGGATTTAGGTACGACGATTCTAAGTGAAATAAGTCACACAGAAAAGGACACTTCTCATAAGGTATCACTTTTAGAGGGAATGTAAAAACCGTTACACTTGAACTGAATTACAAAACAGAACAGAGTCACACATGCAGAAAACAGACTATGGCTGCTTAACGGGAAAGGTGAGGTGGGGTGATACATAAAACAAGGGTATCAAATTAGCTCAGATACCATTCCATAAACCCAATATGTAGTAGACAAGACCTACTCCTTGCTCAGAGAACTGGACTCAACACGCCCTATTCACCGCACAAGAATATATCTGACTAATAATAATCGTAAAACCTATGTATTGATATCTCTCTGTTAGTGTGTCAAGTGGGTGTAAAGCGGCATAAACACAGCAGTGAAAAGCAGCTAAACCCCATTATAAAAATAAATTACTTTGAAACACCCATGAAACAAAGACAGTGAAAGAGAGAGAAATTCTTACACAATGCGTTCAGGGGCTGTGATGCAACCTGGATTGACCATATCTAGATGCACAGCTGGATGAGGCATAAGGGTGGACACTCTTGGGGCTGAGAGGTTTGGTGAGATTGGGTGAGCAAACGCAGACCCTTTAAAGTAATACTGCGTGGTACCCATCGCATGGGTCCCAAATCTCCAGGTTCAAGGGCATCTTCCTACATCAAAAACATGCATGAGAAACCCAGAAGATGGTACACCGTGTGATGGGGAAAGGTTTCTAAAACGCACCTCATTTCTCATCTCCTTGTGCCCGGGTTCGCCATTCCTGCCACTTTACTAGCAAGCTCCCTACTTGGAGCATCAGCACCTTTAACCTCCTGTTCCATACAGGTTGCAATTTGTCCTGAGGATAAACGGGAAGACGTGGAACCAACGAGAGACTAGCTCTTGGTGTTGGGACAGGCACAGGTCACTCTATTTTCCCATCAGAAAGAAGAATTAACCACAGGCTCAGCCTGCCCCCCGGAACCAGAACAGGGCCTGAAGCCATTCTGCGATTTTGCGGCCAGCTCCCATAAAAACGAGTTGTAAAATGGAGGTTCAGGGCACTGCAATTCACAAACCTGCAGAGTTATAAATGAGAACTCTCGCCCACAAATATATTGAGGGAAGGCAAAGAAGAGGATTTGAAATCAAGGCAGAATTGCACGAAACAGATTTCAGGAGGTAGATACGAATCGCCTTTAAAGCACATGAAAAGCGGCAAAACGTTGACAATGATGCCCTTGGCCAAAAAGGGCGTATGCGTTTTTTCCTGAATATATTCAGGAAAAAACGCATACGCCCTTTTTGGCCAACCAAGCAACCTGGAAAGGCAAATCAGCGTTACAGAGAAGTCTCGCTTCCCATCGGTCAAAAGGGCCATGCTGAAAAAAGTGTCAAAACCAGAAATGCAGGACAGGCCATGGAGAAATGGGAGCCTTGCTACACTGATGGGCGGGATGTAAATTGCCAACAGCCACTCTGGAGAAGTGTACGGTGTGTCCTGAAACATCTGAAAAACACAGCTTAGAGAGCATAGGGCACTTCCACTCATGGGGGTATAAATTGGGAAAATGAAAAATCAGCAAGACACAAGCACCCCAAAGTTGAGGGCTGCTCTGTTGACAAGGACCTCCACTTCATTCCACCTTAAATATCCCAGGAAAGAGAAAAATGGATAAAGAAGTTGTGGTCCTTATGTACAATGGAATATCACTCAGCCATGAAATCAATGTCATAAGGTTAGTAGCAGCATGATGAGTGGATTTAGGTACGACGATTCTAAGTGAAATAAGTCACACAGAAAAGGACACTTCTCATAAGGTATCACTTTTAGAGGGAATGTAAAAACCGTTACACTTGAACTGAATTACAAAACAGAACAGAGTCACACATGCAGAAAACAGACTATGGCTGCTTAACGGGAAAGGTGAGGTGGGGTGATACATAAAACAAGGGTATCAAATTAGCTCAGATACCATTCCATAAACCCAATATGTAGTAGACAAGACCTACTCCTTGCTCAGAGAACTGGACTCAACACGCCCTATTCACCGCACAAGAATATATCTGACTAATAATAATCGTAAAACCTATGTATTGATATCTCTCTGTTAGTGTGTCAAGTGGGTGTAAAGCGGCATAAACACAGCAGTGAAAAGCAGCTAAACCCCATTATAAAAATAAATTACTTTGAAACACCCATGAAACAAAGACAGTGAAAGAGAGAGAAATTCTTACACAATGCGTTCAGGGGCTGTGATGCAACCTGGATTGACCATATCTAGATGCACAGCTGGATGAGGCATAAGGGTGGACACTCTTGGGGCTGAGAGGTTTGGTGAGATTGGGTGAGCAAACGCAGACCCTTTAAAGTAATACTGCGTGGTACCCATCGCATGGGTCCCAAATCTCCAGGTTCAAGGGCATCTTCCTACATCAAAAACATGCATGAGAAACCCAGAAGATGGTACACCGTGTGATGGGGAAAGGTTTCTAAAACGCACCTCATTTCTCATCTCCTTGTGCCCGGGTTCGCCATTCCTGCCACTTTACTAGCAAGCTCCCTACTTGGAGCATCAGCACCTTTAACCTCCTGTTCCATACAGGTTGCAATTTGTCCTGAGGATAAACGGGAAGACGTGGAACCAACGAGAGACTAGCTCTTGGTGTTGGGACAGGCACAGGTCACTCTATTTTCCCATCAGAAAGAAGAATTAACCACAGGCTCAGCCTGCCCCCCGGAACCAGAACAGGGCCTGAAGCCATTCTGTGATTTTGCGGCCAGCTCCCATAAAAACGAGTTGTAAAATGGAGTTTCAGGGCACTGCAATTCACAAACCTGCAGAGTTATAAATGATAACTCCCGTCCACAAATATATTGAGGGAAGGCAAAGAAGAGGATTTGAAATCAAGGCAGAATTGCAGGAAACAGATTTCAGGAGGTAGATTCGAATCGCCTTTAAAGCACATGAAAAGCGGCAAAACGTTGACAATGATGCCCTTGGCCAAAAAGGGCGTATGCGTTTTTTCCTGAATATATTCAGGAAAAAACGCATACGCCCTTTTTGGCCAACCAAGCAACCTGGAAAGGCAAATCAGCGCTACAAAGAAGTCTCGCTTCCCATCGGTCAAAAGGGCCATGCTGAAAAAAGTGTCAAAACCAGAAATGCAGGACAGGCCATGGAGAAATGGGAGCCTTGCTACACTGATGGGCGGGATGTAAATTGCCAAGAGCCACTCTGGAGAAGTGTCTGGTGAGTCCTGAAACATCTGAAAAACACAGCTTAGAGAGCATAGGGCACTTCCACTCATGGGGGTATAAATTGGGAAAATTAAAAATCAGCAAGACACAAGCACCCCAAAGTTGAGGGCTGCTCTGTTGACCAGGACCTCCACTTCATTCCACCTTAAATATCCCAGGAAAGAGAAAAATGGATAAAGAAGTTGTGGTCCTTATGTACATTGGAATATCACTCAGCCAGGAAATCAATGTCGTAAGGTTAGTAGCAGCATGATGAGTGGATTTAGGTACGACGATTCTAAGTGAAATAAGTCACACAGAAAAGGACACTTCTCATAAGGTATCACTGATAGAGGGAATGTAAAAACCGTTACACTTGAACTGAATTACAAAACAGAACAGAGTCACACATGCAGAAAACACACTATGGCTGCTTAACGGGAAAGGTGAGGTGGGGTGATACATAAAACAAGGGTATCAAATTAGCTCAGATACCGTTCCATAAACCGAATATGTAATAGACAAGACCTACTCCTGGCTCAGAGAACTGGACTCAACACGCCCTATTCACCGCACAAGAATATATCTGACTAATAATAATCGTAAAACCTATGTATTGATATCTCTCTGTTAGTGTGTCAAGTGGGTGTAAAGCGGCATAAACACAGCAGTGAAAAGCAGCTAAACCCCATTATAAAAATAAATTACTTTGAAACACGCATGAAACAAAGACAGTGAAAGAGAGAGAAATTCTTACACAATGCGTTCAGGGGCTGTGATGCAACCTGGATTGACCATATCTAGACGCACAGCTGGATGAGACATAAGGGTGGACACTCTTGGGGCTGAGAGGTTTGGTGAGGTTGGGTGAGCAAACGCAGACCCTTTAAAGGAATACTGCGTGGTACCCATCGCATGGGTCCCAAATCTCCAGGTTCAAGGGCATCTTCCTACATCAAAAACATGCATGAGAAACCCAGAAGATGGTACACCGTGTGATGGGGAAAGGTTTCTAAAATGCACCTCATTTCTCATCTCCTTGTGCCCGGGTTCGCCATTCCAGCCTCTTTACTAGCAAGCTCCCTACTTGGAGCATCAGCACCTTTAAGCTCCTGTTCCATACAGGTTGCAATTTGTCCTGAGGATAAACGGGAAGACGTGGAACCAACGAGAGACTAGCTCTTGGTGTTGGGACAGGCACAGGTCACTCTATTTTCCCATCAGAAAGAAGAATTAACCACAGGCTCAGCCTGCGCCCCGGAACCAGAACAGGGCCTGAAGCCATTCTGTGATTTTGCGGCCAGCTCCCATAAAAACGAGTTGTAAAATGGAGGTTCAGGGCACTGCAATTCACAAACCTGCAGAGTTATAAATGATAACTGTCGTCCACAAATATACTGAGGGAAGGCAAAGAAGAGGATTTGAAATCAAGGCAGAATTGCAGGAAACAGATTTCAGGAGGTAGATTCGAATCGCCTTTAAAGCACATGAAAAGCGGCAAAACGTTGACAATGATGCCCTTGGCCAAAAAGGGCGTATGCGTTTTTTCCTGAATATATTCAGGAAAAAACGCATACGCCCTTTTTGGCCAACCAAGCAACCTGGAAAGGCAAATCAGCGCTACAAAGAAGTCTCGCTTCCCATCGGTCAAAAGGGCCATGCTGAAAAAAGTGTCAAAACCAGAAATGCAGGACAGGCCATGGAGAAATGGGAGCCTTGCTACACTGATGGGCGGGATGTAAATTGCCAAGAGCCACTCTGGAGAAGTGTCCGGTGAGTCCTGAAACATCTGAAAAACACAGCTTAGAGAGCATAGGGCACTTCCACTCATGGGGGTATAAATTGGGAAAATTAAAAATCAGCAAGACACAAGCACCCCAAAGTTTAGGGCTGCTCTGTTGACCAGGACCTCCACTTCATTCCACCTTAAATATCCCAGGAAAGAGAAAAATGGATAAAGAAGTTGTGGTCCTTATGTACATTGGAATATCACTCAGCCAGGAAATCAATGTCGTAAGGTTAGTAGCAGCATGATGAGTGGATTTAGGTACGACGATTCTAAGTGAAATAAGTCACACAGAAAAGGACACTTCTCATAAGGTATCACTGATAGAGGGAATGTAAAAACCGTTACACTTGAACTGAATTACAAAACAGAACAGAGTCAAACATGCAGAAAACACACTATGGCTGCTTAACGGGAAAGGTGAGGTGGGGTGATACATAAAACAAGGGTATCAAATTAGCTCAGATACCGTTCCATAAACCCAATATGTAATAGACAAGACCTACTCCTGGCTCAGAGAACTGGACTCAACACGCCCTATTCACCGCACAAGAATATATCTGACTAATAATAATCGTAAAACCTATGTATTGATATCTCTCTGTTAGTGTGTCAAGTGGGTGTAAAGCGGCATAAACACAGCAGTGAAAAGCAGCTAAACCCCATTATAAAAATAAATTACTTTGAAACACCCATGAAACAAAGACAGTGAAAGAGAGAGAAATTCTTACACAATGCGTTCAGGGGCTGTGATGCAACCTGGATTGACCATATCTAGACGCAAAGCTGGATGAGACATAAGGGTGGACACTCTTGGGGCTGAGAGGTTTGGTGAGGTTGGGTGAGCAAACGCAGACCCTTTCAAGGAATACTGCGTGGTACCCATCGCATGGGTCCCAAATCTCCAGGTTCAAGGGCATCTTCCTACATCAAAAACATGCATGAGAAACCCAGAAGATGGTACACCGTGTGATGGGGAAAGGTTTCTAAAACGCACCTCATTTCTCATCTCCTTGTGCCCGGGTTCGCCATTCCAGCCGCTTTACTAGCAAGCTCCCTACTTGGAGCATCAGCACCTTTAACCACCTGTTCCATGCAGGTTGCAATTTGTCCTGAGGATAAACGGGAAGACGTGGAACCAACGAGAGACTAGCTCTTGGTGTTGGGACAGGCACAGGTCACTCTATTTTCCCATCAGAAAGAAGAATTAACCACAGGCTCAGCCTGCCCCCCGGAACCAGAACAGGGCCTGAAGCCATTCTGCGATTTTGCGGCCAGCTCCCATAAAAACGAGTTGTAAAATGGAGGTTCAGGGCACTGCAATTCACAAACCTGCAGAGTTATAAATGATAACTCTCGTCCACAAATATATTGAGGGAAGGCAAAGAAGAGGATTTGAAATCAAGGCAGAATTGCAGGAAACAGATTTCAGGAGGTAGATACGAATCGCCTTTAAAGCACATGAAAAGCGGCAAAACGTTGACAATGATGCCCTTGGCCAAAAAGGGCGTATGCGTTTTTTCCTGAATATATTCAGGAAAAAACGCATACGCCCTTTTTGGCCAACCAAGCCACCTGGAAAGGCAAATCAGCGCTACAAGGAAGTCTCGCTTCCCATCGGTCAAAAGGGCCATGCTGAAAAAAGTGTCAAAACCAGAAATGCAGGACAGGCCATGGAGAAATGGGAGCCTTGCTACACTGATGGGCGGGATGTAAATTGCCAAGAGCCACTCTGGAGAAGTGTCCGGTGAGTCCTGAAACATCTGAAAAACACAGCTTAGAGAGCATAGGGCACTTCCACTCATGGGGGTATAAATTGGGAAAATTAAAAATCAGCAAGACACAAGCACCCCAAAGTTTAGGGCTGCTCTGTTGACCAGGACCTCCACTTCATTCCACCTTAAATATCCCAGGAAAGAGAAAAATGGAGAAAGAAGTTGTGGTCCTTATGTACATTGGAATATCACTCAGCCAGGAAATCAATGTCGTAAGGTTAGTAGCAGCATGATGAGTGGATTTAGGTACGACGATTCTAAGTGAAATAAGTCACACAGAAAAGGACACTTCTCATAAGGTATCACTGATAGAGGGAATGTAAAAACCGTTACACTTGAACTGAATTACAAAACAGAACAGAGTCACACATGCAGAAAACACACTATGGCTGCTTAACGGGATAGGTGAGGTGGGGTGATACATAAAACAAGGGTATCAAATTAGGTCAGATACCGTTCCATAAACCCAATATGTAATAGAGAAGACCTACTCCTTGCTCAGAGAACTGGACTCAACACGCCCTATTCACCGCACAAGAATATATCTGACTAATAATAATCGTAAAACCTATGTATTGATATCTCTCTGTTAGTGTGTCAAGTGGGTGTAAAGCGGCATAAACACAGCAGTGAAAAGCAGCTAAACCCCATTATAAAAATAAATTACTTTGAAACACCCATGAAACAAAGACAGTGAAAGAGAGAGAAATTCTTACACAATGCGTTCAGGGGCTGTGATGCAACCTGGATTGACCATATCTAGACGCACAGCTGGATGAGACATAAGGGTGGACACTCTTGGGGCTGAGAGGTTTGGTGAGGTTGGGTGAGCAAACGCAGACCCTTTAAAGGAATACTGCGTGGTACCCATCGCATGGGTCCCAAATCTCCAGGTTCAAGGGCATCTTCCTACATCAAAAACATGCATGAGAAACCCAGAAGATGGTACACCGTGTGATGGGGAAAGGTTTCTAAAACGCACCTCATTTCTCAACTCCTTGTGCCCGGGTTCGCCATTCCAGCCGCTTTACTAGCAAGCTCCCTACTTGGAGCATCAGCACCTTTAACCTCCTGTTCCATGCAGGTTGCAATTTGTCCTGAGGATAAACGGGAAGACGTGGAACCAACGAGAGACTAGCTCTTGGTGTTGGGACAGGCACAGGTCACTCTATTTTCCCATCAGAAAGAAGAATTAACCACAGGCTCAGCCTGCCCCCCGGAACCAGAACAGGGCCTGAAGCCATTCTGCGATTTTGCGGCCAGCTCCCATAAAAACGAGTTGTAAAATGGAGGTTCAGGGCACTGCAATTCACAAACCTGCAGAGTTATAAATGATAACTCCCGTCCACAAATATATTGAGGGAAGGCAAAGAAGAGGATTTGAAATCAAGGCAGAATTGCAGGAAACAGATTTCAGGAGGTAGATACGAATCGCCTTTAAAGCACATGAAAAGCGGCAAAACGTTGACAATGATGCCCTTGGCCAAAAAGGGCGTATGCGTTTTTTCCTGAATATATTCAGGAAAAAACGCATACGCCCTTTTTGGCCAACCAAGCCACCTGGAAAGGCAAATCAGCGCTACAAAGAAGTCTCGCTTCCCATCGGTCAAAAGGGCCATGCTGAAAAAAGTGTCAAAACCAGAAATGCAGGACAGGCCATGGAGAAATGGGAGCCTTGCTACACTGATGGGCGGGATGTAAATTGCCAAGAGCCACTCTGGAGAAGTGTCCGGTGAGTCCTGAAACATCTGAAAAACACAGCTTAGAGAGCATAGGGCACTTCCACTCATGGGGGTATAAATTGGGAAAATTAAAAATCAGCAAGACACAAGCACCCCAAAGTTTAGGGCTGCTCTGTTGACCAGGACCTCCACTTCATTCCACCTTAAATATCCCAGGAAAGAGAAAAATGGAGAAAGAAGTTGTGGTCCTTATGTACAATGGAATATCACTCAGCCATGAAATCAATGTCGTAAGGTAAGTAGCAGCATGATGAGTGGATTTAGGTACGACGATTCTAAGTGAAATAAGTCACACAGAAAAGGACACTTCTCATAAGGTATCACTGATAGAGGGAATGTAAAAACCGTTACACTTGAACTGAATTACAAAACAGAACAGAGTCACACATGCAGAAAACACACTATGGCTGCTTAACGGGAAAGGTGAGGTGGGGTGATACATAAAACAAGGGTATCAAATTAGCTCAGATACCGTTCCATAAACCCAATATGTAATAGACAAGACCTACTCCTTGCTCAGAGAACTGGACTCAACACGCCCTATTCACCGCACAAGAATATATCTGACTAATAATAATCGTAAAACCTATGTATTGATATCTCTCTGTTAGTGTGTCAAGTGGGTGTAAAGCGGCATAAACACAGCAGTGAAAAGCAGCTAAACCCCATTATAAAAATAAATTACTTTGAAACACCCATGAAACAAAGACAGTGAAAGAGAGAGAAATTCTTACACAATGCGTTCAGGGGCTGTGATGCAACCTGGATTGACCATATCTAGACGCACAGCTGGATGAGACATAAGGGTGGACACTCTTGGGGCTGAGAGGTTTGGTGAGGTTGGGTGAGCAAACGCAGACCCTTTAAAGGAATACTGCGTGGTACCCATCGCATGGGTCCCAAATCTCCAGGTTCAAGGGCATCTTCCTACATCAAAAACATGCATGAGAAACCCAGAAGATGGTACACCGTGTGATGGGGAAAGGTTTCTAAAACGCACCTCATTTCTCAACTCCTTGTGCCCGGGTTCGCCATTACAGCCGCTTTACTAGCAAGCTCCCTACTTGGAGCATCAGCACCTTTAACCTCCTGTTCCATTCAGGTTGCAATTTGTCCTGAGGATAAACGGGAAGACGTGGAACCAACGAGAGACTAGCTCTTGGTGTTGGGACAGGCACAGGTCACTCTATTTTCCCATCAGAAAGAAGAATTAACCACAGGCTCAGCCTGACCCCCGGAACCAGAACAGGGCCTGAAGCCATTCTGCGATTTTGCGGCCAGCTCCCATAAAAACGAGTTGTAAAATGGAGGTTCAGGGCACTGCAATTCACAAACCTGCAGAGTTATAAATGATAACTGTCGTCCACAAATATATTGAGGGAAGGCAAAGAAGAGGATTTGAAATCAAGGCAGAATTGCAGGAAACAGATTTCAGGAGGTAGATACGAATCGCCTTTAAAGCACATGAAAAGCGGCAAAACGTTGACAATGATGCCCTTGGCCAAAAAGGGCGTATGCGTTTTTTCCTGAATATATTCAGGAAAAAACGCATACGCCCTTTTTGGCCAACCAAGCCACCTGGAAAGGCAAATCAGCGCTACAAAGAAGTCTTGCTTCCCATCGGTCAAAAGGGCCATGCTGAAAAAAGTGTCAAAACCAGAAATGCAGGACAGGCCATGGAGAAATGGGAGCCTTGCTACACTGATGGGCGGGATGTAAATTGCCAAGAGCCACTCTGGAGAAGTGTCCGGTGAGTCCTGAAACATCTGAAAAACACAGCTTAGAGAGCATAGGGCACTTCCACTCATGGGGGTATAAATTGGGAAAATTAAAAATCAGCAAGACACAAGCACCCCAAAGTTTAGGGCTGCTCTGTTGACCAGGACCTCCACTTCATTCCACCTTAAATATCCCAGGAAAGAGAAAAATGGAGAAAGAAGTTGTGGTCCTTATGTACAATGGAATATCACTCAGCCATGAAATCAATGTCGTAAGGTAAGTAGCAGCATGATGAGTGGATTTAGGTACGACGATTCTAAGTGAAATAAGTCACACAGAAAAGGACACTTCTCATAAGGTATCACTGATAGAGGGAATGTAAAAACCGTTACACTTGAACTGAATTACAAAACAGAACAGAGTCACACATGCAGAAAACACACTATGGCTGCTTAACGGGAAAGGTGAGGTGGGGTGATACATAAAACAAGGGTATCAAATTAGCTCAGATACCGTTCCATAAACCCAATATGTAATAGACAAGACCTACTCCTTGCTCAGAGAACTGGACTCAACACGCCCTATTCACCGCACAAGAATATATCTGACTAATAATAATCGTAAAACCTATGTATTGATATCTCTCTGTTAGTGTGTCAAGTGGGTGTAAAGCGGCATAAACACAGCAGTGAAAAGCAGCTAAACCCCATTATAAAAATAAATTACTTTGAAACACCCATGAAACAAAGACAGTGAAAGAGAGAGAAATTCTTACACAATGCGTTCAGGGGCTGTGATGCAACCTGGATTGACCATATCTAGACGCACAGCTGGATGAGACATAAGGGTGGACACTCTTGGGGCTGAGAGGTTTGGTGAGGTTGGGTGAGCAAACGCAGACCCTTTAAAGGAATACTGCGTGGTACCCATCGCATGGGTCCCAAATCTCCAGGTTCAAGGGCATCTTCCTACATCAAAAACATGCATGAGAAACCCAGAAGATGGTACACCGTGTGATGGGGAAAGGTTTCTAAAACGCACCTCATTTCTCAACTCCTTGTGCCCGGGTTCGCCATTCCAGCCGCTTTACTAGCAAGCTCCCTACTTGGAGCATCAGCACCTTTAACCTCCTGTTCCATGCAGGTTGCAATTTGTCCTGAGGATAAACGGGAAGACGTGGAACCAACGAGAGACTAGCTCTTGGTGTTGGGACAGGCACAGGTCACTCTATTTTCCCATCAGAAAGAAGAATTAACCACAGGCTCAGCCTGCCCCCCGGAACCAGAACAGGGCCTGAAGCCATTCTGCGATTTTGCGGCCAGCTCCCATAAAAACGAGTTGTAAAATGGAGGTTCAGGGCACTGCAATTCACAAACCTGCAGAGTTATAAATGATAACTCCCGTCCACAAATATATTGAGGGAAGGCAAAGAAGAGGATTTGAAATCAAGGCAGAATTGCAGGAAACAGATTTCAGGAGGTAGATACGAATCGCCTTTAAAGCACATGAAAAGCGGCAAAACGTTGACAATGATGCCCTTGGCCAAAAAGGGCGTATGCGTTTTTTCCTGAATATATTCAGGAAAAAACGCATACGCCCTTTTTGGCCAACCAAGCCACCTGGAAAGGCAAATCAGCGCTACAAAGAAGTCTCGCTTCCCATCGGTCAAAAGGGCCATGCTGAAAAAAGTGTCAAAACCAGAAATGCAGGACAGGCCATGGAGAAATGGGAGCCTTGCTACACTGATGGGCGGGATGTAAATTGCCAAGAGCCACTCTGGAGAAGTGTCCGGTGAGTCCTGAAACATCTGAAAAACACAGCTTAGAGAGCATAGGGCACTTCCACTCATGGGGGTATAAATTGGGAAAATTAAAAATCAGCAAGACACAAGCACCCCAAAGTTTAGGGCTGCTCTGTTGACCAGGACCTCCACTTCATTCCACCTTAAATATCCCAGGAAAGAGAAAAATGGAGAAAGAAGTTGTGGTCCTTATGTACAATGGAATATCACTCAGCCATGAAATCAATGTCGTAAGGTAAGTAGCAGCATGATGAGTGGATTTAGGTACGACGATTCTAAGTGAAATAAGTCACACAGAAAAGGACACTTCTCATAAGGTATCACTGATAGAGGGAATGTAAAAACCGTTACACTTGAACTGAATTACAAAACAGAACAGAGTCACACATGCAGAAAACACACTATGGCTGCTTAACGGGAAAGGTGAGGTGGGGTGATACATAAAACAAGGGTATCAAATTAGCTCAGATACCGTTCCATAAACCCAATATGTAATAGACAAGACCTACTCCTTGCTCAGAGAACTGGACTCAACACGCCCTATTCACCGCACAAGAATATATCTGACTAATAATAATCGTAAAACCTATGTATTGATATCTCTCTGTTAGTGTGTCAAGTGGGTGTAAAGCGGCATAAACACAGCAGTGAAAAGCAGCTAAACCCCATTATAAAAATAAATTACTTTGAAACACCCATGAAACAAAGACAGTGAAAGAGAGAGAAATTCTTACACAATGCGTTCAGGGGCTGTGATGCAACCTGGATTGACCATATCTAGACGCACAGCTGGATGAGACATAAGGGTGGACACTCTTGGGGCTGAGAGGTTTGGTGAGGTTGGGTGAGCAAACGCAGACCCTTTAAAGGAATACTGCGTGGTACCCATCGCATGGGTCCCAAATCTCCAGGTTCAAGGGCATCTTCCTACATCAAAAACATGCATGAGAAACCCAGAAGATGGTACACCGTGTGATGGGGAAAGGTTTCTAAAACGCACCTCATTTCTCAACTCCTTGTGCCCGGGTTCGCCATTACAGCCGCTTTACTAGCAAGCTCCCTACTTGGAGCATCAGCACCTTTAACCTCCTGTTCCATGCAGGTTGCAATTTGTCCTGAGGATAAACGGGAAGACGTGGAACCAACGAGAGACTAGCTCTTGGTGTTGGGACAGGCACAGGTCACTCTATTTTCCCATCAGAAAGAAGAATTAACCACAGGCTCAGCCTGACCCCCGGAACCAGAACAGGGCCTGAAGCCATTCTGCGATTTTGCGGCCAGCTCCCATAAAAACGAGTTGTAAAATGGAGGTTCAGGGCACTGCAATTCACAAACCTGCAGAGTTATAAATGATAACTCCCGTCCACAAATATATTGAGGGAAGGCAAAGAAGAGGATTTGAAATCAAGGCAGAATTGCAGGAAACAGATTTCAGGAGGTAGATACGAATCGCCTTTAAAGCACATGAAAAGCGGCAAAACGTTGACAATGATGCCCTTGGCCAAAAAGGGCGTATGCGTTTTTTCCTGAATATATTCAGGAAAAAACGCATACGCCCTTTTTGGCCAACCAAGCCACCTGGAAAGGCAAATCAGCGCTACAAAGAAGTCTCGCTTCCCATCGGTCAAAAGGGCCATGCTGAAAAAAGTGTCAAAACCAGAAATGCAGGACAGGCCATGGAGAAATGGGAGCCTTGCTACACTGATGGGCGGGATGTAAATTGCCAACAGCCACTCTGGAGAAGTGTCCGGTGAGTCCTGAAACATCTGAAAAACACAGCTTAGAGAGCATAGGGCACTTCCACTCATGGGGGTATAAATTGGGAAAATTAAAAATCAGCAAGACACAAGCACCCCAAAGTTTAGGGCTGCTCTGTTGACCAGGACCTCCACTTCATTCCACCTTAAATATCCCAGGAAAGAGAAAAATGGATAAAGAAGTTGTGGTCCTTATGTACAATGGAATATCACTCAGCCAGGAAATCAATGTCGTAAGGTAAGTAGCAGCATGATGAGTGGATTTAGGTACGACGATTCTAAGTGAAATAAGTCACACAGAAAAGGACACTTCTCATAAGGTATCACTGATAGAGGGAATGTAAAAACCGTTACACTTGAACTGAATTACAAAACAGAACAGAGTCACACATGCAGAAAACACACTATGGCTGCTTAACGGGAAAGGTGAGGTGGGGTGATACATAAAACAAGGGTATCAAATTAGCTCAGATACCGTTCCATAAACCCAATATGTAATAGACAAGACCTACTCCTTGCTCAGAGAACTGGACTCAGCACGCCCTATTCACTGCACAAGAATATATCTGACTAATAATAATCGTAAAACCTATGTATTGATATCTCTCTGTTAGTGTGTCAAGTGGGTGTAAAGCGGCATAAACACAGCAGTGAAAAGCAGCTAAACCCCATTATAAAAATAAATTACTTTGAAACACCCATGAAACAAAGACAGTGAAAGAGAGAGAAATTCTTACACAATGCGTTCAGGGGCTGTGATGCAACCTGGATTGACCATATCTAGACACACAGCTGGATGAGACATAAGGGTGGACACTCTTGGGGCTGAGAGGTTTGGTGAGGTTGGGTGAGCAAACGCAGACCCTTTAAAGGAATACTGCGTGGTACCCATCGCATGGGTCCCAAATCTCCAGGTTCAAGGGCATCTTCCTACATCAAAAACATACATGAGAAACCCAGAAGATGGTACACTGTGTGATGGGGAAAGGTTTCTAAAACGCACCTCATTTCTCATCTCCTTGTGCCCGGGTTCGCCATTCCAGCCGCTTTACTAGCAAGCTCCCTACTTGGAGCATCAGCACCTTTAACCTCCTGTTCCATACAGGTTGCAATTTGTCCTGAGGATAAACGGGAAGACGTGGAACCAACGAGAGACTAGCTCTTGGTGTTGGGACAGGCACAGGTCACTCTATTTTCCCATCAGAAAGAAGAATTAACCACAGGCTCAGCCTGCCCCCCGGAACCAGAACAGGGCCTGAAGCCATTCTGCGATTTTGTGGCCAGCTCCCATAAAAACGAGTTGTAAAATGGAGGTTCAGGGCACTGCAATTCACAAACCTGCAGAGTTATTAATGATAACTCTCGTCCACAAATATATTGAGGGAAGGCAAAGAAGAGGATTTGAAATCAAGGCAGAATTGCAGGAAACAGATTTCAGGAGGTAGATTCGAATCGCCTTTAAAGCACATGAAAAGCGGCAAAACGTTGACAATGATGCCCTTGGCCAAAAAGGGCGTATGCGTTTTTTCCTGAATATATTCAGGAAAAAACGCATACGCCCTTTTTGGCCAACCAAGCCACCTGGAAAGGCAAATCAGCGCTACAAAGAAGTCTCGCTTCCCATCGGTCAAAAGGGCCATGCTGAAAAAAGTGTCAAAACCAGAAATGCAGGACAGGCCATGGAGAAATGGGAGCCTTGCTACACTGATGGGCGGGATGTAA
The DNA here is from genome assembly GCF_965194805.1 of Balaenoptera borealis. Classification (NCBI taxonomy): domain Eukaryota; kingdom Metazoa; phylum Chordata; class Mammalia; order Artiodactyla; family Balaenopteridae; genus Balaenoptera; species Balaenoptera borealis. Next base: position 664,191 of record NW_028123997.1, read on the forward strand.
ATTGCCAAGAGCCACTCTGGAGAAGTGTCCGGTGAGTCCTGAAACATCTGAAAAACACAGCTTAGAGAGCATAGGGCACTTCCACTCATGGGGGTATAAATTGGGAAAATTAAAAATCAGCAAGACACAAGCACCCCAAAGTTTAGGGCTGCTCTGTTGACCAGGACCTCCACTTCATTCCACCTTAAATATCCCAGGAAAGAGAAAAATGGATAAAGAAGTTGTGGTCCTTATGTACATTGGAATATCACTCAGCCAGGAAATCAATGTCGTAAGGTTAGTAGCAGCATGATGAGTGGATTTAGGTACGACGATTCTAAGTGAAATAAGTCACACAGAAAAGGACACTTCTCATAAGGTATCACTGATAGAGGGAATGTAAAAACCGTTACACTTGAACTGAATTACAAAACAGAACAGAGTCACACATGCAGAAAACACACTATGGCTGCTTAACGGGAAAGGTGAGGTGGGGTGATACATAAAACAAGGGTATCAAATTAGCTCAGATACCGTTCCATAAACCCAATATGTAATAGACAAGACCTACTCCTTGCTCAGAGAACTGGACTCAACACGCCCTATTCACCGCACAAGAATATATCTGACTAATAATAATCGTAAAACCTATGTATTGATATCTCTCTGTTAGTGTGTCAAGTGGGTGTAAAGCGGCATAAACACAGCAGTGAAAAGCAGCTAAACCCCATTATAAAAATAAATTACTTTGAAACACCCATGAAACAAAGACAGTGAAAGAGAGAGAAATTCTTACACAATGCGTTCAGGGGCTGTGATGCAACCTGGATTGACCATATCTAGACGCACAGCTGGATGAGACATAAGGGTGGACACTCTTGGGGCTAGAGGTTTGGTGAGGTTGGGTGAGCAAACGCAGACCCTTTAAAGGAATACTGCGTGGTACCCATCGCATGGGTCCCAAATCTCCAGGTTCAAGGGCATCTTCCTACATCAAAAACATGCATGAGAAACCCAGAAGATGGTACACCGTGTGATGGGGAAAGGTTTCTAAAACGCACCTCATTTCTCAACTCCTTGTGCCCGGGTTCGCCATTCCAGCTGCTTTACTAGCAAGCTCCCTACTTGGAGCATCAGCACCTTTAACCTCCTGTTCCATGCAGGTTGCAATTTGTCCTGAGGATAAACGGGAAGACGTGGAACCAACGAGAGACTAGCTCTTGGTGTTGGGACAGGCACAGGTCACTCTATTTTCCCATCAGAAAGAAGAATTAACCACAGGCTCAGCCTGCCCCCCGGAACCAGAACAGGGCCTGAAGCCATTCTGCGATTTTGCGGCCAGCTCCCATAAAAACGAGTTGTAAAATGGAGGTTCAGGGCACTGCAATTCACAAACCTGCAGAGTTATAAATGATAACTCTCGTCCACAAATATATTGAGGGAAGGCAAAGAAGAGGATTTGAAATCAAGGCAGAATTGCAGGAAAGAGATTTCAGGAGGTAGATTCGAATCGCATTTAAAGCACATGAAAAGCGGCAAAACGTTGACAATGATGCCCTTGGCCAAAAAGGGCGTATGCGTTTTTTCCTGAATATATTCAGGAAAAAACGCATACGCCCTTTTTGGCCAACCAAGCCACCTGGAAAGGCAAATCAGCGCTACAAAGAAGTCTCGCTTCCCATCGGTCCAAAGGGCCATGCTGAAAAAAGTGTCAAAACCAGAATTGCAGGACAGGCCATGGAGAAATGGGAGCCTTGCTACACTGATGGGCGGGATGTAAATTGCCAAGAGCCACTCCGAAGAAGTGTCCGGTGAGTCCTGAAACATCTGAAAAACACAGCTTAGAGAGCATAGGGCACTTCCACTCATGGGGGTATAAATTGGGAAAATTAAAAATCAGCAAGACACAAGCACCCCAAAGTTTAGGGCTGCTCTGTTGACCAGGACCTCCACTTCATTCCACCTTAAATATCCCAGGAAAGAGAAAAATGGATAAAGAAGTTGTGGTCCTTATGTACATTGGAATATCACTCAGCCAGGAAATCAATGTCGTAAGGTTAGTAGCAGCATGATGAGTGGATTTAGGTACGACGATTCTAAGTGAAATAAGTCACACAGAAAAGGACACTTCTCATAAGGTATCACTGATAGAGGGAATGTAAAAACCGTTACACTTGAACTGAATTACAAAACAGAACAGAGTCACACATGCAGAAAACACACTATGGCTGCTTAACGGGAAAGGTGAGGTGGGGTGATACATAAAACAAGGGTATCAAATTAGCTCAGATACCGTTCCATAAACCCAATATGTAATAGACAAGACCTACTCCTTGCTCAGAGAACTGGACTCAACACGCCCTATTCACCGCACAAGAATATATCTGACTAATAATAATCGTAAAACCTATGTATTGATATCTCTCTGTTAGTGTGTCAAGTGGGTGAAAAGCAGCATAAACACAGCAGTGAAAAGCAGCTAAACCCCATTATAAAAATAAATTACTTTGAAACACCCATGAAACAAAGACAGTGAAAGAGAGAGAAATTCTTACACAATGCGTTCAGGGGCTGTGATGCAACCTGGATTGACCATATCTAGACGCACAGCTGGATGAGACATAAGGGTGGACACTCTTGGGGCTGAGAGGTTTGGTGAGGTTGGGTGAGCAAACGCAGACCCTTTAAAGGAATACTGCGTGGTACCCATCGCATGGGTCCCAAATCTCCAGGTTCAAGGGCATCTTCCTACATCAAAAACATGCATGAGAAACCCAGAAGATGGTACACCGTGTGATGGGGAAAGGTTTCTAAAACGCACCTCATTTCTCATCTCCTTGTGCCCGGGTTCGCCATTCCAGCCGCTTTACTAGCAAGCTCCCTACTTGGAGCATCAGCACCTTTAACCTCCTGTTCCATACAGGTTGCAATTTGTCCTGAGGATAAACGGGAAGACGTGGAACCAACGAGAGACTAGCTCTTGGTGTTGGGACAGTCACAGGTCACTCTATTTTCCCATCAGAAAGAAGAATTAACCACAGGCTCAGCCTGCCCCCCGGAACCAGAACAGGGCCTGAAGCCATTCTGCGATTTTGCGGCCAGCTCCCATAAAAACGAGTTGTAAAATGGAGGTTCAGGGCACTGCAATTCACAAACCTGCAGAGTTATAAATGATAACTCTCGTCCACAAATATATTGAGGGAAGGCAAAGAAGAGGATTTGAAATCAAGGCAGAATTGCAGGAAACAGATTTCAGGAGGTAGATACGAATCGCCTTTAAAGCACATGAAAAGCGGCAAAACGTTGACAATGATGCCCTTGGCCAAAAAGGGCGTATGCGTTTTTTCCTGAATATATTCAGAAAAAAACGCATACGCCCTTTTTGGCCAACCAAGCCACCTGGAAAGGCAAATCAGCGCTACAAAGAAGTCTCGCTTCCCATCGGTCAAAAGGGCCATGCTGAAAAAAGTGTCAAAACCAGAAATGCAGGACAGGCCATGGAGAAATGGGAGCCTTGCTACACTGATGGGCGGGATGTAAATTGCCAAGAGCCACTCTGGAGAAGTGTCCGGTGAGTCCTGAAACATCTGAAAAACACAGCTTAGAGAGCATAGGGCACTTCCACTCATGGGGGTATAAATTGGGAAAATTAAAAATCAGCAAGACACAAGCACCCCAAAGTTTAGGGCTGCTCTGTTGACCAGGACCTCCACTTCATTCCACCTTAAATATCCCAGGAAAGAGAAAAATGGATAAAGAAGTTGTGGTCCTTATGTACATTGGAATATCACTCAGCCAGGAAATCAATGTCGTAAGGTTAGTAGCAGCATGATGAGTGGATTTAGGTACGACGATTCTAAGTGAAATAAGTCACACAGAAAAGGACACTTCTCATAAGGTATCACTGATAGAGGGAATGTAAAAACCGTTACACTTGAACTGAATTACAAAACAGAACAGAGTCACACATGCAGAAAACACACTATGGCTGCTTAACGGGAAAGGTGAGGTGGGGTGATACATAAAACAAGGGTATCAAATTAGCTCAGATACCGTTCCATAAACCCAATATGTAATAGACAAGACCTACTCCTTGCTCAGAGAACTGGACTCAACACGCCCTATTCACCGCACAAGAATATATCTGACTAATAATAATCGTAAAACCTATGTATTGATATCTCTCTGTTAGTGTGTCAAGTGGGTGTAAAGCGGCATAAACACAGCAGTGAAAAGCAGCTAAACCCCATTATAAAAATAAATTACTTTGAAACACCCATGAAACAAAGACAGTGAAAGAGAGAGAAATTCTTACACAATGCGTTCAGGGGCTGTGATGCAACCTGGATTGACCATATCTAGACGCACAGCTGGATGAGACATAAGGGTGGACACTCTTGGGGCTGAGAGGTTTGGTGAGGTTGGGTGAGCAAACGCAGACCCTTTAAAGGAATACTGCGTGGTACCCATCGCATGGGTCCCAAATCTCCAGGTTCAAGGGCATCTTCCTACATCAAAAACATGCATGAGAAACCCAGAAGATGGTACACCGTGTGATGGGGAAAGGTTTCTAAAACGCACCTCATTTCTCATCTCCTTGTGCCCGGGTTCGCCATTCCAGCCGCTTTACTAGCAAGCTCCCTACTTGGAGCATCAGCACCTTTAACCTCCTGTTCCATACAGGTTGCAATTTGTCCTGAGGATAAACGGGAAGACGTGGAACCAACGAGAGACTAGCTCTTGGTGTTGGGACAGGCACAGGTCACTCTATTTTCCCATCAGAAAGAAGAATTAACCACAGGCTCAGCCTGCCCCCCGGAACCAGAACAGGGCCTGAAGCCATTCTGCGATTTTGCGGCCAGCTCCCATAAAAACGAGTTGTAAAATGGAGGTTCAGGGCACTGCAATTCACAAACCTGCAGAGTTATAAATGATAACTCCCGTCCACAAATATATTGAGGGAAGGCAAAGAAGAGGATTTGAAATCAAGGCAGAATTGCAGGAAACAGATTTCAGGAGGTAGATACGAATCGCCTTTAAAGCACATGAAAAGCGGCAAAACGTTGACAATGATGCCCTTGGCCAAAAAGGGCGTATGCGTTTTTTCCTGAATATATTCAGGAAAAAACGCATACGCCCTTTTTGGCCGACCAAGCAACCTGGAAAGGCAAATCAGCGCTACAAAGAAGTCTCGCTTCCCATCGGTCAAAGGGGCCATGCTGAAAAAAGTGTCAAAACCAGAAATGCAGGACCGGCCATGGAGAAATGGGAGCCTTGCTACACTGATGGGCGGGATGTAAATTGCCAAGAGCCACTCCGGAGAAGTGTCCGGTGAGTCCTGAAACATCTGAAAAACACAGCTTAGAGAGCATAGGGCACTTCCACTCATGGGGGTATAAATTGGGAAAATTAAAAATCAGCAAGACACAAGCACCCCAAAGTTTAGGGCTGCTCTGTTGACCAGGACCTCCACTTCATTCCACCTTAAATATCCCAGGAAAGAGAAAAATGGATAAAGAAGTTGTGGTCCTTATGTACATTGGAATATCACTCAGCCAGGAAATCAATGTCGTAAGGTTAGTAGCAGCATGATGAGTGGATTTAGGTACGACGATTCTAAGTGAAATAAGTCACACAGAAAAGGACACTTCTCATAAGGTATCACTGATAGAGGGAATGTAAAAACCGTTACACTTGAACTGAATTACAAAACAGAACAGAGTCACACATGCAGAAAACACACTATGGCTGCTTAACGGGAAAGGTGAGGTGGGGTGATACATAAAACAAGGGTATCAAATTAGCTCAGATACCGTTCCATAAACCCAATATGTAATAGACAAGACCTACTCCTTGCTCAGAGAACTGGACTCAACACGCCCTATTCACCGCACATGAATATATCTGACTAATAATAATCGTAAAACCTATGTATTGATATCTCTCTGTTAGTGTGTCAAGTGGGTGTAAAGCGGCATAAACACAGCAGTGAAAAGCAGCTAAACCCCATTATAAAAATAAATTACTTTGAAACACCCATGAAACAAAGACAGTGAAAGAGAGAGAAATTCTTACACAATGCGTTCAGGGGCTGTGATGCAACCTGGATTGACCATATCTAGACGCACAGCTGGATGAGACATAAGGGTGGACACTCTTGGGGCTGAGAGGTTTGGTGAGGTTGGGTGAGCAAACGCAGACCCTTTAAAGGAATACTGTGTGGTACCCATCGCATGGGTCCCAAATCTCCAGGTTCAAGGGCATCTTCCTACATCAAAAACATGCATGAGAAACCCAGAAGATGGTACACCGTGTGATGGGGAAAGGTTTCTAAAACGCACCTCATTTCTCATCTCCTTGTGCCCGGGTTCGCCATTCCAGCCGCTTTACTAGCAAGCTCCCTACTTGGAGCATCAGCACCTTTAACCTCCTGTTCCATACAGGTTGCAATTTGTCCTGAGGATAAACGGGAAGACGTGGAACCAACGAGAGACTAGCTCTTGGTGTTGGGACAGGCACAGGTCACTCTATTTTCCCATCAGAAAGAAGAATTAACCACAGGCTCAGCCTGCCCCCCGGAACCAGAACAGGGCCTGAAGCCATTCTGCGATTTTGCGGCCAGCTCCCATAAAAACGAGTTGTAAAATGGAGGTTCAGGGCACTGCAATTCACAAACCTGCAGAGTTATAAATGATAACTCCCGTCCACAAATATATTGAGGGAAGGCAAAGAAGAGGATTTGAAATCAAGGCAGAATTGCAGGAAACAGATTTCAGGAGGTAGATACGAATCGCCTTTAAAGCACATGAAAAGCGGCAAAACGTTGACAATGATGCCCTTGGCCAAAAAGGGCGTATGCGTTTTTTCCTGAATATATTCAGGAAAAAACGCATACGCCCTTTTTGGCCAACCAAGCAACCTGGAAAGGCAAATCAGCGCTACAAAGAAGTCTCGCTTCCCATCGGTCAAAGGGGCCATGCTGAAAAAAGTGTCAAAACCAGAAATGCAGGACCGGCCATGGAGAAATGGGAGCCTTGCTACACTGATGGGCGGGATGTAAATTGCCAAGAGCCACTCCGGAGAAGTGTCCGGTGAGTCCTGAAACATCTGAAAAACACAGCTTAGAGAGCATAGGGCACTTCCACTCATGGGGGTATAAATTGGGAAAATTAAAAATCAGCAAGACACAAGCACCCCAAAGTTTAGGGCTGCTCTGTTGACCAGGACCTCCACTTCATTCCACCTTAAATATCCCAGGAAAGAGAAAAATGGATAAAGAAGTTGTGGTCCTTATGTACAATGGAATATCACTCAGCCATGAAATCAATGTCGTAAGGTTAGTAGCAGCATGATGAGTGGATTTAGGTACGACGATTCTAAGTGAAATAAGTCACACAGAAAAGGACACTTCTCATAAGGTATCACTGATAGAGGGAATGTAAAAACCGTTACACTTGAACTGAATTACAAAACAGAACAGAGTCACACATGCAGAAAACAGACTATGGCTGCTTAACGGGAAAGGTGAGGTGGGGTGATACATAAAACAAGGGTATCAAATTAGCTCAGATACCGTTCCATAAACCCAATATGTAATAGACAAGACCTACTCCTTGCTCAGAGAACTGGACTCAACACGCCCTATTCACCGCACAAGAATATATCTGACTAATAATAATCGTAAAACCTATGTATTGATATCTCTCTGTTAGTGTGTCAAGTGGGTGTAAAGCGGCATAAACACAGCAGTGAAAAGCAGCTAAACCCCATTATAAAAATAAATTACTTTGAAACACCCATGAAACAAAGACAGTGAAAGAGAGAGAAATTCTTACACAATGCGTTCAGGGGCTGTGATGCAACCTGGATTGACCATATCTAGACGCACAGCTGGATGAGACATAAGGGTGGACACTCTTGGGGCTGAGAGGTTTGGTGAGGTTGGGTGAGCAAACGCAGACCCTTTAAAGGAATACTGCGTGGTACCCATCGCATGGGTCCCAAATCTCCAGGTTCAAGGGCATCTTCCTACATCAAAAACATGCATGAGAAACCCAGAAGATGGTACACCGTGTGATGGGGAAAGGTTTCTAAAACGCACCTCATTTCTCATCTCCTTGTGCCCGGGTTCGCCATTCCAGCCGCTTTACTAGCAAGCTCCCTACTTGGAGCATCAGCACCTTTAACCTCCTGTTCCATACAGGTTGCAATTTGTCCTGAGGATAAACGGGAAGACGTGGAACCAACGAGAGACTAGCTCTTGGTGTTGGGACAGGCACAGGTCACTCTATTTTCCCATCAGAAAGAAGAATTAACCACAGGCTCAGCCTGCCCCCCGGAACCAGAACAGGGCCTGAAGCCATTCTGCGATTTTGCCGCCAGCTCCCATAAAAACGAGTTGTAAAATGGAGGTTCAGGGCACTGCAATTCACAAACCTGCAGAGTTATAAATGATAACTGTCGTCCACAAATATATTGAGGGAAGGCAAAGAAGAGGATTTGAAATCAAGGCAGAATTGCAGGAAACAGATTTCAGGAGGTAGATACGAATCGCCTTTAAAGCACATGAAAAGCGGCAAAACGTTGACAATGATGCCCTTGGCCAAAAAGGGCGTATGCGTTTTTTCCTGAATATATTCAGGAAAAAACGCATACGCCCTTTTTGGCCAACCAAGCCACCTGGAAAGGCAAATCAGCGCTACAAAGAAGTCTCGCTTCCCATCGGTCAAAAGGGCCATGCTGAAAAAAGTGTCAAAACCAGAAATGCAGGACAGGCCATGGAGAAATGGGAGCCTTGCTACACTGATGGGCAGGATGTAAATTGCCAAGAGCCACTCTGGAGAAGTGTCCGGTGAGTCCTGAAACATCTGAAAAACACAGCTTAGAGAGCATAGGGCACTTCCACTCATGGGGGTATAAATTGGGAAAATTAAAAATCAGCAAGACACAAGCACCCCAAAGTTTAGGGCTGCTCTGTTGACCAGGACCTCCACTTCATTCCACCTTAAATATCCCAGGAAAGAGAAAAATGGATAAAGAAGTTGTGGTCCTTATGTACAATGGAATATCACTCAGCCAGGAAATCAATGTCGTAAGGTAAGTAGCAGCATGATGAGTGGATTTAGGTACGACGATTCTAAGTGAAATAAGTCACACAGAAAAGGACACTTCTCATAAGGTATCACTGATAGAGGGAATGTAAAAACCGTTACACTTGAACTGAATTACAAAACAGAACAGAGTCACACATGCAGAAAACACACTATGGCTGCTTAACGGGAAAGGTGAGGTGGGGTGATACATAAAACAAGGGTATCAAATTAGCTCAGATACCGTTCCATAAACCCAATATGTAATAGACAAGACCTACTCCTTGCTCAGAGAACTGGACTCAACACGCCCTATTCACCGCACAAGAATATATCTGACTAATAATAATCGTAAAACCTATGTATTGATATCTCTCTGTTAGTGTGTCAAGTGGGTGTAAAGCGGCATAAACACAGCAGTGAAAAGCAGCTAAACCCCATTATAAAAATAAATTACTTTGAAACACCCATGAAACAAAGACAGTGAAAGAGAGAGAAATTCTTACACGATGCGTTCAGGGGCTGTGATGCAACCTGGATTGACCATATCTAGACGCACAGCTGGATGAGACATAAGGGTGGACACTCTTGGGGCTGAGAGGTTTGGTGAGGTTGGGTGAGCAAACGCAGACCCTTTAAAGGAATACTGCGTGGTACCCATCGCATGGGTCCCAAATCTCCAGGTTCAAGGGCATCTTCCTACATCAAAAACATGCATGAGAAACCCAGAAGATGGTACACCGTGTGATGGGGAAAGGTTTCTAAAACGCACCTCATTTCTCAACTCCTTGTGCCCGTGTTCGCCATTCCAGCCGCTTTACTAGCAAGCTCCCTACTTGGAGCATCAGCACCTTTAACCTCCTGTTCCATGCAGGTTGCAATTTGTCCTGAGGATAAACGGGAAGACGTGGAACCAACGAGAGACTAGCTCTTGGTGTTGGGACAGGCACAGGTCACTCTATTTTCCCATCAGAAAGAAGAATTAACCACAGGCTCAGCCTGCCCCCCGGAACCAGAACAGGGCCTGAAGCCATTCTGCGATTTTGCGGCCAGCTCCCATAAAAACGAGTTGTAAAATGGAGGTTCAGGGCACTGCAATTCACAAACCTGCAGAGTTATAAATGATAACTCTCGTCCACAAATATATTGAGGGAAGGCAAAGAAGAGGATTCGAAATCAAGGCAGAATTGCAGGAAACAGATTTCAGGAGGTAGATACGAATCGCCTTTAAAGCACATGAAAAGCGGCAAAACGTTGACAATGATGCCCTTGGCCAAAAAGGGCGTATGCGTTTTTTCCTGAATATATTCAGGAAAAAACGCATACGCCCTTTTTGGCCAACCAAGCCACCTGGAAAGGCAAATCAGCGCTACAAAGAAGTCTCGCTTCCCATCGGTCAAAAGGGCCATGCTGAAAAAAGTGTCAAAACCAGAAATGCAGGACAGGCCATGGAGAAATGGGAGCCTTGCTACACTGATGGGCGGGATGTAAATTGCCAAGAGCCACTCTGGAGAAGTGTCCGGTGAGTCCTGAAATATCTGAAAAACACAGCTTAGAGAGCATAGGGCACTTCCACTCATGGGGGTATAAATTGGGAAAATTAAAAATCAGCAAGACACAAGCACCCCAAAGTTTAGGGCTGCTCTGTTGACCAGGACCTCCACTTCATTCCACCTTAAATATCCCAGGAAAGAGAAAAATGGATAAAGAATTTGTGATCCTTATGTACAATGGAATATCACTCAGCCATGAAATCAATGTCGTAAGGTTAGTAGCAGCATGATGAGTGGATTTAGGTACGACGATTCTAAGTGAAATAAGTCACACAGAAAAGGACACTTCTCATAAGGTATCACTGATAGAGGGAATGTAAAAACCGTTACACTTGAACTGAATTACAAAACAGAACAGAGTCACACATGCAGAAAACACACTATGGCTGCTTAACGGGAAAGGTGAGGTGGGGTGATACATAAAACAAGGGTATCAAATTAGCTCAGATACCGTTCCATAAACCCAATATGTAATAGACAAGACCTACTCCTTGCTCAGAGAACTGGACTCAGCACGCCCTATTCACTGCACAAGAATATATCTGACTAATAATAATCGTAAAACCTATGTATTGATATCTCTCTGTTAGTGTGTCAAGTGGGTGTAAAGCGGCATAAACACAGCAGTGAAAAGCAGCTAAACCCCATTATAAAAATAAATTACTTTGAAACACCCATGAAACAAAGACAGTGAAAGAGAGAGAAATTCTTACACAATGCGTTCAGGGGCTGTGATGCAACCTGGATTGACCATATCTAGACGCACAGCTGGATGAGACATAAGGGTGGACACTCTTGGGGCTGAGAGGTTTGGTGAGGTTGGGTGAGCAAACGCAGACCCTTTAAAGTAATACTGCGTGGTACCCATCGCATGGGTCCCAAATATCCAGGTTCAAGGGCATCTTCCTACATCGAAAACATGCATGAGAAAACAAAAAGATGGTACACCATGTGATGGGGAAAGGTTTCTAAAACGCACCTCATTTCTCTTCTCCTTGTGCCCGGGGTCGCCATTCCAGCCCCTTTACTAGCAAGCTCCCTACTTGGAGCATCAGCACCTTTAACCTCCTGTTCCATACAGGTTGCAATTTGTCCTGAGGATAAACGGGAAGACGTGGAACCAACGAGAGACTAGCTCTTGGTGTTGGGACAGGCACAGGTCACTCTATTTTCCCATCAGAAAGAAGAATTAACCACAGGCTCAGCCTGACCCCCGGAACCAGAACAGGGCCTGAAGCCATTCTGCGATTTTGCGGCCAGCTCCCATAAAAACGAGTTGTAAAATGGAGGTTCAGGGCACTGCAATTCACAAACCTGCAGAGTTATTAATGATAACACTCGTCCACAAATATATTGAGGGAAGGCAAAGAAGAGAATTTGAAATCAAGGCAGAATTGCAGGAAACAGATTTCAGGAGGTAGATTCGAATCGCCTTTAAAGCACATGAAAAGCGGCAAAACGTTGACAATGATGCCCTTGGCCAAAAAGGGCGTATGCGTTTTTTCCTGAATATATTCAGGAAAAAACGCATACGCCCTTTTTGGCCAACCAAGCAACCTGGAAAGGCAAATCAGCGCTACAAAGAAGTCTCGCTTCCCATCGGTCAAAAGGGCCATGCTGAAAAAAGTGTCAAAACCAGAAATGCAGGACCGGCCATGGAGAAATGGGAGCCTTGCTACACTGATGGGCGGGATGTAAATTGCCAAGAGCCACTCCGGAGAAGTGTCCGGTGAGTCCTGAAACATCTGAAAAACACAGCTTAGAGAGCATAGGGCACTTCCACTCATGGGGGTATAAATTGGGAAAATTAAAAATCAGCAAGACACAAGCACCCCAAAGTTTAGGGCTGCTCTGTTGACCAGGACCTCCACTTCATTCCACCTTAAATATCCCAGGAAAGAGAAAAATGGATAAAGAAGTTGTGGTCCTTATGTACAATGGAATATCACTCAGCCATGAAATCAATGTCGTAAGGTTAGTAGCAGCATGATGAGTGGATTTAGGTACGACGATTCTAAGTGAAATAAGTCACACAGAAAAGGACACTTCTCATAAGGTATCACTGATAGAGGGAATATAAAAACCGTTACACTTGAACTGAATTACAAAACAGAACAGAGTCACACATGCAGAAAACACACTATGGCTGCTTAACGGGAAAGGTGAGGTGGGGTGATACATAAAACAAGGGTATCAAATTAGCTCAGATACCGTTCCATAAACCCAATATGTAATAGACAAGACCTACTCCTTGCTCAGAGAACTGGACTCAGCACGCCCTATTCACTGCACAAGAATATATCTGACTAATAATAATCGTAAAACCTATGTATTGATATCTCTCTGTTAGTGTGTCAAGTGGGTGTAAAGCAGCATAAACACAGCAGTGAAAAGCAGCTAAACCCCATTATAAAAATAAATTACTTTGAAACACCCATGAAACAAAGACAGTGAAAGAGAGAGAAATTCTTACACAATGCGTTCAGGGGCTGTGATGCAACCTGGATTGACCATATCTAGACGCACAGCTGGATGAGACATAAGGGTGGACACTCTTGGGGCTGAGAGGTTTGGTGAGGTTGGGTGAGCAAACGCAGACCCTTTAAAGGAATACTGCGTGGTACCCATCGCATGGGTCCCAAATCTCCAGGTTCAAGGGCATCTTCCTACATCAAAAACATGCATGAGAAACCCAGAAGATGGTACACCGTGTGATGGGGAAAGGTTTCTAAAACGCACCTCATTTCTCATCTCCTTGTGCCCGGGTTCGCCATTCCAGCCGCTTTACTAGCAAGCTCCCTACTTGGAGCATCAGCACCTTTAACCTCCTGTTCCATACAGGTTGCAATTTGTCCTGAGGATAAACGGGAAGACGTGGAACCAACGAGAGACTAGCTCTTGGTGTTGGGACAGGCACAGGTCACTCTATTTTCCCATCAGAAAGAAGAATTAACCACAGGCTCAGCCTGCCCCCCGGAACCAGAACAGGGCCTGAAGCCATTCTGCGATTTTGCGGCCAGCTCCCATAAAAACGAGTTGTAAAATGGAGGTTCAGGGCACTGCAATTCACAAACCTGCAGAGTTATTAATGATAACTCTCGTCCACAAATATATTGAGGGAAGGCAAAGAAGAGGATTTGAAATCAAGGCAGAATTGCAGGAAACAGATTTCAGGAGGTAGATTCGAATCGCCTTTAAAGCACATGAAAAGCGGCAAAACGTTGACAATGATGCCCTTGGCCAAAAAGGGCGTATGCGTTTTTTCCTGAATATATTCAGGAAAAAACGCTTACGCCCTTTTTGGCCAACCAAGCAACATGGAAAGGCAAATCAGCGCTACAAAGAAGTCTCGCTTCCCATCGGTCAAAAGGGCTATGCTGAAAAAAGTGTCAAAACCAGAAATGCAGGACAGGCCATGGAGAAATGGGAGCCTTGCTACACTGATGGGCGGGATGTAAATTGCCAACAGCCACTCTGGAGAAGTGTCCGGTGAGTCCTGAAACATCTGAAAAACACAGCTTAGAGAGCATAGGGCACTTCCACTCATGGGGGTATAAATTGGGAAAATTAAAAATCAGCAAGACACAAGCACCCCAAAGTTTAGGGCTGCTCTGTTGACCAGGACCTCCACTTCATTCCACCTTAAATATCCCAGGAAAGAGAAAAATGGATAAAGAAGTTGTGGTCCTTATGTACAATGGAATATCACTCAGCCAGGAAATCAATGTCGTAAGGTAAGTAGCAGCATGATGAGTGGATTTAGGTACGACGATTCTAAGTGAAATAAGTCACACAGAAAAGGACACTTCTCATAAGGTATCACTGATAGAGGGAATGTAAAAACCGTTACACTTGAACTGAATTACAAAACAGAACAGAGTCACACATGCAGAAAACACACTATGGCTGCTTAACGGGAAAGGTGAGGTGGGGTGATACATAAAACAAGGGTATCAAATTAGCTCAGATACCGTTCCATAAACCCAATATGTAATAGACAAGACCTACTCCTTGCTCAGAGAACTGGACTCAACACGCCCTATTCACCGCACAAGAATATATCTGACTAATAATAATCGTAAAACCTATGTATTGATATCTCTCTGTTAGTGTGTCAAGTGGGTGTAAAGCGGCATAAACACAGCAGTGAAAAGCAGCTAAACCCCATTATAAAAATAAATTACTTTGAAACACCCATGAAACAAAGACAGTGAAAGAGAGAGAAATTCTTACACGATGCGTTCAGGGGCTGTGATGCAACCTGGATTGACCATATCTAGACGCACAGCTGGATGAGACATAAGGGTGGACACTCTTGGGGCTGAGAGGTTTGGTGAGGTTGGGTGAGCAAACGCAGACCCTTTAAAGGAATACTGCGTGGTACCCATCGCATGGGTCCCAAATCTCCAGGTTCAAGGGCATCTTCCTACATCAAAAACATGCATGAGAAACCCAGAAGATGGTACACCGTGTGATGGGGAAAGGTTTCTAAAACGCACCTCATTTCTCAACTCCTTGTGCCCGTGTTCGCCATTCCAGCCGCTTTACTAGCAAGCTCCCTACTTGGAGCATCAGCACCTTTAACCTCCTGTTCCATGCAGGTTGCAATTTGTCCTGAGGATAAACGGGAAGACGTGGAACCAACGAGAGACTAGCTCTTGGTGTTGGGACAGGCACAGGTCACTCTATTTTCCCATCAGAAAGAAGAATTAACCACAGGCTCAGCCTGCCCCCCGGAACCAGAACAGGGCCTGAAGCCATTCTGCGATTTTGCGGCCAGCTCCCATAAAAACGAGTTGTAAAATGGAGGTTCAGGGCACTGCAATTCACAAACCTGCAGAGTTATAAATGATAACTCTCGTCCACAAATATATTGAGGGAAGGCAAAGAAGAGGATTCGAAATCAAGGCAGAATTGCAGGAAACAGATTTCAGGAGGTAGATACGAATCGCCTTTAAAGCACATGAAAAGCGGCAAAACGTTGACAATGATGCCCTTGGCCAAAAAGGGCGTATGCGTTTTTTCCTGAATATATTCAGGAAAAAACGCATACGCCCTTTTTGGCCAACCAAGCCACCTGGAAAGGCAAATCAGCGCTACAAAGAAGTCTCGCTTCCCATCGGTCAAAAGGGCCATGCTGAAAAAAGTGTCAAAACCAGAAATGCAGGACAGGCCATGGAGAAATGGGAGCCTTGCTACACTGATGGGCGGGATGTAAATTGCCAAGAGCCACTCTGGAGAAGTGTCCGGTGAGTCCTGAAATATCTGAAAAACACAGCTTAGAGAGCATAGGGCACTTCCACTCATGGGGGTATAAATTGGGAAAATTAAAAATCAGCAAGACACAAGCACCCCAAAGTTTAGGGCTGCTCTGTTGACCAGGACCTCCACTTCATTCCACCTTAAATATCCCAGGAAAGAGAAAAATGGATAAAGAATTTGTGATCCTTATGTACAATGGAATATCACTCAGCCATGAAATCAATGTCGTAAGGTTAGTAGCAGCATGATGAGTGGATTTAGGTACGACGATTCTAAGTGAAATAAGTCACACAGAAAAGGACACTTCTCATAAGGTATCACTGATAGAGGGAATGTAAAAACCGTTACACTTGAACTGAATTACAAAACAGAACAGAGTCACACATGCAGAAAACACACTATGGCTGCTTAACGGGAAAGGTGAGGTGGGGTGATACATAAAACAAGGGTATCAAATTAGCTCAGATACCGTTCCATAAACCCAATATGTAATAGACAAGACCTACTCCTTGCTCAGAGAACTGGACTCAGCACGCCCTATTCACTGCACAAGAATATATCTGACTAATAATAATCGTAAAACCTATGTATTGATATCTCTCTGTTAGTGTGTCAAGTGGGTGTAAAGCGGCATAAACACAGCAGTGAAAAGCAGCTAAACCCCATTATAAAAATAAATTACTTTGAAACACCCATGAAACAAAGACAGTGAAAGAGAGAGAAATTCTTACACAATGCGTTCAGGGGCTGTGATGCAACCTGGATTGACCATATCTAGACGCACAGCTGGATGAGACATAAGGGTGGACACTCTTGGGGCTGAGAGGTTTGGTGAGGTTGGGTGAGCAAACGCAGACCCTTTAAAGTAATACTGCGTGGTACCCATCGCATGGGTCCCAAATATCCAGGTTCAAGGGCATCTTCCTACATCGAAAACATGCATGAGAAAACAAAAAGATGGTACACCATGTGATGGGGAAAGGTTTCTAAAACGCACCTCATTTCTCTTCTCCTTGTGCCCGGGGTCGCCATTCCAGCCCCTTTACTAGCAAGCTCCCTACTTGGAGCATCAGCACCTTTAACCTCCTGTTCCATACAGGTTGCAATTTGTCCTGAGGATAAACGGGAAGACGTGGAACCAACGAGAGACTAGCTCTTGGTGTTGGGACAGGCACAGGTCACTCTATTTTCCCATCAGAAAGAAGAATTAACCACAGGCTCAGCCTGACCCCCGGAACCAGAACAGGGCCTGAAGCCATTCTGCGATTTTGCGGCCAGCTCCCATAAAAACGAGTTGTAAAATGGAGGTTCAGGGCACTGCAATTCACAAACCTGCAGAGTTATTAATGATAACACTCGTCCACAAATATATTGAGGGAAGGCAAAGAAGAGAATTTGAAATCAAGGCAGAATTGCAGGAAACAGATTTCAGGAGGTAGATTCGAATCGCCTTTAAAGCACATGAAAAGCGGCAAAACGTTGACAATGATGCCCTTGGCCAAAAAGGGCGTATGCGTTTTTTCCTGAATATATTCAGGAAAAAACGCATACGCCCTTTTTGGCCAACCAAGCAACCTGGAAAGGCAAATCAGCGCTACAAAGAAGTCTCGCTTCCCATCGGTCAAAAGGGCCATGCTGAAAAAAGTGTCAAAACCAGAAATGCAGGACCGGCCATGGAGAAATGGGAGCCTTGCTACACTGATGGGCGGGATGTAAATTGCCAAGAGCCACTCCGGAGAAGTGTCCGGTGAGTCCTGAAACATCTGAAAAACACAGCTTAGAGAGCATAGGGCACTTCCACTCATGGGGGTATAAATTGGGAAAATTAAAAATCAGCAAGACACAAGCACCCCAAAGTTTAGGGCTGCTCTGTTGACCAGGACCTCCACTTCATTCCACCTTAAATATCCCAGGAAAGAGAAAAATGGATAAAGAAGTTGTGGTCCTTATGTACAATGGAATATCACTCAGCCATGAAATCAATGTCGTAAGGTTAGTAGCAGCATGATGAGTGGATTTAGGTACGACGATTCTAAGTGAAATAAGTCACACAGAAAAGGACACTTCTCATAAGGTATCACTGATAGAGGGAATATAAAAACCGTTACACTTGAACTGAATTACAAAACAGAACAGAGTCACACATGCAGAAAACACACTATGGCTGCTTAACGGGAAAGGTGAGGTGGGGTGATACATAAAACAAGGGTATCAAATTAGCTCAGATACCGTTCCATAAACCCAATATGTAATAGACAAGACCTACTCCTTGCTCAGAGAACTGGACTCAGCACGCCCTATTCACTGCACAAGAATATATCTGACTAATAATAATCGTAAAACCTATGTATTGATATCTCTCTGTTAGTGTGTCAAGTGGGTGTAAAGCAGCATAAACACAGCAGTGAAAAGCAGCTAAACCCCATTATAAAAATAAATTACTTTGAAACACCCATGAAACAAAGACAGTGAAAGAGAGAGAAATTCTTACACAATGCGTTCAGGGGCTGTGATGCAACCTGGATTGACCATATCTAGACGCACAGCTGGATGAGACATAAGGGTGGACACTCTTGGGGCTGAGAGGTTTGGTGAGGTTGGGTGAGCAAACGCAGACCCTTTAAAGGAATACTGCGTGGTACCCATCGCATGGGTCCCAAATCTCCAGGTTCAAGGGCATCTTCCTACATCAAAAACATGCATGAGAAACCCAGAAGATGGTACACCGTGTGATGGGGAAAGGTTTCTAAAACGCACCTCATTTCTCATCTCCTTGTGCCCGGGTTCGCCATTCCAGCCGCTTTACTAGCAAGCTCCCTACTTGGAGCATCAGCACCTTTAACCTCCTGTTCCATACAGGTTGCAATTTGTCCTGAGGATAAACGGGAAGACGTGGAACCAACGAGAGACTAGCTCTTGGTGTTGGGACAGGCACAGGTCACTCTATTTTCCCATCAGAAAGAAGAATTAACCACAGGCTCAGCCTGCCCCCCGGAACCAGAACAGGGCCTGAAGCCATTCTGCGATTTTGCGGCCAGCTCCCATAAAAACGAGTTGTAAAATGGAGGTTCAGGGCACTGCAATTCACAAACCTGCAGAGTTATTAATGATAACTCTCGTCCACAAATATATTGAGGGAAGGCAAAGAAGAGGATTTGAAATCAAGGCAGAATTGCAGGAAACAGATTTCAGGAGGTAGATTCGAATCGCCTTTAAAGCACATGAAAAGCGGCAAAACGTTGACAATGATGCCCTTGGCCAAAAAGGGCGTATGCGTTTTTTCCTGAATATATTCAGGAAAAAACGCTTACGCCCTTTTTGGCCAACCAAGCAACATGGAAAGGCAAATCAGCGCTACAAAGAAGTCTCGCTTCCCATCGGTCAAAAGGGCTATGCTGAAAAAAGTGTCAAAACCAGAAATGCAGGACAGGCCATGGAGAAATGGGAGCCTTGCTACACTGATGGGCGGGATGTAAATTGCCAACAGCCACTCTGGAGAAGTGTCCGGTGAGTCCTGAAACATCTGAAAAACACAGCTTAGAGAGCATAGGGCACTTCCACTCATGGGGGTATAAATTGGGAAAATTAAAAATCAGCAAGACACAAGCACCCCAAAGTTTAGGGCTGCTCTGTTGACCAGGACCTCCACTTCATTCCACCTTAAATATCCCAGGAAAGAGAAAAATGGATAAAGAAGTTGTGGTCCTTATGTACATTGGAATATCACTCAGCCAGGAAATCAATGTCGTAAGGTTAGTAGCAGCATGATGAGTGGATTTAGGTACGACGATTCTAAGTGAAATAAGTCACACAGAAAAGGACACTTCTCATAAGGTATCACTGATAGAGGGAATGTAAAAACCGTTACACTTGAACTGAATTACAAAACAGAACAGAGTCACACATGCAGAAAACACACTATGGCTGCTTAACGGGAAAGGTGAGGTGGGGTGATACATAAAACAAGGGTATCTAATTAGCTCAGATACCGTTCCATAAACCCAATATGTAATAGACAAGACCTACTCCTTGCTCAGAGAACTGGACTCAACACGCCCTATTCACCGCACAACAATATATCTGACTAATAATAATCGTAAAACCTATGTATTGATATCTCTCTGTTAGTGTGTCAAGTGGGTGTAAAGCGGCATAAACACAGCAGTGAAAAGCAGCTAAACCCCATTATAAAAATAAATTACTTTGAAACACCCATGAAACAAAGACAGTGAAAGAGAGAGAAATTCTTACACAATGCGTTCAGGGGCTGTGATGCAACCTGGATTGACCATATCTAGACGCACAGCTGGATGAGACATAAGGGTGGACACTCTTGGGGCTGAGAGGTTTGGTGAGGTTGGGTGAGCAAACGCAGACCCTTTAAAGGAATACTGCGTGGTACCCATCGCATGGGTCCCAAATCTCCAGGTTCAAGGGCATCTTCCTACATCAAAAACATGCATGAGAAACCCAGAAGATGGTACACCGTGTGATGGGGAAAGGTTTCTAAAACGCACCTCATTTCTCATCTCCTTGTGCCCGGGTTCGCCATTCCAGCCGCTTTACTAGCAAGCTCCCTACTTGGAGCATCAGCACCTTTAACCTCCTGTTCCATACAGGTTGCAATTTGTCCTGAGGATAAACGGGAAGACGTGGAACCAACGAGAGACTAGCTCTTGGTGTTGGGACAGGCACAGGTCACTCTATTTTCCCATCAGAAAGAAGAATTAACCACAGGCTCAGCCTGCCCCCCGGAACCAGAACAGGGCCTGAAGCCATTCTGCGATTTTGCGGCCAGCTCCCATAAAAACGAGTTGTAAAATGGAGGTTCAGGGCACTGCAATTCACAAACCTGCAGAGTTATAAATGATAACTCTCGTCCACAAATATATTGAGGGAAGGCAAAGAAGAGGATTTGAAATCAAGGCAGAATTGCAGGAAACAGATTTCAGGAGGTAGATACGAATCGCCTTTAAAGCACATGAAAAGCGGCAAAACGTTGACAATGATGCCCTTGGCCAAAAAGGGCGTATGCGTTTTTTCCTGAATATATTCAGGAAAAAACGCATACGCCCTTTTTGGCCAACCAAGCCACCTGGAAAGGCAAATCAGCGCTACAAAGAAGTCTCGCTTCCCATCGGTCAAAAGGGCCATGCTGAAAAAAGTGTCAAAACCAGAAATGCAGGACAGGCCATGGAGAAATGGGAGCCTTGCTACACTGATGGGCGGGATGTAAATTGCCAACAGCCACTCTGGAGAAGTGTCCGGTGAGTCCTGAAATATCTGAAAAACACAGCTTAGAGAGCATAGGGCACTTCCACTCATGGGGGTATAAATTGGGAAAATTAAAAATCAGCAAGACACAAGCACCCCAAAGTTTAGGGCTGCTCTGTTGACCAGGACCTCCACTTCATTCCACCTTAAATATCCCAGGAAAGAGAAAAATGGATAAAGAAGTTGTGGTCCTTATGTACATTGGAATATCACTCAGCCAGGAAATCAATGTCGTAAGGTTAGTAGCAGCATGATGAGTGGATTTAGGTACGACGATTCTAAGTGAAATAAGTCACACAGAAAAGGACACTTCTCATAAGGTATCACTGATAGAGGGAATGTAAAAACCGTTACACTTGAACTGAATTACAAAACAGAACAGAGTCACACATGCAGAAAACACACTATGGCTGCTTAACGGGAAAGGTGAGGTGGGGTGATACATAAAACAAGGGTATCAAATTAGCTCAGATACCGTTCCATAAACCCAATATGTAATAGACAAGACCTACTCCTTGCTCAGAGAACTGGACTCAACACGCCCTATTCACCGCACAAGAATATATCTGACTAATAATAATCGTAAAACCTATGTATTGATATCTCTCTGTTAGTGTGTCAAGTGGGTGTAAAGCGGCATAAACACAGCAGTGAAAAGCAGCTAAACCCCATTATAAAAATAAATTACTTTGAAACACCCATGAAACAAAGACAGTGAAAGAGAGAGAAATTCTTACACAATGCGTTCAGGGGCTGTGATGCAACCTGGATTGACCATATCTAGACGCACAGCTGGATGAGACATAAGGGTGGACACTCTTGGGGCTGAGAGGTTTGGTGAGGTTGGGTGAGCAAACGCAGACCCTTTAAAGGAATACTGCGTGGTACCCATCGCATGGGTCCCAAATCTCCAGGTTCAAGGGCATCTTCCTACATCAAAAACATGCATGAGAAACCCAGAAGATGGTACACCGTGTGATGGGGAAAGGTTTCTAAAATGCACCTCATTTCTCATCTCCTTGTGCCCGGGTTCGCCATTCCAGCCTCTTTACTAGCAAGCTCCCTACTTGGAGCATCAGCACCTTTAACCTCCTGTTCCATACAGGTTGCAATTTGTCCTGAGGATAAACGGGAAGACGTGGAACCAACGAGAGACTAGCTCTTGGTGTTGGGACAGGCACAGGTCACTCTATTTTCCCATCAGAAAGAAGAATTAACCACAGGCTCAGCCTGCGCCCCAGAACCAGAACAGGGCCTGAAGCCATTCTGCGATTTTGCGGCCAGCTCCCATAAAAACGAGTTGTAAAATGGAGGTTCAGGGCACTGCAATTCACAAACCTGCAGAGTTATAAATGATAACTCTCGTCCACAAATATATTGAGGGAAGGCAAAGAAGAGGATTTGAAATCAAGGCAGAATTGCACGAAACAGATTTCAGGAGTTAGATACGAATCGCCTTTAAAGCACATGAAAAGCGGCAAAACGTTGACA
This sequence comes from Balaenoptera borealis, assembly GCF_965194805.1. Lineage (NCBI taxonomy): Eukaryota > Metazoa > Chordata > Mammalia > Artiodactyla > Balaenopteridae > Balaenoptera > Balaenoptera borealis. The sequence goes on from NW_028123997.1 coordinate 686,839, forward strand.
ATGATGCCCTTGGCCAAAAAGGGCGTATGCGTTTTTTCCTGAATATATTCAGGAAAAAACGCATACGCCCTTTTTGGTCAACCAAGCCACCTGGAAAGGCAAATCAGCGATACAAAGAATTCTCGCTTCCCATCGGTCAAAAGGGCCATGCTGAAAAAAGTGTCAAAACCAGAAATGCAGGACAGGCCATGGAGAAATGGGAGCCTTGCTACACTGATGGGCGGGATGTAAATTGCCAAGAGCCACTCCGGAGAAGTGTCCGGTGAGTCCTGAAACATCTGAAAAACACAGCTTAGAGAGCATAGGGCACTTCCACTCATGGGGGTATAAATTGGGAAAATTAAAAATCAGCAAGACACAAGCACCTCAAAGTTTAGGGCTGCTCTGTTGACCAGGACCTCCACTTCATTCCACCTTAAATATCCCAGGAAAGAGAAAAATGGATAAAGAAGTTGTGGTCCTTATGTACAATGGAATATCACTCAGCCATGAAATCAATGTCGTAAGGTTAGTAGCAGCATGATGAGTGGATTTAGGTACGACGATTCTAAGTGAAATAAGTCACACAGAAAAGGACACTTCTCATAAGGTATCACTGACAGAGGGAATGTAAAAACCGTTACACTTGAAATGAATTACAAAACAGAACAGAGTCTCACATGCAAAAAACACACTATGGCTGCTTAACGGGAAAGGTGAGGTGGGGTGATACATAAAACAAGGGTATCAAATTAGCTCAGATACCGTTCCATAAACCCAATATGTAATAGACAAGACCTACTCCTTGCTCAGAGAACTGGACTCAACACGCCCTATTCACCGCACAAGAATATATCTGACTAATAATAATCGTAAAACCTATGTATTGATATCTCTCTGTTAGTGTGTCAAGTGGGTGTAAAGCGGCATAAACACAGCAGTGAAAAGCAGCTAAACCCCATTATAAAAATAAATTACTTTGAAACACCCATGAAACAAAGACAGTGAAAGAGAGAGAAATTCTTACACAATGCGTTCAGGGGCTGTGATGCAACCTGGATTGACCATATCTAGACGCACAGCTGGATGAGACATAAGGGTGGACACTCTTGGGGCTAGAGGTTTGGTGAGGTTGGGTGAGCAAACGCAGACCCTTTAAAGGAATACTGCGTGGTACCCATCGCATGGGTCCCAAATCTCCAGGTTCAAGGGCATCTTCCTACATCAAAAACATGCATGAGAAACCCAGAAGATGGTACACCGTGTGATGGGGAAAGGTTTCTAAAACGCACCTCATTTCTCAACTCCTTGTGCCCGGGTTCGCCATTCCAGCTGCTTTACTAGCAAGCTCCCTACTTGGAGCATCAGCACCTTTAACCTCCTGTTCCATGCAGGTTGCAATTTGTCCTGAGGATAAACGGGAAGACGTGGAACCAACGAGAGACTAGCTCTTGGTGTTGGGACAGGCACAGGTCACTCTATTTTCCCATCAGAAAGAAGAATTAACCACAGGCTCAGCCTGCCCCCCGGAACCAGAACAGGGCCTGAAGCCATTCTGCGATTTTGCGGCCAGCTCCCATAAAAACGAGTTGTAAAATGGAGGTTCAGGGCACTGCAATTCACAAACCTGCAGAGTTATAAATGATAACTCTCGTCCACAAATATATTGAGGGAAGGCAAAGAAGAGGATTTGAAATCAAGGCAGAATTGCAGGAAAGAGATTTCAGGAGGTAGATTCGAATCGCATTTAAAGCACATGAAAAGCGGCAAAACGTTGACAATGATGCCCTTGGCCAAAAAGGGCGTATGCGTTTTTTCCTGAATATATTCAGGAAAAAACGCATACGCCCTTTTTGGCCAACCAAGCCACCTGGAAAGGCAAATCAGCGCTACAAAGAAGTCTCGCTTCCCATCGGTCCAAAGGGCCATGCTGAAAAAAGTGTCAAAACCAGAAATGCAGGACAGGCCATGGAGAAATGGGAGCCTTGCTACACTGATGGGCGGGATGTAAATTGCCAAGAGCCACTCCGGAGAAGTGTCCGGTGAGTCCTGAAACATCTGAAAAACACAGCTTAGAGAGCATAGGGCACTTCCACTCATGGGGGTATAAATTGGGAAAATTAAAAATCAGCAAGACACAAGCACCCCAAAGTTTAGGGCTGCTCTGTTGACCAGGACCTCCACTTCATTCCACCTTAAATATCCCAGGAAAGAGAAAAATGGATAAAGAAGTTGTGGTCCTTATGTACATTGGAATATCACTCAGCCAGGAAATCAATGTCGTAAGGTTAGTAGCAGCATGATGAGTGGATTTAGGTACGACGATTCTAAGTGAAATAAGTCACACAGAAAAGGACACTTCTCATAAGGTATCACTGATAGAGGGAATGTAAAAACCGTTACACTTGAACTGAATTACAAAACAGAACAGAGTCACACATGCAGAAAACACACTATGGCTGCTTAACGGGAAAGGTGAGGTGGGGTGATACATAAAACAAGGGTATCAAATTAGCTCAGATACCGTTCCATAAACCCAATATGTAATAGACAAGACCTACTCCTTGCTCAGAGAACTGGACTCAACACGCCCTATTCACCGCACATGAATATATCTGACTAATAATAATCGTAAAACCTATGTATTGATATCTCTCTGTTAGTGTGTCAAGTGGGTGTAAAGCGGCATAAACACAGCAGTGAAAAGCAGCTAAACCCCATTATAAAAATAAATTACTTTGAAACACCCATGAAACAAAGACAGTGAAAGAGAGAGAAATTCTTACACAATGCGTTCAGGGGCTGTGATGCAACCTGGATTGACCATATCTAGACGCACAGCTGGATGAGACATAAGGGTGGACACTCTTGGGGCTGAGAGGTTTGGTGAGGTTGGGTGAGCAAACGCAGACCCTTTAAAGGAATACTGCGTGGTACCCATCGCATGGGTCCCAAATCTCCAGGTTCAAGGGCATCTTCCTACATCAAAAACATGCATGAGAAACCCAGAAGATGGTACACCGTGTGATGGGGAAAGGTTTCTAAAACGCACCTCATTTCTCATCTCCTTGTGCCCGGGTTCGCCATTCCAGCCGCTTTACTAGCAAGCTCCCTACTTGGAGCATCAGCACCTTTAACCTCCTGTTCCATACAGGTTGCAATTTGTCCTGAGGATAAACGGGAAGACGTGGAACCAACGAGAGACTAGCTCTTGGTGTTGGGACAGGCACAGGTCACTCTATTTTCCCATCAGAAAGAAGAATTAACCACAGGCTCAGCCTGCCCCCCGGAACCAGAACAGGGCCTGAAGCCATTCTGCGATTTTGCGGCCAGCTCCCATAAAAACGAGTTGTAAAATGGAGGTTCAGGGCACTGCAATTCACAAACCTGCAGAGTTATAAATGATAACTCCCGTCCACAAATATATTGAGGGAAGGCAAAGAAGAGGATTTGAAATCAAGGCAGAATTGCAGGAAACAGATTTCAGGAGGTAGATACGAATCGCCTTTAAAGCACATGAAAAGCGGCAAAACGTTGACAATGATGCCCTTGGCCAAAAAGGGCGTATGCGTTTTTTCCTGAATATATTCAGGAAAAAACGCATACGCCCTTTTTGGCCAACCAAGCAACCTGGAAAGGCAAATCAGCGCTACAAAGAAGTCTCGCTTCCCATCGGTCAAAGGGGCCATGCTGAAAAAAGTGTCAAAACCAGAAATGCAGGACCGGCCATGGAGAAATGGGAGCCTTGCTACACTGATGGGCGGGATGTAAATTGCCAAGAGCCACTCCGGAGAAGTGTCCGGTGAGTCCTGAAACATCTGAAAAACACAGCTTAGAGAGCATAGGGCACTTCCACTCATGGGGGTATAAATTGGGAAAATTAAAAATCAGCAAGACACAAGCACCCCAAAGTTTAGGGCTGCTCTGTTGACCAGGACCTCCACTTCATTCCACCTTAAATATCCCAGGAAAGAGAAAAATGGATAAAGAAGTTGTGGTCCTTATGTACAATGGAATATCACTCAGCCATGAAATCAATGTCGTAAGGTTAGTAGCAGCATGATGAGTGGATTTAGGTACGACGATTCTAAGTGAAATAAGTCACACAGAAAAGGACACTTCTCATAAGGTATCACTGATAGAGGGAATGTAAAAACCGTTACACTTGAACTGAATTACAAAACAGAACAGAGTCACACATGCAGAAAACAGACTATGGCTGCTTAACGGGAAAGGTGAGGTGGGGTGATACATAAAACAAGGGTATCAAATTAGCTCAGATACCGTTCCATAAACCCAATATGTAATAGACAAGACCTACTCCTTGCTCAGAGAACTGGACTCAACACGCCCTATTCACCGCACAAGAATATATCTGACTAATAATAATCGTAAAACCTATGTATTGATATCTCTCTGTTAGTGTGTCAAGTGGGTGTAAAGCGGCATAAACACAGCAGTGAAAAGCAGCTAAACCCCATTATAAAAATAAATTACTTTGAAACACCCATGAAACAAAGACAGTGAAAGAGAGAGAAATTCTTACACAATGCGTTCAGGGGCTGTGATGCAACCTGGATTGACCATATCTAGACGCACAGCTGGATGAGACATAAGGGTGGACACTCTTGGGGCTGAGAGGTTTGGTGAGGTTGGGTGAGCAAACGCAGACCCTTTAAAGGAATACTGCGTGGTACCCATCGCATGGGTCCCAAATCTCCAGGTTCAAGGGCATCTTCCTACATCGAAAACATGCATGAGAAACCCAGAAGATGGTACACCGTGTGATGGGGAAAGGTTTCTAAAACGCACCTCATTTCTCATCTCCTTGTGCCCGGGTTCGCCATTCCAGCCGCTTTACTAGCAAGCTCCCTACTTGGAGCATCAGCACCTTTAACCTCCTGTTCCATACAGGTTGCAATTTGTCCTGAGGATAAACGGGAAGACGTGGAACCAACGAGAGACTAGCTCTTGGTGTTGGGACAGGCACAGGTCACTCTATTTTCCCATCAGAAAGAAGAATTAACCACAGGCTCAGCCTGCCCCCCGGAACCAGAACAGGGCCTGAAGCCATTCTGCGATTTTGCCGCCAGCTCCCATAAAAACGAGTTGTAAAATGGAGGTTCAGGGCACTGCAATTCACAAACCTGCAGAGTTATAAATGATAACTCTCGTCCACAAATATATTGAGGGAAGGCAAAGAAGAGGATTTGAAATCAAGGCAGAATTGCAGGAAACAGATTTCAGGAGGTAGATACGAATCGCCTTTAAAGCACATGAAAAGCGGCAAAACGTTGACAATGATGCCCTTGGCCAAAAAGGGCGTATGCGTTTTTTCCTGAATATATTCAGGAAAAAACGCATACGCCCTTTTTGGCCAACCAAGCCACCTGGAAAGGCAAATCAGCGCTACAAAGAAGTCTCGCTTCCCATCGGTCAAAAGGGCCATGCTGAAAAAAGTGTCAAAACCAGAAATGCAGGACAGGCCATGGAGAAATGGGAGCCTTGCTACACTGATGGGCAGGATGTAAATTGCCAAGAGCCACTCTGGAGAAGTGTCCGGTGAGTCCTGAAACATCTGAAAAACACAGCTTAGAGAGCATAGGGCACTTCCACTCATGGGGGTATAAATTGGGAAAATTAAAAATCAGCAAGACACAAGCACCCCAAAGTTTAGGGCTGCTCTGTTGACCAGGACCTCCACTTCATTCCACCTTAAATATCCCAGGAAAGAGAAAAATGGATAAAGAAGTTGTGGTCCTTATGTACAATGGAATATCACTCAGCCAGGAAATCAATGTCGTAAGGTAAGTAGCAGCATGATGAGTGGATTTAGGTACGACGATTCTAAGTGAAATAAGTCACACAGAAAAGGACACTTCTCATAAGGTATCACTGATAGAGGGAATGTAAAAACCGTTACACTTGAACTGAATTACAAAACAGAACAGAGTCACACATGCAGAAAACACACTATGGCTGCTTAACGGGAAAGGTGAGGTGGGGTGATACATAAAACAAGGGTATCAAATTAGCTCAGATACCGTTCCATAAACCCAATATGTAATAGACAAGACCTACTCCTTGCTCAGAGAACTGGACTCAACACGCCCTATTCACCGCACAAGAATATATCTGACTAATAATAATCGTAAAACCTATGTATTGATATCTCTCTGTTAGTGTGTCAAGTGGGTGTAAAGCGGCATAAACACAGCAGTGAAAAGCAGCTAAACCCCATTATAAAAATAAATTACTTTGAAACACCCATGAAACAAAGACAGTGAAAGAGAGAGAAATTCTTACACGATGCGTTCAGGGGCTGTGATGCAACCTGGATTGACCATATCTAGACGCACAGCTGGATGAGACATAAGGGTGGACACTCTTGGGGCTGAGAGGTTTGGTGAGGTTGGGTGAGCAAACGCAGACCCTTTAAAGGAATACTGCGTGGTACCCATCGCATGGGTCCCAAATCTCCAGGTTCAAGGGCATCTTCCTACATCAAAAACATGCATGAGAAACCCAGAAGATGGTACACCGTGTGATGGGGAAAGGTTTCTAAAACGCACCTCATTTCTCAACTCCTTGTGCCCGTGTTCGCCATTCCAGCCGCTTTACTAGCAAGCTCCCTACTTGGAGCATCAGCACCTTTAACCTCCTGTTCCATGCAGGTTGCAATTTGTCCTGAGGATAAACGGGAAGACGTGGAACCAACGAGAGACTAGCTCTTGGTGTTGGGACAGGCACAGGTCACTCTATTTTCCCATCAGAAAGAAGAATTAACCACAGGCTCAGCCTGCCCCCCGGAACCAGAACAGGGCCTGAAGCCATTCTGCGATTTTGCGGCCAGCTCCCATAAAAACGAGTTGTAAAATGGAGGTTCAGGGCACTGCAATTCACAAACCTGCAGAGTTATAAATGATAACTCTCGTCCACAAATATATTGAGGGAAGGCAAAGAAGAGGATTCGAAATCAAGGCAGAATTGCAGGAAACAGATTTCAGGAGGTAGATACGAATCGCCTTTAAAGCACATGAAAAGCGGCAAAACGTTGACAATGATGCCCTTGGCCAAAAAGGGCGTATGCGTTTTTTCCTGAATATATTCAGGAAAAAACGCATACGCCCTTTTTGGCCAACCAAGCCACCTGGAAAGGCAAATCAGCGCTACAAAGAAGTCTCGCTTCCCATCGGTCAAAAGGGCCATGCTGAAAAAAGTGTCAAAACCAGAAATGCAGGACAGGCCATGGAGAAATGGGAGCCTTGCTACACTGATGGGCGGGATGTAAATTGCCAAGAGCCACTCTGGAGAAGTGTCCGGTGAGTCCTGAAATATCTGAAAAACACAGCTTAGAGAGCATAGGGCACTTCCACTCATGGGGGTATAAATTGGGAAAATTAAAAATCAGCAAGACACAAGCACCCCAAAGTTTAGGGCTGCTCTGTTGACCAGGACCTCCACTTCATTCCACCTTAAATATCCCAGGAAAGAGAAAAATGGATAAAGAATTTGTGATCCTTATGTACAATGGAATATCACTCAGCCATGAAATCAATGTCGTAAGGTTAGTAGCAGCATGATGAGTGGATTTAGGTACGACGATTCTAAGTGAAATAAGTCACACAGAAAAGGACACTTCTCATAAGGTATCACTGATAGAGGGAATGTAAAAACCGTTACACTTGAACTGAATTACAAAACAGAACAGAGTCACACATGCAGAAAACACACTATGGCTGCTTAACGGGAAAGGTGAGGTGGGGTGATACATAAAACAAGGGTATCAAATTAGCTCAGATACCGTTCCATAAACCCAATATGTAATAGACAAGACCTACTCCTTGCTCAGAGAACTGGACTCAGCACGCCCTATTCACTGCACAAGAATATATCTGACTAATAATAATCGTAAAACCTATGTATTGATATCTCTCTGTTAGTGTGTCAAGTGGGTGTAAAGCGGCATAAACACAGCAGTGAAAAGCAGCTAAACCCCATTATAAAAATAAATTACTTTGAAACACCCATGAAACAAAGACAGTGAAAGAGAGAGAAATTCTTACACAATGCGTTCAGGGGCTGTGATGCAACCTGGATTGACCATATCTAGACGCACAGCTGGATGAGACATAAGGGTGGACACTCTTGGGGCTGAGAGGTTTGGTGAGGTTGGGTGAGCAAACGCAGACCCTTTAAAGTAATACTGCGTGGTACCCATCGCATGGGTCCCAAATATCCAGGTTCAAGGGCATCTTCCTACATCGAAAACATGCATGAGAAAACAAAAAGATGGTACACCATGTGATGGGGAAAGGTTTCTAAAACGCACCTCATTTCTCTTCTCCTTGTGCCCGGGGTCGCCATTCCAGCCCCTTTACTAGCAAGCTCCCTACTTGGAGCATCAGCACCTTTAACCTCCTGTTCCATACAGGTTGCAATTTGTCCTGAGGATAAACGGGAAGACGTGGAACCAACGAGAGACTAGCTCTTGGTGTTGGGACAGGCACAGGTCACTCTATTTTCCCATCAGAAAGAAGAATTAACCACAGGCTCAGCCTGACCCCCGGAACCAGAACAGGGCCTGAAGCCATTCTGCGATTTTGCGGCCAGCTCCCATAAAAACGAGTTGTAAAATGGAGGTTCAGGGCACTGCAATTCACAAACCTGCAGAGTTATTAATGATAACACTCGTCCACAAATATATTGAGGGAAGGCAAAGAAGAGAATTTGAAATCAAGGCAGAATTGCAGGAAACAGATTTCAGGAGGTAGATTCGAATCGCCTTTAAAGCACATGAAAAGCGGCAAAACGTTGACAATGATGCCCTTGGCCAAAAAGGGCGTATGCGTTTTTTCCTGAATATATTCAGGAAAAAACGCATACGCCCTTTTTGGCCAACCAAGCAACCTGGAAAGGCAAATCAGCGCTACAAAGAAGTCTCGCTTCCCATCGGTCAAAAGGGCCATGCTGAAAAAAGTGTCAAAACCAGAAATGCAGGACCGGCCATGGAGAAATGGGAGCCTTGCTACACTGATGGGCGGGATGTAAATTGCCAAGAGCCACTCCGGAGAAGTGTCCGGTGAGTCCTGAAACATCTGAAAAACACAGCTTAGAGAGCATAGGGCACTTCCACTCATGGGGGTATAAATTGGGAAAATTAAAAATCAGCAAGACACAAGCACCCCAAAGTTTAGGGCTGCTCTGTTGACCAGGACCTCCACTTCATTCCACCTTAAATATCCCAGGAAAGAGAAAAATGGATAAAGAAGTTGTGGTCCTTATGTACAATGGAATATCACTCAGCCATGAAATCAATGTCGTAAGGTTAGTAGCAGCATGATGAGTGGATTTAGGTACGACGATTCTAAGTGAAATAAGTCACACAGAAAAGGACACTTCTCATAAGGTATCACTGATAGAGGGAATATAAAAACCGTTACACTTGAACTGAATTACAAAACAGAACAGAGTCACACATGCAGAAAACACACTATGGCTGCTTAACGGGAAAGGTGAGGTGGGGTGATACATAAAACAAGGGTATCAAATTAGCTCAGATACCGTTCCATAAACCCAATATGTAATAGACAAGACCTACTCCTTGCTCAGAGAACTGGACTCAGCACGCCCTATTCACTGCACAAGAATATATCTGACTAATAATAATCGTAAAACCTATGTATTGATATCTCTCTGTTAGTGTGTCAAGTGGGTGTAAAGCAGCATAAACACAGCAGTGAAAAGCAGCTAAACCCCATTATAAAAATAAATTACTTTGAAACACCCATGAAACAAAGACAGTGAAAGAGAGAGAAATTCTTACACAATGCGTTCAGGGGCTGTGATGCAACCTGGATTGACCATATCTAGACGCACAGCTGGATGAGACATAAGGGTGGACACTCTTGGGGCTGAGAGGTTTGGTGAGGTTGGGTGAGCAAACGCAGACCCTTTAAAGGAATACTGCGTGGTACCCATCGCATGGGTCCCAAATCTCCAGGTTCAAGGGCATCTTCCTACATCAAAAACATGCATGAGAAACCCAGAAGATGGTACACCGTGTGATGGGGAAAGGTTTCTAAAACGCACCTCATTTCTCATCTCCTTGTGCCCGGGTTCGCCATTCCAGCCGCTTTACTAGCAAGCTCCCTACTTGGAGCATCAGCACCTTTAACCTCCTGTTCCATACAGGTTGCAATTTGTCCTGAGGATAAACGGGAAGACGTGGAACCAACGAGAGACTAGCTCTTGGTGTTGGGACAGGCACAGGTCACTCTATTTTCCCATCAGAAAGAAGAATTAACCACAGGCTCAGCCTGCCCCCCGGAACCAGAACAGGGCCTGAAGCCATTCTGCGATTTTGCGGCCAGCTCCCATAAAAACGAGTTGTAAAATGGAGGTTCAGGGCACTGCAATTCACAAACCTGCAGAGTTATTAATGATAACTCTCGTCCACAAATATATTGAGGGAAGGCAAAGAAGAGGATTTGAAATCAAGGCAGAATTGCAGGAAACAGATTTCAGGAGGTAGATTCGAATCGCCTTTAAAGCACATGAAAAGCGGCAAAACGTTGACAATGATGCCCTTGGCCAAAAAGGGCGTATGCGTTTTTTCCTGAATATATTCAGGAAAAAACGCTTACGCCCTTTTTGGCCAACCAAGCAACATGGAAAGGCAAATCAGCGCTAGAGAGAAGTCTCGCTTCCCATCGGTCAAAAGGGCCATGCTGAAAAAAGTGTCAAAACCAGAAATGCAGGACAGGCCATGGAGAAATGGGAGCCTTGCTACACTGATGGGCGGGATGTAAATTGCCAACAGCCACTCTGGAGAAGTGTCCGGTGAGTCCTGAAACATCTGAAAAACACAGCTTAGAGAGCATAGGGCACTTCCACTCATGGGGGTATAAATTGGGAAAATTAAAAATCAGCAAGACACAAGCACCCCAAAGTTTAGGGCTGCTCTGTTGACCAGGACCTCCACTTCATTCCACCTTAAATATCCCAGGAAAGAGAAAAATGGATAAAGAAGTTGTGGTCCTTATGTACAATGGAATATCACTCAGCCAGGAAATCAATGTCGTAAGGTTAGTAGCAGCATGATGAGTGGATTTAGGTACGACGATTCTAAGTGAAATAAGTCACACAGAAAAGGACACTTCTCATAAGGTATCACTGATAGAGGGAATATAAAAACCGTTACACTTGAACTGAATTACAAAACAGAACAGAGTCACACATGCAGAAAACACACTATGGCTGCTTAACGGGAAAGGTGAGGTGGGGTGATACATAAAACAAGGGTATCAAATTAGCTCAGATACCGTTCCATAAACCCAATATGTAATAGACAAGACCTACTCCTTGCTCAGAGAACTGGACTCAGCACGCCCTATTCACTGCACAAGAATATATCTGACTAATAATAATCGTAAAACCTATGTATTGATATCTCTCTGTTAGTGTGTCAAGTGGGTGTAAAGCAGCATAAACACAGCAGTGAAAAGCAGCTAAACCCCATTATAAAAATAAATTACTTTGAAACACCCATGAAACAAAGACAGTGAAAGAGAGAGAAATTCTTACACAATGCGTTCAGGGGCTGTGATGCAACCTGGATTGACCATATCTAGACGCACAGCTGGATGAGACATAAGGGTGGACACTCTTGGGGCTGAGAGGTTTGGTGAGGTTGGGTGAGCAAACGCAGACCCTTTAAAGGAATACTGCGTGGTACCCATCGCATGGGTCCCAAATCTCCAGGTTCAAGGGCATCTTCCTACATCAAAAACATGCATGAGAAACCCAGAAGATGGTACACCGTGTGATGGGGAAAGGTTTCTAAAACGCACCTCATTTCTCATCTCCTTGTGCCCGGGTTCGCCATTCCAGCCGCTTTACTAGCAAGCTCCCTACTTGGAGCATCAGCACCTTTAACCTCCTGTTCCATACAGGTTGCAATTTGTCCTGAGGATAAACGGGAAGACGTGGAACCAACGAGAGACTAGCTCTTGGTGTTGGGACAGGCACAGGTCACTCTATTTTCCCATCAGAAAGAAGAATTAACCACAGGCTCAGCCTGCCCCCCGGAACCAGAACAGGGCCTGAAGCCATTCTGCGATTTTGCGGCCAGCTCCCATAAAAACGAGTTGTAAAATGGAGGTTCAGGGCACTGCAATTCACAAACCTGCAGAGTTATTAATGATAACTCTCGTCCACAAATATATTGAGGGAAGGCAAAGAAGAGGATTTGAAATCAAGGCAGAATTGCAGGAAACAGATTTCAGGAGGTAGATTCGAATCGCCTTTAAAGCACATGAAAAGCGGCAAAACGTTGACAATGATGCCCTTGGCCAAAAAGGGCGTATGCGTTTTTTCCTGAATATATTCAGGAAAAAACGCTTACGCCCTTTTTGGCCAACCAAGCAACATGGAAAGGCAAATCAGCGCTACAAAGAAGTCTCGCTTCCCATCGGTCAAAAGGGCTATGCTGAAAAAAGTGTCAAAACCAGAAATGCAGGACAGGCCATGGAGAAATGGGAGCCTTGCTACACTGATGGGCGGGATGTAAATTGCCAACAGCCACTCTGGAGAAGTGTCCGGTGAGTCCTGAAACATCTGAAAAACACAGCTTAGAGAGCATAGGGCACTTCCACTCATGGGGGTATAAATTGGGAAAATTAAAAATCAGCAAGACACAAGCACCCCAAAGTTTAGGGCTGCTCTGTTGACCAGGACCTCCACTTCATTCCACCTTAAATATCCCAGGAAAGAGAAAAATGGATAAAGAAGTTGTGGTCCTTATGTACAATGGAATATCACTCAGCCAGGAAATCAATGTCGTAAGGTAAGTAGCAGCATGATGAGTGGATTTAGGTACGACGATTCTAAGTGAAATAAGTCACACAGAAAAGGACACTTCTCATAAGGTATCACTGATAGAGGGAATGTAAAAACCGTTACACTTGAACTGAATTACAAAACAGAACAGAGTCACACATGCAGAAAACACACTATGGCTGCTTAACGGGAAAGGTGAGGTGGGGTGATACATAAAACAAGGGTATCAAATTAGCTCAGATACCGTTCCATAAACCCAATATGTAATAGACAAGACCTACTCCTTGCTCAGAGAACTGGACTCAACACGCCCTATTCACCGCACAAGAATATATCTGACTAATAATAATCGTAAAACCTATGTATTGATATCTCTCTGTTAGTGTGTCAAGTGGGTGTAAAGCGGCATAAACACAGCAGTGAAAAGCAGCTAAACCCCATTATAAAAATAAATTACTTTGAAACACCCATGAAACAAAGACAGTGAAAAAGAGAGAAATTCTTACACGATGCGTTCAGGGGCTGTGATGCAACCTGGATTGACCATATCTAGACGCACAGCTGGATGAGACATAAGGGTGGACACTCTTGGGGCTGAGAGGTTTGGTGAGGTTGGGTGAGCAAACGCAGACCCTTTAAAGGAATACTGCGTGGTACCCATCGCATGGGTCCCAAATCTCCAGGTTCAAGGGCATCTTCCTACATCAAAAACATGCATGAGAAACCCAGAAGATGGTACACCGTGTGATGGGGAAAGGTTTCTAAAACGCACCTCATTTCTCAACTCCTTGTGCCCGTGTTCGCCATTCCAGCCGCTTTACTAGCAAGCTCCCTACTTGGAGCATCAGCACCTTTAACCTCCTGTTCCATGCAGGTTGCAATTTGTCCTGAGGATAAACGGGAAGACGTGGAACCAACGAGAGACTAGCTCTTGGTGTTGGGACAGGCACAGGTCACTCTATTTTCCCATCAGAAAGAAGAATTAACCACAGGCTCAGCCTGCCCCCCGGAACCAGAACAGGGCCTGAAGCCATTCTGCGATTTTGCGGCCAGCTCCCATAAAAACGAGTTGTAAAATGGAGGTTCAGGGCACTGCAATTCACAAACCTGCAGAGTTATAAATGATAACTCTCGTCCACAAATATATTGAGGGAAGGCAAAGAAGAGGATTCGAAATCAAGGCAGAATTGCAGGAAACAGATTTCAGGAGGTAGATACGAATCGCCTTTAAAGCACATGAAAAGCGGCAAAACGTTGACAATGATGCCCTTGGCCAAAAAGGGCGTATGCGTTTTTTCCTGAATATATTCAGGAAAAAACGCATACGCCCTTTTTGGCCAACCAAGCCACCTGGAAAGGCAAATCAGCGCTACAAAGAAGTCTCGCTTCCCATCGGTCAAAAGGGCCATGCTGAAAAAAGTGTCAAAACCAGAAATGCAGGACAGGCCATGGAGAAATGGGAGCCTTGCTACACTGATGGGCGGGATGTAAATTGCCAAGAGCCACTCTGGAGAAGTGTCCGGTGAGTCCTGAAATATCTGAAAAACACAGCTTAGAGAGCATAGGGCACTTCCACTCATGGGGGTATAAATTGGGAAAATTAAAAATCAGCAAGACACAAGCACCCCAAAGTTTAGGGCTGCTCTGTTGACCAGGACCTCCACTTCATTCCACCTTAAATATCCCAGGAAAGAGAAAAATGGATAAAGAATTTGTGATCCTTATGTACAATGGAATATCACTCAGCCATGAAATCAATGTCGTAAGGTTAGTAGCAGCATGATGAGTGGATTTAGGTACGACGATTCTAAGTGAAATAAGTCACACAGAAAAGGACACTTCTCATAAGGTATCACTGATAGAGGGAATGTAAAAACCGTTACACTTGAACTGAATTACAAAACAGAACAGAGTCACACATGCAGAAAACACACTATGGCTGCTTAACGGGAAAGGTGAGGTGGGGTGATACATAAAACAAGGGTATCAAATTAGCTCAGATACCCTTCCATAAACCCAATATGTAATAGACAAGACCTACTCCTTGCTCAGAGAACTGGACTCAGCACGCCCTATTCACTGCACAAGAATATATCTGACTAATAATAATCGTAAAACCTATGTATTGATATCTCTCTGTTAGTGTGTCAAGTGGGTGTAAAGCGGCATAAACACAGCAGTGAAAAGCAGCTAAACCCCATTATAAAAATAAATTACTTTGAAACACCCATGAAACAAAGACAGTGAAAGAGAGAGAAATTCTTACACAATGCGTTCAGGGGCTGTGATGCAACCTGGATTGACCATATCTAGACGCACAGCTGGATGAGACATAAGGGTGGACACTCTTGGGGCTGAGAGGTTTGGTGAGGTTGGGTGAGCAAACGCAGACCCTTTAAAGGAATACTGCGTGGTACCCATCGCATGGGTCCCAAATCTCCAGGTTCAAGGGCATCTTCCTACATCGAAAACATGCATGAGAAAACAAAAAGATGGTACACCATGTGATGGGGAAAGGTTTCTAAAACGCACCTCATTTCTCTTCTCCTTGTGCCCGGGGTCGCCATTCCAGCCCCTTTACTAGCAAGCTCCCTACTTGGAGCATCAGCACCTTTAACCTCCTGTTCCATACAGGTTGCAATTTGTCCTGAGGATAAACGGGAAGACGTGGAACCAACGAGAGACTAGCTCTTGGTGTTGGGACAGGCACAGGTCACTCTATTTTCCCATCAGAAAGAAGAATTAACCACAGGCTCAGCCTGACCCCCGGAACCAGAACAGGGCCTGAAGCCATTCTGCGATTTTGCGGCCAGCTCCCATAAAAACGAGTTGTAAAATGGAGGTTCAGGGCACTGCAATTCACAAACCTGCAGAGTTATTAATGATAACACTCGTCCACAAATATATTGAGGGAAGGCAAAGAAGAGAATTTGAAATCAAGGCAGAATTGCAGGAAACAGATTTCAGGAGGTAGATTCGAATCGCCTTTAAAGCACATGAAAAGCGGCAAAACGTTGACAATGATGCCCTTGGCCAAAAAGGGCGTATGCGTTTTTTCCTGAATATATTCAGGAAAAAACGCATACGCCCTTTTTGGCCAACCAAGCAACCTGGAAAGGCAAATCAGCGCTACAAAGAAGTCTCGCTTCCCATCGGTCAAAAGGGCCATGCTGAAAAAAGTGTCAAAACCAGAAATGCAGGACCGGCCATGGAGAAATGGGAGCCTTGCTACACTGATGGGCGGGATGTAAATTGCCAAGAGCCACTCCGGAGAAGTGTCCGGTGAGTCCTGAAACATCTGAAAAACACAGCTTAGAGAGCATAGGGCACTTCCACTCATGGGGGTATAAATTGGGAAAATTAAAAATCAGCAAGACACAAGCACCCCAAAGTTTAGGGCTGCTCTGTTGACCAGGACCTCCACTTCATTCCACCTTAAATATCCCAGGAAAGAGAAAAATGGATAAAGAAGTTGTGGTCCTTATGTACAATGGAATATCACTCAGCCATGAAATCTATGTCGTAAGGTTAGTAGCAGCATGATGAGTGGATTTAGGTACGACGATTCTAAGTGAAATAAGTCACACAGAAAAGGACACTTCTCATAAGGTATCACTGATAGAGGGAATATAAAAACCGTTACACTTGAACTGAATTACAAAACAGAACAGAGTCACACATGCAGAAAACACACTATGGCTGCTTAACGGGAAAGGTGAGGTGGGGTGATACATAAAACAAGGGTATCTAATTAGCTCAGATACCGTTCCATAAACCCAATATGTAATAGACAAGACCTACTCCTTGCTCAGAGAACTGGACTCAGCACGCCCTATTCACTGCACAAGAATATATCTGACTAATAATAATCGTAAAACCTATGTATTGATATCTCTCTGTTAGTGTGTCAAGTGGGTGT
Source organism: Balaenoptera borealis (assembly GCF_965194805.1). Lineage (NCBI taxonomy): Eukaryota > Metazoa > Chordata > Mammalia > Artiodactyla > Balaenopteridae > Balaenoptera > Balaenoptera borealis. The sequence continues at coordinate 703,577 of NW_028123997.1, forward strand.
AAAGCAGCATAAACACAGCAGTGAAAAGCAGCTAAACCCCATTATAAAAATAAATTACTTTGAAACACCCATGAAACAAAGACAGTGAAAGAGAGAGAAATTCTTACACAATGCGTTCAGGGGCTGTGATGCAACCTGGATTGACCATATCTAGACGCACAGCTGGATGAGACATAAGGGTGGACACTCTTGGGGCTGAGAGGTTTGGTGAGGTTGGGTGAGCAAACGCAGACCCTTTAAAGGAATACTGCGTGGTACCCATCGCATGGGTCCCAAATCTCCAGGTTCAAGGGCATCTTCCTACATCAAAAACATGCATGAGAAACCCAGAAGATGGTACACCGTGTGATGGGGAAAGGTTTCTAAAACGCACCTCATTTCTCATCTCCTTGTGCCCGGGTTCGCCATTCCAGCCGCTTTACTAGCAAGCTCCCTACTTGGAGCATCAGCACCTTTAACCTCCTGTTCCATACAGGTTGCAATTTGTCCTGAGGATAAACGGGAAGACGTGGAACCAACGAGAGACTAGCTCTTGGTGTTGGGACAGGCACAGGTCACTCTATTTTCCCATCAGAAAGAAGAATTAACCACAGGCTCAGCCTGCCCCCCGGAACCAGAACAGGGCCTGAAGCCATTCTGCGATTTTGCGGCCAGCTCCCATAAAAACGAGTTGTAAAATGGAGGTCCAGGGCACTGCAATTCACAAACCTGCAGAGTTATTAATGATAACTCTCGTCCACAAATATATTGAGGGAAGGCAAAGAAGAGGATTTGAAATCAAGGCAGAATTGCAGGAAACAGATTTCAGGAGGTAGATTCGAATCGCCTTTAAAGCACATGAAAAGCGGCAAAACGTTGACAATGATGCCCTTGGCCAAAAAGGGCGTATGCGTTTTTTCCTGAATATATTCAGGAAAAAACGCATACGCCCTTTTGGCCAACCAAGCAACATGGAAAGGCAAATCAGCGCTACAAAGAAGTCTCGCTTCCCATCGGTCAAAAGGGCTATGCTGAAAAAAGTGTCAAAACCAGAAATGCAGGACAGGCCATGGAGAAATGGGAGCCTTGCTACACTGATGGGCGGGATGTAAATTGCCAACAGCCACTCTGGAGAAGTGTCCGGTGAGTCCTGAAACATCTGAAAAACACAGCTTAGAGAGCATAGGGCACTTCCACTCATGGGGGTATAAATTGGGAAAATTAAAAATCAGCAAGACACAAGCACCCCAAAGTTTAGGGCTGCTCTGTTGACCAGGACCTCCACTTCATTCCACCTTAAATATCCCAGGAAAGAGAAAAATGGATAAAGAAGTTGTGGTCCTTATGTACATTGGAATATCACTCAGCCAGGAAATCAATGTCGTAAGGTTAGTAGCAGCATGATGAGTGGATTTAGGTACGACGATTCTAAGTGAAATAAGTCACACAGAAAAGGACACTTCTCATAAGGTATCACTGATAGAGGGAATGTAAAAACCGTTACACTTGAACTGAATTACAAAACAGAACAGAGTCACACATGCAGAAAACACACTATGGCTGCTTAACGGGAAAGGTGAGGTGGGGTGATACATAAAACAAGGGTATCTAATTAGCTCAGATACCGTTCCATAAACCCAATATGTAATAGACAAGACCTACTCCTTGCTCAGAGAACTGGACTCAACACGCCCTATTCACCGCACAACAATATATCTGACTAATAATAATCGTAAAACCTATGTATTGATATCTCTCTGTTAGTGTGTCAAGTGGGTGTAAAGCGGCATAAACACAGCAGTGAAAAGCAGCTAAACCCCATTATAAAAATAAATTACTTTGAAACACCCATGAAACAAAGACAGTGAAAGAGAGAGAAATTCTTACACAATGCGTTCAGGGGCTGTGATGCAACCTGGATTGACCATATCTAGACGCACAGCTGGATGAGACATAAGGGTGGACACTCTTGGGGCTGAGAGGTTTGGTGAGGTTGGGTGAGCAAACGCAGACCCTTTAAAGGAATACTGCGTGGTACCCATCGCATGGGTCCCAAATCTCCAGGTTCAAGGGCATCTTCCTACATCAAAAACATGCATGAGAAACCCAGAAGATGGTACACCGTGTGATGGGGAAAGGTTTCTAAAACGCACCTCATTTCTCATCTCCTTGTGCCCGGGTTCGCCATTCCAGCCGCTTTACTAGCAAGCTCCCTACTTGGAGCATCAGCACCTTTAACCTCCTGTTCCATACAGGTTGCAATTTGTCCTGAGGATAAACGGGAAGACGTGGAACCAACGAGAGACTAGCTCTTGGTGTTGGGACAGGCACAGGTCACTCTATTTTCCCATCAGAAAGAAGAATTAACCACAGGCTCAGCCTGCCCCCCGGAACCAGAACAGGGCCTGAAGCCATTCTGCGATTTTGCGGCCAGCTCCCATAAAAACGAGTTGTAAAATGGAGGTTCAGGGCACTGCAATTCACAAACCTGCAGAGTTATAAATGATAACTCTCGTCCACAAATATATTGAGGGAAGGCAAAGAAGAGGATTTGAAATCAAGGCAGAATTGCAGGAAACAGATTTCAGGAGGTAGATACGAATCGCCTTTAAAGCACATGAAAAGCGGCAAAACGTTGACAATGATGCCCTTGGCCAAAAAGGGCGTATGCGTTTTTTCCTGAATATATTCAGGAAAAAACGCATACGCCCTTTTTGGCCAACCAAGCCACCTGGAAAGGCAAATCAGCGCTACAAAGAAGTCTCGCTTCCCATCGGTCAAAAGGGCCATGCTGAAAAAAGTGTCAAAACCAGAAATGCAGGACAGGCCATGGAGAAATGGGAGCCTTGCTACACTGATGGGCGGGATGTAAATTGCCAACAGCCACTCTGGAGAAGTGTCCGGTGAGTCCTGAAATATCTGAAAAACACAGCTTAGAGAGCATAGGGCACTTCCACTCATGGGGGTATAAATTGGGAAAATTAAAAATCAGCAAGACACAAGCACCCCAAAGTTTAGGGCTGCTCTGTTGACCAGGACCTCCACTTCATTCCACCTTAAATATCCCAGGAAAGAGAAAAATGGATAAAGAAGTTGTGGTCCTTATGTACATTGGAATATCACTCAGCCAGGAAATCAATGTCGTAAGGTTAGTAGCAGCATGATGAGTGGATTTAGGTACGACGATTCTAAGTGAAATAAGTCACACAGAAAAGGACACTTCTCATAAGGTATCACTGATAGAGGGAATGTAAAAACCGTTACACTTGAACTGAATTACAAAACAGAACAGAGTCACACATGCAGAAAACACACTATGGCTGCTTAACGGGAAAGGTGAGGTGGGGTGATACATAAAACAAGGGTATCAAATTAGCTCAGATACCGTTCCATAAACCCAATATGTAATAGACAAGACCTACTCCTTGCTCAGAGAACTGGACTCAACACGCCCTATTCACCGCACAAGAATATATCTGACTAATAATAATCGTAAAACCTATGTATTGATATCTCTCTGTTAGTGTGTCAAGTGGGTGTAAAGCGGCATAAACACAGCAGTGAAAAGCAGCTAAACCCCATTATAAAAATAAATTACTTTGAAACACCCATGAAACAAAGACAGTGAAAGAGAGAGAAATTCTTACACAATGCGTTCAGGGGCTGTGATGCAACCTGGATTGACCATATCTAGACGCACAGCTGGATGAGACATAAGGGTGGACACTCTTGGGGCTGAGAGGTTTGGTGAGGTTGGGTGAGCAAACGCAGACCCTTTAAAGGAATACTGCGTGGTACCCATCGCATGGGTCCCAAATCTCCAGGTTCAAGGGCATCTTCCTACATCAAAAACATGCATGAGAAACCCAGTGGATGGTACACCGTGTGATGGGGAAAGGTTTCTAAAACGCACCTCATTTCTCATCTCCTTGTGCCCGGGTTCGCCATTCCAGCCTCTTTACTAGCAAGCTCCCTACTTGGAGCATCAGCACCTTTAACCTCCTGTTCCATACAGGTTGCAATTTGTCCTGAGGATAAACGGGAAGACGTGGAACCAACGAGAGACTAGCTCTTGGTGTTGGGACAGGCACAGGTCACTCTATTTTCCCATCAGAAAGAAGAATTAACCACAGGCTCAGCCTGCGCCCCAGAACCAGAACAGGGCCTGAAGCCATTCTGCGATTTTGCGGCCAGCTCCCATAAAAACGAGTTGTAAAATGGAGGTTCAGGGCACTGCAATTCACAAACCTGCAGAGTTATAAATGATAACTCTCGTCCACAAATATATTGAGGGAAGGCAAAGAAGAGGATTTGAAATCAAGGCAGAATTGCACGAAACAGATTTCAGGAGTTAGATACGAATCGCCTTTAAAGCACATGAAAAGCGGCAAAACGTTGACAATGATGCCCTTGGCCAAAAAGGGCGTATGCGTTTTTTCCTGAATATATTCAGGAAAAAACGCATACGCCCTTTTTGGTCAACCAAGCCACCTGGAAAGGCAAATCAGCGATACAAAGAATTCTCGCTTCCCATCGGTCAAAAGGGCCATGCTGAAAAAAGTGTCAAAACCAGAAATGCAGGACAGGCCATGGAGAAATGGGAGCCTTGCTACACTGATGGGCGGGATGTAAATTGCCAAGAGCCACTCCGGAGAAGTGTCCGGTGAGTCCTGAAACATCTGAAAAACACAGCTTAGAGAGCATAGGGCACTTCCACTCATGGGGGTATAAATTGGGAAAATTAAAAATCAGCAAGACACAAGCACCTCAAAGTTTAGGGCTGTTCTGTTGACCAGGACCTCCACTTCATTCCACCTTAAATATCCCAGGAAAGAGAAAAATGGATAAAGAAGTTGTGGTCCTTATGTACAATGGAATATCACTCAGCCATGAAATCAATGTCGTAAGGTTAGTAGCAGCATGATGAGTGGATTTAGGTACGACGATTCTAAGTGAAATAAGTCACACAGAAAAGGACACTTCTCATAAGGTATCACTGATAGAGGGAATGTAAAAACCATTACACTTGAACTGAATTACAAAACAGAACAGAGTCACACATGCAGAAAACACACTATGGCTGCTTAACGGGAAAGGTGAGGTGGGGTGATACATAAAACAAAGGTATCAAATTAGCTCAGATACCGTTCCATAAACCCAATATGTAATAGACAAGACCTACTCCTTGCTCAGAGAACTGGACTCAGCACGCCCTATTCACTGCACAAGAATATATCTGACTAATAATAATCGTAAAACCTATGTATTGATATCTCTCTGTTAGTGTGTCAAGTGGGTGTAAAGCGGCATAAACACAGCAGTGAAAAGCAGCTAAACCCCATTATAAAAATAAATTACTTTGAAACACCCATGAAACAAAGACAGTGAAAGAGAGAGAAATTCTTACACAATGCGTTCAGGGGCTGTGATGCAACCTGGATTGACCATATCTAGACGCACAGCTGGATGAGACATAAGGGTGGACACTCTTGGGGCTGAGAGGTTTGGTGAGGTTGGGTGAGCAAACGCAGACCCTTTAAAGGAATACTGCGTGGTACCCATCGCATGGGTCCCAAATCTCCAGGTTCAAGGGCATATTCCTACATCGAAAACATGCATGAGAAAACAAAAAGATGGTACACCATGTGATGGGGAAACGTTTCTAAAACGCACCTCATTTCTCTTCTCCTTGTGCCCGGGGTTGCCATTCCAGCCGCTTTACTAGCAAGCTCCCTACTTGGAGCATCAGCACCTTTAACCTCCTGTTCCATACAGGTTGCAATTTGTCCTGAGGATAAACGGGAAGACGCGGAACCAACGAGAGACTAGCTCTTGGTGTTGGGACAGGCACAGGTCACTCTATTTTCCCATCAGAAAGAAGAATTAACCACAGGCTCAGCCTGACCCCCGGAACCAGAACAGGGCCTGAAGCCATTCTGCGATTTTGCGGCCAGCTCCCATAAAAACGAGTTGTAAAATGGAGGTTCAGGGCACTGCAATTCACAAACCTGCAGAGTTATTAATGATAACTCTCGTCCACAAATATATTGAGGGAAGGCAAAGAAGAGGATTTGAAATCAAGGCAGAATTGCAGGAAACAGATTTCAGGAGGTAGATTCGAATCGCCTTTAAAGCACATGAAAAGCGGCAAAACGTTGACAATGATGCCCTTGGCCAAAAAGGGCGTATGCGTTTTTTCCTGAATATATTCAGGAAAAAACGCATACGCCCTTTTTGGCCAACCAAGCAACCTGGAAAGGCAAATCAGCGCTACAAAGAAGTCTCGCTTCCCATCGGTCAAAAGGGCCATGCTGAAAAAAGTGTCAAAACCAGAAATGCAGGACCGGCCATGGAGAAATGGGAGCCTTGCTACACTGATGGGCGGGATGTAAATTGCCAAGAGCCACTCCGGAGAAGTGTCCGGTGAGTCCTGAAACATCTGAAAAACACAGCTTAGAGAGCATAGGGCACTTCCACTCATGGGGGTATAAATTGGGAAAATTAAAAATCAGCAAGACACAAGCACCCCAAAGTTTAGGGCTGCTCTGTTGACCAGGACCTCCACTTCATTCCACCTTAAATATCCCAGGAAAGAGAAAAATGGATAAAGAAGTTGTGGTCCTTATGTACAATGGAATATCACTCAGCCATGAAATCAATGTCGTAAGGTTAGTAGCAGCATGATGAGTGGATTTAGGTACGACGATTCTAAGTGAAATAAGTCACACAGAAAAGGACACTTCTCATAAGGTATCACTGATAGAGGGAATGTAAAAACCGTTACACTTGAACTGAATTACAAAACAGAACAGAGTCTCACATGCAAAAAACACACTATGGCTGCTTAACGGGAAAGGTGAGGTGGGGTGATACATAAAACAAGGGTATCAAATTAGCTCAGATACCGTTCCATAAACCCAATATGTAATAGACAAGACCTACTCCTTGCTCAGAGAACTGGACTCAGCACGCCCTATTCACCGCACAAGAATATATCTGACTAATAATAATCGTAAAACCTATGTATTGATATCTCTCTGTTAGTGTGTCAAGTGTGTGTAAAGCGGCATAAACACAGCAGTGAAAAGCAGCTAAACCCCATTATAAAAATAAATTACTTTGAAACACCCATGAAACAAAGACAGTGAAAGAGAGAGAAATTCTTACACAATGCCTTCAGGGGCTGTGATGCAACCTGGATTGACCATATCTAGACGCACAGCTGGATGAGACATAAGGGTGGACACTCTTGGGGCTGAGAGGTTTGGTGAGGTTGGGTGAGCAAACGCAGACCCTTTAAAGGAATACTGCGTGGTACCCATCGCATGGGTCCCAAATCTCCAGGTTCAAGGGCATCTTCCTACATCAAAAACATGCATGAGAAACCCAGAAGATGGTACACCGTGTGATGGGGAAAGGTTTCTAAAACGCACCTCATTTCTCATCTCCTTGTGCCCGGGTTCGCCATTCCAGCCGCTTTACTAGCAAGCTCCCTACTTGGAGCATCAGCACCTTTAACCTCCTGTTCCATACAGGTTGCAATTTGTCCTGAGGATAAACGGGAAGACGTGGAACCAACGAGAGACTAGCTCTTGGTGTTGGGACAGGCACAGGTCACTCTATTTTCCCATCAGAAAGAAGAATTAACCACAGGCTCAGCCTGCCCCCCGGAACCAGAACAGGGCCTGAAGCCATTCTGCGATTTTGCGGCCAGCTCCCATAAAAACGAGTTGTAAAATGGAGGTTCAGGGCACTGCAATTCACAAACCTGCAGAGTTATAAATGATAACTCCCGTCCACAAATATATTGAGGGAAGGCAAAGAAGAGGATTTGAAATCAAGGCAGAATTGCACGAAACAGATTTCAGGAGTTAGATACGAATCGCCTTTAAAGCACATGAAAAGCGGCAAAACGTTGACAATGATGCCCTTGGCCAAAAAGGGCGTATGCGTTTTTTCCTGAATATATTCAGGAAAAAACGCATACGCCCTTTTTGGTCAACCAAGCCACCTGGAAAGGCAAATCAGCGATACAAAGAATTCTCGCTTCCCATCGGTCAAAAGGGCCATGCTGAAAAAAAGTGTCAAAACCAGAAATGCAGGACAGGCCATGGAGAAATGGGAGCCTTGCTACACTGATGGGCGGGATGTAAATTGCCAAGAGCCACTCCGGAGAAGTGTCCGGTGAGTACTGAAACATCTGAAAAACACAGCTTAGAGAGCATAGGGCACTTCCACTCATGGGGGTATAAATTGGGAAAATTAAAAATCAGCAAGACACAAGCACCTCAAAGTTTAGGGCTGCTCTGTTGACCAGGACCTCCACTTCATTCCACCTTAAATATCCCAGGAAAGAGAAAAATGGATAAAGAAGTTGTGGTCCTTATGTACATTGGAATATCACTCAGCCAGGAAATCAATGTCGTAAGGTTAGTAGCAGCATGATGAGTGGATTTAGGTACAACGATTCTAAGTGAAATAAGTCACACAGAAAAGGACACTTCTCATAAGGTATCACTGATAGAGGGAATGTAAAAACCGTTACACTTGAACTGAATTAAAAAACAGAACAGAGTCACACATGCAGAAAACAGACTATGGCTGCTTAACGGGAAAGGTGAGGTGGGGTGATACATAAAACAAGGGTATCAAATTAGCTCAGATACCGTTCCATAAACCCAATATGTAATAGACAAGACCTACTCCTTGCTCAGAGAACTGGACTCAACACGCCCTATTCACCGCACAAGAATATATCTGACTAATAATAATCGTAAAACCTATGTATTGATATCTCTCTGTTAGTGTGTCAAGTGGGTGTAAAGCGGCATAAACACAGCAGTGAAAAGCAGCTAAACCCCATTATAAAAATAAATTACTTTGAAACACCCATGAAACAAAGACAGTGAAAGAGAGAGAAATTCTTACACAATGCGTTCAGGGGCTGTGATGCAACCTGGATTGACCATATCTAGACGCACAGCTGGATGAGACATAAGGGTGGACACTCTTGGGGCTGAGAGGTTTGGTGAGGTTGGGTGAGCAAACGCAGACCCTTTAAAGGAATACTGCGTGGTACCCATCGCATGGGTCCCAAATCTCCAGGTTCAAGGGCATCTTCCTACATCAAAAACATACATGAGAAACCCAGAAGATGGTACACCGTGTGATGGGGAAAGGTTTCTAAAACGCACCTCATTTCTCAACTCCTTGTGCCCGGGTTCGCCATTCCAGCCGCTTTACTAGCAAGCTCCCTACTTGGAGCATCAGCACCTTTAACCTCCTGTTCCATGCAGGTTGCAATTTGTCCTGAGGATAAACGGGAAGACGTGGAACCAACGAGAGACTAGCTCTTGGTGTTGGGACAGGCACAGGTCACTCTATTTTCCCATCAGAAAGAAGAATTAACCACAGGCTCAGCCTGCCCCCCGGAACCAGAACAGGGCCTGAAGCCATTCTGCGATTTTGCGGCCAGCTCCCATAAAAACGAGTTGTAAAATGGAGGTTCAGGGCACTGCAATTCACAAACCTGCAGAGTTATAAATGATAACTCCCGTCCACAAATATATTGAGGGAAGGCAAAGAAGAGGATTTGAAATCAAGGCAGAATTGCAGGAAACAGATTTCAGGAGGTAGATACGAATCGCCTTTAAAGCACATGAAAAGCGGCAAAACGTTGACAATGATGCCCTTGGCCAAAAAGGGCGTATGCGTTTTTTCCTGAATATATTCAGGAAAAAACGCATACGCCCTTTTTGGCCAACCAAGCCACCTGGAAAGGCAAATCAGCGCTACAAAGAAGTCTCGCTTCCCATCGGTCAAAAGGGCCATGCTGAAAAAAGTGTCAAAACCAGAAATGCAGGACAGGCCATGGAGAAATGGGAGCCTTGCTACACTGATGGGCGGGATGTAAATTGCCAAGAGCCACTCTGGAGAAGTGTCCGGTGAGTCCTGAAACATCTGAAAAACACAGCTTAGAGAGCATAGGGCACTTCCACTCATGGGGGTATAAATTGGGAAAATTAAAAATCAGCAAGACACAAGCACCCCAAAGTTTAGGGCTGCTCTGTTGACCAGGACCTCCACTTCATTCCACCTTAAATATCCCAGGAAAGAGAAAAATGGATAAAGAAGTTGTGGTCCTTATGTACAATGGAATATCACTCAGCCATGAAATCAATGTCGTAAGGTAAGTAGCAGCATGATGAGTGGATTTAGGTACGACGATTCTAAGTGAAATAAGTCACACAGAAAAGGACACTTCTCATAAGGTATCACTGATAGAGGGAATGTAAAAACCGTTACACTTGAACTGAATTACAAAACAGAACAGAGTCACACATGCAGAAAACACACTATGGCTGCTTAACGGGAAAGGTGAGGTGGGGTGATACATAAAACAAGGGTATCAAATTAGCTCAGATACCCTTCCATAAACCCAATATGTAATAGACAAGACCTACTCCTTGCTCAGAGAACTGGACTCAGCACGCCCTATTCACTGCACAAGAATATATCTGACTAATAATAATCGTAAAACCTATGTATTGATATCTCTCTGTTAGTGTGTCAAGTGGGTGTAAAGCGGCATAAACACAGCAGTGAAAAGCAGCTAAACCCCATTATAAAAATAAATTACTTTGAAACACCCATGAAACAAAGACAGTGAAAGAGAGAGAAATTCTTACACAATGCGTTCAGGGGCTGTGATGCAACCTGGATTGACCATATCTAGACGCACAGCTGGATGAGACATAAGGGTGGACACTCTTGGGGCTGAGAGGTTTGGTGAGGTTGGGTGAGCAAACGCAGACCCTTTAAAGGAATACTGTGTGGTACCCATCGCATGGGTCCCAAATCTCCAGGTTCAAGGGCATCTTCCTACATCAAAAACATACATGAGAAACCCAGAAGATGGTACACCGTGTGATGGGGAAAGGTTTCTAAAACGCACCTCATTTCTCATCTCCTTGTGCCCGGGTTCGCCATTCCAGCCGCTTTACTAGCAAGCTCCCTACTTGGAGCATCAGCACCTTTAACCTCCTGTTCCATACAGGTTGCAATTTGTCCTGAGGATAAACGGGAAGACGTGGAACCAACGAGAGACTAGCTCTTGGTGTTGGGACAGGCACAGGTCACTCTATTTTCCCATCAGAAAGAAGAATTAACCACAGGCTCAGCCTGCCCCCCGGAACCAGAACAGGGCCTGAAGCCATTCTGCGATTTTGCGGCCAGCTCCCATAAAAACGAGTTGTAAAATGGAGGTTCAGGGCACTGCAATTCACAAACCTGCAGAGTTATAAATGATAACTCCCGTCCACAAATATATTGAGGGAAGGCAAAGAAGAGGATTTGAAATCAAGGCAGAATTGCAGGAAACAGATTTCAGGAGGTAGATACGAATCGCCTTTAAAGCACATGAAAAGCGGCAAAACGTTGACAATGATGCCCTTGGCCAAAAAGGGCGTATGCGTTTTTTCCTGAATATATTCAGGAAAAAACGCATACGCCCTTTTTGGCCAACCAAGCCACCTGGAAAGGCAAATCAGCGCTACAAAGAAGTCTCGCTTCCCATCGGTCAAAAGGGCCATGCTGAAAAAAGTGTCAAAACCAGAAATGCAGGACAGGCCATGGAGAAATGGGAGCCTTGCTACACTGATGGGCGGGATGTAAATTGCCAAGAGCCACTCTGGAGAAGTGTCCGGTGAGTCCTGAAACATCTGAAAAACACAGCTTAGAGAGCATAGGGCACTTCCACTCATGGGGGTATAAATTGGGAAAATTAAAAATCAGCAAGACACAAGCACCCCAAAGTTTAGGGCTGCTCTGTTGACCAGGACCTCCACTTCATTCCACCTTAAATATCCCAGGAAAGAGAAAAATGGATAAAGAAGTTGTGGTCCTTATGTACATTGGAATATCACTCAGCCAGGAAATCAATGTCGTAAGGTTAGTAGCAGCATGATGAGTGGATTTAGGTACGACGATTCTAAGTGAAATAAGTCACACAGAAAAGGACACTTCTCATAAGGTATCACTGATAGAGGGAATGTAAAAACCGTTACACTTGAACTGAATTACAAAACAGAACAGAGTCACACATGCAGAAAACACACTATGGCTGCTTAACGGGAAAGGTGAGGTGGGGTGATACATAAAACAAGGGTATCAAATTAGCTCAGATACCGTTCCATAAACCCAAAATGTAATAGACAAGACCTACTCCTTGCTCAGAGAACTGGACTCAACACGCCCTATTCACCGCACAAGAATATATCTGACTAATAATAATCGTAAAACCTATGTATTGATATCTCTCTGTTAGTGTGTCAAGTGGGTGTAAAGCGGCATAAACACAGCAGTGAAAAGCAGCTAAACCCCATTATAAAAATAAATTACTTTGAAACACCCATGAAACAAAGACAGTGAAAGAGAGAGAAATTCTTACACAATGCGTTCAGGGGCTGTGATGCAACCTGGATTGACCATATCTAGACGCACAGCTGGATGAGACATAAGGGTGGACACTCTTGGGGCTAGAGGTTTGGTGAGGTTGGGTGAGCAAACGCAGACCCTTTAAAGGAATACTGCGTGGTACCCATCGCATGGGTCCCAAATCTCCAGGTTCAAGGGCATCTTCCTACATCAAAAACAGGCATGAGAAACCCAGAAGATGGTACACCGTGTGATGGGGAAAGGTTTCTAAAACGCACCTCATTTCTCAACTCCTTGTGCCCGGGTTCGCCATTCCAGCTGCTTTACTAGCAAGCTCCCTACTTGGAGCATCAGCACCTTTAACCTCCTGTTCCATGCAGGTTGCAATTTGTCCTGAGGATAAACGGGAAGACGTGGAACCAACGAGAGACTAGCTCTTGGTGTTGGGACAGGCACAGGTCACTCTATTTTCCCATCAGAAAGAAGAATTAACCACAGGCTCAGCCTGCCCCCCGGAACCAGAACAGGGCCTGAAGCCATTCTGCGATTTTGCGGCCAGCTCCCATAAAAACGAGTTGTAAAATGGAGGTTCAGGGCACTGCAATTCACAAACCTGCAGAGTTATAAATGATAACTCTCGTCCACAAATATATTGAGGGAAGGCAAAGAAGAGGATTTGAAATCAAGGCAGAATTGCAGGAAACAGATTTCAGGAGGTAGATTCGAATCGCATTTAAAGCACATGAAAAGCGGCAAAACATTGACAATGATGCCCTTGGCCAAAAAGGGCGTATGCGTTTTTTCCTGAATATATTCAGGAAAAAACGCATACGCCCTTTTTGGCCAACCAAGCCACCTGGAAAGGCAAATCAGCGCTACAAAGAAGTCTCGCTTCCCATCGGTCAAAAGGGCCATGCTGAAAAAAGTGTCAAAACCAGAAATGCAGGACAGGCCATGGAGAAATGGGAGCCTTGCTACACTGATGGGCGGGATGTAAATTGCCAAGAGCCACTCCGGAGAAGTGTCCGGTGAGTCCTGAAACATCTGAAAAACACAGCTTAGAGAGCATAGGGCACTTCCACTCATGGGGGTATAAATTGGGAAAATTAAAAATCAGCAAGACACAAGCACCCCAAAGTTTAGGGCTGCTCTGTTGACCAGGACCTCCACTTCATTCCACCTTAAATATCCCAGGAAAGAGAAAAATGGATAAAGAAGTTGTGGTCCTTATGTACATTGGAATATCACTCAGCCAGGAAATCAATGTCGTAAGGTTAGTAGCAGCATGATGAGTGGATTTAGGTACGACGATTCTAAGTGAAATAAGTCACACAGAAAAGGACACTTCTCATAAGGTATCACTGATAGAGGGAATGTAAAAACCGTTACACTTGAACTGAATTACAAAACAGAACAGAGTCACACATGCAGAAAACACACTATGGCTGCTTAACGGGAAAGGTGAGGTGGGGTGATACATAAAACAAGGGTATCAAATTAGCTCAGATACCGTTCCATAAACCCAAAATGTAATAGACAAGACCTACTCCTTGCTCAGAGAACTGGACTCAACACGCCCTATTCACCGCACAAGAATATATCTGACTAATAATAATCGTAAAACCTATGTATTGATATCTCTCTGTTAGTGTGTCAAGTGGGTGTAAAGCGGCATAAACACAGCAGTGAAAAGGAGCTAAACCCCATTATAAAAATAAATTACTTTGAAACACCCATGAAACAAAGACAGTGAAAGAGAGAGAAATTCTTACACAATGCGTTCAGGGGCTGTGATGCAACCTGGATTGACCATATCTAGATGCACAGCTGGATGAGACATAAGGGTGGACACTCTTGGGGCTGAGAGGTTTGGTGAGGTTGGGTGAGCAAACGCAGACCCTTTAAAGGAATACTGCGTGGTACCCATCGCATGGGTCCCAAATCTCCAGGTTCAAGGGCATCTTCCTACATCAAAAACATGCATGAGAAACCCAGAAGATGGTACACCGTGTGATGGGGAAAGGTTTCTAAAACGCACCTCATTTCTCATCTCCTTGTGCCCGGGTTCGCCATTCCAGCCTCTTTACTAGCAAGCTCCCTACTTGGAGCATCAGCACCTTTAACCTCCTGTTCCATACAGGTTGCAATTTGTCCTGAGGATAAACGGGAAGACGTGGAACCAACGAGAGACTAGCTCTTGGTGTTGGGACAGGCACAGGTCACTCTATTTTCCCATCAGAAAGAAGAATTAACCACAGGCTCAGCCTGCCCCCCGGAACCAGAACAGGGCCTGAAGCCATTCTGCGATTTTGCGGCCAGCTCCCATAAAAACGAGTTGTAAAATGGAGGTTCAGGGCACTGCAATTCACAAACCTGCAGAGTTATAAATGATAACTCTCGTCCACAAATATATTGAGGGAAGGCAAAGAAGAGGATTTGAAATCAAGGCAGAATTGCAGGAAACAGATTTCAGGAGGTAGATACGAATCGCCTTTAAAGCACATGAAAAGCGGCAAAACGTTGACAATGATGCCCTTGGCCAAAAAGGGCGTATGCGTTTTTTCCTGAATATATTCAGAAAAAAACGCATACGCCCTTTTTGGCCAACCAAGCCACCTGGAAAGGCAAATCAGCGCTACAAAGAAGTCTCGCTTCCCATCGGTCAAAAGGGCCATGCTGAAAAAAGTGTCAAAACCAGAAATGCAGGACAGGCCATGGAGAAATGGGAGCCTTGCTACACTGATGGGCGGGATGTAACTTGCCAAGAGCCACTCTGGAGAAGTGTCCGGTGAGTCCTGAAACATCTGAAAAACACAGCTTAGAGAGCATAGGGCACTTCCACTCATGGGGGTATAAATTGGGAAAATTAAAAATCAGCAAGACACAAGCACCCCAAAGTTTAGGGCTGCTCTGTTGACCAGGACCTCCACTTCATTCCACCTTAAATATCCCAGGAAAGAGAAAAATGGATAAAGAAGTTGTGGTCCTTATGTACATTGGAATATCACTCAGCCAGGAAATCAATGTCGTAAGGTTAGTAGCAGCATGATGAGTGGATTTAGGTACGACGATTCTAAGTGAAATAAGTCACACAGAAAAGGACACTTCTCATAAGGTATCACTGATAGAGGGAATGTAAAAACCGTTACACTTGAACTGAATTACAAAACAGAACAGAGTCACACATGCAGAAAACACACTATGGCTGCTTAACGGGAAAGGTGAGGTGGGGTGATACATAAAACAAGGGTATCAAATTAGCTCAGATACCGTTCCATAAACCCAAAATGTAATAGACAAGACCTACTCCTTGCTCAGAGAACTGGACTCAACACGCCCTATTCACCGCACAAGAATATATCTGACTAATAATAATCGTAAAACCTATGTATTGATATCTCTCTGTTAGTGTGTCAAGTGGGTGTAAAGCGGCATAAACACAGCAGTGAAAAGCAGCTAAACCCCATTATAAAAATAAATTACTTTGAAACACCCATGAAACAAAGACAGTGAAAGAGAGAGAAATTCTTACACAATGCGTTCAGGGGCTGTGATGCAACCTGGATTGACCATATCTAGACGCACAGCTGGATGAGACATAAGGGTGGACACTCTTGGGGCTAGAGGTTTGGTGAGGTTGGGTGAGCAAACGCAGACCCTTTAAAGGAATACTGCGTGGTACCCATCGCATGGGTCCCAAATCTCCAGGTTCAAGGGCATCTTCCTACATCAAAAACAGGCATGAGAAACCCAGAAGATGGTACACCGTGTGATGGGGAAAGGTTTCTAAAACGCACCTCATTTCTCAACTCCTTGTGCCCGGGTTCGCCATTCCAGCTGCTTTACTAGCAAGCTCCCTACTTGGAGCATCAGCACCTTTAACCTCCTGTTCCATGCAGGTTGCAATTTGTCCTGAGGATAAACGGGAAGACGTGGAACCAACGAGAGACTAGCTCTTGGTGTTGGGACAGGCACAGGTCACTCTATTTTCCCATCAGAAAGAAGAATTAACCACAGGCTCAGCCTGCCCCCCGGAACCAGAACAGGGCCTGAAGCCATTCTGCGATTTTGCGGCCAGCTCCCATAAAAACGAGTTGTAAAATGGAGGTTCAGGGCACTGCAATTCACAAACCTGCAGAGTTATAAATGATAACTCTCGTCCACAAATATATTGAGGGAAGGCAAAGAAGAGGATTTGAAATCAAGGCAGAATTGCAGGAAACAGATTTCAGGAGGTAGATTCGAATCGCATTTAAAGCACATGAAAAGCGGCAAAACATTGACAATGATGCCCTTGGCCAAAAAGGGCGTATGCGTTTTTTCCTGAATATATTCAGGAAAAAACGCATACGCCCTTTTTGGCCAACCAAGCCACCTGGAAAGGCAAATCAGCGCTACAAAGAAGTCTCGCTTCCCATCGGTCAAAAGGGCCATGCTGAAAAAAGTGTCAAAACCAGAAATGCAGGACAGGCCATGGAGAAATGGGAGCCTTGCTACACTGATGGGCGGGATGTAAATTGCCAAGAGCCACTCCGGAGAAGTGTCCGGTGAGTCCTGAAACATCTGAAAAACACAGCTTAGAGAGCATAGGGCACTTCCACTCATGGGGGTATAAATTGGGAAAATTAAAAATCAGCAAGACACAAGCACCCCAAAGTTTAGGGCTGCTCTGTTGACCAGGACCTCCACTTCATTCCACCTTAAATATCCCAGGAAAGAGAAAAATGGATAAAGAAGTTGTGGTCCTTATGTACATTGGAATATCACTCAGCCAGGAAATCAATGTCGTAAGGTTAGTAGCAGCATGATGAGTGGATTTAGGTACGACGATTCTAAGTGAAATAAGTCACACAGAAAAGGACACTTCTCATAAGGTATCACTGATAGAGGGAATGTAAAAACCGTTACACTTGAACTGAATTACAAAACAGAACAGAGTCACACATGCAGAAAACACACTATGGCTGCTTAACGGGAAAGGTGAGGTGGGGTGATACATAAAACAAGGGTATCAAATTAGCTCAGATACCGTTCCATAAACCCAAAATGTAATAGACAAGACCTACTCCTTGCTCAGAGAACTGGACTCAACACGCCCTATTCACCGCACAAGAATATATCTGACTAATAATAATCGTAAAACCTATGTATTGATATCTCTCTGTTAGTGTGTCAAGTGGGTGTAAAGCGGCATAAACACAGCAGTGAAAAGGAGCTAAACCCCATTATAAAAATAAATTACTTTGAAACACCCATGAAACAAAGACAGTGAAAGAGAGAGAAATTCTTACACAATGCGTTCAGGGGCTGTGATGCAACCTGGATTGACCATATCTAGATGCACAGCTGGATGAGACATAAGGGTGGACACTCTTGGGGCTGAGAGGTTTGGTGAGGTTGGGTGAGCAAACGCAGACCCTTTAAAGGAATACTGCGTGGTACCCATCGCATGGGTCCCAAATCTCCAGGTTCAAGGGCATCTTCCTACATCAAAAACATGCATGAGAAACCCAGAAGATGGTACACCGTGTGATGGGGAAAGGTTTCTAAAACGCACCTCATTTCTCATCTCCTTGTGCCCGGGTTCGCCATTCCAGCCGCTTTACTAGCAAGCTCCCTACTTGGAGCATCAGCACCTTTAACCTCCTGTTCCATACAGGTTGCAATTTGTCCTGAGGATAAACGGGAAGACGTGGAACCAACGAGAGACTAGCTCTTGGTGTTGGGACAGGCACAGGTCACTCTATTTTCCCATCAGAAAGAAGAATTAACCACAGGCTCAGCCTGCCCCCCGGAACCAGAACAGGGCCTGAAGCCATTCTGCGATTTTGCGGCCAGCTCCCATAAAAACGAGTTGTAAAATGGAGGTTCAGGGCACTGCAATTCACAAACCTGCAGAGTTATAAATGATAACTCTCGTCCACAAATATATTGAGGGAAGGCAAAGAAGAGGATTTGAAATCAAGGCAGAATTGCAGGAAACAGATTTCAGGAGGTAGATACGAATCGCCTTTAAAGCACATGAAAAGCGGCAAAACGTTGACAATGATGCCCTTGGCCAAAAAGGGCGTATGCGTTTTTTCCTGAATATATTCAGAAAAAAACGCATACGCCCTTTTTGGCCAACCAAGCCACCTGGAAAGGCAAATCAGCGCTACAAAGAAGTCTCGCTTCCCATCGGTCAAAAGGGCCATGCTGAAAAAAGTGTCAAAACCAGAAATGCAGGACAGGCCATGGAGAAATGGGAGCCTTGCTACACTGATGGGCGGGATGTAACTTGCCAAGAGCCACTCTGGAGAAGTGTCCGGTGAGTCCTGAAACATCTGAAAAACACAGCTTAGAGAGCATAGGGCACTTCCACTCATGGGGGTATAAATTGGGAAAATTAAAAATCAGCAAGACACAAGCACCCCAAAGTTTAGGGCTGCTCTGTTGACCAGGACCTCCACTTCATTCCACCTTAAATATCCCAGGAAAGAGAAAAATGGATAAAGAAGTTGTGGTCCTTATGTACATTGGAATATCACTCAGCCAGGAAATCAATGTCGTAAGGTTAGTAGCAGCATGATGAGTGGATTTAGGTACGACGATTCTAAGTGAAATAAGTCACACAGAAAAGGACACTTCTCATAAGGTATCACTGATAGAGGGAATGTAAAAACCGTTACACTTGAACTGAATTACAAAACAGAACAGAGTCACACATGCAGAAAACAGACTATGGCTGCTTAACGGGAAAGGTGAGGTGGGGTGATACATAAAACAAGGGTATCAAATTAGCTCAGATACCGTTCCATAAACCCAATATGTAATAGACAAGACCTACTCCTTGCTCAGAGAACTGGACTCAACACGCCCTATTCACCGCACAAGAATATATCTGACTAATAATAATCGTAAAACCTATGTATTGATATCTCTCTGTTAGTGTGTCAAGTGGGTGTAAAGCGGCATAAACACAGCAGTGAAAAGCAGCTAAACCCCATTATAAAAATAAATTACTTTGAAACACCCATGAAACAAAGACAGTGAAAGAGAGAGAAATTCTTACACAATGCGTTCAGGGGCTGTGATGCAACCTGGATTGACCATATCTAGACGCACAGTTGGATGAGACATAAGGGTGGACACTCTTGGGGCTGAGAGGTTTGGTGAGGTTGGGTGAGCAAACGCAGACCCTTTAAAGGAATACTGCGTGGTACCCATCGCATGGGTCCCAAATCTCCAGGTTCAAGGGCATCTTCCTACATCAAAAACATGCATGAGAAACCCAGAAGATGGTACACCGTGTGATGGGGAAAGGTTTCTAAAACGCACCTCATTTCTCATCTCCTTGTGCCCGGGTTCGCCATTCCAGCCGCTTTACTAGCAAGCTCCCTACTTGGAGCATCAGCACCTTTAACCTCCTGTTCCATACAGGTTGCAATTTGTCCTGAGGATAAACGGGAAGACGTGGAACCAACGAGAGACTAGCTCTTGGTGTTGGGACAGGCACAGGTCACTCTATTTTCCCATCAGAAAGAAGAATTAACCACAGGCTCAGCCTGCCCCCCGGAACCAGAACAGGGCCTGAAGCCATTCTGCGATTTTGCGGCCAGCTCCCATAAAAACGAGTTGTAAAATGGAGGTTCAGGGCACTGCAATTCACAAACCTGCAGAGTTATAAATGATAACTCTCGTCCAAAAATATATTGAGGGAAGGCAAAGAAGAGGATTTGAAATCAAGGCAGAATTGCAGGAAACAGATTTCAGGAGGTAGATACGAATCGCCTTTAAAGCACATGAAAAGCGGCAAAACGTTGACAATGATGCCCTTGGCCAAAAAGGGCGTATGCGTTTTTTCCTGAATATATTCAGAAAAAAACGCATACGCCCTTTTGGCCAACCAAGCAACATGGAAAGGCAAATCAGCGCTACAAAGAAGTCTCGCTTCCCATCGGTCAAAAGGGCTATGCTGAAAAAAGTGTCAAAACCAGAAATGCAGGACAGGCCATGGAGAAATGGGAGCCTTGCTACACTGATGGGCGGGATGTAAATTGCCAACAGCCACTCTGGAGAAGTGTCCGGTGAGTCCTGAAACATCTGAAAAACACAGCTTAGAGAGCATAGGGCACTTCCACTCATGGGGGTATAAATTGGGAAAATTAAAAATCAGCAAGACACAAGCACCCCAAAGTTTAGGGCTGCTCTGTTGACCAGGACCTCCACTTCATTCCACCTTAAATATCCCAGGAAAGAGAAAAATGGATAAAGAAGTTGTGGTCCTTATGTACATTGGAATATCACTCAGCCAGGAAATCAATGTCGTAAGGTTAGTAGCAGCATGATGAGTGGATTTAGGTACGACGATTCTAAGTGAAATAAGTCACACAGAAAAGGACACTTCTCATAAGGTATCACTGATAGAGGGAATGTAAAAACCGTTACACTTGAACTGAATTACAAAACAGAACAGAGTCACACATGCAGAAAACACACTATGGCTGCTTAACGGGAAAGGTGAGGTGGGGTGATACATAAAACAAGGGTATCTAATTAGCTCAGATACCGTTCCATAAACCCAATATGTAATAGACAAGACCTACTCCTTGCTCAGAGAACTGGACTCAACACGCCCTATTCACCGCACAACAATATATCTGACTAATAATAATCGTAAAACCTATGTATTGATATCTCTCTGTTAGTGTGTCAAGTGGGTGTAAAGCGGCATAAACACAGCAGTGAAAAGCAGCTAAACCCCATTATAAAAATAAATTACTTTGAAACACCCATGAAACAAAGACAGTGAAAGAGAGAGAAATTCTTACACAATGCGTTCAGGGGCTGTGATGCAACCTGGATTGACCATATCTAGACGCACAGCTGGATGAGACATAAGGGTGGACACTCTTGGGGCTGAGAGGTTTGGTGAGGTTGGGTGAGCAAACGCAGACCCTTTAAAGGAATACTGCGTGGTACCCATCGCATGGGTCCCAAATCTCCAGGTTCAAGGGCATCTTCCTACATCAAAAACATGCATGAGAAACCCAGAAGATGGTACACCGTGTGATGGGGAAAGGTTTCTAAAACGCACCTCATTTCTCATCTCCTTGTGCCCGGGTTCGCCATTCCAGCCGCTTTACTAGCAAGCTCCCTACTTGGAGCATCAGCACCTTTAACCTCCTGTTCCATACAGGTTGCAATTTGTCCTGAGGATAAACGGGAAGACGTGGAACCAACGAGAGACTAGCTCTTGGTGTTGGGACAGGCACAGGTCACTCTATTTTCCCATCAGAAAGAAGAATTAACCACAGGCTCAGCCTGCCCCCCGGAACCAGAACAGGGCCTGAAGCCATTCTGCGATTTTGCGGCCAGCTCCCATAAAAACGAGTTGTAAAATGGAGGTTCAGGGCACTGCAATTCACAAACCTGCAGAGTTATAAATGATAACTCTCGTCCACAAATATATTGAGGGAAGGCAAAGAAGAGGATTTGAAATCAAGGCAGAATTGCAGGAAACAGATTTCAGGAGGTAGATACGAATCGCCTTTAAAGCACATGAAAAGCGGCAAAACGTTGACAATGATGCCCTTGGCCAAAAAGGGCGTATGCGTTTTTTCCTGAATATATTCAGGAAAAAACGCATACGCCCTTTTTGGCCAACCAAGCCACCTGGAAAGGCAAATCAGCGCTACAAAGAAGTCTCGCTTCCCATCGGTCAAAAGGGCCATGCTGAAAAAAGTGTCAAAACCAGAAATGCAGGACAGGCCATGGAGAAATGGGAGCCTTGCTACACTGATGGGCGGGATGTAAATTGCCAACAGCCACTCTGGAGAAGTGTCCGGTGAGTCCTGAAATATCTGAAAAACACAGCTTAGAGAGCATAGGGCACTTCCACTCATGGGGGTATAAATTGGGAAAATTAAAAATCAGCAAGACACAAGCACCCCAAAGTTTAGGGCTGCTCTGTTGACCAGGACCTCCACTTCATTCCACCTTAAATATCCCAGGAAAGAGAAAAATGGATAAAGAAGTTGTGGTCCTTATGTACATTGGAATATCACTCAGCCAGGAAATCAATGTCGTAAGGTTAGTAGCAGCATGATGAGTGGATTTAGGTACGACGATTCTAAGTGAAATAAGTCACACAGAAAAGGACACTTCTCATAAGGTATCACTGATAGAGGGAATGTAAAAACCGTTACACTTGAACTGAATTACAAAACAGAACAGAGTCACACATGCAGAAAACACACTATGGCTGCTTAACGGGAAAGGTGAGGTGGGGTGATACATAAAACAAGGGTATCAAATTAGCTCAGATACCGTTCCATAAACCCAATATGTAATAGACAAGACCTACTCCTTGCTCAGAGAACTGGACTCAACACGCCCTATTCACCGCACAAGAATATATCTGACTAATAATAATCGTAAAACCTATGTATTGATATCTCTCTGTTAGTGTGTCAAGTGGGTGTAAAGCGGCATAAACACAGCAGTGAAAAGCAGCTAAACCCCATTATAAAAATAAATTACTTTGAAACACCCATGAAACAAAGACAGTGAAAGAGAGAGAAATTCTTACACAATGCGTTCAGGGGCTGTGATGCAACCTGGATTGACCATATCTAGACGCACAGCTGGATGAGACATAAGGGTGGACACTCTTGGGGCTGAGAGGTTTGGTGAGGTTGGGTGAGCAAACGCAGACCCTTTAAAGGAATACTGCGTGGTACCCATCGCATGGGTCCCAAATCTCCAGGTTCAAGGGCATCTTCCTACATCAAAAACATGCATGAGAAACCCAGTGGATGGTACACCGTGTGATGGGGAAAGGTTTCTAAAACGCACCTCATTTCTCATCTCCTTGTGCCCGGGTTCGCCATTCCAGCCTCTTTACTAGCAAGCTCCCTACTTGGAGCATCAGCACCTTTAACCTCCTGTTCCATACAGGTTGCAATTTGTCCTGAGGATAAACGGGAAGACGTGGAACCAACGAGAGACTAGCTCTTGGTGTTGGGACAGGCACAGGTCACTCTATTTTCCCATCAGAAAGAAGAATTAACCACAGGCTCAGCCTGCGCCCCAGAACCAGAACAGGGCCTGAAGCCATTCTGCGATTTTGCGGCCAGCTCCCATAAAAACGAGTTGTAAAATGGAGGTTCAGGGCACTGCAATTCACAAACCTGCAGAGTTATAAATGATAACTCTCGTCCACAAATATATTGAGGGAAGGCAAAGAAGAGGATTTGAAATCAAGGCAGAATTGCACGAAACAGATTTCAGGAGTTAGATACGAATCGCCTTTAAAGCACATGAAAAGCGGCAAAACGTTGACAATGATGCCCTTGGCCAAAAAGGGCGTATGCGTTTTTTCCTGAATATATTCAGGAAAAAACGCATACGCCCTTTTTGGTCAACCAAGCCACCTGGAAAGGCAAATCAGCGATACAAAGAATTCTCGCTTCCCATCGGTCAAAAGGGCCATGCTGAAAAAAGTGTCAAAACCAGAAATGCAGGACAGGCCATGGAGAAATGGGAGCCTTGCTACACTGATGGGCGGGATGTAAATTGCCAAGAGCCACTCCGGAGAAGTGTCCGGTGAGTCCTGAAACATCTGAAAAACACAGCTTAGAGAGCATAGGGCACTTCCACTCATGGGGGTATAAATTGGGAAAATTAAAAATCAGCAAGACACAAGCACCTCAAAGTTTAGGGCTGCTCTGTTGACCAGGACCTCCACTTCATTCCACCTTAAATATCCCAGGAAAGAGAAAAATGGATAAAGAAGTTGTGGTCCTTATGTACAATGGAATATCACTCAGCCATGAAATCAATGTCGTAAGGTTAGTAGCAGCATGATGAGTGGATTTAGGTACGACGATTCTAAGTGAAATAAGTCACACAGAAAAGGACACTTCTCATAAGGTATCACTGATAGAGGGAATGTAAAAACCATTACACTTGAACTGAATTACAAAACAGAACAGAGTCACACATGCAGAAAACACACTATGGCTGCTTAACGGGAAAGGTGAGGTGGGGTGATACATAAAACAAAGGTATCAAATTAGCTCAGATACCGTTCCATAAACCCAATATGTAATAGACAAGACCTACTCCTTGCTCAGAGAACTGGACTCAGCACGCCCTATTCACTGCACAAGAATATATCTGACTAATAATAATCGTAAAACCTATGTATTGATATCTCTCTGTTAGTGTGTCAAGTGGGTGTAAAGCGGCATAAACACAGCAGTGAAAAGCAGCTAAACCCCATTATAAAAATAAATTACTTTGAAACACCCATGAAACAAAGACAGTGAAAGAGAGAGAAATTCTTACACAATGCGTTCAGGGGCTGTGATGCAACCTGGATTGACCATATCTAGACGCACAGCTGGATGAGACATAAGGGTGGACACTCTTGGGGCTGAGAGGTTTGGTGAGGTTGGGTGAGCAAACGCAGACCCTTTAAAGGAATACTGCGTGGTACCCATCGCATGGGTCCCAAATCTCCAGGTTCAAGGGCATATTCCTACATCGAAAACATGCATGAGAAAACAAAAAGATGGTACACCATGTGATGGGGAAACGTTTCTAAAACGCACCTCATTTCTCTTCTCCTTGTGCCCGGGGTTGCCATTCCAGCCGCTTTACTAGCAAGCTCCCTACTTGGAGCATCAGCACCTTTAACCTCCTGTTCCATACAGGTTGCAATTTGTCCTGAGGATAAACGGGAAGACGCGGAACCAACGAGAGACTAGCTCTTGGTGTTGGGACAGGCACAGGTCACTCTATTTTCCCATCAGAAAGAAGAATTAACCACAGGCTCAGCCTGACCCCCGGAACCAGAACAGGGCCTGAAGCCATTCTGCGATTTTGCGGCCAGCTCCCATAAAAACGAGTTGTAAAATGGAGGTTCAGGGCACTGCAATTCACAAACCTGCAGAGTTATTAATGATAACTCTCGTCCACAAATATATTGAGGGAAGGCAAAGAAGAGGATTTGAAATCAAGGCAGAATTGCAGGAAACAGATTTCAGGAGGTAGATTCGAATCGCCTTTAAAGCACATGAAAAGCGGCAAAACGTTGACAATGATGCCCTTGGCCAAAAAGGGCGTATGCGTTTTTTCCTGAATATATTCAGGAAAAAACGCATACGCCCTTTTTGGCCAACCAAGCAACCTGGAAAGGCAAATCAGCGCTACAAAGAAGTCTCGCTTCCCATCGGTCAAAAGGGCCATGCTGAAAAAAGTGTCAAAACCAGAAATGCAGGACCGGCCATGGAGAAATGGGAGCCTTGCTACACTGATGGGCGGGATGTAAATTGCCAAGAGCCACTCCGGAGAAGTGTCCGGTGAGTCCTGAAACATCTGAAAAACACAGCTTAGAGAGCATAGGGCACTTCCACTCATGGGGGTATAAATTGGGAAAATTAAAAATCAGCAAGACACAAGCACCCCAAAGTTTAGGGCTGCTCTGTTGACCAGGACCTCCACTTCATTCCACCTTAAATATCCCAGGAAAGAGAAAAATGGATAAAGAAGTTGTGGTCCTTATGTACAATGGAATATCACTCAGCCATGAAATCAATGTCGTAAGGTTAGTAGCAGCATGATGAGTGGATTTAGGTACGACGATTCTAAGTGAAATAAGTCACACAGAAAAGGACACTTCTCATAAGGTATCACTGATAGAGGGAATGTAAAAACCGTTACACTTGAACTGAATTACAAAACAGAACAGAGTCTCACATGCAAAAAACACACTATGGCTGCTTAACGGGAAAGGTGAGGTGGGGTGATACATAAAACAAGGGTATCAAATTAGCTCAGATACCGTTCCATAAACCCAATATGTAATAGACAAGACCTACTCCTTGCTCAGAGAACTGGACTCAGCACGCCCTATTCACCGCACAAGAATATATCTGACTAATAATAATCGTAAAACCTATGTATTGATATCTCTCTGTTAGTGTGTCAAGTGTGTGTAAAGCGGCATAAACACAGCAGTGAAAAGCAGCTAAACCCCATTATAAAAATAAATTACTTTGAAACACCCATGAAACAAAGACAGTGAAAGAGAGAGAAATTCTTA
This sequence comes from Balaenoptera borealis, assembly GCF_965194805.1. Classification (NCBI taxonomy): domain Eukaryota; kingdom Metazoa; phylum Chordata; class Mammalia; order Artiodactyla; family Balaenopteridae; genus Balaenoptera; species Balaenoptera borealis. The sequence continues at coordinate 730,080 of NW_028123997.1, forward strand.
CACAATGCCTTCAGGGGCTGTGATGCAACCTGGATTGACCATATCTAGACGCACAGCTGGATGAGACATAAGGGTGGACACTCTTGGGGCTGAGAGGTTTGGTGAGGTTGGGTGAGCAAACGCAGACCCTTTAAAGGAATACTGCGTGGTACCCATCGCATGGGTCCCAAATCTCCAGGTTCAAGGGCATCTTCCTACATCAAAAACATGCATGAGAAACCCAGAAGATGGTACACCGTGTGATGGGGAAAGGTTTCTAAAACGCACCTCATTTCTCATCTCCTTGTGCCCGGGTTCGCCATTCCAGCCGCTTTACTAGCAAGCTCCCTACTTGGAGCATCAGCACCTTTAACCTCCTGTTCCATACAGGTTGCAATTTGTCCTGAGGATAAACGGGAAGACGTGGAACCAACGAGAGACTAGCTCTTGGTGTTGGGACAGGCACAGGTCACTCTATTTTCCCATCAGAAAGAAGAATTAACCACAGGCTCAGCCTGCCCCCCGGAACCAGAACAGGGCCTGAAGCCATTCTGCGATTTTGCGGCCAGCTCCCATAAAAACGAGTTGTAAAATGGAGGTTCAGGGCACTGCAATTCACAAACCTGCAGAGTTATAAATGATAACTCCCGTCCACAAATATATTGAGGGAAGGCAAAGAAGAGGATTTGAAATCAAGGCAGAATTGCACGAAACAGATTTCAGGAGTTAGATACGAATCGCCTTTAAAGCACATGAAAAGCGGCAAAACGTTGACAATGATGCCCTTGGCCAAAAAGGGCGTATGCGTTTTTTCCTGAATATATTCAGGAAAAAACGCATACGCCCTTTTTGGTCAACCAAGCCACCTGGAAAGGCAAATCAGCGATACAAAGAATTCTCGCTTCCCATCGGTCAAAAGGGCCATGCTGAAAAAAAGTGTCAAAACCAGAAATGCAGGACAGGCCATGGAGAAATGGGAGCCTTGCTACACTGATGGGCGGGATGTAAATTGCCAAGAGCCACTCCGGAGAAGTGTCCGGTGAGTACTGAAACATCTGAAAAACACAGCTTAGAGAGCATAGGGCACTTCCACTCATGGGGGTATAAATTGGGAAAATTAAAAATCAGCAAGACACAAGCACCTCAAAGTTTAGGGCTGCTCTGTTGACCAGGACCTCCACTTCATTCCACCTTAAATATCCCAGGAAAGAGAAAAATGGATAAAGAAGTTGTGGTCCTTATGTACATTGGAATATCACTCAGCCAGGAAATCAATGTCGTAAGGTTAGTAGCAGCATGATGAGTGGATTTAGGTACAACGATTCTAAGTGAAATAAGTCACACAGAAAAGGACACTTCTCATAAGGTATCACTGATAGAGGGAATGTAAAAACCGTTACACTTGAACTGAATTAAAAAACAGAACAGAGTCACACATGCAGAAAACAGACTATGGCTGCTTAACGGGAAAGGTGAGGTGGGGTGATACATAAAACAAGGGTATCAAATTAGCTCAGATACCGTTCCATAAACCCAATATGTAATAGACAAGACCTACTCCTTGCTCAGAGAACTGGACTCAACACGCCCTATTCACCGCACAAGAATATATCTGACTAATAATAATCGTAAAACCTATGTATTGATATCTCTCTGTTAGTGTGTCAAGTGGGTGTAAAGCGGCATAAACACAGCAGTGAAAAGCAGCTAAACCCCATTATAAAAATAAATTACTTTGAAACACCCATGAAACAAAGACAGTGAAAGAGAGAGAAATTCTTACACAATGCGTTCAGGGGCTGTGATGCAACCTGGATTGACCATATCTAGACGCACAGCTGGATGAGACATAAGGGTGGACACTCTTGGGGCTGAGAGGTTTGGTGAGGTTGGGTGAGCAAACGCAGACCCTTTAAAGGAATACTGCGTGGTACCCATCGCATGGGTCCCAAATCTCCAGGTTCAAGGGCATCTTCCTACATCAAAAACATACATGAGAAACCCAGAAGATGGTACACCGTGTGATGGGGAAAGGTTTCTAAAACGCACCTCATTTCTCAACTCCTTGTGCCCGGGTTCGCCATTCCAGCCGCTTTACTAGCAAGCTCCCTACTTGGAGCATCAGCACCTTTAACCTCCTGTTCCATGCAGGTTGCAATTTGTCCTGAGGATAAACGGGAAGACGTGGAACCAACGAGAGACTAGCTCTTGGTGTTGGGACAGGCACAGGTCACTCTATTTTCCCATCAGAAAGAAGAATTAACCACAGGCTCAGCCTGCCCCCCGGAACCAGAACAGGGCCTGAAGCCATTCTGCGATTTTGCGGCCAGCTCCCATAAAAACGAGTTGTAAAATGGAGGTTCAGGGCACTGCAATTCACAAACCTGCAGAGTTATAAATGATAACTCCCGTCCACAAATATATTGAGGGAAGGCAAAGAAGAGGATTTGAAATCAAGGCAGAATTGCAGGAAACAGATTTCAGGAGGTAGATACGAATCGCCTTTAAAGCACATGAAAAGCGGCAAAACGTTGACAATGATGCCCTTGGCCAAAAAGGGCGTATGCGTTTTTTCCTGAATATATTCAGGAAAAAACGCATACGCCCTTTTTGGCCAACCAAGCCACCTGGAAAGGCAAATCAGCGCTACAAAGAAGTCTCGCTTCCCATCGGTCAAAAGGGCCATGCTGAAAAAAGTGTCAAAACCAGAAATGCAGGACAGGCCATGGAGAAATGGGAGCCTTGCTACACTGATGGGCGGGATGTAAATTGCCAAGAGCCACTCTGGAGAAGTGTCCGGTGAGTCCTGAAACATCTGAAAAACACAGCTTAGAGAGCATAGGGCACTTCCACTCATGGGGGTATAAATTGGGAAAATTAAAAATCAGCAAGACACAAGCACCCCAAAGTTTAGGGCTGCTCTGTTGACCAGGACCTCCACTTCATTCCACCTTAAATATCCCAGGAAAGAGAAAAATGGATAAAGAAGTTGTGGTCCTTATGTACAATGGAATATCACTCAGCCATGAAATCAATGTCGTAAGGTAAGTAGCAGCATGATGAGTGGATTTAGGTACGACGATTCTAAGTGAAATAAGTCACACAGAAAAGGACACTTCTCATAAGGTATCACTGATAGAGGGAATGTAAAAACCGTTACACTTGAACTGAATTACAAAACAGAACAGAGTCACACATGCAGAAAACACACTATGGCTGCTTAACGGGAAAGGTGAGGTGGGGTGATACATAAAACAAGGGTATCAAATTAGCTCAGATACCCTTCCATAAACCCAATATGTAATAGACAAGACCTACTCCTTGCTCAGAGAACTGGACTCAGCACGCCCTATTCACTGCACAAGAATATATCTGACTAATAATAATCGTAAAACCTATGTATTGATATCTCTCTGTTAGTGTGTCAAGTGGGTGTAAAGCGGCATAAACACAGCAGTGAAAAGCAGCTAAACCCCATTATAAAAATAAATTACTTTGAAACACCCATGAAACAAAGACAGTGAAAGAGAGAGAAATTCTTACACAATGCGTTCAGGGGCTGTGATGCAACCTGGATTGACCATATCTAGACGCACAGCTGGATGAGACATAAGGGTGGACACTCTTGGGGCTGAGAGGTTTGGTGAGGTTGGGTGAGCAAACGCAGACCCTTTAAAGGAATACTGTGTGGTACCCATCGCATGGGTCCCAAATCTCCAGGTTCAAGGGCATCTTCCTACATCAAAAACATACATGAGAAACCCAGAAGATGGTACACCGTGTGATGGGGAAAGGTTTCTAAAACGCACCTCATTTCTCATCTCCTTGTGCCCGGGTTCGCCATTCCAGCCGCTTTACTAGCAAGCTCCCTACTTGGAGCATCAGCACCTTTAACCTCCTGTTCCATACAGGTTGCAATTTGTCCTGAGGATAAACGGGAAGACGTGGAACCAACGAGAGACTAGCTCTTGGTGTTGGGACAGGCACAGGTCACTCTATTTTCCCATCAGAAAGAAGAATTAACCACAGGCTCAGCCTGCCCCCCGGAACCAGAACAGGGCCTGAAGCCATTCTGCGATTTTGCGGCCAGCTCCCATAAAAACGAGTTGTAAAATGGAGGTTCAGGGCACTGCAATTCACAAACCTGCAGAGTTATAAATGATAACTCCCGTCCACAAATATATTGAGGGAAGGCAAAGAAGAGGATTTGAAATCAAGGCAGAATTGCAGGAAACAGATTTCAGGAGGTAGATACGAATCGCCTTTAAAGCACATGAAAAGCGGCAAAACGTTGACAATGATGCCCTTGGCCAAAAAGGGCGTATGCGTTTTTTCCTGAATATATTCAGGAAAAAACGCATACGCCCTTTTTGGCCAACCAAGCCACCTGGAAAGGCAAATCAGCGCTACAAAGAAGTCTCGCTTCCCATCGGTCAAAAGGGCCATGCTGAAAAAAGTGTCAAAACCAGAAATGCAGGACAGGCCATGGAGAAATGGGAGCCTTGCTACACTGATGGGCGGGATGTAAATTGCCAAGAGCCACTCTGGAGAAGTGTCCGGTGAGTCCTGAAACATCTGAAAAACACAGCTTAGAGAGCATAGGGCACTTCCACTCATGGGGGTATAAATTGGGAAAATTAAAAATCAGCAAGACACAAGCACCCCAAAGTTTAGGGCTGCTCTGTTGACCAGGACCTCCACTTCATTCCACCTTAAATATCCCAGGAAAGAGAAAAATGGATAAAGAAGTTGTGGTCCTTATGTACATTGGAATATCACTCAGCCAGGAAATCAATGTCGTAAGGTTAGTAGCAGCATGATGAGTGGATTTAGGTACGACGATTCTAAGTGAAATAAGTCACACAGAAAAGGACACTTCTCATAAGGTATCACTGATAGAGGGAATGTAAAAACCGTTACACTTGAACTGAATTACAAAACAGAACAGAGTCACACATGCAGAAAACACACTATGGCTGCTTAACGGGAAAGGTGAGGTGGGGTGATACATAAAACAAGGGTATCAAATTAGCTCAGATACCGTTCCATAAACCCAAAATGTAATAGACAAGACCTACTCCTTGCTCAGAGAACTGGACTCAACACGCCCTATTCACCGCACAAGAATATATCTGACTAATAATAATCGTAAAACCTATGTATTGATATCTCTCTGTTAGTGTGTCAAGTGGGTGTAAAGCGGCATAAACACAGCAGTGAAAAGCAGCTAAACCCCATTATAAAAATAAATTACTTTGAAACACCCATGAAACAAAGACAGTGAAAGAGAGAGAAATTCTTACACAATGCGTTCAGGGGCTGTGATGCAACCTGGATTGACCATATCTAGACGCACAGCTGGATGAGACATAAGGGTGGACACTCTTGGGGCTAGAGGTTTGGTGAGGTTGGGTGAGCAAACGCAGACCCTTTAAAGGAATACTGCGTGGTACCCATCGCATGGGTCCCAAATCTCCAGGTTCAAGGGCATCTTCCTACATCAAAAACAGGCATGAGAAACCCAGAAGATGGTACACCGTGTGATGGGGAAAGGTTTCTAAAACGCACCTCATTTCTCAACTCCTTGTGCCCGGGTTCGCCATTCCAGCTGCTTTACTAGCAAGCTCCCTACTTGGAGCATCAGCACCTTTAACCTCCTGTTCCATGCAGGTTGCAATTTGTCCTGAGGATAAACGGGAAGACGTGGAACCAACGAGAGACTAGCTCTTGGTGTTGGGACAGGCACAGGTCACTCTATTTTCCCATCAGAAAGAAGAATTAACCACAGGCTCAGCCTGCCCCCCGGAACCAGAACAGGGCCTGAAGCCATTCTGCGATTTTGCGGCCAGCTCCCATAAAAACGAGTTGTAAAATGGAGGTTCAGGGCACTGCAATTCACAAACCTGCAGAGTTATAAATGATAACTCTCGTCCACAAATATATTGAGGGAAGGCAAAGAAGAGGATTTGAAATCAAGGCAGAATTGCAGGAAACAGATTTCAGGAGGTAGATTCGAATCGCATTTAAAGCACATGAAAAGCGGCAAAACATTGACAATGATGCCCTTGGCCAAAAAGGGCGTATGCGTTTTTTCCTGAATATATTCAGGAAAAAACGCATACGCCCTTTTTGGCCAACCAAGCCACCTGGAAAGGCAAATCAGCGCTACAAAGAAGTCTCGCTTCCCATCGGTCAAAAGGGCCATGCTGAAAAAAGTGTCAAAACCAGAAATGCAGGACAGGCCATGGAGAAATGGGAGCCTTGCTACACTGATGGGCGGGATGTAAATTGCCAAGAGCCACTCCGGAGAAGTGTCCGGTGAGTCCTGAAACATCTGAAAAACACAGCTTAGAGAGCATAGGGCACTTCCACTCATGGGGGTATAAATTGGGAAAATTAAAAATCAGCAAGACACAAGCACCCCAAAGTTTAGGGCTGCTCTGTTGACCAGGACCTCCACTTCATTCCACCTTAAATATCCCAGGAAAGAGAAAAATGGATAAAGAAGTTGTGGTCCTTATGTACATTGGAATATCACTCAGCCAGGAAATCAATGTCGTAAGGTTAGTAGCAGCATGATGAGTGGATTTAGGTACGACGATTCTAAGTGAAATAAGTCACACAGAAAAGGACACTTCTCATAAGGTATCACTGATAGAGGGAATGTAAAAACCGTTACACTTGAACTGAATTACAAAACAGAACAGAGTCACACATGCAGAAAACACACTATGGCTGCTTAACGGGAAAGGTGAGGTGGGGTGATACATAAAACAAGGGTATCAAATTAGCTCAGATACCGTTCCATAAACCCAAAATGTAATAGACAAGACCTACTCCTTGCTCAGAGAACTGGACTCAACACGCCCTATTCACCGCACAAGAATATATCTGACTAATAATAATCGTAAAACCTATGTATTGATATCTCTCTGTTAGTGTGTCAAGTGGGTGTAAAGCGGCATAAACACAGCAGTGAAAAGGAGCTAAACCCCATTATAAAAATAAATTACTTTGAAACACCCATGAAACAAAGACAGTGAAAGAGAGAGAAATTCTTACACAATGCGTTCAGGGGCTGTGATGCAACCTGGATTGACCATATCTAGATGCACAGCTGGATGAGACATAAGGGTGGACACTCTTGGGGCTGAGAGGTTTGGTGAGGTTGGGTGAGCAAACGCAGACCCTTTAAAGGAATACTGCGTGGTACCCATCGCATGGGTCCCAAATCTCCAGGTTCAAGGGCATCTTCCTACATCAAAAACATGCATGAGAAACCCAGAAGATGGTACACCGTGTGATGGGGAAAGGTTTCTAAAACGCACCTCATTTCTCATCTCCTTGTGCCCGGGTTCGCCATTCCAGCCTCTTTACTAGCAAGCTCCCTACTTGGAGCATCAGCACCTTTAACCTCCTGTTCCATACAGGTTGCAATTTGTCCTGAGGATAAACGGGAAGACGTGGAACCAACGAGAGACTAGCTCTTGGTGTTGGGACAGGCACAGGTCACTCTATTTTCCCATCAGAAAGAAGAATTAACCACAGGCTCAGCCTGCCCCCCGGAACCAGAACAGGGCCTGAAGCCATTCTGCGATTTTGCGGCCAGCTCCCATAAAAACGAGTTGTAAAATGGAGGTTCAGGGCACTGCAATTCACAAACCTGCAGAGTTATAAATGATAACTCTCGTCCACAAATATATTGAGGGAAGGCAAAGAAGAGGATTTGAAATCAAGGCAGAATTGCAGGAAACAGATTTCAGGAGGTAGATACGAATCGCCTTTAAAGCACATGAAAAGCGGCAAAACGTTGACAATGATGCCCTTGGCCAAAAAGGGCGTATGCGTTTTTTCCTGAATATATTCAGAAAAAAACGCATACGCCCTTTTTGGCCAACCAAGCCACCTGGAAAGGCAAATCAGCGCTACAAAGAAGTCTCGCTTCCCATCGGTCAAAAGGGCCATGCTGAAAAAAGTGTCAAAACCAGAAATGCAGGACAGGCCATGGAGAAATGGGAGCCTTGCTACACTGATGGGCGGGATGTAACTTGCCAAGAGCCACTCTGGAGAAGTGTCCGGTGAGTCCTGAAACATCTGAAAAACACAGCTTAGAGAGCATAGGGCACTTCCACTCATGGGGGTATAAATTGGGAAAATTAAAAATCAGCAAGACACAAGCACCCCAAAGTTTAGGGCTGCTCTGTTGACCAGGACCTCCACTTCATTCCACCTTAAATATCCCAGGAAAGAGAAAAATGGATAAAGAAGTTGTGGTCCTTATGTACATTGGAATATCACTCAGCCAGGAAATCAATGTCGTAAGGTTAGTAGCAGCATGATGAGTGGATTTAGGTACGACGATTCTAAGTGAAATAAGTCACACAGAAAAGGACACTTCTCATAAGGTATCACTGATAGAGGGAATGTAAAAACCGTTACACTTGAACTGAATTACAAAACAGAACAGAGTCACACATGCAGAAAACAGACTATGGCTGCTTAACGGGAAAGGTGAGGTGGGGTGATACATAAAACAAGGGTATCAAATTAGCTCAGATACCGTTCCATAAACCCAATATGTAATAGACAAGACCTACTCCTTGCTCAGAGAACTGGACTCAACACGCCCTATTCACCGCACAAGAATATATCTGACTAATAATAATCGTAAAACCTATGTATTGATATCTCTCTGTTAGTGTGTCAAGTGGGTGTAAAGCGGCATAAACACAGCAGTGAAAAGCAGCTAAACCCCATTATAAAAATAAATTACTTTGAAACACCCATGAAACAAAGACAGTGAAAGAGAGAGAAATTCTTACACAATGCGTTCAGGGGCTGTGATGCAACCTGGATTGACCATATCTAGACGCACAGCTGGATGAGACATAAGGGTGGACACTCTTGGGGCTGAGAGGTTTGGTGAGGTTGGGTGAGCAAACGCAGACCCTTTAAAGGAATACTGCGTGGTACCCATCGCATGGGTCCCAAATCTCCAGGTTCAAGGGCATCTTCCTACATCAAAAACATGCATGAGAAACCCAGAAGATGGTACACCGTGTGATGGGGAAAGGTTTCTAAAACGCACCTCATTTCTCATCTCCTTGTGCCCGGGTTCGCCATTCCAGCCGCTTTACTAGCAAGCTCCCTACTTGGAGCATCAGCACCTTTAACCTCCTGTTCCATACAGGTTGCAATTTGTCCTGAGGATAAACGGGAAGACGTGGAACCAACGAGAGACTAGCTCTTGGTGTTGGGACAGGCACAGGTCACTCTATTTTCCCATCAGAAAGAAGAATTAACCACAGGCTCAGCCTGCCCCCCGGAACCAGAACAGGGCCTGAAGCCATTCTGCGATTTTGCGGCCAGCTCCCATAAAAACGAGTTGTAAAATGGAGGTTCAGGGCACTGCAATTCACAAACCTGCAGAGTTATAAATGATAACTCTCGTCCAAAAATATATTGAGGGAAGGCAAAGAAGAGGATTTGAAATCAAGGCAGAATTGCAGGAAACAGATTTCAGGAGGTAGATACGAATCGCCTTTAAAGCACATGAAAAGCGGCAAAACGTTGACAATGATGCCCTTGGCCAAAAAGGGCGTATGCGTTTTTTCCTGAATATATTCAGAAAAAAACGCATACGCCCTTTTTGGCCAACCAAGCCACCTGGAAAGGCAAATCAGCGCTACAAAGAAGTCTCGCTTCCCATCGGTCAAAAGGGCCATGCTGAAAAAAGTGTCAAAACCAGAAATGCAGGACAGGCCATGGAGAAATGGGAGCCTTGCTACACTGATGGGCGGGATGTAACTTGCCAAGAGCCACTCTGGAGAAGTGTCCGGTGAGTCCTGAAACATCTGAAAAACACAGCTTAGAGAGCATAGGGCACTTCCACTCATGGGGGTATAAATTGGGAAAATTAAAAATCAGCAAGACACAAGCACCCCAAAGTTTAGGGCTGCTCTGTTGACCAGGACCTCCACTTCATTCCACCTTAAATATCCCAGGAAAGAGAAAAATGGATAAAGAAGTTGTGGTCCTTATGTACATTGGAATATCACTCAGCCAGGAAATCAATGTCGTAAGGTTAGTAGCAGCATGATGAGTGGATTTAGGTACGACGATTCTAAGTGAAATAAGTCACACAGAAAAGGACACTTCTCATAAGGTATCACTGATAGAGGGAATGTAAAAACCGTTACACTTGAACTGAATTACAAAACAGAACAGAGTCACACATGCAGAAAACAGACTATGGCTGCTTAACGGGAAAGGTGAGGTGGGGTGATACATAAAACAAGGGTATCAAATTAGCTCAGATACCGTTCCATAAACCCAATATGTAATAGACAAGACCTACTCCTTGCTCAGAGAACTGGACTCAACACGCCCTATTCACCGCACAAGAATATATCTGACTAATAATAATCGTAAAACCTATGTATTGATATCTCTCTGTTAGTGTGTCAAGTGGGTGTAAAGCGGCATAAACACAGCAGTGAAAAGCAGCTAAACCCCATTATAAAAATAAATTACTTTGAAACACCCATGAAACAAAGACAGTGAAAGAGAGAGAAATTCTTACACAATGCGTTCAGGGGCTGTGATGCAACCTGGATTGACCATATCTAGACGCACAGCTGGATGAGACATAAGGGTGGACACTCTTGGGGCTGAGAGGTTTGGTGAGGTTGGGTGAGCAAACGCAGACCCTTTAAAGGAATACTGCGTGGTACCCATCGCATGGGTCCCAAATCTCCAGGTTCAAGGGCATCTTCCTACATCAAAAACATGCATGAGAAACCCAGAAGATGGTACACCGTGTGATGGGGAAAGGTTTCTAAAACGCACCTCATTTCTCATCTCCTTGTGCCCGGGTTCGCCATTCCAGCCGCTTTACTAGCAAGCTCCCTACTTGGAGCATCAGCACCTTTAACCTCCTGTTCCATACAGGTTGCAATTTGTCCTGAGGATAAACGGGAAGACGTGGAACCAACGAGAGACTAGCTCTTGGTGTTGGGACAGGCACAGGTCACTCTATTTTCCCATCAGAAAGAAGAATTAACCACAGGCTCAGCCTGCCCCCCGGAACCAGAACAGGGCCTGAAGCCATTCTGCGATTTTGCGGCCAGCTCCCATAAAAACGAGTTGTAAAATGGAGGTTCAGGGCACTGCAATTCACAAACCTGCAGAGTTATAAATGATAACTCCCGTCCACAAATATATTGAGGGAAGGCAAAGAAGAGGATTTGAAATCAAGGCAGAATTGCAGGAAACAGATTTCAGGAGGTAGATACGAATCGCCTTTAAAGCACATGAAAAGCGGCAAAACGTTGACAATGATGCCCTTGGCCAAAAAGGGCGTATGCGTTTTTTCCTGAATATATTCAGGAAAAAACGCATACGCCCTTTTTGGCCAACCAAGCAATCTGGAAAGGCAAATCAGCGCTACAAAGAAGTCTCGCTTCCCATCGGTCAAAGGGGCCATGCTGAAAAAAGTGTCAAAACCAGAAATGCAGGACCGGCCATGGAGAAATGGGAGCCTTGCTACACTGATGGGCGGGATGTAAATTGCCAAGAGCCACTCCGGAGAAGTGTCCGGTGAGTACTGAAACATCTGAAAAACACAGCTTAGAGAGCATAGGGCACTTCCACTCATGGGGGTATAAATTGGGAAAATTAAAAATCAGCAAGACACAAGCACCCCAAAGTTTAGGGCTGCTCTGTTGACCAGGACCTCCACTTCATTCCACCTTAAATATCCCAGGAAAGAGAAAAATGGATAAAGAAGTTGTGGTCCTTATGTACATTGGAATATCACTCAGCCAGGAAATCAATGTCGTAAGGTTAGTAGCAGCATGATGAGTGGATTTAGGTACGACGATTCTAAGTGAAATAAGTCACACAGAAAAGGACACTTCTCATAAGGTATCACTGATAGAGGGAATGTAAAAACCGTTACACTTGAACTGAATTACAAAACAGAACAGAGTCACACATGCAGAAAACACACTATGGCTGCTTAACGGGAAAGGTGAGGTGGGGTGATACATAAAACAAGGGTATCAAATTAGCTCAGATACCGTTCCATAAACCCAATATGTAATAGACAAGACCTACTCCTTGCTCAGAGAACTGGACTCAACACGCCCTATTCACCGCACAAGAATATATCTGACTAATAATAATCGTAAAACCTATGTATTGATATCTCTCTGTTAGTGTGTCAAGTGGGTGTAAAGCGGCATAAACACAGCAGTGAAAAGCAGCTAAACCCCATTATAAAAATAAATTACTTTGAAACACCCATGAAACAAAGACAGTGAAAGAGAGAGAAATTCTTACACAATGCGTTCAGGGGCTGTGATGCAACCTGGATTGACCATATCTAGACGCACAGCTGGATGAGACATAAGCGTGGACACTCTTGGGGCTGAGAGGTTTGGTGAGGTTGGGTGAGCAAACGCAGACCCTTTAAAGGAATACTGCGTGGTACCCATCGCATGGGTCCCAAATCTCCAGGTTCAAGGGCATCTTCCTACATCAAAAACATGCATGAGAAACCCAGAAGATGGTACACCGTGTGATGGGGAAAGGTTTCTAAAACGCACCTCATTTCTCATCTCCTTGTGCCCGGGTTCGCCATTCCAGCCGCTTTACTAGCAAGCTCCCTACTTGGAGCATCAGCACTTTTAACCTCCTGTTCCATACAGGTTGCAATTTGTCCTGAGGATAAACGGGAAGACGTGGAACCAACGAGAGACTAGCTCTTGGTGTTGGGACAGGCACAGGTCACTCTATTTTCCCATCAGAAAGAAGAATTAACCACAGGCTCAGCCTGCCCCACGGAACCAGAACAGGGCCTGAAGCCATTCTGCGATTTTGCGGCCAGCTCCCATAAAAACGAGTTGTAAAATGGAGGTTCAGGGCACTGCAATTCACAAACCTGCAGAGTTATTAATGATAACTCTCGTCCACAAATATATTTAGGGAAGGCAAAGAAGAGGATTTGAAATCAAGGCAGAATTGCAGGAAACAGATTTCAGGAGGTAGATACGAATCGCCTTTAAAGCACATGAAAAGCGGCAAAACGTTGACAATGATGCCCTTGGCCAAAAAGGGCGTATGCGTTTTTTCCTGAATATATTCAGGAAAAAACGCATACGCCCTTTTTGGCCAACCAAGCCACCTGGAAAGGCAAATCAGCGCTACAAAGAAGTCTCGCTTCCCATCGATCAAAAGGGTCATGCTGAAAAAAGTGTCAAAACCAGAAATGCAGGACAGGCCATGGAGAAATGGGAGCCTTGCTACACTGATGGGCGGGATGTAAATTGCCAAGAGCCACTCCGGAGAAGTGTCCGGTGAGTCCTGAAACATCTGAAAAACACAGCTTAGACAGCATAGGGCACTTCCACTCATGGGGGTATAAATTGGGAAAATTAAAAATCAGCAAGACACAAGCACCCCAAAGTTTAGGGCTGCTCTGTTGACCAGGACCTCCACTTCATTCCACCTTAAATATCCCAGGAAAGAGAAAAATGGATAAAGAAGTTGTGATCCTTATGTACAATGGAATATCACTCAGCCAGGAAATCAATGTCGTAAGGTTAGTAGCAGCATGATGAGAGGATTTAGGTACAACGATTCTAAGTGAAATAAGTCACACAGAAAAGGACACTTCTCATAAGGTATCACTGATAGAGGGAATGTAAAAACCGTTACACTTGAACTGAATTACAAAACAGAACAGAGTCACACATGCAGAAAACACACTATGGCTGCTTAACGGGAAAGGTGAGGTGGGGTGATACATAAAACAAGGGTATCAAATTAGCTCAGATACCGTTCCATAAACCCAATATGTAATAGACAAGACCTACTCCTTGCTCAGAGAACTGGACTCAACATGCCCTATTCACCGCATAAGAATATATCTGACTAATAATAATCGTAAAACCTATGTATTGATATCTCTCTGTTAGTGTGTCAAGTGGGTGTAAAGCGGCATAAACACAGCAGTGAAAAGCAGCTAAACCCCATTATAAAAATAAATTACTTTGAAACACCCATGAAACAAAGACAGTGAAAGAGAGAGAAATTCTTACACAATGCGTTCAGGGGCTGTGATGCAACCTGGATTGACCATATCTAGACCCACAGCTGGATGAGACATAAGGGTGGACACTCTTGGGGCTGAGAGGTTTGGTGAGGTTGGGTGAGCAAACGCAGACCCTTTAAAGGAATACTGCGTGGTACCCATCGCATGGGTCCCAAATCTCCAGGTTCAAGGGCATCTTCCTACATCAAAAACATGCATGAGAAACCCAGAAGATGGTACACCGTGTGATGGGGAAAGGTTTCTAAAACGCACCTCATTTCTCATCTCCTTGTGCCCGGGTTCGCCATTCCAGCCGCTTTACTAGCAAGCTCCCTACTTGGAGCATCAGCACCTTTAACCTCCTGTTCCATACAGGTTGCAATTTGTCCTGAGGATAAACGGGAAGACGTGGAACCAACGAGAGACTAGCTCTTGGTGTTGGGACAGGCACAGGTCACTCTATTTTCCCATCAGAAAGAAGAATTAACCACAGGCTCAGCCTGCCCCCCGGAACCAGAACAGGGCCTGAAGCCATTCTGCGATTTTGCGGCCAGCTCCCATAAAAACGAGTTGTAAAATGGAGGTTCAGGGCACTGCAATTCACAAACCTGCAGAGTTATAAATGATAACTGTCGTCCACAAATATATTGAGGGAAGGCAAAGAAGAGGATTTGAAATCAAGGCAGAATTGCAGGAAACAGATTTCAGGAGGTAGATTCGAATCGCCTTTAAAGCACATGAAAAGCGGCAAAACGTTGACAATGATGCCCTTGGCCAAAAAGGGCGTATGCGTTTTTTCCTGAATATATTCAGGAAAAAACGCATACGCCCTTTTTGGCCAACCAAGCCACCTGGAAAGGCAAATCAGCGCTACAAAGAAGTCTCGCTTCCCATCGGTCAAAAGGCCCATGCTGAAAAAAGTGTCAAAACCAGAAATGCAGGACAGGCCATGGAGAAATGGGAGCCTTGCTACACTGATGGGCGGGATGTAAATTGCCAAGAGCCACTCCGGAGAAGTGTCCGGTGAGTCCTGAAACATCTGAAAAACACAGCTTAGAGAGCATAGGGCACTTCCACTCATGGGAGTATAAATTGGGAAAATTAAAAATC
The DNA here is from genome assembly GCF_965194805.1 of Balaenoptera borealis. NCBI lineage: Eukaryota > Metazoa > Chordata > Mammalia > Artiodactyla > Balaenopteridae > Balaenoptera > Balaenoptera borealis. The sequence goes on from NW_028123997.1 coordinate 745,264, forward strand.
AGCAAGACACAAGCACCCCAAAGTTTAGGGCTGCTCTGTTGACCAGGACCTCCACTTCATTCCACCTTAAATATCCCAGGAAAGAGAAAAATGGATAAAGAAGTTGTGGTCCTTATGTACATTGGAATATCACTCAGCCAGGAAATCAATGTCGTAAGGTTAGTAGCAGCATGATGAGTGGATTTAGGTACGACGATTCTAAGTGAAATAAGTCACACAGAAAAGGACACTTCTCATAAGGTATCACTGATAGAGGGAATGTAAAAACCGTTACACTTGAACTGAATTACAAAACAGAACAGAGTCACACATGCAGAAAACACACTATGGCTGCTTAACGGGAAAGGTGAGGTGGGGTGATACATAAAACAAGGGTATCAAATTAGCTCAGATACCGTTCCATAAACCCAATATGTAATAGACAAGACCTACTCCTTGCTCAGAGAACTGGACTCAACACGCCCTATTCACCGCACAAGAATATATCTGACTAATAATAATCGTAAAACCTATGTATTGATATCTCTCTGTTAGTGTGTCAAGTGGGTGTAAAGCGGCATAAACACAGCAGTGAAAAGCAGCTAAACCCCATTATAAAAATAAATTACTTTGAAACACCCATGAAACAAAGACAGTGAAAGAGAGAGAAATTCTTACACAATGCGTTCAGGGGCTGTGATGCAACCTGGATTGACCATATCTAGACGCACAGCTGGATGAGACATAAGGGTGGACACTCTTGGGGCTGAGAGGTTTGGTGAGGTTGGGTGAGCAAACGCAGACCCTTTAAAGGAATACTGCGTGGTACCCATCGCATGGGTCCCAAATCTCCAGGTTCAAGGGCATCTTCCTACATCAAAAACATGCATGAGAAACCCAGAAGATGGTACACCGTGTGATGGGGAAAGGTTTCTAAAACGCACCTCATTTCTCATCTCCTTGTGCCCGGGTTCGCCATTCCAGCCGCTTTACTAGCAAGCTCCCTACTTGGAGCATCAGCACTTTTAACCTCCTGTTCCATACAGGTTGCAATTTGTCCTGAGGATAAACGGGAAGACGTGGAACCAACGAGAGACTAGCTCTTGGTGTTGGGACAGGCACAGGTCACTCTATTTTCCCATCAGAAAGAAGAATTAACCACAGGCTCAGCCTGCCCCACGGAACCAGAACAGGGCCTGAAGCCATTCTGCGATTTTGCGGCCAGCTCCCATAAAAACGAGTTGTAAAATGGAGGTTCAGGGCACTGCAATTCACAAACCTGCAGAGTTATTAATGATAACTCTCGTCCACAAATATATTTAGGGAAGGCAAAGAAGAGGATTTGAAATCAAGGCAGAATTGCAGGAAAGAGATTTCAGGAGGTAGATACTAATCGCCTTTAAAGCACATGAAAAGCGGCAAAACGTTGACAATGATGCCCTTGGCCAAAAAGGGCGTATGCGTTTTTTCCTGAATATATTCAGGAAAAAACGCATACGCCCTTTTTGGCCAACCAAGCCACCTGGAAAGGCAAATCAGCGATACAAAGAAGTCTCGCTTCCCATCGATCAAAAGGGTCATGCTGAAAAAAGTGTCAAAACCAGAAATGCAGGACAGGCCATGGAGAAATGGGAGCCTTGCTACACTGATGGGCGGGATGTAAATTGCCAAGAGCCACTCCGGAGAAGTGTCCGGTGAGTCCTGAAACATCTGAAAAACACAGCTTAGACAGCATAGGGCACTTCCACTCATGGGGGTATAAATTGGGAAAATTAAAAATCAGCAAGACACAAGCACCCCAAAGTTTAGGGCTGCTCTGTTGACCAGGACCTCCACTTCATTCCACCTTAAATATCCCAGGAAAGAGAAAAATGGATAAAGAAGTTGTGATCCTTATGTACAATGGAATATCACTCAGCCAGGAAATCAATGTCGTAAGGTTAGTAGCAGCATGATGAGAGGATTTAGGTACAACGATTCTAAGTGAAATAAGTCACACAGAAAAGGACACTTCTCATAAGGTATCACTGATAGAGGGAATGTAAAAACCGTTACACTTGAACTGAATTACAAAACAGAACAGAGTCACACATGCAGAAAACACACTATGGCTGCTTAACGGGAAAGGTGAGGTGGGGTGATACATAAAACAAGGGTATCAAATTAGCTCAGATACCGTTCCATAAACCCAATATGTAATAGACAAGACCTACTCCTTGCTCAGAGAACTGGACTCAACATGCCCTATTCACCGCATAAGAATATATCTGACTAATAATAATCGTAAAACCTATGTATTGATATCTCTCTGTTAGTGTGTCAAGTGGGTGTAAAGCGGCATAAACACAGCAGTGAAAAGCAGCTAAACCCCATTATAAAAATAAATTACTTTGAAACACCCATGAAACAAAGACAGTGAAAGAGAGAGAAATTCTTACACAATGCGTTCAGGGGCTGTGATGCAACCTGGATTGACCATATCTAGACCCACAGCTGGATGAGACATAAGGGTGGACACTCTTGGGGCTGAGAGGTTTGGTGAGGTTGGGTGAGCAAACGCAGACCCTTTAAAGGAATACTGCGTGGTACCCATCGCATGGGTCCCAAATCTCCAGGTTCAAGGGCATCTTCCTACATCAAAAACATGCATGAGAAACCCAGAAGATGGTACACCGTGTGATGGGGAAAGGTTTCTAAAACGCACCTCATTTCTCATCTCCTTGTGCCCGGGTTCGCCATTCCAGCCGCTTTACTAGCAAGCTCCCTACTTGGAGCATCAGCACCTTTAACCTCCTGTTCCATACAGGTTGCAATTTGTCCTGAGGATAAACGGGAAGACGTGGAACCAACGAGAGACTAGCTCTTGGTGTTGGGACAGGCACAGGTCACTCTATTTTCCCATCAGAAAGAAGAATTAACCACAGGCTCAGCCTGCCCCCCGGAACCAGAACAGGGCCTGAAGCCATTCTGCGATTTTGCGGCCAGCTCCCATAAAAACGAGTTGTAAAATGGAGGTTCAGGGCACTGCAATTCACAAACCTGCAGAGTTATAAATGATAACTCTCGTCCACAAATATATTGAGGGAAGGCAAAGAAGAGGATTTGAAATCAAGGCAGAATTGCAGGAAACAGATTTCAGGAGGTAGATACGAATCGCCTTTAAAGCACATGAAAAGCGGCAAAACGTTGACAATGATGCCCTTGGCCAAAAAGGGCGTATGCGTTTTTTCCTGAATATATTCAGGAAAAAACGCATACGCCCTTTTTGGCCAACCAAGCCACCTGGAAAGGCAAATCAGCGCTACAAAGAAGTCTCGCTTCCCATCGGTCAAAAGGCCCATGCTGAAAAAAGTGTCAAAACCAGAAATGCAGGACAGGCCATGGAGAAATGGGAGCCTTGCTACACTGATGGGCGGGATGTAAATTGCCAAGAGCCACTCCGGAGAAGTGTCCGGTGAGTCCTGAAACATCTGAAAAACACAGCTTAGAGAGCATAGGGCACTTCCACTCATGGGGGTATAAATTGGGAAAATTAAAAATCAGCAAGACACAAGCACCCCAAAGTTTAGGGCTGCTCTGTTGACCAGGACCTCCACTTCATTCCACCTTAAATATCCCAGGAAAGAGAAAAATGGATAAAGAAGTTGTGGTCCTTATGTACATTGGAATATCACTCAGCCAGGAAATCAATGTCGTAAGGTTAGTAGCAGCATGATGAGTGGATTTAGGTACGACGATTCTAAGTGAAATAAGTCACACAGAAAAGGACACTTCTCATAAGGTATCACTGATAGAGGGAATGTAAAAACCGTTACACTTGAACTGAATTACAAAACAGAACAGAGTCACACATGCAGAAAACACACTATGGCTGCTTAACGGGAAAGGTGAGGTGGGGTGATACATAAAACAAGGGTATCAAATTAGCTCAGATACCGTTCCATAAACCCAATATGTAATAGACAAGACCTACTCCTTGCTCAGAGAACTGGACTCAACACGCCCTATTCACCGCACAACAATATATCTGACTAATAATAATCGTAAAACCTATGTATTGATATCTCTCTGTTAGTGTGTCAAGTGGGTGTAAAGCGGCATAAACACAGCAGTGAAAAGCAGCTAAACCCCATTATAAAAATAAATTACTTTGAAACACCCATGAAACAAAGACAGTGAAAGAGAGAGAAATTCTTACACAATGCGTTCAGGGGCTGTGATGCAACCTGGATTGACCATATCTAGACGCACAGCTGGATGAGACATAAGGGTGGACACTCTTGGGGCTGAGAGGTTTGGTGAGGTTGGGTGAGCAAACGCAGACCCTTTAAAGGAATACTGCGTGGTACCCATCGCATGGGTCCCAAATCTCCAGGTTCAAGGGCATCTTCCTACATCAAAAACATGCATGAGAAACCCAGAAGATGGTACACCGTGTGATGGGGAAAGGTTTCTAAAACGCACCTCATTTCTCATCTCCTTGTGCCCGGGTTCGCCATTCCAGCCGCTTTACTAGCAAGCTCCCTACTTGGAGCATCAGCACTTTTAACCTCCTGTTCCATACAGGTTGCAATTTGTCCTGAGGATAAACGGGAAGACGTGGAACCAACGAGAGACTAGCTCTTGGTGTTGGGACAGGCACAGGTCACTCTATTTTCCCATCAGAAAGAAGAATTAACCACAGGCTCAGCCTGCCCCACGGAACCAGAACAGGGCCTGAAGCCATTCTGCGATTTTGCGGCCAGCTCCCATAAAAACGAGTTGTAAAATGGAGGTTCAGGGCACTGCAATTCACAAACCTGCAGAGTTATTAATGATAACTCTCGTCCACAAATATATTTAGGGAAGGCAAAGAAGAGGATTTGAAATCAAGGCAGAATTGCAGGAAACAGATTTCAGGAGGTAGATACGAATCGCCTTTAAAGCACATGAAAAGCGGCAAAACGTTGACAATGATGCCCTTGGCCAAAAAGGGCGTATGCGTTTTTTCCTGAATATATTCAGGAAAAAACGCATACGCCCTTTTTGGCCAACCAAGCCACCTGGAAAGGCAAATCAGCGCTACAAAGAAGTCTCGCTTCCCATCGATCAAAAGGGTCATGCTGAAAAAAGTGTCAAAACCAGAAATGCAGGACAGGCCATGGAGAAATGGGAGCCTTGCTACACTGATGGGCGGGATGTAAATTGCCAAGAGCCACTCCGGAGAAGTGTCCGGTGAGTCCTGAAACATCTGAAAAACACAGCTTAGACAGCATAGGGCACTTCCACTCATGGGGGTATAAATTGGGAAAATTAAAAATCAGCAAGACACAAGCACCCCAAAGTTTAGGGCTGCTCTGTTGACCAGGACCTCCACTTCATTCCACCTTAAATATCCCAGGAAAGAGAAAAATGGATAAAGAAGTTGTGATCCTTATGTACAATGGAATATCACTCAGCCAGGAAATCAATGTCGTAAGGTTAGTAGCAGCATGATGAGAGGATTTAGGTACAACGATTCTAAGTGAAATAAGTCACACAGAAAAGGACACTTCTCATAAGGTATCACTGATAGAGGGAATGTAAAAACCGTTACACTTGAACTGAATTACAAAACAGAACAGTCACACATGCAGAAAACACACTATGGCTGCTTAACGGGAAAGGTTAGGTGGGGTGATACATAAAACAAGGGTATCAAATTAGCTCAGATACCGTTCCATAAACCCAATATGTAATAGACAAGACCTACTCCTTGCTCAGAGAACTGGACTCAACATGCCCTATTCACCGCATAAGAATATATCTGACTAATAATAATCGTAAAACCTATGTATTGATATCTCTCTGTTAGTGTGTCAAGTGGGTGTAAAGCGGCATAAACACAGCAGTGAAAAGCAGCTAAACCCCATTATAAAAATAAATTACTTTGAAACACCCATGAAACAAAGACAGTGAAAGAGAGAGAAATTCTTACACAATGCGTTCAGGGGCTGTGATGCAACCTGGATTGACCATATCTAGACCCACAGCTGGATGAGACATAAGGGTGGACACTCTTGGGGCTGAGAGGTTTGGTGAGGTTGGGTGAGCAAACGCAGACCCTTTAAAGGAATACTGCGTGGTACCCATCGCATGGGTCCCAAATCTCCAGGTTCAAGGGCATCTTCCTACATCAAAAACATGCATGAGAAACCCAGAAGATGGTACACCGTGTGATGGGGAAAGGTTTCTAAAACGCACCTCATTTCTCATCTCCTTGTGCCCGGGTTCGCCATTCCAGCCGCTTTACTAGCAAGCTCCCTACTTGGAGCATCAGCACCTTTAACCTCCTGTTCCATACAGGTTGCAATTTGTCCTGAGGATAAACGGGAAGACGTGGAACCAACGAGAGACTAGCTCTTGGTGTTGGGACAGGCACAGGTCACTCTATTTTCCCATCAGAAAGAAGAATTAACCACAGGCTCAGCCTGCCCCCCGGAACCAGAACAGGGCCTGAAGCCATTCTGCGATTTTGCGGCCAGCTCCCATAAAAACGAGTTGTAAAATGGAGGTTCAGGGCACTGCAATTCACAAACCTGCAGAGTTATAAATGATAACTCTCGTCCACAAATATATTGAGGGAAGGCAAAGAAGAGGATTTGAAATCAAGGCAGAATTGCAGGAAACAGATTTCAGGAGGTAGATACGAATCGCCTTTAAAGCACATGAAAAGCGGCAAAACGTTGACAATGATGCCCTTGGCCAAAAAGGGCGTATGCGTTTTTTCCTGAATATATTCAGGAAAAAACGCATACGCCCTTTTTGGCCAACCAAGCCACCTGGAAAGGCAAATCAGCGCTACAAAGAAGTCTCGCTTCCCATCGGTCAAAAGGCCCATGCTGAAAAAAGTGTCAAAACCAGAAATGCAGGACAGGCCATGGAGAAATGGGAGCCTTGCTACACTGATGGGCGGGATGTAAATTGCCAAGAGCCACTCCGGAGAAGTGTCCGGTGAGTCCTGAAACATCTGAAAAACACAGCTTAGAGAGCATAGGGCACTTCCACTCATGGGGGTATAAATTGGGAAAATTAAAAATCAGCAAGACACAAGCACCCCAAAGTTTAGGGCTGCTCTGTTGACCAGGACCTCCACTTCATTCCACCTTAAATATCCCAGGAAAGAGAAAAATGGATAAAGAAGTTGTGGTCCTTATGTACATTGGAATATCACTCAGCCAGGAAATCAATGTCGTAAGGTTAGTAGCAGCATGATGAGTGGATTTAGGTACGACGATTCTAAGTGAAATAAGTCACACAGAAAAGGACACTTCTCATAAGGTATCACTGATAGAGGGAATGTAAAAACCGTTACACTTGAACTGAATTACAAAACAGAACAGAGTCACACATGCAGAAAACACACTATGGCTGCTTAACGGGAAAGGTGAGGTGGGGTGATACATAAAACAAGGGTATCAAATTAGCTCAGATACCGTTCCATAAACCCAATATGTAATAGACAAGACCTACTCCTTGCTCAGAGAACTGGACTCAACACGCCCTATTCACCGCACAACAATATATCTGACTAATAATAATCGTAAAACCTATGTATTGATATCTCTCTGTTAGTGTGTCAAGTGGGTGTAAAGCGGCATAAACACAGCAGTGAAAAGCAGCTAAACCCCATTATAAAAATAAATTACTTTGAAACACCCATGAAACAAAGACAGTGAAAGAGAGAGAAATTCTTACACAATGCGTTCAGGGGCTGTGATGCAACCTGGATTGACCATATCTAGACGCACAGCTGGATGAGACATAAGGGTGGACACTCTTGGGGCTGAGAGGTTTGGTGAGGTTGGGTGAGCAAACGCAGACCCTTTAAAGGAATACTGCGTGGTACCCATCGCATGGGTCCCAAATCTCCAGGTTCAAGGGCATCTTCCTACATCAAAAACATGCATGAGAAACCCAGAAGATGGTACACCGTGTGATGGGGAAAGGTTTCTAAAACGCACCTCATTTCTCATCTCCTTGTGCCCGGGTTCGCCATTCCAGCCGCTTTACTAGCAAGCTCCCTACTTGGAGCATCAGCACTTTTAACCTCCTGTTCCATACAGGTTGCAATTTGTCCTGAGGATAAACGGGAAGACGTGGAACCAACGAGAGACTAGCTCTTGGTGTTGGGACAGGCACAGGTCACTCTATTTTCCCATCAGAAAGAAGAATTAACCACAGGCTCAGCCTGCCCCACGGAACCAGAACAGGGCCTGAAGCCATTCTGCGATTTTGCGGCCAGCTCCCATAAAAACGAGTTGTAAAATGGAGGTTCAGGGCACTGCAATTCACAAACCTGCAGAGTTATTAATGATAACTCTCGTCCACAAATATATTTAGGGAAGGCAAAGAAGAGGATTTGAAATCAAGGCAGAATTGCAGGAAACAGATTTCAGGAGGTAGATACGAATCGCCTTTAAAGCACATGAAAAGCGGCAAAACGTTGACAATGATGCCCTTGGCCAAAAAGGGCGTATGCGTTTTTTCCTGAATATATTCAGGAAAAAACGCATACGCCCTTTTTGGCCAACCAAGCCACCTGGAAAGGCAAATCAGCGCTACAAAGAAGTCTCGCTTCCCATCGATCAAAAGGGTCATGCTGAAAAAAGTGTCAAAACCAGAAATGCAGGACAGGCCATGGAGAAATGGGAGCCTTGCTACACTGATGGGCGGGATGTAAATTGCCAAGAGCCACTCCGGAGAAGTGTCCGGTGAGTCCTGAAACATCTGAAAAACACAGCTTAGACAGCATAGGGCACTTCCACTCATGGGGGTATAAATTGGGAAAATTAAAAATCAGCAAGACACAAGCACCCCAAAGTTTAGGGCTGCTCTGTTGACCAGGACCTCCACTTCATTCCACCTTAAATATCCCAGGAAAGAGAAAAATGGATAAAGAAGTTGTGATCCTTATGTACAATGGAATATCACTCAGCCAGGAAATCAATGTCGTAAGGTTAGTAGCAGCATGATGAGAGGATTTAGGTACAACGATTCTAAGTGAAATAAGTCACACAGAAAAGGACACTTCTCATAAGGTATCACTGATAGAGGGAATGTAAAAACCGTTACACTTGAACTGAATTACAAAACAGAACAGAGTCACACATGCAGAAAACACACTATGGCTGCTTAACGGGAAAGGTGAGGTGGGGTGATACATAAAACAAGGGTATCAAATTAGCTCAGATACCGTTCCATAAACCCAATATGTAATAGACAAGACCTACTCCTTGCTCAGAGAACTGGACTCAACATGCCCTATTCACCGCATAAGAATATATCTGACTAATAATAATCGTAAAACCTATGTATTGATATCTCTCTGTTAGTGTGTCAAGTGGGTGTAAAGCGGCATAAACACAGCAGTGAAAAGCAGCTAAACCCCATTATAAAAATAAATTACTTTGAAACACCCATGAAACAAAGACAGTGAAAGAGAGAGAAATTCTTACACAATGCGTTCAGGGGCTGTGATGCAACCTGGATTGACCATATCTAGACCCACAGCTGGATGAGACATAAGGGTGGACACTCTTGGGATTGAGAGGTTTGGTGAGGTTGGGTGAGCAAACGCAGACCCTTTAAAGGAATACTGCGTGGTACCCATCGCATGGGTCCCAAATCTCCAGGTTCAAGGGCATCTTCCTACATCAAAAACATGCATGAGAAACCCAGAAGATGGTACACCGTGTGATGGGGAAAGGTTTCTAAAACGCACCTCATTTCTCATCTCCTTGTGCCCGGGTTCGCCATTCCAGCCGCTTTACTAGCAAGCTCCCTACTTGGAGCATCAGCACCTTTAACCTCCTGTTCCATACAGGTTGCAATTTGTCCTGAGGATAAACGGGAAGACGTGGAACCAACGAGAGACTAGCTCTTGGTGTTGGGACAGGCACAGGTCACTCTATTTTCCCATCAGAAAGAAGAATTAACCACAGGCTCAGCCTGCCCCCCGGAACCAGAACAGGGCCTGAAGCCATTCTGCGATTTTGCGGCCAGCTCCCATAAAAACGAGTTGTAAAATGGAGGTTCAGGGCACTGCAATTCACAAACCTGCAGAGTTATAAATGATAACTCTCGTCCACAAATATATTGAGGGAAGGCAAAGAAGAGGATTTGAAATCAAGGCAGAATTGCAGGAAACAGATTTCAGGAGGTAGATACGAATCGCCTTTAAAGCACATGAAAAGCGGCAAAACGTTGACAATGATGCCCTTGGCCAAAAAGGGCGTATGCGTTTTTTCCTGAATATATTCAGGAAAAAACGCATACGCCCTTTTTGGCCAACCAAGCCACCTGGAAAGGCAAATCAGCGCTACAAAGAAGTCTCGCTTCCCATCGGTCAAAAGGCCCATGCTGAAAAAAGTGTCAAAACCAGAAATGCAGGACAGGCCATGGAGAAATGGGAGCCTTGCTACACTGATGGGCGGGATGTAAATTGCCAAGAGCCACTCCGGAGAAGTGTCCGGTGAGTCCTGAAACATCTGAAAAACACAGCTTAGAGAGCATAGGGCACTTCCACTCATGGGGGTATAAATTGGGAAAATTAAAAATCAGCAAGACACAAGCACCCCAAAGTTTAGGGCTGCTCTGTTGACCAGGACCTCCACTTCATTCCACCTTAAATATCCCAGGAAAGAGAAAAATGGATAAAGAAGTTGTGGTCCTTATGTACATTGGAATATCACTCAGCCAGGAAATCAATGTCGTAAGGTTAGTAGCAGCATGATGAGTGGATTTAGGTACGACGATTCTAAGTGAAATAAGTCACACAGAAAAGGACACTTCTCATAAGGTATCACTGATAGAGGGAATGTAAAAACCGTTACACTTGAACTGAATTACAAAACAGAACAGAGTCACACATGCAGAAAACACACTATGGCTGCTTAACGGGAAAGGTGAGGTGGGGTGATACATAAAACAAGGGTATCAAATTAGCTCAGATACCGTTCCATAAACCCAATATGTAATAGACAAGACCTACTCCTTGCTCAGAGAACTGGATTCAACACGCCCTATTCACCGCACAAGAATATATCTGACTAATAATAATCGTAAAACCTATGTATTGATATCTCTCTGTTAGTGTGTCAAGTGGGTGTAAAGCGGCATAAACACAGCAGTGAAAAGCAGCTAAACCCCATTATAAAAATAAATTACTTTGAAACACCCATGAAACAAAGACAGTGAAAGAGAGAGAAATTCTTACACAATGCGTTCAGGGGCTGTGATGCAACCTGGATTGACCATATCTAGACGCACAGCTGGATGAGACATAAGGGTGGACACTCTTGGGGCTGAGAGGTTTGGTGAGGTTGGGTGAGCAAACGCAGACCCTTTAAAGGAATACTGCGTGGTACCCATCGCATGGGTCCCAAATCTCCAGGTTCAAGGGCATCTTCCTACATCAAAAACATGCATGAGAAACCCAGAAGATGGTACACCGTGTGATGGGGAAAGGTTTCTAAAACGCACCTCATTTCTCATCTCCTTGTGCCCGGGTTCGCCATTCCAGCCGCTTTACTAGCAAGCTCCCTACTTGGAGCATCAGCACTTTTAACCTCCTGTTCCATACAGGTTGCAATTTGTCCTGAGGATAAACGGGAAGACGTGGAACCAACGAGAGACTAGCTCTTGGTGTTGGGACAGGCACAGGTCACTCTATTTTCCCATCAGAAAGAAGAATTAACCACAGGCTCAGCCTGCCCCCCGGAACCAGAACAGGGCCTGAAGCCATTCTGCGATTTTGCGGCCAGCTCCCATAAAAACGAGTTGTAAAATGGAGGTTCAGGGCACTGCAATTCACAAACCTGCAGAGTTATAAATGATAACTCTCGTCCACAAATATATTGAGGGAAGGCAAAGAAGAGGATTTGAAATCAAGGCAGAATTGCAGGAAACAGATTTCAGGAGGTAGATACGAATCGCCTTTAAAGCACATGAAAAGCGGCAAAACGTTGACAATGATGCCCTTGGCCAAAAAGGGCGTATGCGTTTTTTCCTGAATATATTCAGGAAAAAACGCATACGCCCTTTTTGGCCAACCAAGCCACCTGGAAAGGCAAATCAGCGCTACAAAGAAGTCTCGCTTCCCATCGGTCAAAAGGCCCATGCTGAAAAAAGTGTCAAAACCAGAAATGCAGGACAGGCCATGGAGAAATGGGAGCCTTGCTACACTGATGGGCGGGATGTAAATTGCCAAGAGCCACTCCGGAGAAGTGTCCGGTGAGTCCTGAAACATCTGAAAAACACAGCTTAGAGAGCATAGGGCACTTCCACTCATGGGGGTATAAATTGGGAAAATTAAAAATCAGCAAGACACAAGCACCCCAAAGTTTAGGGCTGCTCTGTTGACCAGGACCTCCACTTCATTCCACCTTAAATATCCCAGGAAAGAGAAAAATGGATAAAGAAGTTGTGGTCCTTATGTACATTGGAATATCACTCAGCCAGGAAATCAATGTCGTAAGGTTAGTAGCAGCATGATGAGTGGATTTAGGTACGACGATTCTAAGTGAAATAAGTCACACAGAAAAGGACACTTCTCATAAGGTATCACTGATAGAGGGAATGTAAAAACCGTTACACTTGAACTGAATTACAAAACAGAACAGAGTCACACATGCAGAAAACACACTATGGCTGCTTAACGGGAAAGGTGAGGTGGGGTGATACATAAAACAAGGGTATCAAATTAGCTCAGATACCGTTCCATAAACCCAATATGTAATAGACAAGACCTACTCCTTGCTCAGAGAACTGGACTCAACACGCCCTATTCACCGCACAAGAATATATCTGACTAATAATAATCGTAAAACCTATGTATTGATATCTCTCTGTTAGTGTGTCAAGTGGGTGTAAAGCGGCATAAACACAGCAGTGAAAAGCAGCTAAACCCCATTATAAAAATAAATTACTTTGAAACACCCATGAAACAAAGACAGTGAAAGAGAGAGAAATTCTTACACAATGCGTTCAGGGGCTGTGATGCAACCTGGATTGACCATATCTAGACGCACAGCTGGATGAGACATAAGGGTGGACACTCTTGGGGCTGAGAGGTTTGGTGAGGTTGGGTGAGCAAACGCAGACCCTTTAAAGGAATACTGCGTGGTACCCATCGCATGGGTCCCAAATCTCCAGGTTCAAGGGCATCTTCCTACATCAAAAACATGCATGAGAAACCCAGAAGATGGTACACCGTGTGATGGGGAAAGGTTTCTAAAACGCACCTCATTTCTCATCTCCTTGTGCCCGGGTTCGCCATTCCAGCCGCTTTACTAGCAAGCTCCCTACTTGGAGCATCAGCACTTTTAACCTCCTGTTCCATACAGGTTGCAATTTGTCCTGAGGATAAACGGGAAGACGTGGAACCAACGAGAGACTAGCTCTTGGTGTTGGGACAGGCACAGGTCACTCTATTTTCCCATCAGAAAGAAGAATTAACCACAGGCTCAGCCTGCCCCACGGAACCAGAACAGGGCCTGAAGCCATTCTGCGATTTTGCGGCCAGCTCCCATAAAAACGAGTTGTAAAATGGAGGTTCAGGGCACTGCAATTCACAAACCTGCAGAGTTATTAATGATAACTCTCGTCCACAAATATATTTAGGGAAGGCAAAGAAGAGGATTTGAAATCAAGGCAGAATTGCAGGAAACAGATTTCAGGAGGTAGATACGAATCGCCTTTAAAGCACATGAAAAGCGGCAAAACGTTGACAATGATGCCCTTGGCCAAAAAGGGCGTATGCGTTTTTTCCTGAATATATTCAGGAAAAAACGCATACGCCCTTTTTGGCCAACCAAGCCACCTGGAAAGGCAAATCAGCGCTACAAAGAAGTCTCGCTTCCCATCGATCAAAAGGGTCATGCTGAAAAAAGTGTCAAAACCAGAAATGCAGGACAGGCCATGGAGAAATGGGAGCCTTGCTACACTGATGGGCGGGATGTAAATTGCCAAGAGCCACTCCGGAGAAGTGTCCGGTGAGTCCTGAAACATCTGAAAAACACAGCTTAGACAGCATAGGGCACTTCCACTCATGGGGGTATAAATTGGGAAAATTAAAAATCAGCAAAACACAAGCACCCCAAAGTTTAGGGCTGCTCTGTTGACCAGGACCTCCACTTCATTCCACCTTAAATATCCCAGGAAAGAGAAAAATGGATAAAGAAGTTGTGATCCTTATGTACAATGGAATATCACTCAGCCAGGAAATCAATGTCGTAAGGTTAGTAGCAGCATGATGAGAGGATTTAGGTACAACGATTCTAAGTGAAATAAGTCACACAGAAAAGGACACTTCTCATAAGGTATCACTGATAGAGGGAATGTAAAAACCGTTACACTTGAACTGAATTACAAAACAGAACAGAGTCACACATGCAGAAAACACACTATGGCTGCTTAACGGGAAAGGTGAGGTGGGGTGATACATAAAACAAGGGTATCAAATTAGCTCAGATACCGTTCCATAAACCCAATATGTAATAGACAAGACCTACTCCTTGCTCAGAGAACTGGACTCAACATGCCCTATTCACCGCATAAGAATATATCTGACTAATAATAATCGTAAAACCTATGTATTGATATCTCTCTGTTAGTGTGTCAAGTGGGTGTAAAGCGGCATAAACACAGCAGTGAAAAGCAGCTAAACCCCATTATAAAAATAAATTACTTTGAAACACCCATGAAACAAAGACAGTGAAAGAGAGAGAAATTCTTACACAATGCGTTCAGGGGCTGTGACGCAACCTGGATTGACCATATCTAGACCCACAGCTGGATGAGACATAAGGGTGGACACTCTTGGGGCTGAGAGGTTTGGTGAGGTTGGGTGAGCAAACGCAGACCCTTTAAAGGAATACTGCGTGGTACCCATCGCATGGGTCCCAAATCTCCAGGTTCAAGGGCATCTTCCTACATCAAAAACATGCATGAGAAACCCAGAAGATGGTACACCGTGTGATGGGGAAAGGTTTCTAAAACGCACCTCATTTCTCATCTCCTTGTGCCCGGGTTCGCCATTCCAGCCGCTTTACTAGCAAGCTCCCTACTTGGAGCATCAGCACCTTTAACCTCCTGTTCCATACAGGTTGCAATTTGTCCTGAGGATAAACGGGAAGACGTGGAACCAACGAGAGACTAGCTCTTGGTGTTGGGACAGGCACAGGTCACTCTATTTTCCCATCAGAAAGAAGAATTAACCACAGGCTCAGCCTGCCCCCCGGAACCAGAACAGGGCCTGAAGCCATTCTGCGATTTTGCGGCCAGCTCCCATAAAAACGAGTTGTAAAATGGAGGTTCAGGGCACTGCAATTCACAAACCTGCAGAGTTATAAATGATAACTCTCGTCCACAAATATATTGAGGGAAGGCAAAGAAGAGGATTTGAAATCAAGGCAGAATTGCAGGAAACAGATTTCAGGAGGTAGATACGAATCGCCTTTAAAGCACATGAAAAGCGGCAAAACGTTGACAATGATGCCCTTGGCCAAAAAGGGCGTATGCGTTTTTTCCTGAATATATTCAGGAAAAAACGCATACGCCCTTTTTGGCCAACCAAGCCACCTGGAAAGGCAAATCAGCGCTACAAAGAAGTCTCGCTTCCCATCGGTCAAAAGGCCCATGCTGAAAAAAGTGTCAAAACCAGAAATGCAGGACAGGCCATGGAGAAATGGGAGCCTTGCTACACTGATGGGCGGGATGTAAATTGCCAAGAGCCACTCCGGAGAAGTGTCCGGTGAGTCCTGAAACATCTGAAAAACACAGCTTAGAGAGCATAGGGCACTTCCACTCATGGGGGTATAAATTGGGAAAATTAAAAATCAGCAAGACACAAGCACCCCAAAGTTTAGGGCTGCTCTGTTGACCAGGACCTCCACTTCATTCCACCTTATATATCCCAGGAAAGAGAAAAATGGATAAAGAAGTTGTGGTCCTTATGTACATTGGAATATCACTCAGCCAGGAAATCAATGTCGTAAGGTTAGTAGCAGCATGATGAGTGGATTTAGGTACGACGATTCTAAGTGAAATAAGTCACACAGAAAAGGACACTTCTCATAAGGTATCACTGATAGAGGGAATGTAAAAACCGTTACACTTGAACTGAATTACAAAACAGAACAGAGTCACACATGCAGAAAAGACACTATGGCTGCTTAACGGGAAAGGTGAGGTGGGGTGATACATAAAACAAGGGTATCAAATTAGCTCAGATACCGTTCCATAAACCCAATATGTAATAGACAAGACCTACTCCTTGCTCAGAGAACTGGACTCAACACGCCCTATTCACCGCACAAGAATATATCTGACTAATAATAATCGTAAAACCTATGTATTGATATCTCTCTGTTAGTGTGTCAAGTGGGTGTAAAGCGGCATAAACACAGCAGTGAAAAGCAGCTAAACCCCATTATAAAAATAAATTACTTTGAAACACCCATGAAACAAAGACAGTGAAAGAGAGAGAAATTCTTACACAATGCGTTCAGGGGCTGTGATGCAACCTGGATTGACCATATCTAGACGCACAGCTGGATGAGACATAAGGGTGGACACTCTTGGGGCTGAGAGGTTTGGTGAGGTTGGGTGAGCAAACGCAGACCCTTTAAAGGAATACTGCGTGGTACCCATCGCATGGGTCCCAAATCTCCAGGTTCAAGGGCATCTTCCTACATCAAAAACATGCATGAGAAACCCAGAAGATGGTACACCGTGTGATGGGGAAAGGTTTCTAAAACGCACCTCATTTCTCATCTCCTTGTGCCCGGGTTCGCCATTCCAGCCGCTTTACTAGCAAGCTCCCTACTTGGAGCATCAGCACCTTTAACCTCCTGTTCCATACAGGTTGCAATTTGTCCTGAGGATAAACGGGAAGACGTGGAACCAACGAGAGACTAGCTCTTGGTGTTGGGACAGGCACAGGTCACTCTATTTTCCCATCAGAAAGAAGAATTAACCACAGGCTCAGCCTGCCCCACGGAACCAGAACAGGGCCTGAAGCCATTCTGCGATTTTGCGGCCAGCTCCCATAAAAACGAGTTGTAAAATGGAGGTTCAGGGCACTGCAATTCACAAACCTGCAGAGTTATAAATGACAACTCTCGTCCACAAATATATTGATGGAAAGCAAAGAAGAGGATTTGAAATCAAGGCAGAATTGCAGGAAACAGATTTCAGGAGGTAGATACGAATCGCCTTTAAAGCACATGAAAATCGGCAAAACGTTGACAATGATGCCCTTGGCCAAAAAGGGCGTATGCGTTTTTTCCTGAATATATTCAGGAAAAAACGCATACGCCCTTTTTGGCCAACCAAGCCACCTGGAAAGGCAAATCAGCGCTACAAAGAAGTCTCGCTTCCCATCGGTCAAAAGGCCCATGCTGAAAAAAGTGTCAAAACCAGAAATGCAGGACAGGCCATGGAGAAATGGGAGCCTTGCTACACTGATGGGCGGGATGTAAATTGCCAACAGCCACTCCGGAGAAGTGTCCGGTGAGTCCTGAAACATCTGAAAAACACAGCTTAGAGAGCATAGGGCACTTCCACTCATGGGGGTATAAATTGGGAAAATTAAAAATCAGCAAGACACAAGCACCCCAAAGTTTAGGGCTGCTCTGTTGACCAGGACCTCCACTTCATTCCACCTTAAATATCCCAGGAAAGAGAAAAATGGATAAAGAAGTTGTGGTCCTTATGTACATTGGAATATCACTCAGCCAGGAAATCAATGTCGTAAGGTTAGTAGCAGCATGATGAGTGGATTTAGGTACGACGATTCTAAGTGAAATAAGTCACACAGAAAAGGACACTTCTCATAAGGTATCACTGATAGAGGGAATGTAAAAACCGTTACACTTGAACTGAATTACAAAACAGAACAGAGTCACACATGCAGAAAACACACTATGGCTGCTTAACGGGAAAGGTGAGGTGGGGTGATACATAAAACAAGGGTATCAAATTAGCTCAGATACCGTTCCATAAACCCAATATGTAATAGACAAGACCTACTCCTTGCTCAGAGAACTGGACTCAACACGCCCTATTCACCGCACAAGAATATATCTGACTAATAATAATCGTAAAACCTATGTATTGATATCTCTCTGTTAGTGTGTCAAGTGGGTGTAAAGCGGCATAAACACAGCAGTGAAAAGCAGCTAAACCCCATTATAAAAATAAATTACTTTGAAACACCCATGAAACAAAGACAGTGAAAGAGAGAGAAATTCTTACACAATGCGTTCAGGGGCTGTGATGCAACCTGGATTGACCATATCTAGACGCACAGCTGGATGAGACATAAGGGTGGACACTCTTGGGGCTGAGAGGTTTGGTGAGGTTGGGTGAGCAAACGCAGACCCTTTAAAGGAATACTGCGTGGTACCCATCGCATGGGTCCCAAATCTCCAGGTTCAAGGGCATCTTCCTACATCAAAAACATGCATGAGAAACCCAGAAGATGGTACACCGTGTGATGGGGAAAGGTTTCTAAAACGCACCTCATTTCTCATCTCCTTGTGCCCGGGTTCGCCATTCCTGCCACTTTACTAGCAAGCTCCCTACTTGGAGCATCAGCACCTTTAACCTCCTGTTCCATACAGGTTGCAATTTGTCCTGAGGATAAACGGGAAGACGTGGAACCAACGAGAGACTAGCTCTTGGTGTTGGGACAGGCACAGGTCACTCTATTTTCCCATCAGAAAGAAGAATTAACCACAGGCTCAGCCTGCCCCCCGGAACCAGAACAGGGCCTGAAGCCATTCTGCGATTTTGCGGCCAGCTCCCATAAAAACGAGTTGTAAAATGGAGGTTCAGGGCACTGCAATTCACAAACCTGCAGAGTTATAAATGATAACTCTCGTCCACAAATATATTGAGGGAAGGCAAAGAAGAGGATTTGAAATCAAGGCAGAATTGCAGGAAACAGATTTCAGGAGGTAGATACGAATCGCCTTTAAAGCACATGAAAAGCGGCAAAACGTTGACAATGATGCCCTTGGCCAAAAAGGGCGTATGCGTTTTTTCCTGAATATATTCAGGAAAAAACGCATACGCCCTTTTTGGCCAACCAAGCCACCTGGAAAGGCAAATCAGCGCTACAAAGAAGTCTCGCTTCCCATCGGTCAAAAGGCCCATGCTGAAAAAAGTGTCAAAACCAGAAATGCAGGACAGGCCATGGAGAAATGGGAGCCTTGCTACACTGATGGGCGGGATGTAAATTGCCAAGAGCCACTCCGGAGAAGTGTCCGGTGAGTCCTGAAACATCTGAAAAACACAGCTTAGAGAGCATAGGGCACTTCCACTCATGGGGGTATAAATTGGGAAAATTAAAAATCAGCAAGACACAAGCACCCCAAAGTTTAGGGCTGCTCTGTTGACCAGGACCTCCACTTCATTCCACCTTAAATATCCCAGGAAAGAGAAAAATGGATAAAGAAGTTGTGGTCCTTATGTACATTGGAATATCACTCAGCCAGGAAATCAATGTCGTAAGGTTAGTAGCAGCATGATGAGTGGATTTAGGTACGACGATTCTAAGTGAAATAAGTCACACAGAAAAGGACACTTCTCATAAGGTATCACTGATAGAGGGAATGTAAAAACCGTTACACTTGAACTGAATTACAAAACAGAACAGAGTCACACATGCAGAAAACACACTATGGCTGCTTAACGGGAAAGGTGAGGTGGGGTGATACATAAAACAAGGGTATCAAATTAGCTCAGATACCGTTCCATAAACCCAATATGTAATAGACAAGACCTACTCCTTGCTCAGAGAACTGGATTCAACACGCCCTATTCACCGCACAAGAATATATCTGACTAATAATAATCGTAAAACCTATGTATTGATATCTCTCTGTTAGTGTGTCAAGTGGGTGTAAAGCGGCATAAACACAGCAGTGAAAAGCAGCTAAACCCCATTATAAAAATAAATTACTTTGAAACACCCATGAAACAAAGACAGTGAAAGAGAGAGAAATTCTTACACAATGCGTTCAGGGGCTGTGATGCAACCTGGATTGACCATATCTAGACGCACAGCTGGATGAGACATAAGGGTGGACACTCTTGGGGCTGAGAGGTTTGGTGAGGTTGGGTGAGCAAACGCAGACCCTTTAAAGGAATACTGCGTGGTACCCATCGCATGGGTCCCAAATCTCCAGGTTCAAGGGCATCTTCCTACATCAAAAACATGCATGAGAAACCCAGAAGATGGTACACCGTGTGATGGGGAAAGGTTTCTAAAACGCACCTCATTTCTCATCTCCTTGTGCCCGGGTTCGCCATTCCAGCCGCTTTACTAGCAAGCTCCCTACTTGGAGCATCAGCACTTTTAACCTCCTGTTCCATACAGGTTGCAATTTGTCCTGAGGATAAACGGGAAGACGTGGAACCAACGAGAGACTAGCTCTTGGTGTTGGGACAGGCACAGGTCACTCTATTTTCCCATCAGAAAGAAGAATTAACCACAGGCTCAGCCTGCCCCCCGGAACCAGAACAGGGCCTGAAGCCATTCTGCGATTTTGCGGCCAGCTCCCATAAAAACGAGTTGTAAAATGGAGGTTCAGGGCACTGCAATTCACAAACCTGCAGAGTTATAAATGATAACTCTCGTCCACAAATATATTGAGGGAAGGCAAAGAAGAGGATTTGAAATCAAGGCAGAATTGCAGGAAACAGATTTCAGGAGGTAGATACGAATCGCCTTTAAAGCACATGAAAAGCGGCAAAACGTTGACAATGATGCCCTTGGCCAAAAAGGGCGTATGCGTTTTTTCCTGAATATATTCAGGAAAAAACGCATACGCCCTTTTTGGCCAACCAAGCCACCTGGAAAGGCAAATCAGCGCTACAAAGAAGTCTCGCTTCCCATCGGTCAAAAGGCCCATGCTGAAAAAAGTGTCAAAACCAGAAATGCAGGACAGGCCATGGAGAAATGGGAGCCTTGCTACACTGATGGGCGGGATGTAAATTGCCAAGAGCCACTCCGGAGAAGTGTCCGGTGAGTCCTGAAACATCTGAAAAACACAGCTTAGAGAGCATAGGGCACTTCCACTCATGGGGGTATAAATTGGGAAAATTAAAAATCAGCAAGACACAAGCACCCCAAAGTTTAGGGCTGCTCTGTTGACCAGGACCTCCACTTCATTCCACCTTAAATATCCCAGGAAAGAGAAAAATGGATAAAGAAGTTGTGGTCCTTATGTACATTGGAATATCACTCAGCCAGGAAATCAATGTCGTAAGGTTAGTAGCAGCATGATGAGTGGATTTAGGTACGACGATTCTAAGTGAAATAAGTCACACAGAAAAGGACACTTCTCATAAGGTATCACTGATAGAGGGAATGTAAAAACCGTTACACTTGAACTGAATTACAAAACAGAACAGAGTCACACATGCAGAAAACACACTATGGCTGCTTAACGGGAAAGGTGAGGTGGGGTGATACATAAAACAAGGGTATCAAATTAGCTCAGATACCGTTCCATAAACCCAATATGTAATAGACAAGACCTACTCCTTGCTCAGAGAACTGGACTCAACACGCCCTATTCACCGCACAAGAATATATCTGACTAATAATAATCGTAAAACCTATGTATTGATATCTCTCTGTTAGTGTGTCAAGTGGGTGTAAAGCGGCATAAACACAGCAGTGAAAAGCAGCTAAACCCCATTATAAAAATAAATTACTTTGAAACACCCATGAAACAAAGACAGTGAAAGAGAGAGAAATTCTTACACAATGCGTTCAGGGGCTGTGATGCAACCTGGATTGACCATATCTAGACGCACAGCTGGATGAGACATAAGGGTGGACACTCTTGGGGCTGAGAGGTTTGGTGAGGTTGGGTGAGCAAACGCAGACCCTTTAAAGGAATACTGCGTGGTACCCATCGCATGGGTCCCAAATCTCCAGGTTCAAGGGCATCTTCCTACATCAAAAACATGCATGAGAAACCCAGAAGATGGTACACCGTGTGATGGGGAAAGGTTTCTAAAACGCACCTCATTTCTCATCTCCTTGTGCCCGGGTTCGCCATTCCAGCCGCTTTACTAGCAAGCTCCCTACTTGGAGCATCAGCACTTTTAACCTCCTGTTCCATACAGGTTGCAATTTGTCCTGAGGATAAACGGGAAGACGTGGAACCAACGAGAGACTAGCTCTTGGTGTTGGGACAGGCACAGGTCACTCTATTTTCCCATCAGAAAGAAGAATTAACCACAGGCTCAGCCTGCCCCACGGAACCAGAACAGGGCCTGAAGCCATTCTGCGATTTTGCGGCCAGCTCCCATAAAAACGAGTTGTAAAATGGAGGTTCAGGGCACTGCAATTCACAAACCTGCAGAGTTATTAATGATAACTCTCGTCCACAAATATATTTAGGGAAGGCAAAGAAGAGGATTTGAAATCAAGGCAGAATTGCAGGAAACAGATTTCAGGAGGTAGATACGAATCGCCTTTAAAGCACATGAAAAGCGGCAAAACGTTGACAATGATGCCCTTGGCCAAAAAGGGCGTATGCGTTTTTTCCTGAATATATTCAGGAAAAAACGCATACGCCCTTTTTGGCCAACCAAGCCACCTGGAAAGGCAAATCAGCGCTACAAAGAAGTCTCGCTTCCCATCGATCAAAAGGGTCATGCTGAAAAAAGTGTCAAAACCAGAAATGCAGGACAGGCCATGGAGAAATGGGAGCCTTGCTACACTGATGGGCGGGATGTAAATTGCCAAGAGCCACTCCGGAGAAGTGTCCGGTGAGTCCTGAAACATCTGAAAAACACAGCTTAGACAGCATAGGGCACTTCCACTCATGGGGGTATAAATTGGGAAAATTAAAAATCAGCAAAACACAAGCACCCCAAAGTTTAGGGCTGCTCTGTTGACCAGGACCTCCACTTCATTCCACCTTAAATATCCCAGGAAAGAGAAAAATGGATAAAGAAGTTGTGATCCTTATGTACAATGGAATATCACTCAGCCAGGAAATCAATGTCGTAAGGTTAGTAGCAGCATGATGAGAGGATTTAGGTACAACGATTCTAAGTGAAATAAGTCACACAGAAAAGGACACTTCTCATAAGGTATCACTGATAGAGGGAATGTAAAAACCGTTACACTTGAACTGAATTACAAAACAGAACAGAGTCACACATGCAGAAAACACACTATGGCTGCTTAACGGGAAAGGTGAGGTGGGGTGATACATAAAACAAGGGTATCAAATTAGCTCAGATACCGTTCCATAAACCCAATATGTAATAGACAAGACCTACTCCTTGCTCAGAGAACTGGACTCAACATGCCCTATTCACCGCATAAGAATATATCTGACTAATAATAATCGTAAAACCTATGTATTGATATCTCTCTGTTAGTGTGTCAAGTGGGTGTAAAGCGGCATAAACACAGCAGTGAAAAGCAGCTAAACCCCATTATAAAAATAAATTACTTTGAAACACCCATGAAACAAAGACAGTGAAAGAGAGAGAAATTCTTACACAATGCGTTCAGGGGCTGTGACGCAACCTGGATTGACCATATCTAGACCCACAGCTGGATGAGACATAAGGGTGGACACTCTTGGGGCTGAGAGGTTTGGTGAGGTTGGGTGAGCAAACGCAGACCCTTTAAAGGAATACTGCGTGGTACCCATCGCATGGGTCCCAAATCTCCAGGTTCAAGGGCATCTTCCTACATCAAAAACATGCATGAGAAACCCAGAAGATGGTACACCGTGTGATGGGGAAAGGTTTCTAAAACGCACCTCATTTCTCATCTCCTTGTGCCCGGGTTCGCCATTCCAGCCGCTTTACTAGCAAGCTCCCTACTTGGAGCATCAGCACCTTTAACCTCCTGTTCCATACAGGTTGCAATTTGTCCTGAGGATAAACGGGAAGACGTGGAACCAACGAGAGACTAGCTCTTGGTGTTGGGACAGGCACAGGTCACTCTATTTTCCCATCAGAAAGAAGAATTAACCACAGGCTCAGCCTGCCCCCCGGAACCAGAACAGGGCCTGAAGCCATTCTGCGATTTTGCGGCCAGCTCCCATAAAAACGAGTTGTAAAATGGAGGTTCAGGGCACTGCAATTCACAAACCTGCAGAGTTATAAATGATAACTCTCGTCCACAAATATATTGAGGGAAGGCAAAGAAGAGGATTTGAAATCAAGGCAGAATTGCAGGAAACAGATTTCAGGAGGTAGATACGAATCGCCTTTAAAGCACATGAAAAGCGGCAAAACGTTGACAATGATGCCCTTGGCCAAAAAGGGCGTATGCGTTTTTTCCTGAATATATTCAGGAAAAAACGCATACGCCCTTTTTGGCCAACCAAGCCACCTGGAAAGGCAAATCAGCGCTACAAAGAAGTCTCGCTTCCCATCGGTCAAAAGGCCCATGCTGAAAAAAGTGTCAAAACCAGAAATGCAGGACAGGCCATGGAGAAATGGGAGCCTTGCTACACTGATGGGCGGGATGTAAATTGCCAAGAGCCACTCCGGAGAAGTGTCCGGTGAGTCCTGAAACATCTGAAAAACACAGCTTAGAGAGCATAGGGCACTTCCACTCATGGGGGTATAAATTGGGAAAATTAAAAATCAGCAAGACACAAGCACCCCAAAGTTTAGGGCTGCTCTGTTGACCAGGACCTCCACTTCATTCCACCTTATATATCCCAGGAAAGAGAAAAATGGATAAAGAAGTTGTGGTCCTTATGTACATTGGAATATCACTCAGCCAGGAAATCAATGTCGTAAGGTTAGTAGCAGCATGATGAGTGGATTTAGGTACGACGATTCTAAGTGAAATAAGTCACACAGAAAAGGACACTTCTCATAAGGTATCACTGATAGAGGGAATGTAAAAACCGTTACACTTGAACTGAATTACAAAACAGAACAGAGTCACACATGCAGAAAAGACACTATGGCTGCTTAACGGGAAAGGTGAGGTGGGGTGATACATAAAACAAGGGTATCAAATTAGCTCAGATACCGTTCCATAAACCCAATATGTAATAGACAAGACCTACTCCTTGCTCAGAGAACTGGACTCAACACGCCCTATTCACCGCACAAGAATATATCTGACTAATAATAATCGTAAAACCTATGTATTGATATCTCTCTGTTAGTGTGTCAAGTGGGTGTAAAGCGGCATAAACACAGCAGTGAAAAGCAGCTAAACCCCATTATAAAAATAAATTACTTTGAAACACCCATGAAACAAAGACAGTGAAAGAGAGAGAAATTCTTACACAATGCGTTCAGGGGCTGTGATGCAACCTGGATTGACCATATCTAGACGCACAGCTGGATGAGACATAAGGGTGGACACTCTTGGGGCTGAGAGGTTTGGTGAGGTTGGGTGAGCAAACGCAGACCCTTTAAAGGAATACTGCGTGGTACCCATCGCATGGGTCCCAAATCTCCAGGTTCAAGGGCATCTTCCTACATCAAAAACATGCATGAGAAACCCAGAAGATGGTACACCGTGTGATGGGGAAAGGTTTCTAAAACGCACCTCATTTCTCATCTCCTTGTGCCCGGGTTCGCCATTCCAGCCGCTTTACTAGCAAGCTCCCTACTTGGAGCATCAGCACCTTTAACCTCCTGTTCCATACAGGTTGCAATTTGTCCTGAGGATAAACGGGAAGACGTGGAACCAACGAGAGACTAGCTCTTGGTGTTGGGACAGGCACAGGTCACTCTATTTTCCCATCAGAAAGAAGAATTAACCACAGGCTCAGCCTGCCCCACGGAACCAGAACAGGGCCTGAAGCCATTCTGCGATTTTGCGGCCAGCTCCCATAAAAACGAGTTGTAAAATGGAGGTTCAGGGCACTGCAATTCACAAACCTGCAGAGTTATAAATGACAACTCTCGTCCACAAATATATTGATGGAAAGCAAAGAAGAGGATTTGAAATCAAGGCAGAATTGCAGGAAACAGATTTCAGGAGGTAGATACGAATCGCCTTTAAAGCACATGAAAATCGGCAAAACGTTGACAATGATGCCCTTGGCCAAAAAGGGCGTATGCGTTTTTTCCTGAATATATTCAGGAAAAAACGCATACGCCCTTTTTGGCCAACCAAGCCACCTGGAAAGGCAAATCAGCGCTACAAAGAAGTCTCGCTTCCCATCGGTCAAAAGGCCCATGCTGAAAAAAGTGTCAAAACCAGAAATGCAGGACAGGCCATGGAGAAATGGGAGCCTTGCTACACTGATGGGCGGGATGTAAATTGCCAACAGCCACTCCGGAGAAGTGTCCGGTGAGTCCTGAAACATCTGAAAAACACAGCTTAGAGAGCATAGGGCACTTCCACTCATGGGGGTATAAATTGGGAAAATTAAAAATCAGCAAGACACAAGCACCCCAAAGTTTAGGGCTGCTCTGTTGACCAGGACCTCCACTTCATTCCACCTTAAATATCCCAGGAAAGAGAAAAATGGATAAAGAAGTTGTGGTCCTTATGTACATTGGAATATCACTCAGCCAGGAAATCAATGTCGTAAGGTTAGTAGCAGCATGATGAGTGGATTTAGGTACGACGATTCTAAGTGAAATAAGTCACACAGAAAAGGACACTTCTCATAAGGTATCACTGATAGAGGGAATGTAAAAACCGTTACACTTGAACTGAATTACAAAACAGAACAGAGTCACACATGCAGAAAACACACTATGGCTGCTTAACGGGAAAGGTGAGGTGGGGTGATACATAAAACAAGGGTATCAAATTAGCTCAGATACCGTTCCATAAACCCAATATGTAATAGACAAGACCTACTCCTTGCTCAGAGAACTGGACTCAACACGCCCTATTCACCGCACAAGAATATATCTGACTAATAATAATCGTAAAACCTATGTATTGATATCTCTCTGTTAGTGTGTCAAGTGGGTGTAAAGCGGCATAAACACAGCAGTGAAAAGCAGCTAAACCCCATTATAAAAATAAATTACTTTGAAACACCCATGAAACAAAGACAGTGAAAGAGAGAGAAATTCTTACACAATGCGTTCAGGGGCTGTGATGCAACCTGGATTGACCATATCTAGACGCACAGCTGGATGAGACATAAGGGTGGACACTCTTGGGGCTGAGAGGTTTGGTGAGGTTGGGTGAGCAAACGCAGACCCTTTAAAGGAATACTGCGTGGTACCCATCGCATGGGTCCCAAATCTCCAGGTTCAAGGGCATCTTCCTACATCAAAAACATGCATGAGAAACCCAGAAGATGGTACACCGTGTGATGGGGAAAGGTTTCTAAAACGCACCTCATTTCTCATCTCCTTGTGCCCGGGTTCGCCATTCCTGCCACTTTACTAGCAAGCTCCCTACTTGGAGCATCAGCACCTTTAACCTCCTGTTCCATACAGGTTGCAATTTGTCCTGAGGATAAACGGGAAGACGTGGAACCAACGAGAGACTAGCTCTTGGTGTTGGGACAGGCACAGGTCACTCTATTTTCCCATCAGAAAGAAGAATTAACCACAGGCTCAGCCTGCCCCCCGGAACCAGAACAGGGCCTGAAGCCATTCTGTGATTTTGCGGCCAGCTCCCATAAAAACGAGTTGTAAAATGGAGTTTCAGGGCACTGCAATTCACAAACCTGCAGAGTTATAAATGATAACTCCCTTCCACAAATATATTGAGGGAAGGCAATGAAGAGGATTTGAAATCAAGGCAGAATTGCAGGAAACAGATTTCAGGAGGTAGATTCGAATCGCCTTTAAAGCACATGAAAAGCGGCAAAACGTTGACAATGATGCCCTTGGCCAAAAAGGGCGTATGCGTTTTTTCCTGAGTATATTCAGGAAAAAACGCATACGCCCTTTTTGGCCAACCAAGCAACCTGGAAAGGCAAATCAGCGCTACAAAGAAGTCTCGCTTCCCATCGGTCAAAAGGGCCATGCTGAAAAAAGTGTCAAAACCAGAAATGCAGGACAGGCCATGGAGAAATGGGAGCCTTGCTACACTGATGGGCGGGATGTAAATTGCCAAGAGCCACTCTGGAGAAGTGTCCGGTGAGTCCTGAAACATCTGAAAAACACAGCTTAGAGAGCATAGGGCACTTCCACTCATGGGGGTATAAATTGGGAAAATTAAAAATCAGCAAGACACAAGCACCCCAAAGTTTAGGGCTGCTCTGTTGACCAGGACCTCCACTTCATTCCACCTTAAATATCCCAGGAAAGAGAAAAATGGATAAAGAAGTTGTGGTCCTTATGTACAATGGAATATCACTCAGCCAGGAAATCAATGTCGTAAGCTTAGTAGCAGCATGATGAGTGGATTTAGGTATGACGATTCTAAGTGAAATAAGTCACACAGAAATGGACACTTCTCATAAGGTATCACTGATAGAGGGAATGTAAAAACCGTTACACTTGAACTGAATTACAAACCAGAACAGAGTCACACATGCAGAAAACACACTATGGCTGCTTAACGGGAAAGGTGAGGTGGGGTGATACATAAAACAAGGGTATCAAATTAGCTCAGATACCGTTCCATAAACCCAATATGTAATAGACAAGACCTACTCCTTGCTCAGAGAACTGGACTCAACACGCCCTATTCACCGCACAACAATATATCTGACTAATAATAATCGTAAAACCTATGTATTGATATCTCTCTGTTAGTGTGTCAAGTGGGTGTAAAGCGGCATAAACACAGCAGTGAAAAGCAGCTAAACCCCATTATAAAAATAAATTACTTTGAAACAACCATGAAACAAAGACAGAGAAAGAGAGAGAAATTCTTACACAATGCGTTCAGGGGCTGTGATGCAACCTGGATTGACCATATCTAGACGCAAAGCTGGATGAGTCATAAGGGTGGACACTCTTGGGGCTGAGAGGTTTGGTGAGGTTGGGTGAGCAAACGCAGACCCTTTAAAGGAATACTGCGTGGTACCCATCACATGGGTCCCAAATCTCCAGGTTCAAGGGCATCTTCCTACATCAAAAACATGCATGAGAAACCCAGAAGATGGTACACCGTGTGATGGGGAAAGGTTTCTAAAACGCACCTCATTTCTCATCTCCTTGTGCCCGGGTTCGCCATTCCAGCCGCTTTACTAGCAAGCTCCCTACTTGGAGCATCAGCACCTTTAACCTCCTGTTCCGTACAGGTTGCAATTTGTCCTGAGGATAAACGGGAAGACGTGGAACCAACGAGAGACTAGCTCTTGGTGTTGGGACAGGCACAGGTCACTCTATTTTCCCATCAGAAAGAAGAATTAACCACAGGCTCAGCCTGACCACCGGAACCAGAACAGGGCCTGAAGCCATTCTGCGATTTTGCGGCCAGCTCCCATAAAAACGAGTTGTAAAATGGAGGTTCAGGGCACTGCAATTCACAAACCTGCAGAGTTATAAATGATAACTCCCGTCCACAAATATATTGAGGGAAGGCAATGAAGAGGATTTGAAATCAAGGCAGAATTGCAGGAAACAGATTTCAGGAGGTAGATTCGAATCGCCTTTAAAGCACATGAAAAGCGGCAAAACGTTGACAATGATGCCCTTGGCCAAAAAGGGCGTATGCGTTTTTTCCTGAGTATATTCAGGAAAAAACGCATACGCCCTTTTTGGCCAACCAAGCAACCTGGAAAGGCAAATCAGCGCTACAAAGAAGTCTCGCTTCCCATCGGTCAAAAGGGCCATGCTGAAAAAAGTGTCAAAACCAGAAATGCAGGACAGGCCATGGAGAAATGGGAGCCTTGCTACACTGATGGGCGGGATGTAAATTGCCAAGAGCCACTCTGGAGAAGTGTCCGGTGAGTCCTGAAACATCTGAAAAACACAGCTTAGAGAGCATAGGGCACTTCCACTCATGGGGGTATAAATTGGGAAAATTAAAAATCAGCAAGACACAAGCACCCCAAAGTTTAGGGCTGCTCTGTTGACCAGGACCTCCACTTCATTCCACCTTAAATATCCCAGGAAAGAGAAAAATGGATAAAGAAGTTGTGGTCCTTATGTACAATGGAATATCACTCAGCCAGGAAATCAATGTCGTAAGGTTAGTAGCAGCATGATGAGTGGATTTAGGTATGACGATTCTAAGTGAAATAAGTCACACAGAAAAGGACACTACTCATAATGTATCACTGATAGAGGGAATGTAAAAACCGTTACACTTGAACTGAATTACAAACCAGAACAGAGTCACACATGCAGAAAACACACTATGGCTGCTTAACGGGAAAGGTGAGGTGGGGTGATACATAAAGCAAGGGTATCAAATTAGCTCAGATACCGTTCCATAAACCCAATATGTAATAGACAAGACCTACTCCTTGCTCAGAGAACTGGACTCAACACGCCCTATTCACCGCACAACAATATATCTGACTAATAATAATCGTAAAACCTATGTATTGATATCTCTCTGTTAGTGTGTCAAGTGGGTGTAAAGCGGCATAAACACAGCAGTGAAAAGCAGCTAAACCCCATTATAAAAATAAATTACTTTGAAACAACCATGAAACAAAGACAGTGAAAGAGAGAGAAATTCTTACACAATGCGTTCAGGGGCTGTGATGCAACCTGGATTGACCATATCTAGACGCAAAGCTGGATGAGACATAAGGGTGGACACTCTTGGGGCTGAGAGGTTTGGTGAGGTTGGGTGAGCAAACGCAGACCCTTTAAAGGAATACTGCGTGGTACCCATCACATGGGTCCCAAATCTCCAGGTTCAAGGGCATCTTCCTACATCAAAAACATGCATGAGAAACCCAGAAGATGGTACACCGTGTGATGGGGAAAGGTTTCTAAAACGCACCTCATTTCTCATCTCCTTGTGCCCGGGTTCGCCATTCCAGCCGCTTTACTAGCAAGCTCCCTACTTGGAGCATCAGCACCTTTAACCTCCTGTTCCGTACAGGTTGCAATTTGTCCTGAGGATAAACGGGAAGACGTGGAACCAACGAGAGACTAGCTCTTGGTGTTGGGACAGGCACAGGTCACTCTATTTTCCCATCAGAAAGAAGAATTAACCACAGGCTCAGCCTGACCACCGGAACCAGAACAGGGCCTGAAGCCATTCTGCGATTTTGCGGCCAGCTCCCATAAAAACGAGTTGTAAAATGGAGGTTCAGGGCACTGCAATTCACAAACCTGCAGAGTTATAAATGATAACTCCCGTCCACAAATATATTGAGGGAAGGCAATGAAGAGGATTTGAAATCAAGGCAGAATTGCAGGAAACAGATTTCAGGAGGTAGATTCGAATCGCCTTTAAAGCACATGAAAAGCGGCAAAACGTTGACAATGATGCCCTTGGCCAAAAAGGGCGTATGCGTTTTTTCCTGAGTATATTCAGGAAAAAACGCATACGCCCTTTTTGGCCAACCAAGCAACCTGGAAAGGCAAATCAGCGCTACAAAGAAGTCTCGCTTCCCATCGGTCAAAAGGGCCATGCTGAAAAAAGTGTCAAAACCAGAAATGCAGGACAGGCCATGGAGAAATGGGAGCCTTGCTACACTGATGGGCGGGATGTAAATTGCCAAGAGCCACTCTGGAGAAGTGTCCGGTGAGTCCTGAAACATCTGAAAAACACAGCTTAGAGAGCATAGGGCACTTCCACTCATGGGGGTATAAATTGGGAAAATTAAAAATCAGCAAGACACAAGCACCCCAAAGTTTAGGGCTGCTCTGTTGACCAGGACCTCCACTTCATTCCACCTTAAATATCCCAGGAAAGAGAAAAATGGATAAAGAAGTTGTGGTCCTTATGTACAATGGAATATCAGTCAGCCAGGAAATCAATGTCGTAAGGTTAGTAGCAGCATGATGAGTGGATTTAGGTATGACGATTCTAAGTGAAATAAGTCACACAGAAAAGGACACTACTCATAATGTATCACTGATAGAGGGAATGTAAAAACCGTTACACTTGAACTGAATTACAAACCAGAACAGAGTCACACATGCAGAAAACACACTATGGCTGCTTAACGGGAAAGGTGAGGTGGGGTGATACATAAAACAAGGGTATCAAATTAGCTCAGATACCGTTCCATAAACCCAATATGTAATAGACAAGACCTACTCCTTGCTCAGAGAACTGGACTCAACACGCCCTATTCACCGCAGAACAATATATCTGACTAATAATAATCGTAAAACCTATGTATTGATATCTCTCTGTTAGTGTGTCAAGTGGGTGTAAAGCGGCATAAACACAGCAGTGAAAAGCAGCTAAACCCCATTATAAAAATAAATTACTTTGAAACAACCATGAAACAAAGACAGTGAAAGAGAGAGAAATTCTTACACAATGCGTTCAGGGGCTGTGATGCAACCTGGATTGACCATATCTAGACGCAAAGCTGGATGAGACATAAGGGTGGACACTCTTGGGGCTGAGAGGTTTGGTGAGGTTGGGTGAGCAAACGCAGACCCTTTAAAGGAATACTGCGTGGTACCCATCACATGGGTCCCAAATCTCCAGGTTCAAGGGCATCTTCCTACATCAAAAACATGCATGAGAAACCCAGAAGATGGTACACCGTGTGATGGGGAAAGGTTTCTAAAACGCACCTCATTTCTCATCTCCTTGTGCCCGGGTTCGCCATTCCAGCCGCTTTACTAGCAAGCTCCCTACTTGGAGCATCAGCACCTTTAACCTCCTGTTCCGTACAGGTTGCAATTTGTCCTGAGGATAAACGGGAAGACGTGGAACCAACGAGAGACTAGCTCTTGGTGTTGGGACAGGCACAGGTCACTCTATTTTCCCATCAGAAAGAAGAATTAACCACAGGCTCAGCCTGACCACCGGAACCAGAACAGGGCCTGAAGCCATTCTGCGATTTTGCGGCCAGCTCCCATAAAAACGAGTTGTAAAATGGAGGTTCAGGGCACTGCAATTCACAAACCTGCAGAGTTATAAATGAGAACTCTCGCCCACAAATATATTGAGGGAAGGCAAAGAAGAGGATTTGAAATCAAGGCAGAATTGCAGGAAACAGATTTCAGGAGGTAGATACGAATCGCCTTTAAAGCACATGAAAAGCGGCAAAACGTTGACAATGATGCCCTTGGCCAAAAAGGGCGTATGCGTTTTTTCCTGAATATATTCAGGAAAAAACGCATACGCCCTTTTTGGCCAACCAAGCAACCTGGAAAGGCAAATCAGCGTTACAGAGAAGTCTCGCTTCCCATTGGTCAAAAGGGCCATGCTGAAAAAAGTGTCAAAACCAGAAATGCAGGACAGGCCATGGAGAAATGGGAGCCTTGCTACACTGATGGGCGGGATGTAAATTGCCAACAGCCACTCTGGAGAAGTGTACGGTGTGTCCTGAAACATCTGAAAAACACAGCTTAGAGAGCATAGGGCACTTCCACTCATGGGGGTATAAATTGGGAAAATGAAAAATCAGCAAGACACAAGCACCCCAAAGTTGAGGGCTGCTCTGTTGACAAGGACCTCCACTTCATTCCACCTTAAATATCCCAGGAAAGAGAAAAATGGATAAAGAATTTGTGGTCCTTATGTACAATGGAATATCACTCAGCCATGAAATCAATGTCATAAGGTTAGTAGCAGCATGATGAGTGGATTTAGGTACGACGATTCTAAGTGAAATAAGTCACACAGAAAAGGACACTTCTCATAAGGTATCACTTTTAGAGGGAATGTAAAAACCGTTACACTTGAACTGAATTACAAAACAGAACAGAGTCACACATGCAGAAAACAGACTATGGCTGCTTAACGGGAAAGGTGAGGTGGGGTGATACATAAAACAAGGGTATCAAATTAGCTCAGATACCATTCCATAAACCCAATATGTAGTAGACAAGACCTACTCCT
The DNA here is from genome assembly GCF_965194805.1 of Balaenoptera borealis. Classification (NCBI taxonomy): domain Eukaryota; kingdom Metazoa; phylum Chordata; class Mammalia; order Artiodactyla; family Balaenopteridae; genus Balaenoptera; species Balaenoptera borealis. The sequence goes on from NW_028123997.1 coordinate 779,138, forward strand.
TGCTCAGAGAACTGGACTCAACACGCCCTATTCACCGCACAAGAATATGTCTGACTAATAATAATCGTAAAACCTATGTATTGATATCTCTCTGTTAGTGTGTCAAGTGGGTGTAAAGCGGCATAAACACAGCAGTGAAAAGCAGCTAAACCCCATTATAAAAATAAATTACTTTGAAACACCCATGAAACAAAGACAGTGAAAGAGAGAGAAATTCTTACACAATGCGTTCAGGGGCTGTGATGCAACCTGGATTGACCATATCTAGATGCACAGCTGGATGAGGCATAAGGGTGGACACTCTTGGGGCTGAGAGGTTTGGTGAGATTGGGTGAGCAAACGCAGACCCTTTAAAGGAATACTGCGTGGTACCCATCGCATGGGTCCCAAATCTCCAGGTTCAAGGGCATCTTCCTACATCAAAAACATGCATGAGAAACCCAGAAGATGGTACACCGTGTGATGGGGAAAGGTTTCTAAAACGCACCTCATTTCTCATCTCCTTGTGCCCGGGTTCGCCATTCCTGCCACTTTACTAGCAAGCTCCCTACTTGGAGCATCAGCACCTTTAACCTCCTGTTCCATACAGGTTGCAATTTGTCCTGAGGATAAACGGGAAGACGTGGAACCAACGAGAGACTAGCTCTTGGTGTTGGGACAGGCACAGGTCACTCTATTTTCCCATCAGAAAGAAGAATTAACCACAGGCTCAGCCTGCCCCCCGGAACCAGAACAGGGCCTGAAGCCATTCTGTGATTTTGCGGCCAGCTCCCATAAAAACGAGTTGTAAAATGGAGTTTCAGGGCACTGCAATTCACAAACCTGCAGAGTTATAAATGATAACTCCCGTCCACAAATATATTGAGGGAAGGCAAAGAAGAGGATTTGAAATCAAGGCAGAATTGCAGGAAACAGATTTCAGGAGGTAGATTCGAATCGCCTTTAAAGCACATGAAAAGCGGCAAAACGTTGACAATGATGCCCTTGGCCAAAAAGGGCGTATGCGTTTTTTCCTGAATATATTCAGGAAAAAACGCATACGCCCTTTTTGGCCAACCAAGGAACCTGGAAAGGCAAATCAGCGCTACAAAGAAGTCTCGCTTCCCATCGGTCAAAAGGGCCATGCTGAAAAAAGTGTCAAAACCAGAAATGCAGGACAGGCCATGGAGAAATGGGAGCCTTGCTACACTGATGGGCGGGATGTAAATTGCCAAGAGCCACTCTGGAGAAGTGTCCGGTGAGTCCTGAAACATCTGAAAAACACAGCTTAGAGAGCATAGGGCACTTCCACTCATGGGGGTATAAATTGGGAAAATTAAAAATCAGCAAGACACAAGCACCCCAAAGTTGAGGGCTGCTCTGTTGACCAGGACCTCCACTTCATTCCACCTTAAATATCCCAGGAAAGAGAAAAATGGATAAAGAAGTTGTGGTCCTTATGTACATTGGAATATCACTCAGCCAGGAAATCAATGTCGTAAGGTTAGTAGCAGCATGATGAGTGGATTTAGGTACGACGATTCTAAGTGAAATAAGTCACACAGAAAAGGACACTTCTCATAAGGTATCACTGATAGAGGGAATGTAAAAACCGTTACACTTGAACTGAATTACAAAACAGAACAGAGTCACACATGCAGAAAACACACTATGGCTGCTTAACGGGAAAGGTGAGGTGGGGTGATACATAAAACAAGGGTATCAAATTAGCTCAGATACCGTTCCATAAACCGAATATGTAATAGACAAGACCTACTCCTGGCTCAGAGAACTGGACTCAACACGCCCTATTCACCGCACAAGAATATATCTGACTAATAATAATCGTAAAACCTATGTATTGATATCTCTCTGTTAGTGTGTCAAGTGGGTGTAAAGCGGCATAAACACAGCAGTGAAAAGCAGCTAAACCCCATTATAAAAATAAATTACTTTGAAACACGCATGAAACAAAGACAGTGAAAGAGAGAGAAATTCTTACACAATGCGTTCAGGGGCTGTGATGCAACCTGGATTGACCATATCTAGACGCACAGCTGGATGAGACATAAGGGTGGACACTCTTGGGGCTGAGAGGTTTGGTGAGGTTGGGTGAGCAAACGCAGACCCTTTCAAGGAATACTGCGTGGTACCCATCGCATGGGTCCCAAATCTCCAGGTTCAAGGGCATCTTCCTACATCAAAAACATGCATGAGAAACCCAGAAGATGGTACACCGTGTGATGGGGAAAGGTTTCTAAAACGCACCTCATTTCTCATCTCCTTGTGCCCGGGTTCGCCATTCCAGCCGCTTTACTAGCAAGCTCCCTACTTGGAGCATCAGCACCTTTAACCTCCTGTTCCATGCAGGTTGCAATTTGTCCTGAGGATAAACGGGAAGACGTGGAACCAACGAGAGACTAGCTCTTGGTGTTGGGACAGGCACAGGTCACTCTATTTTCCCATCAGAAAGAAGAATTAACCACAGGCTCAGCCTGCCCCCCGGAACCAGAACAGGGCCTGAAGCCATTCTGCGATTTTGCGGCCAGCTCCCATAAAAACGAGTTGTAAAATGGAGGTTCAGGGCACTGCAATTCACAAACCTGCAGAGTTATAAATGATAACTCTCGTCCACAAATATATTGAGGGAAGGCAAAGAAGAGGATTTGAAATCAAGGCAGAATTGCAGGAAACAGATTTCAGGAGGTAGATACGAATCGCCTTTAAAGCACATGAAAAGCGGCAAAACGTTGACAATGATGCCCTTGGCCAAAAAGGGCGTATGCGTTTTTTCCTGAATATATTCAGGAAAAAACGCATACGCCCTTTTTGGCCAACCAAGCCACCTGGAAAGGCAAATCAGCGCTACAAGGAAGTCTCGCTTCCCATCGGTCAAAAGGGCCATGCTGAAAAAAGTGTCAAAACCAGAAATGCAGGACAGGCCATGGAGAAATGGGAGCCTTGCTACACTGATGGGCGGGATGTAAATTGCCAAGAGCCACTCTGGAGAAGTGTCCGGTGAGTCCTGAAACATCTGAAAAACACAGCTTAGAGAGCATAGGGCACTTCCACTCATGGGGGTATAAATTGGGAAAATTAAAAATCAGCAAGACACAAGCACCCCAAAGTTTAGGGCTGCTCTGTTGACCAGGACCTCCACTTCATTCCACCTTAAATATCCCAGGAAAGAGAAAAATGGAGAAAGAAGTTGTGGTCCTTATGTACATTGGAATATCACTCAGCCAGGAAATCAATGTCGTAAGGTTAGTAGCAGCATGATGAGTGGATTTAGGTACGACGATTCTAAGTGAAATAAGTCACACAGAAAAGGACACTTCTCATAAGGTATCACTGATAGAGGGAATGTAAAAACCGTTACACTTGAACTGAATTACAAAACAGAACAGAGTCACACATGCAGAAAACACACTATGGCTGCTTAACGGGAAAGGTGAGGTGGGGTGATACATAAAACAAGGGTATCAAATTAGGTCAGATACCGTTCCATAAACCCAATATGTAATAGACAAGACCTACTCCTTGCTCAGAGAACTGGACTCAACACGCCCTATTCACCGCACAAGAATATATCTGACTAATAATAATCGTAAAACCTATGTATTGATATCTCTCTGTTAGTGTGTCAAGTGGGTGTAAAGCGGCATAAACACAGCAGTGAAAAGCAGCTAAACCCCATTATAAAAATAAATTACTTTGAAACACCCATGAAACAAAGACAGTGAAAGAGAGAGAAATTCTTACACAATGCGTTCAGGGGCTGTGATGCAACCTGGATTGACCATATCTAGACGCACAGCTGGATGAGACATAAGGGTGGACACTCTTGGGGCTGAGAGGTTTGGTGAGGTTGGGTGAGCAAACGCAGACCCTTTAAAGGAATACTGCGTGGTACCCATCGCATGGGTCCCAAATCTCCAGGTTCAAGGGCATCTTCCTACATCAAAAACATGCATGAGAAACCCAGAAGATGGTACACCGTGTGATGGGGAAAGGTTTCTAAAACGCACCTCATTTCTCAACTCCTTGTGCCCGGGTTCGCCATTCCAGCCGCTTTACTAGCAAGCTCCCTACTTGGAGCATCAGCACCTTTAACCTCCTGTTCCATGCAGGTTGCAATTTGTCCTGAGGATAAACGGGAAGACGTGGAACCAACGAGAGACTAGCTCTTGGTGTTGGGACAGGCACAGGTCACTCTATTTTCCCATCAGAAAGAAGAATTAACCACAGGCTCAGCCGGCCCCCCGGAACCAGAACAGGGCCTGAAGCCATTCTGCGATTTTGCGGCCAGCTCCCATAAAAACGAGTTGTAAAATGGAGGTTCAGGGCACTGCAATTCACAAACCTGCAGAGTTATAAATGATAACTCCCGTCCACAAATATATTGAGGGAAGGCAAAGAAGAGGATTTGAAATCAAGGCAGAATTGCAGGAAACAGATTTCAGGAGGTAGATACGAATCGCCTTTAAAGCACATGAAAAGCGGCAAAACGTTGACAATGATGCCCTTGGCCAAAAAGGGCGTATGCGTTTTTTCCTGAATATATTCAGAAAAAAACGCATACGCCCTTTTTGGCCAACCAAGCCACCTGGAAAGGCAAATCAGCGCTACAAAGAAGTCTCGCTTCCCATCGGTCAAAAGGGCCATGCTGAAAAAAGTGTCAAAACCAGAAATGCAGGACAGGCCATGGAGAAATGGGAGCCTTGCTACACTGATGGGCGGGATGTAAATTGCCAAGAGCCACTCTGGAGAAGTGTCCGGTGAGTCCTGAAACATCTGAAAAACACAGCTTAGAGAGCATAGGGCACTTCCACTCATGGGGGTATAAATTGGGAAAATTAAAAATCAGCAAGACACAAGCACCCCAAAGTTTAGGGCTGCTCTGTTGACCAGGACCTCCACTTCATTCCACCTTAAATATCCCAGGAAAGAGAAAAATGGAGAAAGAAGTTGTGGTCCTTATGTACAATGGAATATCACTCAGCCATGAAATCAATGTCGTAAGGTAAGTAGCAGCATGATGAGTGGATTTAGGTACGACGATTCTAAGTGAAATAAGTCACACAGAAAAGGACACTTCTCATAAGGTATCACTGATAGAGGGAATGTAAAAACCGTTACACTTGAACTGAATTACAAAACAGAACAGAGTCACACATGCAGAAAACAGACTATGGCTGCTTAACGGGAAAGGTGAGGTGGGGTGATACATAAAACAAGGGTATCAAATTAGCTCAGATACCGTTCCATAAACCCAATATGTAATAGACAAGACCTACTCCTTGCTCAGAGAACTGGACTCAACACGCCCTATTCACCGCACAAGAATATATCTGACTAATAATAATCGTAAAACCTATGTATTGATATCTCTCTGTTAGTGTGTCAAGTGGGTGTAAAGCGGCATAAACACAGCAGTGAAAAGCAGCTAAACCCCATTATAAAAATAAATTACTTTGAAACACCCATGAAACAAAGACAGTGAAAGAGAGAGAAATTCTTACACAATGCGTTCAGGGGCTGTGATGCAACCTGGATTGACCATATCTAGACCCACAGCTGGATGAGACATAAGGGTGGACACTCTTGGGGCTGAGAGGTTTGGTGAGGTTGGGTGAGCAAACGCAGACCCTTTAAAGGAATACTGCGTGGTACCCATCGCATGGGTCCCAAATCTCCAGGTTCAAGGGCATCTTCCTACATCAAAAACATGCATGAGAAACCCAGAAGATGGTACACCGTGTGATGGGGAAAGGTTTCTAAAACGCACCTCATTTCTCAACTCCTTGTGCCCGGGTTCGCCATTACAGCCGCTTTACTAGCAAGCTCCCTACTTGGAGCATCAGCACCTTTAACCTCCTGTTCCATTCAGGTTGCAATTTGTCCTGAGGATAAACGGGAAGACGTGGAACCAACGAGAGACTAGCTCTTGGTGTTGGGACAGGCACAGGTCACTCTATTTTCCCATCAGAAAGAAGAATTAACCACAGGCTCAGCCTGCCCCCCGGAACCAGAACAGGGCCTGAAGCCATTCTGCGATTTTGCGGCCAGCTCCCATAAAAACGAGTTGTAAAATGGAGGTTCAGGGCACTGCAATTCACAAACCTGCAGAGTTATAAATGATAACTGTCGTCCACAAATATATTGAGGGAAGGCAAAGAAGAGGATTTGAAATCAAGGCAGAATTGCAGGAAACAGATTTCAGGAGGTAGATACGAATCGCCTTTAAAGCACATGAAAAGCGGCAAAACGTTGACAATGATGCCCTTGGCCAAAAAGGGCGTATGCGTTTTTTCCTGAATATATTCAGGAAAAAACGCATACGCCCTTTTTGGCCAACCAAGCCACCTGGAAAGGCAAATCAGCGCTACAAAGAAGTCTCGCTTCCCATCGGTCAAAAGGGCCATGCTGAAAAAAGTGTCAAAACCAGAAATGCAGGACAGGCCATGGAGAAATGGGAGCCTTGCTACACTGATGGGCGGGATGTAAATTGCCAAGAGCCACTCTGGAGAAGTGTCCGGTGAGTCCTGAAACATCTGAAAAACACAGCTTAGAGAGCATAGGGCACTTCCACTCATGGGGGTATAAATTGGGAAAATTAAAAATCAGCAAGACACAAGCACCCCAAAGTTTAGGGCTGCTCTGTTGACCAGGACCTCCACTTCATTCCACCTTAAATATCCCAGGAAAGAGAAAAATGGAGAAAGAAGTTGTGGTCCTTATGTACAATGGAATATCACTCAGCCATGAAATCAATGTCGTAAGGTAAGTAGCAGCATGATGAGTGGATTTAGGTACGACGATTCTAAGTGAAATAAGTCACACAGAAAAGGACACTTCTCATAAGGTATCACTGATAGAGGGAATGTAAAAACCGTTACACTTGAACTGAATTACAAAACAGAACAGAGTCACACATGCAGAAAACACACTATGGCTGCTTAACGGGAAAGGTGAGGTGGGGTGATACATAAAACAAGGGTATCAAATTAGCTCAGATACCGTTCCATAAACCCAATATGTAATAGACAAGACCTACTCCTTGCTCAGAGAACTGGACTCAACACGCCCTATTCACCGCACAAGAATATATCTGACTAATAATAATCGTAAAACCTATGTATTGATATCTCTCTGTTAGTGTGTCAAGTGGGTGTAAAGCGGCATAAACACAGCAGTGAAAAGCAGCTAAACCCCATTATAAAAATAAATTACTTTGAAACACCCATGAAACAAAGACAGTGAAAGAGAGAGAAATTCTTACACAATGCGTTCAGGGGCTGTGATGCAACCTGGATTGACCATATCTAGACGCACAGCTGGATGAGACATAAGGGTGGACACTCTTGGGGCTGAGAGGTTTGGTGAGGTTGGGTGAGCAAACGCAGACCCTTTAAAGGAATACTGCGTGGTACCCATCGCATGGGTCCCAAATCTCCAGGTTCAAGGGCATCTTCCTACATCAAAAACATGCATGAGAAACCCAGAAGATGGTACACCGTGTGATGGGGAAAGGTTTCTAAAACGCACCTCATTTCTCAACTCCTTGTGCCCGGGTTCGCCATTCCAGCCGCTTTACTAGCAAGCTCCCTACTTGGAGCATCAGCACCTTTAACCTCCTGTTCCATGCAGGTTGCAATTTGTCCTGAGGATAAACGGGAAGACGTGGAACCAACGAGAGACTAGCTCTTGGTGTTGGGACAGGCACAGGTCACTCTATTTTCCCATCAGAAAGAAGAATTAACCACAGGCTCAGCCTGCCCCCCGGAACCAGAACAGGGCCTGAAGCCATTCTGCGATTTTGCGGCCAGCTCCCATAAAAACGAGTTGTAAAATGGAGGTTCAGGGCACTGCAATTCACAAACCTGCAGAGTTATAAATGATAACTCCCGTCCACAAATATATTGAGGGAAGGCAAAGAAGAGGATTTGAAATCAAGGCAGAATTGCAGGAAACAGATTTCAGGAGGTAGATACGAATCGCCTTTAAAGCACATGAAAAGCGGCAAAACGTTGACAATGATGCCCTTGGCCAAAAAGGGCGTATGCGTTTTTTCCTGAATATATTCAGGAAAAAACGCATACGCCCTTTTTGGCCAACCAAGCCACCTGGAAAGGCAAATCAGCGCTACAAAGAAGTCTCGCTTCCCATCGGTCAAAAGGGCCATGCTGAAAAAAGTGTCAAAACCAGAAATGCAGGACAGGCCATGGAGAAATGGGAGCCTTGCTACACTGATGGGCGGGATATAAATTGCCAAGAGCCACTCTGGAGAAGTGTCCGGTGAGTCCTGAAACATCTGAAAAACACAGCTTAGAGAGCATAGGGCACTTCCACTCATGGGGGTATAAATTGGGAAAATTAAAAATCAGCAAGACACAAGCACCCCAAAGTTTAGGGCTGCTCTGTTGACCAGGACCTCCACTTCATTCCACCTTAAATATCCCAGGAAAGAGAAAAATGGAGAAAGAAGTTGTGGTCCTTATGTACAATGGAATATCACTCAGCCATGAAATCAATGTCGTAAGGTAAGTAGCAGCATGATGAGTGGATTTAGGTACGACGATTCTAAGTGAAATAAGTCACACAGAAAAGGACACTTCTCATAAGGTATCACTGATAGAGGGAATGTAAAAACCGTTACACTTGAACTGAATTATAAAACAGAACAGAGTCACACATGCAGAAAACACACTATGGCTGCTTAACGGGAAAGGTGAGGTGGGGTGATACATAAAACAAGGGTATCAAATTAGCTCAGATACCGTTCCATAAACCCAATATGTAATAGACAAGACCTACTCCTTGCTCAGAGAACTGGACTCAACATGCCCTATTCACCGCATAAGAATATATCTGACTAATAATAATCGTAAAACCTATGTATTGATATCTCTCTGTTAGTGTGTCAAGTGGGTGTAAAGCGGCATAAACACAGCAGTGAAAAGCAGCTAAACCCCATTATAAAAATAAATTACTTTGAAACACCCATGAAACAAAGACAGTGAAAGAGAGAGAAATTCTTACACAATGCGTTCAGGGGCTGTGATGCAACCTGGATTGACCATATCTAGACCCACAGCTGGATGAGACATAAGGGTGGACACTCTTGGGGCTGAGAGGTTTGGTGAGGTTGGGTGAGCAAACGCAGACCCTTTAAAGGAATACTGCGTGGTACCCATCGCATGGGTCCCAAATCTCCAGGTTCAAGGGCATCTTCCTACATCAAAAACATGCATGAGAAACCCAGAAGATGGTACACCGTGTGATGGGGAAAGGTTTCTAAAACGCACCTCATTTCTCATCTCCTTGTGCCCGGGTTCGCCATTCCAGCCGCTTTACTAGCAAGCTCCCTACTTGGAGCATCAGCACCTTTAACCTCCTGTTCCATACAGGTTGCAATTTGTCCTGAGGATAAACGGGAAGACGTGGAACCAACGAGAGACTAGCTCTTGGTGTTGGGACAGGCACAGGTCACTCTATTTTCCCATCAGAAAGAAGAATTAACCACAGGCTCAGCCTGCCCCCCGGAACCAGAACAGGGCCTGAAGCCATTCTGCGATTTTGCGGCCAGCTCCCATAAAAACGAGTTGTAAAATGGAGGTTCAGGGCACTGCAATTCACAAACCTGCAGAGTTATAAATGATAACTCTCGTCCAAAAATATATTGAGGGAAGGCAAAGAAGAGGATTTGAAATCAAGGCAGAATTGCAGGAAACAGATTTCAGGAGGTAGATACGAATCGCCTTTAAAGCACATGAAAAGCGGCAAAACGTTGACAATGATGCCCTTGGCCAAAAAGGGCGTATGCGTTTTTTCCTGAATATATTCAGAAAAAAACGCATACGCCCTTTTTGGCCAACCAAGCCACCTGGAAAGGCAAATCAGCGCTACAAAGAAGTCTCGCTTCCCATCGGTCAAAAGGGCCATGCTGAAAAAAGTGTCAAAACCAGAAATGCAGGACAGGCCATGGAGAAATGGGAGCCTTGCTACACTGATGGGCGGGATGTAACTTGCCAAGAGCCACTCTGGAGAAGTGTCCGGTGAGTCCTGAAACATCTGAAAAACACAGCTTAGAGAGCATAGGGCACTTCCACTCATGGGGGTATAAATTGGGAAAATTAAAAATCAGCAAGACACAAGCACCCCAAAGTTTAGGGCTGCTCTGTTGACCAGGACCTCCACTTCATTCCACCTTAAATATCCCAGGAAAGAGAAAAATGGAGAAAGAAGTTGTGGTCCTTATGTACAATGGAATATCACTCAGCCATGAAATCAATGTCGTAAGGTAAGTAGCAGCATGATGAGTGGATTTAGGTACGACGATTCTAAGTGAAATAAGTCACACAGAAAAGGACACTTCTCATAAGGTATCACTGATAGAGGGAATGTAAAAACCGTTACACTTGAACTGAATTATAAAACAGAACAGAGTCACACATGCAGAAAACACACTATGGCTGCTTAACGGGAAAGGTGAGGTGGGGTGATACATAAAACAAGGGTATCAAATTAGCTCAGATACCGTTCCATAAACCCAATATGTAATAGACAAGACCTACTCCTTGCTCAGAGAACTGGACTCAACACGCCCTATTCACCGCACAAGAATATATCTGACTAATAATAATCGTAAAACCTATGTATTGATATCTCTCTGTTAGTGTGTCAAGTGGGTGTAAAGCGGCATAAACACAGCAGTGAAAAGCAGCTAAACCCCATTATAAAAATAAATTACTTTGAAACACCCATGAAACAAAGACAGTGAAAGAGAGAGAAATTCTTACACAATGCGTTCAGGGGCTGTGATGCAACCTGGATTGACCATATCTAGACGCACAGCTGGATGAGACATAAGGGTGGACACTCTTGGGGCTGAGAGGTTTGGTGAGGTTGGGTGAGCAAACGCAGACCCTTTAAAGGAATACTGCGTGGTACCCATCGCATGGGTCCCAAATCTCCAGGTTCAAGGGCATCTTCCTACATCAAAAACATGCATGAGAAACCCAGAAGATGGTACACCGTGTGATGGGGAAAGGTTTCTAAAACGCACCTCATTTCTCATCTCCTTGTGCCCGGGTTCGCCATTCCAGCCGCTTTACTAGCAAGCTCCCTACTTGGAGCATCAGCACCTTTAACCTCCTGTTCCATACAGGTTGCAATTTGTCCTGAGGATAAACGGGAAGACGTGGAACCAACGAGAGACTAGCTCTTGGTGTTGGGACAGGCACAGGTCACTCTATTTTCCCATCAGAAAGAAGAATTAACCACAGGCTCAGCCTGCCCCCCGGAACCAGAACAGGGCCTGAAGCCATTCTGCGATTTTGCGGCCAGCTCCCATAAAAACGAGTTGTAAAATGGAGGTTCAGGGCACTGCAATTCACAAACCTGCAGAGTTATAAATGATAACTCCCGTCCACAAATATATTGAGGGAAGGCAAAGAAGAGGATTTGAAATCAAGGCAGAATTGCACGAAACAGATTTCAGGAGGTAGATACGAATCGCCTTTAAAGCACATGAAAAGCGGCAAAACGTTGACAATGATGCCCTTGGCCAAAAAGGGCGTATGCGTTTTTTCCTGAATATATTCAGGAAAAAACGCATACGCCCTTTTTGGCCAACCAAGCAATCTGGAAAGGCAAATCAGCGCTACAAAGAAGTCTCGCTTCCCATCGGTCAAAGGGGCCATGCTGAAAAAAGTGTCAAAACCAGAAATGCAGGACCGGCCATGGAGAAATGGGAGCCTTGCTACACTGATGGGCGGGATGTAAATTGCCAAGAGCCACTCCGGAGAAGTGTCCGGTGAGTACTGAAACATCTGAAAAACACAGCTTAGAGAGCATAGGGCACTTCCACTCATGGGGGTATAAATTGGGAAAATTAAAAATCAGCAAGACACAAGCACCCCAAAGTTTAGGGCTGCTCTGTTGACCAGGACCTCCACTTCATTCCACCTTAAATATCCCAGGAAAGAGAAAAATGGATAAAGAAGTTGTGGTCCTTATGTACATTGGAATATCACTCAGCCAGGAAATCAATGTCGTAAGGTTAGTAGCAGCATGATGAGTGGATTTAGGTACGACGATTCTAAGTGAAATAAGTCACACAGAAAAGGACACTTCTCATAAGGTATCACTGATAGAGGGAATGTAAAAACCGTTACACTTGAACTGAATTACAAAACAGAACAGAGTCACACATGCAGAAAACACACTATGGCTGCTTAACGGGAAAGGTGAGGTGGGGTGATACATAAAACAAGGGTATCAAATTAGCTCAGATACCGTTCCATAAACCCAATATGTAATAGACAAGACCTACTCCTTGCTCAGAGAACTGGACTCAACACGCCCTATTCACCGCACAAGAATATATCTGACTAATAATAATCGTAAAACCTATGTATTGATATCTCTCTGTTAGTGTGTCAAGTGGGTGTAAAGCGGCATAAACACAGCAGTGAAAAGCAGCTAAACCCCATTATAAAAATAAATTACTTTGAAACACCCATGAAACAAAGACAGTGAAAGAGAGAGAAATTCTTACACAATGCGTTCAGGGGCTGTGATGCAACCTGGATTGACCATATCTAGACGCACAGCTGGATGAGACATAAGGGTGGACACTCTTGGGGCTGAGAGGTTTGGTGAGGTTGGGTGAGCAAACGCAGACCCTTTAAAGGAATACTGCGTGGTACCCATCGCATGGGTCCCAAATCTCCAGGTTCAAGGGCATCTTCCTACATCAAAAACATGCATGAGAAACCCAGAAGATGGTACACCGTGTGATGGGGAAAGGTTTCTAAAACGCACCTCATTTCTCATCTCCTTGTGCCCGGGTTCGCCATTCCAGCCGCTTTACTAGCAAGCTCCCTACTTGGAGCATCAGCACTTTTAACCTCCTGTTCCATACAGGTTGCAATTTGTCCTGAGGATAAACGGGAAGACGTGGAACCAACGAGAGACTAGCTCTTGGTGTTGGGACAGGCACAGGTCACTCTATTTTCCCATCAGAAAGAAGAATTAACCACAGGCTCAGCCTGCCCCACGGAACCAGAACAGGGCCTGAAGCCATTCTGCGATTTTGCGGCCAGCTCCCATAAAAACGAGTTGTAAAATGGAGGTTCAGGGCACTGCAATTCACAAACCTGCAGAGTTATTAATGATAACTCTCGTCCACAAATATATTTAGGGAAGGCAAAGAAGAGGATTTGAAATCAAGGCAGAATTGCAGGAAACAGATTTCAGGAGGTAGATACGAATCGCCTTTAAAGCACATGAAAAGCGGCAAAACGTTGACAATGATGCCCTTGGCCAAAAAGGGCGTATGCGTTTTTTCCTGAATATATTCAGGAAAAAACGCATACGCCCTTTTTGGCCAACCAAGCCACCTGGAAAGGCAAATCAGCGCTACAAAGAAGTCTCGCTTCCCATCGATCAAAAGGGTCATGCTGAAAAAAGTGTCAAAACCAGAAATGCAGGACAGGCCATGGAGAAATGGGAGCCTTGCTACACTGATGGGCGGGATGTAAATTGCCAAGAGCCACTCTGGAGAAGTGTCCGGTGAGTCCTGAAACATCTGAAAAACACAGCTTAGACAGCATAGGGCACTTCCACTCATGGGGGTATAAATTGGGAAAATTAAAAATCAGCAAGACACAAGCACCCCAAAGTTTAGGGCTGCTCTGTTGACCAGGACCTCCACTTCATTCCACCTTAAATATCCCAGGAAAGAGAAAAATGGATAAAGAAGTTGTGATCCTTATGTACAATGGAATATCACTCAGCCAGGAAATCAATGTCGTAAGGTTAGTAGCAGCATGATGAGAGGATTTAGGTACAACGATTCTAAGTGAAATAAGTCACACAGAAAAGGACACTTCTCATAAGGTATCACTGATAGAGGGAATGTAAAAACCGTTACACTTGAACTGAATTACAAAACAGAACAGAGTCACACATGCAGAAAACACACTATGGCTGCTTAACGGGAAAGGTGAGGTGGGGTGATACATAAAACAAGGGTATCAAATTAGCTCAGATACCGTTCCATAAACCCAATATGTAATAGACAAGACCTACTCCTTGCTCAGAGAACTGGACTCAACATGCCCTATTCACCGCATAAGAATATATCTGACTAATAATAATCGTAAAACCTATGTATTGATATCTCTCTGTTAGTGTGTCAAGTGGGTGTAAAGCGGCATAAACACAGCAGTGAAAAGCAGCTAAACCCCATTATAAAAATAAATTACTTTGAAACACCCATGAAACAAAGACAGTGAAAGAGAGAGAAATTCTTACACAATGCGTTCAGGGGCTGTGATGCAACCTGGATTAACCATATCTAGACCCACAGCTGGATGAGACATAAGGGTGGACACTCTTGGGGCTGAGAGGTTTGGTGAGGTTGGGTGAGCAAACGCAGACCCTTTAAAGGAATACTGCGTGGTACCCATCGCATGGGTCCCAAATCTCCAGGTTCAAGGGCATCTTCCTACATCAAAAACATGCATGAGAAACCCAGAAGATGGTACACCGTGTGATGGGGAAAGGTTTCTAAAACGCACCTCATTTCTCATCTCCTTGTGCCCGGGTTCGCCATTCCAGCCCCTTTACTAGCAAGCTCCCTACTTGGAGCATCAGCACCTTTAACCTCCTGTTCCATACAGGTTGCAATTTGTCCTGAGGATAAACGGGAAGACGTGGAACCAACGAGAGACTAGCTCTTGGTGTTGGGACAGGCACAGGTCACTCTATTTTCCCATCAGAAAGAAGAATTAACCACAGGCTCAGCCTGCCCCCCGGAACCAGAACAGGGCCTGAAGCCATTCTGCGATTTTGCGGCCAGCTCCCATAAAAACGAGTTGTAAAATGGAGGTTCAGGGCACTGCAATTCACAAACCTGCAGAGTTATAAATGATAACTGTCGTCCACAAATATATTGAGGGAAGGCAAAGAAGAGGATTTGAAATCAAGGCAGAATTGCAGGAAACAGATTTCAGGAGGTAGATTCGAATCGCCTTTAAAGCACATGAAAAGCGGCAAAACGTTGACAATGATGCCCTTGGCCAAAAAGGGCGTATGCGTTTTTTCCTGAATATATTCAGGAAAAAACGCATACGCCCTTTTTGGCCAACCAAGCCACCTGGAAAGGCAAATCAGCGCTACAAAGAAGTCTCGCTTCCCATCGGTCAAAAGGCCCATGCTGAAAAAAGTGTCAAAACCAGAAATGCAGGACAGGCCATGGAGAAATGGGAGCCTTGCTACACTGATGGGCGGGATGTAAATTGCCAAGAGCCACTCCGGAGAAGTGTCCGGTGAGTCCTGAAACATCTGAAAAACACAGGTTAGAGAGCATAGGGCACTTCCACTCATGGGAGTATAAATTGGGAAAATTAAAAATCAGCAAGACACAAGCACCCCAAAGTTTAGGGCTGCTCTGTTGACCAGGACCTCCACTTCATTCCACCTTAAATATCCCAGGAAAGAGAAAAATGGATAAAGAAGTTGTGGTCCTTATGTACATTGGAATATCACTCAGCCAGGAAATCAATGTCGTAAGGTTAGTAGCAGCATGATGAGTGGATTTAGGTACGATGATTCTAAGTGAAATAAGTCACACAGAAAAGGACACTTCTCATAAGGTATCACTGATAGAGGGAATGTAAAAACCGTTACACTTGAACTGAATTAAAAAACAGAACAGAGTCACACATGCAGAAAACACACTATGGCTGCTTAACGGGAAAGGTGAGGTGGGGTGATACATAAAACAAGGGTATCAAATTAGCTCAGATACCGTTCCATAAACCCAATATGTAATAGACAAGACCTACTCCTTGCTCAGAGAACTGGACTCAACACGCCCTATTCACCGCACAAGAATATATCTGACTAATAATAATCGTAAAACCTATGTATTGATATCTCTCTGTTAGTGTGTCAAGTGGGTGTAAAGCGGCATAAACACAGCAGTGAAAAGCAGCTAAACCCCATTATAAAAATAAATTACTTTGAAACACCCATGAAACAAAGACAGTGAAAGAGAGAGAAATTCTTACACAATGCGTTCAGGGGCTGTGATGCAACCTGGATTGACCATATCTAGACGCACAGCTGGATGAGACATAAGGGTGGACACTCTTGGGGCTGAGAGGTTTGGTGAGGTTGGGTGAGCAAACGCAGACCCTTTAAAGGAATACTGCGTGGTACCCATCGCATGGGTCCCAAATCTCCAGGTTCAAGGGCATCTTCCTACATCAAAAACATGCATGAGAAACCCAGAAGATGGTACACCGTGTGATGGGGAAAGGTTTCTAAAACGCACCTCATTTCTCATCTCCTTGTGCCCGGGTTCGCCATTCCAGCCGCTTTACTAGCAAGCTCCCTACTTGGAGCATCAGCACTTTTAACCTCCTGTTCCATACAGGTTGCAATTTGTCCTGAGGATAAACGGGAAGACGTGGAACCAACGAGAGACTAGCTCTTGGTGTTGGGACAGGCACAGGTCACTCTATTTTCCCATCAGAAAGAAGAATTAACCACAGGCTCAGCCTGCCCCACGGAACCAGAACAGGGCCTGAAGCCATTCTGCGATTTTGCGGCCAGCTCCCATAAAAACGAGTTGTAAAATGGAGGTTCAGGGCACTGCAATTCACAAACCTGCAGAGTTATTAATGATAACTCTCGTCCACAAATATATTTAGGGAAGGCAAAGAAGAGGATTTGAAATCAAGGCAGAATTTCAGGAAACAGATTTCAGGAGGTAGATACGAATCGCCTTTAAAGCACATGAAAAGCGGCAAAACGTTGACAATGATGCCCTTGGCCAAAAAGGGCGTATGCGTTTTTTCCTGAATATATTCAGGAAAAAACGCATACGCCCTTTTTGGCCAACCAAGCCACCTGGAAAGGCAAATCAGCGCTACAAAGAAGTCTCGCTTCCCATCGATCAAAAGGGTCATGCTGAAAAAAGTGTCAAAACCAGAAATGCAGGACAGGCCATGGAGAAATGGGAGCCTTGCTACACTGATGGGCGGGATGTAAATTGCCAAGAGCCACTCCGGAGAAGTGTCCGGTGAGTCCTGAAACATCTGAAAAACACAGCTTAGACAGCATAGGGCACTTCCACTCATGGGGGTATAAATTGGGAAAATTAAAAATCAGCAAGACACAAGCACCCCAAAGTTTAGGGCTGCTCTGTTGACCAGGACCTCCACTTCATTCCACCTTAAATATCCCAGGAAAGAGAAAAATGGATAAAGAAGTTGTGATCCTTATGTACAATGGAATATCACTCAGCCAGGAAATCAATGTCGTAAGGTTAGTAGCAGCATGATGAGAGGATTTAGGTACAACGATTCTAAGTGAAATAAGTCACACAGAAAAGGACACTTCTCATAAGGTATCACTGATAGAGGGAATGTAAAAACCGTTACACTTGAACTGAATTACAAAACAGAACAGAGTCACACATGCAGAAAACACACTATGGCTGCTTAACGGGAAAGGTGAGGTGGGGTGATACATAAAACAAGGGTATCAAATTAGCTCAGATACCGTTCCATAAACCCAATATGTAATAGACAAGACCTACTCCTTGCTCAGAGAACTGGACTCAACATGCCCTATTCACCGCATAAGAATATATCTGACTAATAATAATCGTAAAACCTATGTATTGATATCTCTCTGTTAGTGTGTCAAGTGGGTGTAAAGCGGCATAAACACAGCAGTGAAAAGCAGCTAAACCCCATTATAAAAATAAATTACTTTGAAACACCCATGAAACAAAGACAGTGAAAGAGAGAGAAATTCTTACACAATGCGTTCAGGGGCTGTGATGCAACCTGGATTGACCATATCTAGACCCACAGCTGGATGAGACATAAGGGTGGACACTCTTGGGGCTGAGAGGTTTGGTGAGGTTGGGTGAGCAAACGCAGACCCTTTAAAGGAATACTGCGTGGTACCCATCGCATGGGTCCCAAATCTCCAGGTTCAAGGGCATCTTCCTACATCAAAAACATGCATGAGAAACCCAGAAGATGGTACACCGTGTGATGGGGAAAGGTTTCTAAAACGCACCTCATTTCTCATCTCCTTGTGCCCGGGTTCGCCATTCCAGCCGCTTTACTAGCAAGCTCCCTACTTGGAGCATCAGCACCTTTAACCTCCTGTTCCATACAGGTTGCAATTTGTCCTGAGGATAAACGGGAAGACGTGGAACCAACGAGAGACTAGCTCTTGGTGTTGGGACAGGCACAGGTCACTCTATTTTCCCATCAGAAAGAAGAATTAACCACAGGCTCAGCCTGCCCCCCGGAACCAGAACAGGGCCTGAAGCCATTCTGCGATTTTGCGGCCAGCTCCCATAAAAACGAGTTGTAAAATGGAGGTTCAGGGCACTGCAATTCACAAACCTGCAGAGTTATAAATGATAACTCTCGTCCACAAATATATTGAGGGAAGGCAAAGAAGAGGATTTGAAATCAAGGCAGAATTGCAGGAAACAGATTTCAGGAGGTAGATACGAATCGCCTTTAAAGCACATGAAAAGCGGCAAAACGTTGACAATGATGCCCTTGGCCAAAAAGGGCGTATGCGTTTTTTCCTGAATATATTCAGGAAAAAACGCATACGCCCTTTTTGGCCAACCAAGCCACCTGGAAAGGCAAATCAGCGCTACAAAGAAGTCTCGCTTCCCATCGGTCAAAAGGCCCATGCTGAAAAAAGTGTCAAAACCAGAAATGCAGGACAGGCCATGGAGAAATGGGAGCCTTGCTACACTGATGGGCGGGATGTAAATTGCCAAGAGCCACTCCGGAGAAGTGTCCGGTGAGTCCTGAAACATCTGAAAAACACAGCTTAGAGAGCATAGGGCACTTCCACTCATGGGGGTATAAATTGGGAAAATTAAAAATCAGCAAGACACAAGCACCCCAAAGTTTAGGGCTGCTCTGTTGACCAGGACCTCCACTTCATTCCACCTTAAATATCCCAGGAAAGAGAAAAATGGATAAAGAAGTTGTGGTCCTTATGTACATTGGAATATCACTCAGCCAGGAAATCAATGTCGTAAGGTTAGTAGCAGCATGATGAGTGGATTTAGGTACGACGATTCTAAGTGAAATAAGTCACACAGAAAAGGACACTTCTCATAAGGTATCACTGATAGAGGGAATGTAAAAACCGTTACACTTGAACTGAATTACAAAACAGAACAGAGTCACACATGCAGAAAACACACTATGGCTGCTTAACGGGAAAGGTGAGGTGGGGTGATACATAAAACAAGGGTATCAAATTAGCTCAGATACCGTTCCATAAACCCAATATGTAATAGACAAGACCTACTCCTTGCTCAGAGAACTGGACTCAACACGCCCTATTCACCGCACAAGAATATATCTGACTAATAATAATCGTAAAACCTATGTATTGATATCTCTCTGTTAGTGTGTCAAGTGGGTGTAAAGCGGCATAAACACAGCAGTGAAAAGCAGCTAAACCCCATTATAAAAATAAATTACTTTGAAACACCCATGAAACAAAGACAGTGAAAGAGAGAGAAATTCTTACACAATGCGTTCAGGGGCTGTGATGCAACCTGGATTGACCATATCTAGACGCACAGCTGGATGAGACATAAGGGTGGACACTCTTGGGGCTGAGAGGTTTGGTGAGGTTGGGTGAGCAAACGCAGACCCTTTAAAGGAATACTGCGTGGTACCCATCGCATGGGTCCCAAATCTCCAGGTTCAAGGGCATCTTCCTACATCAAAAACATGCATGAGAAACCCAGAAGATGGTACACCG
This sequence comes from Balaenoptera borealis, assembly GCF_965194805.1. NCBI lineage: Eukaryota > Metazoa > Chordata > Mammalia > Artiodactyla > Balaenopteridae > Balaenoptera > Balaenoptera borealis. The sequence continues at coordinate 798,956 of NW_028123997.1, forward strand.
TGTGATGGGGAAAGGTTTCTAAAACGCACCTCATTTCTCATCTCCTTGTGCCCGGGTTCGCCATTCCAGCCGCTTTACTAGCAAGCTCCCTACTTGGAGCATCAGCACTTTTAACCTCCTGTTCCATACAGGTTGCAATTTGTCCTGAGGATAAACGGGAAGACGTGGAACCAACGAGAGACTAGCTCTTGGTGTTGGGACAGGCACAGGTCACTCTATTTTCCCATCAGAAAGAAGAATTAACCACAGGCTCAGCCTGCCCCACGGAACCAGAACAGGGCCTGAAGCCATTCTGCGATTTTGCGGCCAGCTCCCATAAAAACGAGTTGTAAAATGGAGGTTCAGGGCACTGCAATTCACAAACCTGCAGAGTTATTAATGATAACTCTCGTCCACAAATATATTTAGGGAAGGCAAAGAAGAGGATTTGAAATCAAGGCAGAATTGCAGGAAACAGATTTTAGGAGGTAGATACGAATCGCCTTTAAAGCACATGAAAAGCGGCAAAACGTTGACAATGATGCCCTTGGCCAAAAAGGGCGTATGCGTTTTTTCCTGAATATATTCAGGAAAAAACGCATACGCCCTTTTTGGCCAACCAAGCCACCTGGAAAGGCAAATCAGCGCTACAAAGAAGTCTCGCTTCCCATCGATCAAAAGGGTCATGCTGAAAAAAGTGTCAAAACCAGAAATGCAGGACAGGCCATGGAGAAATGGGAGCCTTGCTACACTGATGGGCGGGATGTAAATTGCCAAGAGCCACTCCGGAGAAGTGTCCGGTGAGTCCTGAAACATCTGAAAAACACAGCTTAGACAGCATAGGGCACTTCCACTCATGGGGGTATAAATTGGGAAAATTAAAAATCAGCAAGACACAAGCACCCCAAAGTTTAGGGCTGCTCTGTTGACCAGGACCTCCACTTCATTCCACCTTAAATATCCCAGGAAAGAGAAAAATGGATAAAGAAGTTGTGATCCTTATGTACAATGGAATATCACTCAGCCAGGAAATCAATGTCGTAAGGTTAGTAGCAGCATGATGAGAGGATTTAGGTACAACGATTCTAAGTGAAATAAGTCACACAGAAAAGGACACTTCTCATAAGGTATCACTGATAGAGGGAATGTAAAAACCGTTACACTTGAACTGAATTACAAAACAGAACAGAGTCACACATGCAGAAAACACACTATGGCTGCTTAACGGGAAAGGTGAGGTGGGGTGATACATAAAACAAGGGTATCAAATTAGCTCAGATACCGTTCCATAAACCCAATATGTAATAGACAAGACCTACTCCTTGCTCAGAGAACTGGACTCAACATGCCCTATTCACCGCATAAGAATATATCTGACTAATAATAATCGTAAAACCTATGTATTGATATCTCTCTGTTAGTGTGTCAAGTGGGTGTAAAGCGGCATAAACACAGCAGTGAAAAGCAGCTAAACCCCATTATAAAAATAAATTACTTTGAAACACCCATGAAACAAAGACAGTGAAAGAGAGAGAAATTCTTACACAATGCGTTCAGGGGCTGTGATGCAACCTGGATTGACCATATCTAGACCCACAGCTGGATGAGACATAAGGGTGGACACTCTTGGGGCTGAGAGGTTTGGTGAGGTTGGGTGAGCAAACGCAGACCCTTTAAAGGAATACTGCGTGGTACCCATCGCATGGGTCCCAAATCTCCAGGTTCAAGGGCATCTTCCTACATCAAAAACATGCATGAGAAACCCAGAAGATGGTACACCGTGTGATGGGGAAAGGTTTCTAAAACGCACCTCATTTCTCATCTCCTTGTGCCCGGGTTCGCCATTCCAGCCGCTTTACTAGCAAGCTCCCTACTTGGAGCATCAGCACCTTTAACCTCCTGTTCCATACAGGTTGCAATTTGTCCTGAGGATAAACGGGAAGACGTGGAACCAACGAGAGACTAGCTCTTGGTGTTGGGACAGGCACAGGTCACTCTATTTTCCCATCAGAAAGAAGAATTAACCACAGGCTCAGCCTGCCCCCCGGAACCAGAACAGGGCCTGAAGCCATTCTGCGATTTTGCGGCCAGCTCCCATAAAAACGAGTTGTAAAATGGAGGTTCAGGGCACTGCAATTCACAAACCTGCAGAGTTATAAATGATAACTCTCGTCCACAAATATATTGAGGGAAGGCAAAGAAGAGGATTTGAAATCAAGGCAGAATTGCAGGAAACAGATTTCAGGAGGTAGATACGAATCGCCTTTAAAGCACATGAAAAGCGGCAAAACGTTGACAATGATGCCCTTGGCCAAAAAGGGCGTATGCGTTTTTTCCTGAATATATTCAGGAAAAAACGCATAAGCCCTTTTTGGCCAACCAAGCCACCTGGAAAGGCAAATCAGCGCTACAAAGAAGTCTCGCTTCCCATCGGTCAAAAGGCCCATGCTGAAAAAAGTGTCAAAACCAGAAATGCAGGACAGGCCATGGAGAAATGGGAGCCTTGCTACACTGATGGGCGGGATGTAAATTGCCAAGAGCCACTCCGGAGAAGTGTCCGGTGAGTCCTGAAACATCTGAAAAACACAGCTTAGAGAGCATAGGGCACTTCCACTCATGGGGGTATAAATTGGGAAAATTAAAAATCAGCAAGACACAAGCACCCCAAAGTTTAGGGCTGCTCTGTTGACCAGGACCTCCACTTCATTCCACCTTAAATATCCCAGGAAAGAGAAAAATGGATAAAGAAGTTGTGGTCCTTATGTACATTGGAATATCACTCAGCCAGGAAATCAATGTCGTAAGGTTAGTAGCAGCATGATGAGTGGATTTAGGTACGACGATTCTAAGTGAAATAAGTCACACAGAAAAGGACACTTCTCATAAGGTATCACTGATAGAGGGAATGTAAAAACCGTTACACTTGAACTGAATTACAAAACAGAACAGAGTCACACATGCAGAAAACACACTATGGCTGCTTAACGGGAAAGGTGAGGTGGGGTGATACATAAAACAAGGGTATCAAATTAGCTCAGATACCGTTCCATAAACCCAATATGTAATAGACAAGACCTACTCCTTGCTCAGAGAACTGGACTCAACACGCCCTATTCACCGCACAAGAATATATCTGACTAATAATAATCGTAAAACCTATGTATTGATATCTCTCTGTTAGTGTGTCAAGTGGGTGTAAAGCGGCATAAACACAGCAGTGAAAAGCAGCTAAACCCCATTATAAAAATAAATTACTTTGAAACACCCATGAAACAAAGACAGTGAAAGAGAGAGAAATTCTTACACAATGCGTTCAGGGGCTGTGATGCAACCTGGATTGACCATATCTAGACGCACAGCTGGATGAGACATAAGGGTGGACACTCTTGGGGCTGAGAGGTTTGGTGAGGTTGGGTGAGCAAACGCAGACCCTTTAAAGGAATACTGCGTGGTACCCATCGCATGGGTCCCAAATCTCCAGGTTCAAGGGCATCTTCCTACATCAAAAACATGCATGAGAAACCCAGAAGATGGTACACCGTGTGATGGGGAAAGGTTTCTAAAACGCACCTCATTTCTCATCTCCTTGTGCCCGGGTTCGCCATTCCAGCCGCTTTACTAGCAAGCTCCCTACTTGGAGCATCAGCACTTTTAACCTCCTGTTCCATACAGGTTGCAATTTGTCCTGAGGATAAACGGGAAGACGTGGAACCAACGAGAGACTAGCTCTTGGTGTTGGGACAGGCACAGGTCACTCTATTTTCCCATCAGAAAGAAGAATTAACCACAGGCTCAGCCTGCCCCACGGAACCAGAACAGGGCCTGAAGCCATTCTGCGATTTTGCGGCCAGCTCCCATAAAAACGAGTTGTAAAATGGAGGTTCAGGGCACTGCAATTCACAAACCTGCAGAGTTATTAATGATAACTCTCGTCCACAAATATATTTAGGGAAGGCAAAGAAGAGGATTTGAAATCAAGGCAGAATTGCAGGAAACAGATTTCAGGAGGTAGATACGAATCGCCTTTAAAGCACATGAAAAGCGGCAAAACGTTGACAATGATGCCCTTGGCCAAAAAGGGCGTATGCGTTTTTTCCTGAATATATTCAGGAAAAAACGCATACGCCCTTTTTGGCCAACCAAGCCACCTGGAAAGGCAAATCAGCGCTACAAAGAAGTCTCGCTTCCCATCGATCAAAAGGGTCATGCTGAAAAAAGTGTCAAAACCAGAAATGCAGGACAGGCCATGGAGAAATGGGAGCCTTGCTACACTGATGGGCGGGATGTAAATTGCCAAGAGCCACTCCGGAGAAGTGTCCGGTGAGTCCTGAAACATCTGAAAAACACAGCTTAGACAGCATAGGGCACTTCCACTCATGGGGGTATAAATTGGGAAAATTAAAAATCAGCAAGACACAAGCACCCCAAAGTTTAGGGCTGCTCTGTTGACCAGGACCTCCACTTCATTCCACCTTAAATATCCCAGGAAAGAGAAAAATGGATAAAGAAGTTGTGATCCTTATGTACAATGGAATATCACTCAGCCAGGAAATCAATGTCGTAAGGTTAGTAGCAGCATGATGAGAGGATTTAGGTACAACGATTCTAAGTGAAATAAGTCACACAGAAAAGGACACTTCTCATAAGGTATCACTGATAGAGGGAATGTAAAAACCGTTACACTTGAACTGAATTACAAAACAGAACAGAGTCACACATGCAGAAAACACACTATGGCTGCTTAACGGGAAAGGTGAGGTGGGGTGATACATAAAACAAGGGTATCAAATTAGCTCAGATACCGTTCCATAAACCCAATATGTAATAGACAAGACCTACTCCTTGCTCAGAGAACTGGACTCAACATGCCCTATTCACCGCATAAGAATATATCTGACTAATAATAATCGTAAAACCTATGTATTGATATCTCTCTGTTAGTGTGTCAAGTGGGTGTAAAGCGGCATAAACACAGCAGTGAAAAGCAGCTAAACCCCATTATAAAAATAAATTACTTTGAAACACCCATGAAACAAAGACAGTGAAAGAGAGAGAAATTCTTACACAATGCGTTCAGGGGCTGTGACGCAACCTGGATTGACCATATCTAGACCCACAGCTGGATGAGACATAAGGGTGGACACTCTTGGGGCTGAGAGGTTTGGTGAGGTTGGGTGAGCAAACGCAGACCCTTTAAAGGAATACTGCGTGGTACCCATCGCATGGGTCCCAAATCTCCAGGTTCAAGGGCATCTTCCTACATCAAAAACATGCATGAGAAACCCAGAAGATGGTACACCGTGTGATGGGGAAAGGTTTCTAAAACGCACCTCATTTCTCATCTCCTTGTGCCCGAGTTCGCCATTCCAGCCGCTTTACTAGCAAGCTCCCTACTTGGAGCATCAGCACCTTTAACCTCCTGTTCCATACAGGTTGCAATTTGTCCTGAGGATAAACGGGAAGACGTGGAACCAACGAGAGACTAGCTCTTGGTGTTGGGACAGGCACAGGTCACTCTATTTTCCCATCAGAAAGAAGAATTAACCACAGGCTCAGCCTGCCCCCCGGAACCAGAACAGGGCCTGAAGCCATTCTGCGATTTTGCGGCCAGCTCCCATAAAAACGAGTTGTAAAATGGAGGTTCAGGGCACTGCAATTCACAAACCTGCAGAGTTATAAATGATAACTCTCGTCCACAAATATATTGAGGGAAGGCAAAGAAGAGGATTTGAAATCAAGGCAGAATTGCAGGAAACAGATTTCAGGAGGTAGATACGAATCGCCTTTAAAGCACATGAAAAGCGGCAAAACGTTGACAATGATGCCCTTGGCCAAAAAGGGCGTATGCGTTTTTTCCTGAATATATTCAGGAAAAAACGCATACGCCCTTTTTGGCCAACCAAGCCACCTGGAAAGGCAAATCAGCGCTACAAAGAAGTCTCGCTTCCCATCGGTCAAAAGGCCCATGCTGAAAAAAGTGTCAAAACCAGAAATGCAGGACAGGCCATGGAGAAATGGGAGCCTTGCTACACTGATGGGCGGGATGTAAATTGCCAAGAGCCACTCCGGAGAAGTGTCCGGTGAGTCCTGAAACATCTGAAAAACACAGCTTAGAGAGCATAGGGCACTTCCACTCATGGGGGTATAAATTGGGAAAATTAAAAATCAGCAAGACACAAGCACCCCAAAGTTTAGGGCTGCTCTGTTGACCAGGACCTCCACTTCATTCCACCTTATATATCCCAGGAAAGAGAAAAATGGATAAAGAAGTTGTGGTCCTTATGTACATTGGAATATCACTCAGCCAGGAAATCAATGTCGTAAGGTTAGTAGCAGCATGATGAGTGGATTTAGGTACGACGATTCTAAGTGAAATAAGTCACACAGAAAAGGACACTTCTCATAAGGTATCACTGATAGAGGGAATGTAGAAACCGTTACACTTGAACTGAATTACAAAACAGAACAGAGTCACACATGCAGAAAACACACTATGGCTGCTTAACGGGAAAGGTGAGGTGGGGTGATACATAAAACAAGGGTATCAAATTAGCTCAGATACCGTTCCATAAACCCAATATGTAATAGACAAGACCTACTCCTTGCTCAGAGAACTGGACTCAACACGCCCTATTCACCGCACAAGAATATATCTGACTAATAATAATCGTAAAACCTATGTATTGATATCTCTCTGTTAGTGTGTCAAGTGGGTGTAAAGCGGCATAAACACAGCAGTGAAAAGCAGCTAAACCCCATTATAAAAATAAATTACTTTGAAACACCCATGAAACAAAGACAGTGAAAGAGAGAGAAATTCTTACACAATGCGTTCAGGGGCTGTGATGCAACCTGGATTGACCATATCTAGACGCACAGCTGGATGAGACATAAGGGTGGACACTCTTGGGGCTGAGAGGTTTGGTGAGGTTGGGTGAGCAAACGCAGACCCTTTAAAGGAATACTGCGTGGTACCCATCGCATGGGTCCCAAATCTCCAGGTTCAAGGGCATCTTCCTACATCAAAAACATGCATGAGAAACCCAGAAGATGGTACACCGTGTGATGGGGAAAGGTTTCTAAAACGCACCTCATTTCTCATCTCCTTGTGCCCGGGTTCGCCATTCCAGCCGCTTTACTAGCAAGCTCCCTACTTGGAGCATCAGCACCTTTAACCTCCTGTTCCATACAGGTTGCAATTTGTCCTGAGGATAAACGGGAAGACGTGGAACCAACGAGAGACTAGCTCTTGGTGTTGGGACAGGCACAGGTCACTCTATTTTCCCATCAGAAAGAAGAATTAACCACAGGCTCAGCCTGCCCCCCGGAACCAGAACAGGGCCTGAAGCCATTCTGCGATTTTGCGGCCAGCTCCCATAAAAACGAGTTGTAAAATGGAGGTTCAGGGCACTGCAATTCACAAACCTGCAGAGTTATAAATGATAACTCTCGTCCACAAATATATTGAGGGAAGGCAAAGAAGAGGATTTGAAATCAAGGCAGAATTGCAGGAAACAGATTTCAGGAGGTAGATACGAATCGCCTTTAAAGCACATGAAAAGCGGCAAAACGTTGACAATGATGCCCTTGGCCAAAAAGGGCGTATGCGTTTTTTCCTGAATATATTCAGGAAAAAACGCATACGCCCTATTTGGCCAACCAAGCCACCTGGAAAGGCAAATCAGCGCTACAAAGAAGTCTCGCTTCCCATCGGTCAAAAGGCCCATGCTGAAAAAAGTGTCAAAACCAGAAATGCAGGACAGGCCATGGAGAAATGGGAGCCTTGCTACACTGATGGGCGGGATGTAAATTGCCAAGAGCCACTCCGGAGAAGTGTCCGGTGAGTCCTGAAACATCTGAAAAACACAGCTTAGAGAGCATAGGGCACTTCCACTCATGGGGGTATAAATTGGGAAAATTAAAAATCAGCAAGACACAAGCACCCCAAAGTTTAGGGCTGCTCTGTTGACCAGGACCTCCACTTCATTCCACCTTAAATATCCCAGGAAAGAGAAAAATGGATAAAGAAGTTGTGATCCTTATGTACAATGGAATATCACTCAGCCATGAAATCAATGTCGTAAGGTTAGTAGCAGCATGATGAGAGGATTTAGGTACAACGATTCTAAGTGAAATAAGTCACACAGAAAAGGACACTTCTCATAAGGTATCACTGATAGAGGGAATGTAAAAACCGTTACACTTGAACTGAATTACAAAACAGAACAGAGTCACACATGCAGAAAACAGACTATGGCTGCTTAACGGGAAAGGTGAGGTGGGGTGATACATAAAACAAGGGTATCAAATTAGCTCAGATACCATTCCATAAACCCAATATGTAGTAGACAAGACCTACTCCTTGCTCAGAGAACTGGACTCAACACGCCCTATTCACCGCACAAGAATATATCTGACTAATAATAATCGTAAAACCTATGTATTGATATCTCTCTGTTAGTGTGTCAAGTGGGTGTAAAGCGGCATAAACACAGCAGTGAAAAGCAGCTAAACCCCATTATAAAAATAAATTACTTTGAAACACCCATGAAACAAAGACAGTGAAAGAGAGAGAAATTCTTACACAATGCGTTCAGGGGCTGTGATGCAACCTGGATTGACCATATCTAGACGCACAGCTGGATGAGGCATAAGGGTGGACACTCTTGGGGCTGAGAGGTTTGGTGAGATTGGGTGAGCAAACACAGACCCTTTAAAGTAATACTGCGTGGTACCCATCGCATGGGTCCCAAATCTCCAGGTTCAAGGGCATCTTCCTACATCAAAAACATGCATGAGAAACCCAGAAGATGGTACACCGTGTGATGGGGAAAGTTTTCTAAAACGCACCTCATTTCTCATCTCCTTGTGCCCGGGTTCGCCATTCCTGCCACTTTACTAGCAAGCTCCCTACTTGGAGCATCAGCACCTTTAACCTCCTGTTCCATACAGGTTGCAATTTGTCCTGAGGATAAACGGGAAGACGTGGAACCAACGAGAGACTAGCTCTTGGTGTTGGGACAGGCACAGGTCACTCTATTTTCCCATCAGAAAGAAGAATTAACCACAGGCTCAGCCTGCCCCCCGGAACCAGAACAGGGCCTGAAGCCATTCTGTGATTTTGCGGCCAGCTCCCATAAAAACGAGTTGTAAAATGGAGTTTCAGGGCACTGCAATTCACAAACCTGCAGAGTTATAAATGATAACTCCCGTCCACAAATATATTGAGGGAAGGCAATGAAGAGGATTTGAAATCAAGGCAGAATTGCAGGAAACAGATTTCAGGAGGTAGATTCGAATCGCCTTTAAAGCACATGAAAAGCGGCAAAACGTTGACAATGATGCCCTTGGCCAAAAAGGGCGTATGCGTTTTTTCCTGAGTATATTCAGGAAAAAACGCATACGCCCTTTTTGGCCAACCAAGCAACCTGGAAAGGCAAATCAGCGCTACAAAGAAGTCTCGCTTCCCATCGGTCAAAAGGCCCATGCTGAAAAAAGTGTCAAAACCAGAAATGCAGGACAGGCCATGGAGAAATGGGAGCCTTGCTACACTGATGGGCGGGATGTAAATTGCCAAGAGCCACTCTGGAGAAGTGTCCGGTGAGTCCTGAAACATCTGAAAAACACAGCTTAGAGAGCATAGGGCACTTCCACTCATGGGGGTATAAATTGGGAAAATTAAAAATCAGCAAGACACAAGCACCCCAAAGTTTAGGGCTGCTCTGTTGACCAGGACCTCCACTTCATTCCACCTTAAATATCCCAGGAAAGAGAAAAATGGATAAAGAAGTTGTGGTCCTTATGTACATTGGAATATCACTCAGCCAGGAAATCAATGTCGTAAGGTTAGTAGCAGCATGATGAGTGGATTTAGGTACGACGATTCTAAGTGAAATAAGTCACACAGAAAAGGACACTTCTCATAAGGTATCACTGATAGAGGGAATGTAAAAACCGTTACACTTGAACTGAATTACAAAACAGAACAGAGTCACACATGCAGAAAAGACACTATGGCTGCTTAACGGGAAAGGTGAGGTGGGGTGATACATAAAACAAGGGTATCAAATTAGCTCAGATACCGTTCCATAAACCCAATATGTAATAGACAAGACCTACTCCTTGCTCAGAGAACTGGACTCAACACGCCCTATTCACCGCACAAGAATATATCTGACTAATAATAATCGTAAAACCTATGTATTGATATCTCTCTGTTAGTGTGTCAAGTGGGTGTAAAGCGGCATAAACACAGCAGTGAAAAGCAGCTAAACCCCATTATAAAAATAAATTACTTTGAAACACCCATGAAACAAAGACAGTGAAAGAGAGAGAAATTCTTACACAATGCGTTCAGGGGCTGTGATGCAACCTGGATTGACCATATCTAGACGCACAGCTGGATGAGACATAAGGGTGGACACTCTTGGGGCTGAGAGGTTTGGTGAGGTTGGGTGAGCAAACGCAGACCCTTTAAAGGAATACTGCGTGGTACCCATCGCATGGGTCCCAAATCTCCAGGTTCAAGGGCATCTTCCTACATCAAAAACATGCATGAGAAACCCAGAAGATGGTACACCGTGTGATGGGGAAAGGTTTCTAAAACGCACCTCATTTCTCATCTCCTTGTGCCCGGGTTCGCCATTCCAGCCGCTTTACTAGCAAGCTCCCTACTTGGAGCATCAGCACCTTTAACCTCCTGTTCCATACAGGTTGCAATTTGTCCTGAGGATAAACGGGAAGACGTGGAACCAACGAGAGACTAGCTCTTGGTGTTGGGACAGGCACAGGTCACTCTATTTTCCCATCAGAAAGAAGAATTAACCACAGGCTCAGCCTGCCCCACGGAACCAGAACAGGGCCTGAAGCCATTCTGCGATTTTGCGGCCAGCTCCCATAAAAACGAGTTGTAAAATGGAGGTTCAGGGCACTGCAATTCACAAACCTGCAGAGTTATAAATGATAACTCTCGTCCACAAATATATTGATGGAAGGCAAAGAAGAGGATTTGAAATCAAGGCAGAATTGCAGGAAACAGATTTCAGGAGGTAGATACGAATCGCCTTTAAAGCACATGAAAATCGGCAAAACGTTGACAATGATGCCCTTGGCCAAAAAGGGCGTATGCGTTTTTTCCTGAATATATTCAGGAAAAAACGCATACGCCCTTTTTGGCCAACCAAGCCACCTGGAAAGGCAAATCAGCGCTACAAAGAAGTCTCGCTTCCCATCGGTCAAAAGGGCCATGCTGAAAAAAGTGTCAAAACCAGAAATGCAGGACAGGCCATGGAGAAATGGGAGCCTTGCTACACTGATGGGCGGGATGTAAATTGCCAAGAGCCACTCCGGAGAAGTGTCCGGTGAGTCCTGAAACATCTGAAAAACACAGCTTAGAGAGCATAGGGCACTTCCACTCATGGGGGTATAAATTGGGAAAATTAAAAATCAGCAAGACACAAGCACCCCAAAGTTTAGGGCTGCTCTGTTGACCAGGACCTCCACTTCATTCCACCTTAAATATCCCAGGAAAGAGAAAAATGGATAAAGAAGTTGTGATCCTTATGTACAATGGAATATCACTCAGCCATGAAATCAATGTCGTAAGGTTAGTAGCAGCATGATGAGAGGATTTAGGTACAACGATTCTAAGTGAAATAAGTCACACAGAAAAGGACACTTCTCATAAGGTATCACTGATAGAGGGAATGTAAAAACCGTTACACTTGAACTGAATTACAAAACAGAACAGAGTCACACATGCAGAAAACAGACTATGGCTGCTTAACGGGAAAGGTGAGGTGGGGTGATACATAAAACAAGGGTATCAAATTAGCTCAGATACCATTCCATAAACCCAATATGTAGTAGACAAGACCTACTCCTTGCTCAGAGAACTGGACTCAACACGCCCTATTCACCGCACAAGAATATATCTGACTAATAATAATCGTAAAACCTATGTATTGATATCTCTCTGTTAGTGTGTCAAGTGGGTGTAAAGCGGCATAAACACAGCAGTGAAAAGCAGCTAAACCCCATTATAAAAATAAATTACTTTGAAACACCCATGAAACAAAGACAGTGAAAGAGAGAGAAATTCTTACACAATGCGTTCAGGGGCTGTGATGCAACCTGGATTGACCATATCTAGATGCACAGCTGGATGAGGCATAAGGGTGGACACTCTTGGGGCTGAGAGGTTTGGTGAGATTGGGTGAGCAAACACAGACCCTTTAAAGTAATACTGCGTGGTACCCATCGCATGGGTCCCAAATCTCCAGGTTCAAGGGCATCTTCCTACATCAAAAACATGCATGAGAAACCCAGAAGATGGTACACCGTGTGATGGGGAAAGGTTTCTAAAACGCACCTCATTTCTCATCTCCTTGTGCCCGGGTTCGCCATTCCTGCCACTTTACTAGCAAGCTCCCTACTTGGAGCATCAGCACCTTTAACCTCCTGTTCCATACAGGTTGCAATTTGTCCTGAGGATAAACGGGAAGACGTGGAACCAACGAGAGACTAGCTCTTGGTGTTGGGACAGGCACAGGTCACTCTATTTTCCCATCAGAAAGAAGAATTAACCACAGGCTCAGCCTGCCCCCCGGAACCAGAACAGGGCCTGAAGCCATTCTGTGATTTTGCGGCCAGCTCCCATAAAAACGAGTTGTAAAATGGAGTTTCAGGGCACTGCAATTCACAAACCTGCAGAGTTATAAATGATAACTCCCGTCCACAAATATATTGAGGGAAGGCAATGAAGAGGATTTGAAATCAAGGCAGAATTGCAGGAAACAGATTTCAGGAGGTAGATTCGAATCGCCTTTAAAGCACATGAAAAGCGGCAAAACGTTGACAATGATGCCCTTGGCCAAAAAGGGCGTATGCGTTTTTTCCTGAGTATATTCAGGAAAAAACGCATACGCCCTTTTTGGCCAACCAAGCAACCTGGAAAGGCAAATCAGCGCTACAAAGAAGTCTCGCTTCCCATCGGTCAAAAGGGCCATGCTGAAAAAAGTGTCAAAACCAGAAATGCAGGACAGGCCATGGAGAAATGGGAGCCTTGCTACACTGATGGGCGGGATGTAAATTGCCAAGAGCCACTCTGGAGAAGTGTCCGGTGAGTCCTGAAACATCTGAAAAACACAGCTTAGAGAGCATAGGGCACTTCCACTCATGGGGGTATAAATTGGGAAAATTAAAAATCAGCAAGACACAAGCACCCCAAAGTTTAGGGCTGCTCTGTTGACCAGGACCTCCACTTCATTCCACCTTAAATATCCCAGGAAAGAGAAAAATGGATAAAGAAGTTGTGGTCCTTATGTACATTGGAATATCACTCAGCCAGGAAATCAATGTCGTAAGGTTAGTAGCAGCATGATGAGTGGATTTAGGTACGACGATTCTAAGTGAAATAAGTCACACAGAAAAGGACACTTCTCATAAGGTATCACTGATAGAGGGAATGTAAAAACCGTTACACTTGAACTGAATTACAAAACAGAACAGAGTCACACATGCAGAAAAGACACTATGGCTGCTTAACGGGAAAGGTGAGGTGGGGTGATACATAAAACAAGGGTATCAAATTAGCTCAGATACCGTTCCATAAACCCAATATGTAATAGACAAGACCTACTCCTTGCTCAGAGAACTGGACTCAACACGCCCTATTCACCGCACAAGAATATATCTGACTAATAATAATCGTAAAACCTATGTATTGATATCTCTCTGTTAGTGTGTCAAGTGGGTGTAAAGCGGCATAAACACAGCAGTGAAAAGCAGCTAAACCCCATTATAAAAATAAATTACTTTGAAACACCCATGAAACAAAGACAGTGAAAGAGAGAGAAATTCTTACACAATGCGTTCAGGGGCTGTGATGCAACCTGGATTGACCATATCTAGACGCACAGCTGGATGAGACATAAGGGTGGACACTCTTGGGGCTGAGAGGTTTGGTGAGGTTGGGTGAGCAAACGCAGACCCTTTAAAGGAATACTGCGTGGTACCCATCGCATGGGTCCCAAATCTCCAGGTTCAAGGGCATCTTCCTACATCAAAAACATGCATGAGAAACCCAGAAGATGGTACACCGTGTGATGGGGAAAGGTTTCTAAAACGCACCTCATTTCTCATCTCCTTGTGCCCGGGTTCGCCATTCCAGCCGCTTTACTAGCAAGCTCCCTACTTGGAGCATCAGCACCTTTAACCTCCTGTTCCATACAGGTTGCAATTTGTCCTGAGGATAAACGGGAAGACGTGGAACCAACGAGAGACTAGCTCTTGGTGTTGGGACAGGCACAGGTCACTCTATTTTCCCATCAGAAAGAAGAATTAACCACAGGCTCAGCCTGCCCCACGGAACCAGAACAGGGCCTGAAGCCATTCTGCGATTTTGCGGCCAGCTCCCATAAAAACGAGTTGTAAAATGGAGGTTCAGGGCACTGCAATTCACAAACCTGCAGAGTTATAAATGATAACTCTCGTCCACAAATATATTGATGGAAGGCAAAGAAGAGGATTTGAAATCAAGGCAGAATTGCAGGAAACAGATTTCAGGAGGTAGATACGAATCGCCTTTAAAGCACATGAAAATCGGCAAAACGTTGACAATGATGCCCTTGGCCAAAAAGGGCGTATGCGTTTTTTCCTGAATATATTCAGGAAAAAACGCATACGCCCTTTTTGGCCAACCAAGCCACCTGGAAAGGCAAATCAGCGCTACAAAGAAGTCTCGCTTCCCATCGGTCAAAAGGCCCATGCTGAAAAAAGTGTCAAAACCAGAAATGCAGGACAGGCCATGGAGAAATGGGAGCCTTGCTACACTGATGGGCGGGATGTAAATTGCCAAGAGCCACTCCGGAGAAGTGTCCGGTGAGTCCTGAAACATCTGAAAAACACAGCTTAGAGAGCATAGGGCACTTCCACTCATGGGGGTATAAATTGGGAAAATTAAAAATCAGCAAGACACAAGCACCCCAAAGTTTAGGGCTGCTCTGTTGACCAGGACCTCCACTTCATTCCACCTTAAATATCCCAGGAAAGAGAAAAATGGATAAAGAAGTTGTGGTCCTTATGTACATTGGAATATCACTCAGCCAGGAAATCAATGTCGTAAGGTTAGTAGCAGCATGATGAGTGGATTTAGGTACGACGATTCTAAGTGAAATAAGTCACACAGAAAAGGACACTTCTCATAAGGTATCACTGATAGAGGGAATGTAAAAACCGTTACACTTGAACTGAATTACAAAACAGAACAGAGTCACACATGCAGAAAACACACTATGGCTGCTTAACGGGAAAGGTGAGGTGGGGTGATACATAAAACAAGGGTATCAAATTAGCTCAGATACCGTTCCATAAACCCAATATGTAATAGACAAGACCTACTCCTTGCTCAGAGAACTGGACTCAACATGCCCTATTCACCGCATAAGAATATATCTGACTAATAATAATCGTAAAACCTATGTATTGATATCTCTCTGTTAGTGTGTCAAGTGGGTGTAAAGCGGCATAAACACAGCAGTGAAAAGCAGCTAAACCCCATTATAAAAATAAATTACTTTGAAACACCCATGAAACAAAGACAGTGAAAGAGAGAGAAATTCTTACACAATGCGTTCAGGGGCTGTGACGCAACCTGGATTGACCATATCTAGACCCACAGCTGGATGAGACATAAGGGTGGACACTCTTGGGGCTGAGAGGTTTGGTGAGGTTGGGTGAGCAAACGCAGACCCTTTAAAGGAATACTGCGTGGTACCCATCGCATGGGTCCCAAATCTCCAGGTTCAAGGGCATCTTCCTACATCAAAAACATGCATGAGAAACCCAGAAGATGGTACACCGTGTGATGGGGAAAGGTTTCTAAAACGCACCTCATTTCTCATCTCCTTGTGCCCGAGTTCGCCATTCCAGCCGCTTTACTAGCAAGCTCCCTACTTGGAGCATCAGCACCTTTAACCTCCTGTTCCATACAGGTTGCAATTTGTCCTGAGGATAAACGGGAAGACGTGGAACCAACGAGAGACTAGCTCTTGGTGTTGGGACAGGCACAGGTCACTCTATTTTCCCATCAGAAAGAAGAATTAACCACAGGCTCAGCCTGCCCCCCGGAACCAGAACAGGGCCTGAAGCCATTCTGCGATTTTGCGGCCAGCTCCCATAAAAACGAGTTGTAAAATGGAGGTTCAGGGCACTGCAATTCACAAACCTGCAGAGTTATAAATGATAACTCTCGTCCACAAATATATTGAGGGAAGGCAAAGAAGAGGATTTGAAATCAAGGCAGAATTGCAGGAAACAGATTTCAGGAGGTAGATACGAATCGCCTTTAAAGCACATGAAAAGCGGCAAAACGTTGACAATGATGCCCTTGGCCAAAAAGGGCGTATGCGTTTTTTCCTGAATATATTCAGGAAAAAACGCATACGCCCTATTTGGCCAACCAAGCCACCTGGAAAGGCAAATCAGCGCTACAAAGAAGTCTCGCTTCCCATCGGTCAAAAGGCCCATGCTGAAAAAAGTGTCAAAACCAGAAATGCAGGACAGGCCATGGAGAAATGGGAGCCTTGCTACACTGATGGGCGGGATGTAAATTGCCAAGAGCCACTCCGGAGAAGTGTCCGGTGAGTCCTGAAACATCTGAAAAACACAGCTTAGAGAGCATAGGGCACTTCCACTCATGGGGGTATAAATTGGGAAAATTAAAAATCAGCAAGACACAAGCACCTCAAAGTTTAGGGCTGCTCTGTTGACCAGGACCTCCACTTCATTCCACCTTAAATATCCCAGGAAAGAGAAAAATGGATAAAGAAGTTGTGATCCTTATGTACAATGGAATATCACTCAGCCATGAAATCAATGTCGTAAGGTTAGTAGCAGCATGATGAGAGGATTTAGGTACAACGATTCTAAGTGAAATAAGTCACACAGAAAAGGACACTTCTCATAAGGTATCACTGATAGAGGGAATGTAAAAACCGTTACACTTGAACTGAATTACAAAACAGAACAGAGTCACACATGCAGAAAACAGACTATGGCTGCTTAACGGGAAAGGTGAGGTGGGGTGATACATAAAACAAGGGTATCAAATTAGCTCAGATACCATTCCATAAACCCAATATGTAGTAGACAAGACCTACTCCTTGCTCAGAGAACTGGACTCAACACGCCCTATTCACCGCACAAGAATATATCTGACTAATAATAATCGTAAAACCTATGTATTGATATCTCTCTGTTAGTGTGTCAAGTGGGTGTAAAGCGGCATAAACACAGCAGTGAAAAGCAGCTAAACCCCATTATAAAAATAAATTACTTTGAAACACCCATGAAACAAAGACAGTGAAAGAGAGAGAAATTCTTACACAATGCGTTCAGGGGCTGTGATGCAACCTGGATTGACCATATCTAGACGCACAGCTGGATGAGACATAAGGGTGGACACTCTTGGGGCTGAGAGGTTTGGTGAGATTGGGTGAGCAAACACAGACCCTTTAAAGTAATACTGCGTGGTACCCATCGCATGGGTCCCAAATCTCCAGGTTCAAGGGCATCTTCCTACATCAAAAACATGCATGAGAAACCCAGAAGATGGTACACCGTGTGATGGGGAAAGGTTTCTAAAACGCACCTCATTTCTCATCTCCTTGTGCCCGGGTTCGCCATTCCTGCCACTTTACTAGCAAGCTCCCTACTTGGAGCATCAGCACCTTTAACCTCCTGTTCCATACAGGTTGCAATTTGTCCTGAGGATAAACGGGAAGACGTGGAACCAACGAGAGACTAGCTCTTGGTGTTGGGACAGGCACAGGTCACTCTATTTTCCCATCAGAAAGAAGAATTAACCACAGGCTCAGCCTGCCCCCCGGAACCAGAACAGGGCCTGAAGCCATTCTGTGATTTTGCGGCCAGCTCCCATAAAAACGAGTTGTAAAATGGAGTTTCAGGGCACTGCAATTCACAAACCTGCAGAGTTATAAATGATAACTCCCGTCCACAAATATATTGAGGGAAGGCAATGAAGAGGATTTGAAATCAAGGCAGAATTGCAGGAAACAGATTTCAGGAGGTAGATTCGAATCGCCTTTAAAGCACATGAAAAGCGGCAAAACGTTGACAATGATGCCCTTGGCCAAAAAGGGCGTATGCGTTTTTTCCTGAGTATATTCAGGAAAAAACGCATACGCCCTTTTTGGCCAACCAAGCAACCTGGAAAGGCAAATCAGCGCTACAAAGAAGTCTCGCTTCCCATCGGTCAAAAGGGCCATGCTGAAAAAAGTGTCAAAACCAGAAATGCAGGACAGGCCATGGAGAAATGGGAGCCTTGCTACACTGATGGGCGGGATGTAAATTGCCAAGAGCCACTCTGGAGAAGTGTCCGGTGAGTCCTGAAACATCTGAAAAACACAGCTTAGAGAGCATAGGGCACTTCCACTCATGGGGGTATAAATTGGGAAAATTAAAAATCAGCAAGACACAAGCACCCCAAAGTTTAGGGCTGCTCTGTTGACCAGGACCTCCACTTCATTCCACCTTAAATATCCCAGGAAAGAGAAAAATGGATAAAGAAGTTGTGGTCCTTATGTACAATGGAATATCACTCAGCCAGGAAATCAATGTCGTAAGGTTAGTAGCAGCATGATGAGTGGATTTAGGTATGACGATTCTAAGTGAAATAAGTCACACAGAAAAGGACACTACTCATAAGGTATCACTGATAGAGGGAATGTAAAAACCGTTACACTTGAACTGAATTACAAACCAGAACAGAGTCACACATGCAGAAAACACACTATGGCTGCTTAACGGGAAAGGTGAGGTGGGGTGATACATAAAACAAGGGTATCAAATTAGCTCAGATACCGTTCCATAAACCCAATATGTAATAGACAAGACCTACTCCTTGCTCAGAGAACTGGACTCAACACGCCCTATTCACCGCACAACAATATATCTGACTAATAATAATCGTAAAACCTATGTATTGATATCTCTCTGTTAGTGTGTCAAGTGGGTGTAAAGCGGCATAAACACAGCAGTGAAAAGCAGCTAAACCCCATTATAAAAATAAATTACTTTGAAACAACCATGAAACAAAGACAGTGAAAGAGAGAGAAATTCTTACACAATGCGTTCAGGGGCTGTGATGCAACCTGGATTGACCATATCTAGACGCAAAGCTGGATGAGACATAAGGGTGGACACTCTTGGGGCTGAGAGGTTTGGTGAGGTTGGGTGAGCAAACGCAGACCCTTTAAAGGAATACTGCGTGGTACCCATCACATGGGTCCCAAATCTCCAGGTTCAAGGGCATCTTCCTACATCAAAAACATGCATGAGAAACCCAGAAGATGGTACACCGTGTGATGGGGAAAGGTTTCTAAAACGCACCTCATTTCTCATCTCCTTGTGCCCGGGTTCGCCATTCCAGCCGCTTTACTAGCAAGCTCCCTACTTGGAGCATCAGCACCTTTAACCTCCTGTTCCGTACAGGTTGCAATTTGTCCTGAGGATAAACGGGAAGACGTGGAACCAACGAGAGACTAGCTCTTGGTGTTGGGACAGGCACAGGTCACTCTATTTTCCCATCAGAAAGAAGAATTAACCACAGGCTCAGCCTGACCACCGGAACCAGAACAGGGCCTGAAACCATTCTGCGATTTTGCGGCCAGCTCCCATAAAAACGAGTTGTAAAATGGAGGTTAAGGGCACTGCAATTCACAAACCTGCAGAGTTATAAATGAGAACTCTCGCCCACAAATATATTGAGGGAAGGCAAAGAAGAGGATTTGAAATCAAGGCAGAATTGCACGAAACAGATTTCAGGAGGTAGATACGAATCGCCTTTAAAGCACATGAAAAGCGGCAAAACGTTGACAATGATGCCCTTGGCCAAAAAGGGCGTATGCGTTTTTTCCTGAATATATTCAGGAAAAAACGCATACGCCCTTTTTGGCCAACCAAGCAACCTGGAAAGGCAAATCAGCGTTACAGAGAAGTCTCGCTTCCCATCGGTCAAAAGGGCCATGCTGAAAAAAGTGTCAAAACCAGAAATGCAGGACAGGCCATGGAGAAATGGGAGCCTTGCTACACTGATGGGCGGGATGTAAATTGCCAACAGCCACTCTGGAGAAGTGTACGGTGTGTCCTGAAACATCTGAAAAACACAGCTTAGAGAGCATAGGGCACTTCCACTCATGGGGGTATAAATTGGGAAAATGAAAAATCAGCAAGACACAAGCACCCCAAAGTTGAGGGCTGCTCTGTTGACCAGGACCTCCACTTCATTCCACCTTAAATATCCCAGGAAAGAGAAAAATGGATAAAGAATTTGTGGTCCTTATGTACAATGGAATATCACTCAGCCATGAAATCAATGTCATAAGGTTAGTAGCAGCATGATGAGTGGATTTAGGTACGACGATTCTAAGTGAAATAAGTCACACAGAAAAGGACACTTCTCATAAGGTATCACTTTTAGAGGGAATGTAAAAACCGTTACACTTGAACTGAATTACAAAACAGAACAGAGTCACACATGCAGAAAACAGACTATGGCTGCTTAACGGGAAAGGTGAGGTGGGGTGATACATAAAACAAGGGTATCAAATTAGCTCAGATACCATTCCATAAACCCAATATGTAGTAGACAAGACCTACTCCTTGCTCAGAGAACTGGACTCAACACGCCCTATTCACCGCACAAGAATATGTCTGACTAATAATAATCGTAAAACCTATGTATTGATATCTCTCTGTTAGTGTGTCATGTGGGTGTAAAGCGGCATAAACACAGCAGTGAAAAGCAGCTAAACCCCATTATAAAAATAAATTACTTTGAAACACCCATGAAACAAAGACAGTGAAAGAGAGAGAAATTCTTACACAATGCGTTCAGGGGCTGTGATGCAACCTGGATTGACCATATCTAGATGCACAGCTGGATGAGGCATAAGGGTGGACACTCTTGGGGCTGAGAGTTTTGGTGAGATTGGATGAGCAAACGCAGACCCTTTAAAGTAATACTGCGTGGTACCCATCGCATGGGTCCCAAATCTCCAGGTTCAAGGGCATCTTCCTACATCAAAAACATGCATGAGAAACCCAGAAGATGGTACACCGTGTGATGGGGAAAGGTTTCTAAAACGCACCTCATTTCTCATCTCCTTGTGCCCGGGTTCGCCATTCCTGCCACTTTACTAGCAAGCTCCCTACTTGGAGCATCAGCACCTTTAACCTCCTGTTCCATACAGGTTGCAATTTGTCCTGAGGATAAATGGGAAGACGTGGAACCAACGAGAGACTAGCTCTTGGTGTTGGGACAGGCACAGGTCACTCTATTTTCCCATCAGAAAGAAGAATTAACCACAGGCTCAGCCTGCCCCCCGGAACCAGAACAGGGCCTGAAGCCATTCTGTGATTTTGCGGCCAGCTCCCATAAAAACGAGTTGTAAAATGGAGTTTCAGGGCACTGCAATTCACAAACCTGCAGAGTTATAAATGATAACTCCCGTCCACAAATATATTGAGGGAAGGCAAAGAAGAGGATTTGAAATCAAGGCAGAATTGCAGGAAACAGATTTCAGGAGGTAGATTCGAATCGCCTTTAAAGCACATGAAAAGCGGCAAAACGTTGACAATGATGCCCTTGGCCAAAAAGGGCGTATGCGTTTTTTCCTGAATATATTCAGGAAAAAACGCATACGCCCTTTTTGGCCAACCAAGCCACCTGGAAAGGCAAATCAGCGCTACAAAGAAGTCTCGCTTCCCATCGGTCAAAAGGGCCATGCTGAAAAAAGTGTCAAAACCAGAAATGCAGGACAGGCCATGGAGAAATGGGAGCCTTGCTACACTGATGGGCGGGATGTAAATTGCCAAGAGCCACTCTGGAGAAGTGTCCGGTGAGTCCTGAAACATCTGAAAAACACAGCTTAGAGAGCATAGGGCACTTCCACTCATGGGGGTATAAATTGGGAAAATTAAAAATCAGCAAGACACAAGCACCCCAAAGTTGAGGGCTGCTCTGTTGACCAGGACCTCCACTTCATTCCACCTTAAATATCCCAGGAAAGAGAAAAATGGATAAAGAAGTTGTGGTCCTTATGTACATTGGAATATCACTCAGCCAGGAAATCAATGTCTTAAGGTTATTAGCAGCATGATGAGTGGATTTAGGTACGACGATTCTAAGTGAAATAAGTCACACAGAAAAGGACACTTCTCATAAGGTATCACTGATAGAGGGAATGTAAAAACCGTTACACTTGAACTGAATTACAAAACAGAACAGAGTCACACATGCAGAAAACACACTATGGCTGCTTAACGGGAAAGGTGAGGTGGGGTGATACATAAAACAAGGGTATCAAATTAGCTCAGATACCGTTCCATAAACCGAATATGTAATAGACAAGACCTACTCCTGGCTCAGAGAACTGGACTCAACACGCCCTATTCACCGCACAAGAATATATCTGACTAATAATAATCGTAAAACCTATGTATTGATATCTCTCTGTTAGTGTGTCAAGTGGGTGTAAAGCGGCATAAACACAGCAGTGAAAAGCAGCTAAACCCCATTATAAAAATAAATTACTTTGAAACACGCATGAAACAAAGACAGTGAAAGAGAGAGAAATTCTTACACAATGCGTTCAGGGGCTGTGATGCAACCTGGATTGACCATATCTAGACGCACAGCTGGATGAGACATAAGGGTGGACACTCTTGGGGCTGAGAGGTTTGGTGAGGTTGGGTGAGCAAACGCAGACCCTTTAAAGGAATACTGCGTGGTACCCATCGCATGGGTCCCAAATCTCCAGGTTCAAGGGCATCTTCCTACATCAAAAACATGCATGAGAAACCCAGAAGATGGTACACCGTGTGATGGGGAAAGGTTTCTAAAACGCACCTCATTTCTCATCTCCTTGTGCCCGGGTTCGCCATTCCAGCCGCTTTACTAGCAAGCTCCCTACTTGGAGCATCAGCACCTTTAACCTCCTGTTCCATACAGGTTGCAATTTGTCCTGAGGATAAACGGGAAGACGTGGAACCAACGAGAGACTAGCTCTTGGTGTTGGGACAGGCACAGGTCACTCTATTTTCCCATCAGAAAGAAGAATTAACCACAGGCTCAGCCTGCGCCCCGGAACCAGAACAGGGCCTGAAGCCATTCTGCGATTTTGCGGCCAGCTCCCATAAAAACGAGTTGTAAAATGGAGGTTCAGGGCACTGCAATTCACAAACCTGCAGAGTTATAAATGATAACTGTCGTCCACAAATATACTGAGGGAAGGCAAAGAAGAGGATTTGAAATCAAGGCAGAATTGCAGGAAACAGATTTCAGGAGGTAGATTCGAATCGCCTTTAAAGCACATGAAAAGCGGCAAAACGTTGACAATGATGCCCTTGGCCAAAAAGGGCGTATGCGTTTTTTCCTGAATATATTCAGGAAAAAACGCATACGCCCTTTTTGGCCAACCAAGCAACCTGGAAAGGCAAATCAGCGCTACAAAGAAGTCTCGCTTCCCATCGGTCAAAAGGGCCATGCTGAAAAAAGTGTCAAAACCAGAAATGCAGGACAGGCCATGGAGAAATGGGAGCCTTGCTACACTGATGGGCGGGATGTAAATTGCCAAGAGCCACTCTGGAGAAGTGTCCGGTGAGTCCTGAAACATCTGAAAAACACAGCTTAGAGAGCATAGGGCACTTCCACTCATGGGGGTATAAATTGGGAAAATTAAAAATCAGCAAGACACAAGCACCCCAAAGTTTAGGGCTGCTCTGTTGACCAGGACCTCCACTTCATTCCACCTTAAATATCCCAGGAAAGAGAAAAATGGATAAAGAAGTTGTGGTCCTTATGTACATTGGAATATCACTCAGCCAGGAAATCAATGTCGTAAGGTTAGTAGCAGCATGATGAGTGGATTTAGGTACGACGATTCTAAGTGAAATAAGTCACACAGAAAAGGACACTTCTCATAAGGTATCACTGATAGAGGGAATGTAAAAACCGTTACACTTGAACTGAATTACAAAACAGAACAGAGTCAAACATGCAGAAAACACACTATGGCTGCTTAACGGGAAAGGTGAGGTGGGGTGATACATAAAACAAGGGTATCAAATTAGCTCAGATACCGTTCCATAAACCCAATATGTAATAGACAAGACCTACTCCTGGCTCAGAGAACTGGACTCAACACGCCCTATTCACCGCACAAGAATATATCTGACTAATAATAATCGTAAAACCTATGTATTGATATCTCTCTGTTAGTGTGTCAAGTGGGTGTAAAGCGGCATAAACACAGCAGTGAAAAGCAGCTAAACCCCATTATAAAAATAAATTACTTTGAAACACCCATGAAACAAAGACAGTGAAAGAGAGAGAAATTCTTACACAATGCGTTCAGGGGCTGTGATGCAACCTGGATTGACCATATCTAGACGCAAAGCTGGATGAGACATAAGGGTGGACACTCTTGGGGCTGAGAGGTTTGGTGAGGTTGGGTGAGCAAACGCAGACCCCTTCAAGGAATACTGCGTGGTACCCATCGCATGGGTCCCAAATCTCCAGGTTCAAGGGCATCTTCCTACATCAAAAACATGCATGAGAAACCCAGAAGATGGTACACCGTGTGATGGGGAAAGGTTTCTAAAACGCACCTCATTTCTCATCTCCTTGTGCCCGGGTTCGCCATTCCAGCCGCTTTACTAGCAAGCTCCCTACTTGGAGCATCAGCACCTTTAACCTCCTGTTCCATGCAGGTTGCAATTTGTCCTGAGGATAAACGGGAAGACGTGGAACCAACGAGAGACTAGCTCTTGGTGTTGGGACAGGCACAGGTCACTCTATTTTCCCATCAGAAAGAAGAATTAACCACAGGCTCAGCCTGCCCCCCGGAACCAGAACAGGGCCTGAAGCCATTCTGCGATTTTGCGGCCAGCTCCCATAAAAACGAGTTGTAAAATGGAGGTTCAGGGCACTGCAATTCACAAACCTGCAGAGTTATAAATGATAACTCTCGTCCACAAATATATTGAGGGAAGGCAAAGAAGAGGATTTGAAATCAAGGCAGAATTGCAGGAAACAGATTTCAGGAGGTAGATACGAATCGCCTTTAAAGCACATGAAAAGCGGCAAAACGTTGACAATGATGCCCTTGGCCAAAAAGGGCGTATGCGTTTTTTCCTGAATATATTCAGGAAAAAACGCATACGCCCTTTTTGGCCAACCAAGCCACATGGAAAGGCAAATCAGCGCTACAAGGAAGTCTCGCTTCCCATCGGTCAAAAGGCCCATGCTGAAAAAAGTGTCAAAACCAGAAATGCAGGACAGGCCATGGAGAAATGGGAGCCTTGCTACACTGATGGGCGGGATGTAAATTGCCAAGAGCCACTCTGGAGAAGTGTCCGGTGAGTCCTGAAACATCTGAAAAACACAGCTTAGAGAGCATAGGGCACTTCCACTCATGGGGGTATAAATTGGGAAAATTAAAAATCAGCAAGACACAAGCACCCCAAAGTTTAGGGCTGCTCTGTTGACCAGGACCTCCACTTCATTCCACCTTAAATATCCCAGGAAAGAGAAAAATGGAGAAAGAAGTTGTGGTCCTTATGTACATTGGAATATCACTCAGCCAGGAAATCAATGTCGTAAGGTTAGTAGCAGCATGATGAGTGGATTTAGGTACGACGATTCTAAGTGAAATAAGTCACACAGAAAAGGACACTTCTCATAAGGTATCACTGATAGAGGGAATGTAAAAACCGTTACACTTGAACTGAATTACAAAACAGAACAGAGTCACACATGCAGAAAACACACTATGGCTGCTTAACGGGAAAGGTGAGGTGGGGTGATACATAAAACAAGGGTATCAAATTAGCTCAGATACCGTTCCATAAACCCAATATGTAATAGACAAGACCTACTCCTTGCTCAGAGAACTGGACTCAACACGCCCTATTCACCGCACAAGAATATATCTGACTAATAATAATCGTAAAACCTATGTATTGATATCTCTCTGTTAGTGTGTCAAGTGGGTGTAAAGCGGCATAAACACAGCAGTGAAAAGCAGCTAAACCCCATTATAAAAATAAATTACTTTGAAACACCCATGAAACAAAGACAGTGAAAGAGAGAGAAATTCTTACACAATGCGTTCAGGGGCTGTGATGCAAACTGGATTGACCATATCTAGACGCACAGCTGGATGAGACATAAGGGTGGACACTCTTGGGGCTGAGAGGTTTGGTGAGGTTGGGTGAGCAAACGCAGACCCTTTAAAGGAATACTGCGTGGTACCCATCGCATGGGTCCCAAATCTCCAGGTTCAAGGGCATCTTCCTACATCAAAAACATGCATGAGAAACCCAGAAGATGGTACACCGTGTGATGGGGAAAGGTTTCTAAAACGCACCTCATTTCTCAACTCCTTGTGCCCGGGTTCGCCATTCCAGCCGCTTTACTAGCAAGCTCCCTACTTGGAGCATCAGCACCTTTAACCTCCTGTTCCATGCAGGTTGCAATTTGTCCTGAGGATAAACGGGAAGACGTGGAACCAACGAGAGACTAGCTCTTGGTGTTGGGACAGGCACAGGTCACTCTATTTTCCCATCAGAAAGAAGAATTAACCACAGGCTCAGCCTGCCCCCCGGAACCAGAACAGGGCCTGAAGCCATTCTGCGATTTTGCGGCCAGCTCCCATAAAAACGAGTTGTAAAATGGAGGTTCAGGGCACTGCAATTCACAAACCTGCAGAGTTATAAATGATAACTCCCGTCCACAAATATATTGAGGGAAGGCAAAGAAGAGGATTTGAAATCAAGGCAGAATTGCAGGAAACAGATTTCAGGAGGTAGATACGAATCGCCTTTAAAGCACATGAAAAGCGGCAAAACGTTGACAATGATGCCCTTGGCCAAAAAGGGCGTATGCGTTTTTTCCTGAATATATTCAGGAAAAAACGCATACGCCCTTTTTGGCCAACCAAGCCACCTGGAAAGGCAAATCAGCGCTACAAAGAAGTCTCGCTTCCCATCGGTCAAAAGGGCCATGCTGAAAAAAGTGTCAAAACCAGAAATGCAGGACAGGCCATGGAGAAATGGGAGCCTTGCTACACTGATGGGCGGGATGTAAATTGCCAAGAGCCACTCTGGAGAAGTGTCCGGTGAGTCCTGAAACATCTGAAAAACACAGCTTAGAGAGCATAGGGCACTTCCACTCATGGGGGTATAAATTGGGAAAATTAAAAATCAGCAAGACACAAGCACCCCAAAGTTTAGGGCTGCTCTGTTGACCAGGACCTCCACTTCATTCCACCTTAAATATCCCAGGAAAGAGAAAAATGGAGAAAGAAGTTGTGGTCCTTATGTACAATGGAATATCACTCAGCCATGAAATCAATGTCGTAAGGTAAGTAGCAGCATGATGAGTGGATTTAGGTACGACGATTCTAAGTGAAATAAGTCACACAGAAAAGGACACTTCTCATAAGGTATCACTGATAGAGGGAATGTAAAAACCGTTACACTTGAACTGAATTACAAAACAGAACAGAGTCACACATGCAGAAAACAGACTATGGCTGCTTAACGGGAAAGGTGAGGTGGGGTGATACATAAAACAAGGGTATCAAATTAGCTCAGATACCGTTCCATAAACCCAATATGTAATAGACAAGACCTACTCCTTGCTCAGAGAACTGGACTCAACACGCCCTATTCACCGCACAAGAATATATCTGACTAATAATAATCGTAAAACCTATGTATTGATATCTCTCTGTTAGTGTGTCAAGTGGGTGTAAAGCGGCATAAACACAGCAGTGAAAAGCAGCTAAACCCCATTATAAAAATAAATTACTTTGAAACACCCATGAAACAAAGACAGTGAAAGAGAGAGAAATTCTTACACAATGCGTTCAGGGGCTGTGATGCAACCTGGATTGACCATATCTAGACGCACAGCTGGATGAGACATAAGGGTGGACACTCTTGGGGCTGAGAGGTTTGGTGAGGTTGGGTGAGCAAACGCAGACCCTTTAAAGGAATACTGCGTGGTACCCATCGCATGGGTCCCAAATCTCCAGGTTCAAGGGCATCTTCCTACATCAAAAACATGCATGAGAAACCCAGAAGATGGTACACCGTGTGATGGGGAAAGGTTTCTAAAACGCACCTCATTTCTCAACTCCTTGTGCCCGGGTTCGCCATTACAGCCGCTTTACTAGCAAGCTCCCTACTTGGAGCATCAGCACCTTTAACCTCCTGTTCCATTCAGGTTGCAATTTGTCCTGAGGATAAACGGGAAGACGTGGAACCAACGAGAGACTAGCTCTTGGTGTTGGGACAGGCACAGGTCACTCTATTTTCCCATCAGAAAGAAGAATTAACCACAGGCTCAGCCTGCCCCCCGGAACCAGAACAGGGCCTGAAGCCATTCTGCGATTTTGCGGCCAGCTCCCATAAAAACGAGTTGTAAAATGGAGGTTCAGGGCACTGCAATTCACAAACCTGCAGAGTTATAAATGATAACTGTCGTCCACAAATATATTGAGGGAAGGCAAAGAAGAGGATTTGAAATCAAGGCAGAATTGCAGGAAACAGATTTCAGGAGGTAGATACGAATCGCCTTTAAAGCACATGAAAAGCGGCAAAACGTTGACAATGATGCCCTTGGCCAAAAAGGGCGTATGCGTTTTTTCCTGAATATATTCAGGAAAAAACGCATACGCCCTTTTTGGCCAACCAAGCCACCTGGAAAGGCAAATCAGCGCTACAAAGAAGTCTCGCTTCCCATCGGTCAAAAGGGCCATGCTGAAAAAAGTGTCAAAACCAGAAATGCAGGACAGGCCATGGAGAAATGGGAGCCTTGCTACACTGATGGGCGGGATGTAAATTGCCAAGAGCCACTCTGGAGAAGTGTCCGGTGAGTCCTGAAACATCTGAAAAACACAGCTTAGAGAGCATAGGGCACTTCCACTCATGGGGGTATAAATTGGGAAAATTAAAAATCAGCAAGACACAAGCACCCCAAAGTTTAGGGCTGCTCTGTTGACCAGGACCTCCACTTCATTCCACCTTAAATATCCCAGGAAAGAGAAAAATGGATAAACAAGTTGTGGTCCTTATGTACAATGGAATATCACTCAGCCAGGAAATCAATGTCGTAAGGTAAGTAGCAGCATGATGAGTGGATTTAGGTACGACGATTCTAAGTGAAATAAGTCACACAGAAAAGGACACTTCTCATAAGGTATCACTGATAGAGGGAATGTAAAAACCGTTACACTTGAACTGAATTACAAAACAGAACAGAGTCACACATGCAGAAAACACACTATGGCTGCTTAACGGGAAAGGTGAGGTGGGGTGATACATAAAACAAGGGTATCAAATTAGCTCAGATACCGTTCCATAAACCCAATATGTAATAGACAAGACCTACTCCTTGCTCAGAGAACTGGACTCAACACGCCCTATTCACCGCACAAGAATATATCTGACTAATAATAATCGTAAAACCTATGTATTGATATCTCTCTGTTAGTGTGTCAAGTGGGTGTAAAGCGGCATAAACACAGCAGTGAAAAGCAGCTAAACCCCATTATAAAAATAAATTACTTTGAAACACCCATGAAACAAAGACAGTGAAAGAGAGAGAAATTCTTACACAATGCGTTCAGGGGCTGTGATGCAACCTGGATTGACCATATCTAGACGCACAGCTGGATGAGACATAAGGGTGGACACTCTTGGGGCTGAGAGGTTTGGTGAGGTTGGGTGAGCAAACGCAGACCCTTTAAAGGAATACTGCGTGGTACCCATCGCATGGGTCCCAAATCTCCAGGTTCAAGGGCATCTTCCTACATCAAAAACATGCATGAGAAACCCAGAAGATGGTACACCGTGTGATGGGGAAAGGTTTCTAAAACGCACCTCATTTCTCAACTCCTTGTGCCCGGGTTCGCCATTCCAGCCGCTTTACTAGCAAGCTCCCTACTTGGAGCATCAGCACCTTTAACCTCCTGTTCCATGCAGGTTGCAATTTGTCCTGAGGATAAACGGGAAGACGTGGAACCAACGAGAGACTAGCTCTTGGTG
Organism: Balaenoptera borealis; assembly: GCF_965194805.1. Classification (NCBI taxonomy): domain Eukaryota; kingdom Metazoa; phylum Chordata; class Mammalia; order Artiodactyla; family Balaenopteridae; genus Balaenoptera; species Balaenoptera borealis. The sequence continues at coordinate 829,070 of NW_028123997.1, forward strand.
TTGGGACAGGCACAGGTCACTCTATTTTCCCATCAGAAAGAAGAATTAACCACAGGCTCAGCCTGACCCCCGGAACCAGAACAGGGCCTGAAGCCATTCTGCGATTTTGCGGCCAGCTCCCATAAAAACGAGTTGTAAAATGGAGGTTCAGGGCACTGCAATTCACAAACCTGCAGAGTTATAAATGATAACTCCCGTCCACAAATATATTGAGGGAAGGCAAAGAAGAGGATTTGAAATCAAGGCAGAATTGCAGGAAACAGATTTCAGGAGGTAGATACGAATCGCCTTTAAAGCACATGAAAAGCGGCAAAACGTTGACAATGATGCCCTTGGCCAAAAAGGGCGTATGCGTTTTTTCCTGAATATATTCAGGAAAAAACGCATACGCCCTTTTTGGCCAACCAAGCCACCTGGAAAGGCAAATCAGCGCTACAAAGAAGTCTCGCTTCCCATCGGTCAAAAGGGCCATGCTGAAAAAAGTGTCAAAACCAGAAATGCAGGACAGGCCATGGAGAAATGGGAGCCTTGCTACACTGATGGGCGGGATGTAAATTGCCAACAGCCACTCTGGAGAAGTGTCCGGTGAGTCCTGAATCATCTGAAAAACACAGCTTAGAGAGCATAGGGCACTTCCACTCATGGGGGTATAAATTGGGAAAATTAAAAATCAGCAAGACACAAGCACCCCAAAGTTTAGGGCTGCTCTGTTGACCAGGACCTCCACTTCATTCCACCTTAAATATCCCAGGAAAGAGAAAAATGGAGAAAGAAGTTGTGGTCCTTATGTACAATGGAATATCACTCAGCCATGAAATCAATGTCGTAAGGTAAGTAGCAGCATGATGAGTGGATTTAGGTACGACGATTCTAAGTGAAATAAGTCACACAGAAAAGGACACTTCTCATAAGGTATCACTGATAGAGGGAATGTAAAAACCGTTACACTTGAACTGAATTACAAAACAGAACAGAGTCACACATGCAGAAAACACACTATGGCTGCTTAACGGGAAAGTTGAGGTGGGGTGATACATAAAACAAGGGTATCAAATTAGCTCAGATACCGTTCCATAAACCCAATATGTAATAGACAAGACCTACTCCTTGCTCAGAGAACTGGACTCAACACGCCCTATTCACCGCACAAGAATATATCTGACTAATAATAATCGTAAAACCTATGTATTGATATCTCTCTGTTAGTGTGTCAAGTGGGTGTAAAGCGGCATAAACACAGCAGTGAAAAGCAGCTAAACCCCATTATAAAAATAAATTACTTTGAAACACCCATGAAACAAAGACAGTGAAAGAGAGAGAAATTCTTACACAATGCGTTCAGGGGCTGTGATGCAACCTGGATTGACCATATCTAGACGCACAGCTGGATGAGACATAAGGGTGGACACTCTTGGGGCTGAGAGGTTTGGTGAGGTTGGGTGAGCAAACGCAGACCCTTTAAAGGAATACTGCGTGGTACCCATCGCATGGGTCCCAAATCTCCAGGTTCAAGGGCATCTTCCTACATCAAAAACATGCATGAGAAACCCAGAAGATGGTACACCGTGTGATGGGGAAAGGTTTCTAAAACGCACCTCATTTCTCAACTCCTTGTGCCCGGGTTCGCCATTACAGCCGCTTTACTAGCAAGCTCCCAACTTGGAGCATCAGCACCTTTAACCTCCTGTTCCATGCAGGTTGCAATTTGTCCTGAGGATAAACGGGAAGACGTGGAACCAACGAGAGACTAGCTCTTGGTGTTGGGACAGGCACAGGTCACTCTATTTTCCCATCAGAAAGAAGAATTAACCACAGGCTCAGCCTGACCCCCGGAACCAGAACAGGGCCTGAAGCCATTCTGCGATTTTGCGGCCAGCTCCCATAAAAACGAGTTGTAAAATGGAGGTTCAGGGCACTGCAATTCACAAACCTGCAGAGTTATAAATGATAACTCCCGTCCACAAATATATTGAGGGAAGGCAAAGAAGAGGATTTGAAATCAAGGCAGAATTGCAGGAAACAGATTTCAGGAGGTAGATACGAATCGCCTTTAAAGCACATGAAAAGCGGCAAAACGTTGACAATGATGCCCTTGGCCAAAAAGGGCGTATGCGTTTTTTCCTGAATATATTCAGGAAAAAACGCATACGCCCTTTTTGGCCAACCAAGCCACCTGGAAAGGCAAATCAGCGCTACAAAGAAGTCTCGCTTCCCATCGGTCAAAAGGGCCATGCTGAAAAAAGTGTCAAAACCAGAAATGCAGGACAGGCCATGGAGAAATGGGAGCCTTGCTACACTGATGGGCGGGATGTAAATTGCCAAGAGCCACTCTGGAGAAGTGTCCGGTGAGTCCTGAAACATCTGAAAAACACAGCTTAGAGAGCATAGGGCACTTCCACTCATGGGGGTATAAATTGGGAAAATTAAAAATCAGCAAGACACAAGCACCCCAAAGTTTAGGGCTGCTCTGTTGACCAGGACCTCCACTTCATTCCACCTTAAATATCCCAGGAAAGAGAAAAATGGATAAAGAAGTTGTGGTCCTTATGTACAATGGAATATCACTCAGCCAGGAAATCAATGTCGTAAGGTTAGTAGCAGCATGATGAGTGGATTTAGGTACGACGATTCTAAGTGAAATAAGTCACACAGAAAAGGACACTTCTCATAAGGTATCACTGATAGAGGGAATGTAAAAACCGTTACACTTGAACTGAATTACAAAACAGAACAGAGTCACACATGCAGAAAACACACTATGGCTGCTTAACGGGAAAGGTGAGGTGGGGTGATACATAAAACAAGGGTATCAAATTAGCTCAGATACCGTTCCATAAACCCAATATGTAATAGACAAGACCTACTCCTTGCTCAGAGAACTGGACTCAACACGCCCTATTCACCGCACAAGAATATATCTGACTAATAATAATCGTAAAACCTATGTATTGATATCTCTCTGTTAGTGTGTCAAGTGGGTGTAAAGCGGCATAAACACAGCAGTGAAAAGCAGCTAAACCCCATTATAAAAATAAATTACTTTGAAACACCCATGAAACAAAGACAGTGAAAGAGAGAGAAATTCTTACACAATGCGTTCAGGGGCTGTGATGCAACCTGGATTGACCATATCTAGACGCACAGCTGGATGAGACATAAGGGTGGACACTCTTGGGGCTAGAGGTTTGGTGAGGTTGGGTGAGCAAACGCAGACCCTTTAAAGGAATACTGCATGGTACCCATCGCATGGGTCCCAAATCTCCAGGTTCAAGGGCATCTTCCTACATCAAAAACATGCATGAGAAACCCAGAAGATGGTACACCGTGTGATGGGGAAAGGTTTCTAAAACGCACCTCATTTCTCAACTCCTTGTGCCCGGGTTCGCCATTCCAGCTGCTTTACTAGCAAGCTCCCTACTTGGAGCATCAGCACCTTTAACCTCCTGTTCCATGCAGGTTGCAATTTGTCCTGAGGATAAACGGGAAGACGTGGAACCAACGAGAGACTAGCTCTTGGTGTTGGGACAGGCACAGGTCACTCTATTTTCCCATCAGAAAGAAGAATTAACCACAGGCTCAGCCTGCCCCCCGGAACCAGAACAGGGCCTGAAGCCATTCTGCGATTTTGCGGCCAGCTCCCATAAAAACGAGTTGTAAAATGGAGGTTCAGGGCACTGCAATTCACAAACCTGCAGAGTTATAAATGATAACTCTCGTCCACAAATATATTGAGGGAAGGCAAAGAAGAGGATTTGAAATCAAGGCAGAATTGCAGGAAAGAGATTTCAGGAGGTAGATTCGAATCGCATTTAAAGCACATGAAAAGCGGCAAAACGTTGACAATGATGCCCTTGGCCAGAAAGGGCGTATGCGTTTTTTCCTGAATATATTCAGGAAAAAACGCATACGCCCTTTTTGGCCAACCAAGCCACCTGGAAAGGCAAATCAGCGCTACAAAGAAGTCTCGCTTCCCATCGGTCCAAAGGGCCATGCTGAAAAAAGTGTCAAAACCAGAAATGCAGGACAGGCCATGGAGAAATGGGAGCCTTGCTACACTGATGGGCGGGATGTAAATTGCCAAGAGCCACTCCGGAGAAGTGTCCGGTGAGTCCTGAAACATCTGAAAAACACAGCTTAGAGAGCATAGGGCACTTCCACTCATGGGGGTATAAATTGGGAAAATTAAAAATCAGCAAGACACAAGCACCCCAAAGTTTAGGGCTGCTCTGTTGACCAGGACCTCCACTTCATTCCACCTTAAATATCCCAGGAAAGAGAAAAATGGATAAAGAAGTTGTGGTCCTTATGTACATTGGAATATCACTCAGCCAGGAAATCAATGTCGTAGGGTTAGTAGCAGCATGATGAGTGGATTTAGGTACGACGATTCTAAGTGAAATAAGTCACACAGAAAAGGACACTTCTCATAAGGTATCACTGATAGAGGGAATGTAAAAACCGTTACACTTGAACTGAATTACAAAACAGAACAGAGTCACACATGCAGAAAACACACTATGGCTGCTTAACGGGAAAGGTGAGGTGGGGTGATACATAAAACAAGGGTATCAAATTAGCTCAGATACCGTTCCATAAACCCAATATGTAATAGACAAGACCTACTCCTTGCTCAGAGAACTGGACTCAACACGCCCTATTCACCGCACAAGAATATATCTGACTAATAATAATCGTAAAACCTATGTATTGATATCTCTCTGTTAGTGTGTCAAGTGGGTGAAAAGCAGCATAAACACAGCAGTGAAAAGCAGCTAAACCCCATTATAAAAATAAATTACTTTGAAACACCCATGAAACAAAGACAGTGAAAGAGAGAGAAATTCTTACACAATGCGTTCAGGGGCTGTGATGCAACCTGGATTGACCATATCTAGACGCACAGCTGGATGAGACATAAGGGTGGACACTCTTGGGGCTGAGAGGTTTGGTGAGGTTGGGTGAGCAAACGCAGACCCTTTAAAGGAATACTGCGTGGTACCCATCGCATGGGTCCCAAATCTCCAGGTTCAAGGGCATCTTCCTACATCAAAAACATGCATGAGAAACCCAGAAGATGGTACACTGTGTGATGGGGAAAGGTTTCTAAAACGCACCTCATTTCTCATCTCCTTGTGCCCGGGTTCGCCATTCCTGCCACTTTACTAGCAAGCTCCCTACTTGGAGCATCAGCACCTTTAACCTCCTGTTCCATACAGGTTGCAATTTGTCCTGAGGATAAACGGGAAGACGTGGAACCAACGAGAGACTAGCTCTTGGTGTTGGGACAGTCACAGGTCACTCTATTTTCCCATCAGAAAGAAGAATTAACCACAGGCTCAGCCTGCCCCCCGGAACCAGAACAGGGCCTGAAGCCATTCTGCGATTTTGCGGCCAGCTCCCATAAAAACGAGTTGTAAAATGGAGGTTCAGGGCACTGCAATTCACAAACCTGCAGAGTTATAAATGATAACTCTCGTCCACAAATATATTGAGGGAAGGCAAAGAAGAGGATTTGAAATCAAGGCAGAATTGCAGGAAACAGATTTCAGGAGGTAGATACGAATCGCCTTTAAAGCACATGAAAAGCGGCAAAACGTTGACAATGATGCCCTTGGCCAAAAAGGGCGTATGCGTTTTTTCCTGAATATATTCAGAAAAAAACGCATACGCCCTTTTTGGCCAACCAAGCCACCTGGAAAGGCAAATCAGCGCTACAAAGAAGTCTCGCTTCCCATCGGTCAAAAGGGCCATGCTGAAAAAAGTGTCAAAACCAGAAATGCAGGACAGGCCATGGAGAAATGGGAGCCTTGCTACACTGATGGGCGGGATGTAAATTGCCAAGAGCCACTCTGGAGAAGTGTCCGGTGAGTCCTGAAACATCTGAAAAACACAGCTTAGAGAGCATAGGGCACTTCCACTCATGGGGGTATAAATTGGGAAAATTAAAAATCAGCAAGACACAAGCACCCCAAAGTTTAGGGCTGCTCTGTTGACCAGGACCTCCACTTCATTCCACCTTAAATATCCCAGGAAAGAGAAAAATGGATAAAGAAGTTGTGGTCCTTATGTACAATGGAATATCACTCAGCCATGAAATCAATGTCGTAAGGTTAGTAGCAGCATGATGAGTGGATTTAGGTACGACGATTCTAAGTGAAATAAGTCACACAGAAAAGGACACTTCTCATAAGGTATCACTGATAGAGGGAATGTAAAAACCGTTACACTTGAACTGAATTACAAAACAGAACAGAGTCACACATGCAGAAAACAGACTATGGCTGCTTAACGGGAAAGGTGAGGTGGGGTGATACATAAAACAAGGGTATCAAATTAGCTCAGATACCGTTCCATAAACCCAATATGTAATAGACAAGACCTACTCCTTGCTCAGAGAACTGGACTCAACACGCCCTATTCACCGCACAAGAATATATCTGACTAATAATAATCGTAAAACCTATGTATTGATATCTCTCTGTTAGTGTGTCAAGTGGGTGTAAAGCGGCATAAACACAGCAGTGAAAAGCAGCTAAACCCCATTATAAAAATAAATTACTTTGAAACACCCATGAAACAAAGACAGTGAAAGAGAGAGAAATTCTTACACAATGCGTTCAGGGGCTGTGATGCAACCTGGATTGACCATATCTAGACGCACAGCTGGATGAGACATAAGGGTGGACACTCTTGGGGCTGAGAGGTTTGGTGAGGTTGGGTGAGCAAACGCAGACCCTTTAAAGGAATACTGCGTGGTACCCAACGCATGGGTCCCAAATCTCCAGGTTCAAGGGCATCTTCCTACATCAAAAACATGCATGAGAAACCCAGAAGATGGTACACCGTGTGATGGGGAAAGGTTTCTAAAACGCACCTCATTTCTCATCTCCTTGTGCCCGGGTTCGCCATTCCAGCCGCTTTACTAGCAAGCTCCCTACTTGGAGCATCAGCACCTTTAACCTCCTGTTCCATACAGGTTGCAATTTGTCCGGAGGATAAACGGGAAGACGTGGAACCAACGAGAGACTAGCTCTTGGTGTTGGGACAGGCACAGGTCACTCTATTTTCCCATCAGAAAGAAGAATTAACCACAGGCTCAGCCTGCCCCCCGGAACCAGAACAGGGCCTGAAGCCATTCTGCGATTTTGCCGCCAGCTCCCATAAAAACGAGTTGTAAAATGGAGGTTCAGGGCACTGCAATTCACAAACCTGCAGAGTTATAAATGATAACTCTCGTCCACAAATATATTGAGGGAAGGCAAAGAAGAGGATTTGAAATCAAGGCAGAATTGCAGGAAACAGATTTCAGGAGGTAGATACGAATCGCCTTTAAAGCACATGAAAAGCGGCAAAACGTTGACAATGATGCCCTTGGCCAAAAAGGGCGTATGCGTTTTTTCCTGAATATATTCAGGAAAAAACGCATACGCCCTTTTTGGCCAACCAAGCCACCTGGAAAGGCAAATCAGCGCTACAAAGAAGTCTCGCTTCCCATCGGTCAAAAGGGCCATGCTGAAAAAAGTGTCAAAACCAGAAATGCAGGACAGGCCATGGAGAAATGGGAGCCTTGCTACACTGATGGGCAGGATGTAAATTGCCAAGAGCCACTCTGGAGAAGTGTCCGGTGAGTCCTGAAACATCTGAAAAACACAGCTTAGAGAGCATAGGGCACTTCCACTCATGGGGGTATAAATTGGGAAAATTAAAAATCAGCAAGACACAAGCACCCCAAAGTTTAGGGCTGCTCTGTTGACCAGGACCTCCACTTCATTCCACCTTAAATATCCCAGGAAAGAGAAAAATGGATAAAGAAGTTGTGTTCCTTATGTACAATGGAATATCACTCAGCCAGGAAATCAATGTCGTAAGGTAAGTAGCAGCATGATGAGTGGATTTAGGTACGACGATTCTAAGTGAAATAAGTCACACAGAAAAGGACACTTCTCATAAGGTATCACTGATAGAGGGAATGTAAAAACCGTTACACTTGAACTGAATTACAAAACAGAACAGAGTCACACATGCAGAAAACACACTATGGCTGCTTAACGGGAAAGGTGAGGTGGGGTGATACATAAAACAAGGGTATCAAATTAGCTCAGATACCGTTCCATAAACCCAATATGTAATAGACAAGACCTACTCCTTGCTCAGAGAACTGGACTCAACACGCCCTATTCACCGCACAAGAATATATCTGACTAATAATAATCGTAAAACCTATGTATTGATATCTCTCTGTTAGTGTGTCAAGTGGGTGTAAAGCGGCATAAACACAGCAGTGAAAAGCAGCTAAACCCCATTATAAAAATAAATTACTTTGAAACACCCATGAAACAAAGACAGTGAAAGAGAGAGAAATTCTTACACGATGCGTTCAGGGGCTGTGATGCAACCTGGATTGACCATATCTAGACGCACAGCTGGATGAGACATAAGGGTGGACACTCTTGGGGCTGAGAGGTTTGGTGAGGTTGGGTGAGCAAACGCAGACCCTTTAAAGGAATACTGCGTGGTACCCATCGCATGGGTCCCAAATCTCCAGGTTCAAGGGCATCTTCCTACATCAAAAACATGCATGAGAAACCCAGAAGATGGTACATCGTGTGATGGGGAAAGGTTTCTAAAACGCACCTCATTTCTCAACTCCTTGTGCCCGGGTTCGCCATTCCAGCCGCTTTACTAGCAAGCTCCCTACTTGGAGCATCAGCACCTTTAACCTCCTGTTCCATGCAGGTTGCAATTTGTCCTGAGGATAAACGGGAAGACGTGGAACCAACGAGAGACTAGCTCTTGGTGTTGGGACAGGCACAGGTCACTCTATTTTCCCATCAGAAAGAAGAATTAACCACAGGCTCAGCCTGCCCCCCGGAACCAGAACAGGGCCTGAAGCCATTCTGCGATTTTGCGGGCAGCTCCCATAAAAACGAGTTGTAAAATGGAGGTTCAGGGCACTGCAATTCACAAACCTGCAGAGTTATAAATGATAACTCTCGTCCACAAATATATTGAGGGAAGGCAAAGAAGAGGATTCGAAATCAAGGCAGAATTGCAGGAAACAGATTTCAGGAGGTAGATACGAATCGCCTTTAAAGCACATGAAAAGCGGCAAAACGTTGACAATGATGCCCTTGGCCAAAAAGGGCGTATGCGTTTTTTCCTGAATATATTCAGGAAAAAACGCATACGCCCTTTTTGGCCAACCAAGCCACCTGGAAAGGCAAATCAGCGCTACAAAGAAGTCTCGCTTCCCATCGGTCAAAAGGGCCATGCTGAAAAAAGTGTCAAAACCAGAAATGCAGGACAGGCCATGGAGAAATGGGAGCCTTGCTACACTGATGGGCGGGATGTAAATTGCCAAGAGCCACTCTGGAGAAGTGTCCGGTGAGTCCTGAAATATCTGAAAAACACAGCTTAGAGAGCATAGGGCACTTCCACTCATGGGGGTATAAATTGGGAAAATTAAAAATCAGCAAGACACAAGCACCCCAAAGTTTAGGGCTGCTCTGTTGACCAGGACCTCCACTTCATTCCACCTTAAATATCCCAGGAAAGAGAAAAATGGATAAAGAATTTGTGATCCTTATGTACAATGGAATATCACTCAGCCATGAAATCAATGTCGTAAGGTTAGTAGCAGCATGATGAGTGGATTTAGGTACGACGATTCTAAGTGAAATAAGTCACACAGAAAAGGACACTTCTCATAAGGTATCACTGATAGAGGGAATGTAAAAACCGTTACACTTGAACTGAATTACAAAACAGAACAGAGTCACACATGCAGAAAACACACTATGGCTGCTTAACGGGAAAGGTGAGGTGGGGTGATACATAAAACAAGGGTATCAAATTAGCTCAGATACCGTTCCATAAACCCAATATGTAATAGACAAGACCTACTCCTTGCTCAGAGAACTGGACTCAGCACGCCCTATTCACTGCACAAGAATATATCTGACTAATAATAATCGTAAAACCTATGTATTGATATCTCTCTGTTAGTGTGTCAAGTGGGTGTAAAGCGGCATAAACACAGCAGTGAAAAGCAGCTAAACCCCATTATAAAAATAAATTACTTTGAAACACCCATGAAACAAAGACAGTGAAAGAGAGAGAAATTCTTACACAATGCGTTCAGGGGCTGTGATGCAACCTGGATTGACCATATCTAGACGCACAGCTGGATGAGACATAAGGGTGGACACTCTTGGGGCTGAGAGGTTTGGTGAGGTTGGGTGAGCAAACGCAGACCCTTTAAAGTAATACTGCGTGGTACCCATCGCATGGGTCCCAAATATCCAGGTTCAAGGGCATCTTCCTACATCGAAAACATGCATGAGAAAACAAAAAGATGGTACACCATGTGATGGGGAAAGGTTTCTAAAACGCACCTCATTTCTCTTCTCCTTGTGCCCGGGGTCGCCATTCCAGCCCCTTTACTAGCAAGCTCCCTACTTGGAGCATCAGCACCTTTAACCTCCTGTTCCATACAGGTTGCAATTTGTCCTGAGGATAAACGGGAAGACGTGGAACCAACGAGAGACTAGCTCTTGGTGTTGGGACAGGCACAGGTCACTCTATTTTCCCATCAGAAAGAAGAATTAACCACAGGCTCAGCCTGCCCCCCGGAACCAGAACAGGGCCTGAAGCCATTCTGCGATTTTGCGGCCAGCTCCCATAAAAACGAGTTGTAAAATGGAGGTTCAGGGCACTGCAATTCACAAACCTGCAGAGTTATTAATGATAACACTCGTCCACAAATATATTGAGGGAAGGCAAAGAAGAGAATTTGAAATCAAGGCAGAATTGCAGGAAACAGATTTCAGGAGGTAGATTCGAATCGCCTTTAAAGCACATGAAAAGCGGCAAAACGTTGACAATGATGCCCTTGGCCAAAAAGGGCGTATGCGTTTTTTCCTGAATATATTCAGGAAAAAACGCATACGCCCTTTTTGGCCAACCAAGCAACCTGGAAAGGCAAATCAGCGCTACAAAGAAGTCTCGCTTCCCATCGGTCAAAAGGGCCATGCTGAAAAAAGTGTCAAAACCAGAAATGCAGGACCGGCCATGGAGAAATGGGAGCCTTGCTACACTGATGGGCGGGATGTAAATTGCCAAGAGCCACTCCGGAGAAGTGTCCGGTGAGTCCTGAAACATCTGAAAAACACAGCTTAGAGAGCATAGGGCACTTCCACTCATGGGGGTATAAATTGGGAAAATTAAAAATCAGCAAGACACAAGCACCCCAAAGTTTAGGGCTGCTCTGTTGACCAGGACCTCCACTTCATTCCACCTTAAATATCCCAGGAAAGAGAAAAATGGATAAAGAAGTTGTGGTCCTTATGTACAATGGAATATCACTCAGCCATGAAATCAATGTCGTAAGGTTAGTAGCAGCATGATGAGTGGATTTAGGTACGACGATTCTAAGTGAAATAAGTCACACAGAAAAGGACACTTCTCATAAGGTATCACTGATAGAGGGAATATAAAAACCGTTACACTTGAACTGAATTACAAAACAGAACAGAGTCACACATGCAGAAAACACACTATGGCTGCTTAACGGGAAAGGTGAGGTGGGGTGATACATAAAACAAGGGTATCAAATTAGCTCAGATACCGTTCCATAAACCCAATATGTAATAGACAAGACCTACTCCTTGCTCAGAGAACTGGACTCAGCACGCCCTATTCACTGCACAAGAATATATCTGACTAATAATAATCGTAAAACCTATGTATTGATATCTCTCTGTTAGTGTGTCAAGTGGGTGTAAAGCAGCATAAACACAGCAGTGAAAAGCAGCTAAACCCCATTATAAAAATAAATTACTTTGAAACACCCATGAAACAAAGACAGTGAAAGAGAGAGAAATTCTTACACAATGCGTTCAGGGGCTGTGATGCAACCTGGATTGACCATATCTAGACGCACAGCTGGATGAGACATAAGGGTGGACACTCTTGGGGCTGAGAGGTTTGGTGAGGTTGGGTGAGCAAACGCAGACCCTTTAAAGGAATACTGCGTGGTACCCATCGCATGGGTCCCAAATCTCCAGGTTCAAGGGCATCTTCCTACATCAAAAACATGCATGAGAAACCCAGAAGATGGTACACTGTGTGATGGGGAAAGGTTTCTAAAACGCACCTCATTTCTCATCTCCTTGTGCCCGGGTTCGCCATTCCAGCCGCTTTACTAGCAAGCTCCCTACTTGGAGCATCAGCACCTTTAACCTCCTGTTCCATACAGGTTGCAATTTGTCCTGAGGATAAACGGGAAGACGTGGAACCAACGAGAGACTAGCTCTTGGTGTTGGGACAGGCACAGGTCACTCTATTTTCCCATCAGAAAGAAGAATTAACCACAGGCTCAGCCTGCCCCCCGGAACCAGAACAGGGCCTGAAGCCATTCTGCGATTTTGCGGCCAGCTCCCATAAAAACGAGTTGTAAAATGGAGGTTCAGGGCACTGCAATTCACAAACCTGCAGAGTTATTAATGATAACTCTCGTCCACAAATATATTGAGGGAAGGCAAAGAAGAGGATTTGAAATCAAGGCAGAATTGCAGGAAACAGATTTCAGGAGGTAGATTCGAATCGCCTTTAAAGCACATGAAAAGCGGCAAAACGTTGACAATGATGCCCTTGGCCAAAAAGGGCGTATGCGTTTTTTCCTGAATATATTCAGGAAAAAACGCTTACGCCCTTTTTGGCCAACCAAGCAACATGGAAATGCAAATCAGCGCTACAAAGAAGTCTCGCTTCCCATCGGTCAAAAGGGCTATGCTGAAAAAAGTGTCAAAACCAGAAATGCAGGACAGGCCATGGAGAAATGGGAGCCTTGCTACACTGATGGGCGGGATGTAAATTGCCAACAGCCACTCTGGAGAAGTGTCCGGTGAGTCCTGAAACATCTGAAAAACACAGCTTAGAGAGCATAGGGCACTTCCACTCATGGGGGTATAAATTGGGAAAATTAAAAATCAGCAAGACACAAGCACCCCAAAGTTTAGGGCTGCTCTGTTGACCAGGACCTCCACTTCATTCCACCTTAAATATCCCAGGAAAGAGAAAAATGGATAAAGAAGTTGTGGTCCTTATGTACATTGGAATATCACTCAGCCAGGAAATCAATGTCGTAAGGTTAGTAGCAGCATGATGAGTGGATTTAGGTACGACGATTCTAAGTGAAATAAGTCACACAGAAAAGGACACTTCTCATAAGGTATCACTGATAGAGGGAATGTAAAAACCGTTACACTTGAACTGAATTACAAAACAGAACAGAGTCACACATGCAGAAAACACACTATGGCTGCTTAACGGGAAAGGTGAGGTGGGGTGATACATAAAACAAGGGTATCTAATTAGCTCAGATACCGTTCCATAAACCCAATATGTAATAGACAAGACCTACTCCTTGCTCAGAGAACTGGACTCAACACGCCCTATTCACCGCACAAGAATATATCTGACTAATAATAATCGTAAAACCTATGTATTGATATCTCTCTGTTAGTGTGTCAAGTGGGTGTAAAGCGGCATAAACACAGCAGTGAAAAGCAGCTAAACCCCATTATAAAAATAAATTACTTTGAAACACCCATGAAACAAAGACAGTGAAAGAGAGAGAAATTCTTACACAATGCGTTCAGGGGCTGTGATGCAACCTGGATTGACCATATCTAGACGCACAGCTGGATGAGACATAAGGGTGGACACTCTTGGGGCTGAGAGGTTTGGTGAGGTTGGGTGAGCAAACGCAGACCCTTTAAAGGAATACTGCGTGGTACCCATCGCATGGGTCCCAAATCTCCAGGTTCAAGGGCATCTTCCTACATCAAAAACATGCATGAGAAACCCAGAAGATGGTACACCGTGTGATGGGGAAAGGTTTCTAAAACGCACCTCATTTCTCATCTCCTTGTGCCCGGGTTCGCCATTCCAGCCGCTTTACTAGCAAGCTCCCTACTTGGAGCATCAGCACCTTTAACCTCCTGTTCCATACAGGTTGCAATTTGTCCTGAGGATAAACGGGAAGACGTGGAACCAACGAGAGACTAGCTCTTGGTGTTGGGACAGGCACAGGTCACTCTATTTTCCCATCAGAAAGAAGAATTAACCACAGGCTCAGCCTGCCCCCCGGAACCAGAACAGGGCCTGAAGCCATTCTGCGATTTTGCGGCCAGCTCCCATAAAAACGAGTTGTAAAATGGAGGTTCAGGGCACTGCAATTCACAAACCTGCAGAGTTATAAATGATAACTCTCGTCCACAAATATATTGAGGGAAGGCAAAGAAGAGGATTTGAAATCAAGGCAGAATTGCAGGAAACAGATTTCAGGAGGTAGATACGAATCGCCTTTAAAGCACATGAAAAGCGGCAAAACGTTGACAATGATGCCCTTGGCCAAAAAGGGCGTATGCGTTTTTCCTGAATATATTCAGGAAAAAACGCATACGCCCTTTTTGGCCAACCAAGCCACCTGGAAAGGCAAATCAGCGCTACAAAGAAGTCTCGCTTCCCATCGGTCAAAAGGGCCATGCTGAAAAAAGTGTCAAAACCAGAAATGCAGGACAGGCCATGGAGAAATGGGAGCCTTGCTACACTGATGGGCGGGATGTAAATTGCCAACAGCCACTCTGGAGAAGTGTCCGGTGAGTCCTGAAATATCTGAAAAACACAGCTTAGAGAGCATAGGGCACTTCCACTCATGGGGGTATAAATTGGGAAAATTAAAAATCAGCAAGACACAAGCACCCCAAAGTTTAGGGCTGCTCTGTTGACCAGGACCTCCACTTCATTCCACCTTAAATATCCCAGGAAAGAGAAAAATGGATAAAGAAGTTGTGGTCCTTATGTACATTGGAATATCACTCAGCCAGGAAATCAATGTCGTAAGGTTAGTAGCAGCATGATGAGTGGATTTAGGTACGACGATTCTAAGTGAAATAAGTCACACAGAAAAGGACACTTCTCATAAGGTATCACTGATAGAGGGAATGTAAAAACCGTTACACTTGAACTGAATTACAAAACAGAACAGAGTCACACATGCAGAAAACACACTATGGCTGCTTAACGGGAAAGGTGAGGTGGGGTGATACATAAAACAAGGGTATCAAATTAGCTCAGATACCGTTCCATAAACCCAATATGTAATAGACAAGACCTACTCCTTGCTCAGAGAACTGGACTCAACACGCCCTATTCACCGCACAAGAATATATCTGACTAATAATAATCGTAAAACCTATGTATTGATATCTCTCTGTTAGTGTGTCAAGTGGGTGTAAAGCGGCATAAACACAGCAGTGAAAAGCAGCTAAACCCCATTATAAAAATAAATTACTTTGAAACACCCATGAAACAAAGACAGTGAAAGAGAGAGAAATTCTTACACAATGCGTTCAGGGGCTGTGATGCAACCTGGATTGACCATATCTAGACGCACAGCTGGATGAGACATAAGGGTGGACACTCTTGGGGCTGAGAGGTTTGGTGAGGTTGGGTGAGCAAACGCAGACCCTTTAAAGGAATACTGCGTGGTACCCATCGCATGGGTCCCAAATCTCCAGGTTCAAGGGCATCTTCCTACATCAAAAACATGCATGAGAAACCCAGAAGATGGTACACCGTGTGATGGGGAAAGGTTTCTAAAACGCACCTCATTTCTCATCTCCTTGTGCCCGGGTTCGCCATTCCAGCCTCTTTACTAGCAAGCTCCCTACTTGGAGCATCAGCACCTTTAACCTCCTGTTCCATACAGGTTGCAATTTGTCCTGAGGATAAACGGGAAGACGTGGAACCAACGAGAGACTAGCTCTTGGTGTTGGGACAGGCACAGGTCACTCTATTTTCCCATCAGAAAGAAGAATTAACCACAGGCTCAGCCTGCGCCCCAGAACCAGAACAGGGCCTGAAGCCATTCTGCGATTTTGCGGCCAGCTCCCATAAAAACGAGTTGTAAAATGGAGGTTCAGGGCACTGCAATTCACAAACCTGCAGAGTTATAAATGATAACTCCCGTCCACAAATATATTGAGGGAAGGCAAAGAAGAGGATTTGAAATCAAGGCAGAATTGCACGAAACAGATTTCAGGAGTTAGATACGAATCGCCTTTAAAGCACATGAAAAGCGGCAAAACGTTGACAATGATGCCCTTGGCCAAAAAGGGCGTATGCGTTTTTTCCTGAATATATTCAGGAAAAAACGCATACGCCCTTTTTGGTCAACCAAGCCACCTGGAAAGGCAAATCAGCGATACAAAGAATTCTCGCTTCCCATCGGTCAAAAGGGCCATGCTGAAAAAAGTGTCAAAACCAGAAATGCAGGACAGGCCATGGAGAAATGGGAGCCTTGCTACACTGATGGGCGGGATGTAAATTGCCAAGAGCCACTCCGGAGAAGTGTCCGGTGAGTCCTGAAACATCTGAAAAACACAGCTTAGAGAGCATAGGGCACTTCCACTCATGGGGGTATAAATTGGGAAAATTAAAAATCAGCAAGACACAAGCACCTCAAAGTTTAGGGCTGCTCTGTTGACCAGGACCTCCACTTCATTCCACCTTAAATATCCCAGGAAAGAGAAAAATGGATAAAGAAGTTGTGGTCCTTATGTACAATGGAATATCACTCAGCCATGAAATCAATGTCGTAAGGTTAGTAGCAGCATGATGAGTGGATTTAGGTACGACGATTCTAAGTGAAATAAGTCACACAGAAAAGGACACTTCTCATAAGGTATCACTGATAGAGGGAATGTAAAAACCATTACACTTGAACTGAATTACAAAACAGAACAGAGTCACACATGCAGAAAACACACTATGGCTGCTTAACGGGAAAGGTGAGGTGGGGTGATACATAAAACAAAGGTATCAAATTAGCTCAGATACCGTTCCATAAACCCAATATGTAATAGACAAGACCTACTCCTTGCTCAGAGAACTGGACTCAGCACGCCCTATTCACTGCACAAGAATATATCTGACTAATAATAATCGTAAAACCTATGTATTGATATCTCTCTGTTAGTGTGTCAAGTGGGTGTAAAGCGGCATAAACACAGCAGTGAAAAGCAGCTAAACCCCATTATAAAAATAAATTACTTTGAAACACCCATGAAACAAAGACAGTGAAAGAGAGAGAAATTCTTACACAATGCGTTCAGGGGCTGTGATGCAACCTGGATTGACCATATCTAGACGCACAGCTGGATGAGACATAAGGGTGGACACTCTTGGGGCTGAGAGGTTTGGTGAGGTTGGGTGAGCAAATGCAGACCCTTTAAAGGAATACTGCGTGGTACCCATCGCATGGGTCCCAAATCTCCAGGTTCAAGGGCATCTTCCTACATCGAAAACATGCATGAGAAAACAAAAAGATGGTACACCATGTGATGGGGAAACGTTTCTAAAACGCACCTCATTTCTCTTCTCCTTGTGCCCGGGGTTGCCATTCCAGCCGCTTTACTAGCAAGCTCCCTACTTGGAGCATCAGCACCTTTAACCTCCTGTTCCATACAGGTTGCAATTTGTCCTGAGGATAAACGGGAAGACGCGGAACCAACGAGAGACTAGCTCTTGGTGTTGGGACAGGCACAGGTCACTCTATTTTCCCATCAGAAAGAAGAATTAACCACAGGCTCAGCCTGACCCCCGGAACCAGAACAGGGCCTGAAGCCATTCTGCGATTTTGCGGCCAGCTCCCATAAAAACGAGTTGTAAAATGGAGGTTCAGGGCACTGCAATTCACAAACCTGCAGAGTTATTAATGATAACTCTCGTCCACAAATATATTGAGGGAAGGCAAAGAAGAGGATTTGAAATCAAGGCAGAATTGCAGGAAACAGATTTTAGGAGGTAGATTCGAATCGCCTTTAAAGCACATGAAAAGCGGCAAAACGTTGACAATGATGCCCTTGGCCAAAAAGGGCGTATGCGTTTTTTCCTGAATATATTCAGGAAAAAACGCATACGCCCTTTTTGGCCAACCAAGCAACCTGGAAAGGCAAATCAGCGCTACAAAGAAGTCTCGCTTCCCATCGGTCAAAAGGGCCATGCTGAAAAAAGTGTCAAAACCAGAAATGCAGGACCGGCCATGGAGAAATGGGAGCCTTGCTACACTGATGGGCGGGATGTAAATTGCCAAGAGCCACTCCGGAGAAGTGTCCGGTGAGTCCTGAAACATCTGAAAAACACAGCTTAGAGAGCATAGGGCACTTCCACTCATGGGGGTATAAATTGGGAAAATTAAAAATCAGCAAGACACAAGCACCCCAAAGTTTAGGGCTGCTCTGTTGACCAGGACCTCCACTTCATTCCACCTTAAATATCCCAGGAAAGAGAAAAATGGATAAAGAAGTTGTGGTCCTTATGTACAATGGAATATCACTCAGCCATGAAATCAATGTCGTAAGGTTAGTAGCAGCATGATGAGTGGATTTAGGTACGACGATTCTAAGTGAAATAAGTCACACAGAAAAGGACACTTCTCATAAGGTATCACTGATAGAGGGAATGTAAAAACCGTTACACTTGAACTGAATTACAAAACAGAACAGAGTCTCACATGCAAAAAACACACTATGGCTGCTTAACGGGAAAGGTGAGGTGGGGTGATACATAAAACAAGGGTATCAAATTAGCTCAGATACCGTTCCATAAACCCAATATGTAATAGACAAGACCTACTCCTTGCTCAGAGAACTGGACTCAGCACGGCCTATTCACCGCACAAGAATATATCTGACTAATAATAATCGTAAAACCTATGTATTGATATCTCTCTGTTAGTGTGTCAAGTGTGTGTAAAGCGGCATAAACACAGCAGTGAAAAGCAGCTAAACCCCATTATAAAAATAAATTACTTTGAAACACCCATGAAACAAAGACAGTGAAAGAGAGAGAAATTCTTACACAATGCGTTCAGGGGCTGTGATGCAACCTGGATTGACCATATCTAGACGCACAGCTGGATGAGACATAAGGGTGGACACTCTTGGGGCTGAGAGGTTTGGTGAGGTTGGGTGAGCAAACGCAGACCCTTTAAAGGAATACTGCGTGGTACCCATCGCATGGGTCCCAAATCTCCAGGTTCAAGGGCATCTTCCTACATCAAAAACATGCATGAGAAACCCAGAAGATGGTACACCGTGTGATGGGGAAAGGTTTCTAAAACGCACCTCATTTCTCATCTCCTTGTGCCCGGGTTCGCCATTCCAGCCGCTTTACTAGCAAGCTCCCTACTTGGAGCATCAGCACCTTTAACCTCCTGTTCCATACAGGTTGCAATTTGTCCTGAGGATAAACGGGAAGACGTGGAACCAACGAGAGACTAGCTCTTGGTGTTGGGACAGGCACAGGTCACTCTATTTTCCCATCAGAAAGAAGAATTAACCACAGGCTCAGCCTGCCCCCCGGAACCAGAACAGGGCCTGAAGCCATTCTGCGATTTTGCGGCCAGCTCCCATAAAAACGAGTTGTAAAATGGAGGTTCAGGGCACTGCAATTCACAAACCTGCAGAGTTATAAATGATAACTCCCGTCCACAAATATATTGAGGGAAGGCAAAGAAGAGGATTTGAAATCAAGGCAGAATTGCACGAAACAGATTTCAGGAGTTAGATACGAATCGCCTTTAAAGCACATGAAAAGCGGCAAAACGTTGACAATGATGCCCTTGGCCAAAAAGGGCGTATGCGTTTTTTCCTGAATATATTCAGGAAAAAACGCATACGCCCTTTTTGGCCGACCAAGCCACCTGGAAAGGCAAATCAGCGATACAAAGAATTCTCGCTTCCCATCGGTCAAAAGGGCCATGCTGAAAAAAAGTGTCAAAACCAGAAATGCAGGACAGGCCATGGAGAAATGGGAGCCTTGCTACACTGATGGGCGGGATGTAAATTGCCAAGAGCCACTCCGGAGAAGTGTCCGGTGAGTCCTGAAACATCTGAAAAACACAGCTTAGAGAGCATAGGGCACTTCCACTCATGGGGGTATAAATTGGGAAAATTAAAAATCAGCAAGACACAAGCACCTCAAAGTTTAGGGCTGCTCTGTTGACCAGGACCTCCACTTCATTCCACCTTAAATATCCCAGGAAAGAGAAAAATGGATAAAGAAGTTGTGGTCCTTATGTACATTGGAATATCACTCAGCCAGGAAATCAATGTCGTAAGGTTAGTAGCAGCATGATGAGTGGATTTAGGTACGACGATTCTAAGTGAAATAAGTCACACAGAAAAGGACACTTCTCATAAGGTATCACTGATAGAGGGAATGTAAAAACCGTTACACTTGAACTGAATTACAAAACAGAACAGAGTCACACATGCAGAAAACACACTATGGCTGCTTAACGGGAAAGGTGAGGTGGGGTGATACATAAAACAAGGGTATCAAATTAGCTCAGATACCGTTCCATAAACCCAATATGTAATAGACAAGACCTACTCCTTGCTCAGAGAACTGGACTCAACACGCCCTATTCACCGCACAACAATATATCTGACTAATAATAATCGTAAAACCTATGTATTGATATCTCTCTGTTAGTGTGTCAAGTGGGTGTAAAGCGGCATAAACACAGCAGTGAAAAGCAGCTAAACCCCATTATAAAAATAAATTACTTTGAAACACCCATGAAACAAAGACAGTGAAAGAGAGAGAAATTCTTACACAATGCGTTCAGGGGCTGTGATGCAACCTGGATTGACCATATCTAGACGCACAGCTGGATGAGACATAAGGGTGGACACTCTTGGGGCTGAGAGGTTTGGTGAGGTTGGGTGAGCAAACGCAGACCCTTTAAAGGAATACTGCGTGGTACCCATCGCATGGGTCCCAAATCTCCAGGTTCAAGGGCATCTTCCTACATCAAAAACATACATGAGAAACCCAGAAGATGGTACACCGTGTGATGGGGAAAGGTTTCTAAAACGCACCTCATTTCTCAACTCCTTGTGCCCGGGTTCGCCATTACAGCCGCTTTACTAGCAAGCTCCCTACTTGGAGCATCAGCACCTTTAACCTCCTGTTCCATGCAGGTTGCAATTTGTCCTGAGGATAAACGGGAAGACGTGGAACCAACGAGAGACTAGCTCTTGGTGTTGGGACAGGCACAGGTCACTCTATTTTCCCATCAGAAAGAAGAATTAACCACAGGCTCAGCCTGCCCCCCGGAACCAGAACAGGGCCTGAATCCATTCTGCGATTTTGCGGCCAGCTCCCATAAAAACGAGTTGTAAAATGGAGGTTCAGGGCACTGCAATTCACAAACCTGCAGAGTTATAAATGATAACTCCCGTCCACAAATATATTGAGGGAAGGCAAAGAAGAGGATTTGAAATCAAGGCAGAATTGCAGGAAACAGATTTCAGGAGGTAGATACGAATCGCCTTTAAAGCACATGAAAAGCGGCAAAACGTTGACAATGATGCCCTTGGCCAAAAAGGGCGTATGCGTTTTTTCCTGAATATATTCAGGAAAAAACGCATACGCCCTTTTTGGCCAACCAAGCCACCTGGAAAGGCAAATCAGCGCTACAAAGAAGTCTCGCTTCCCATCGGTCAAAAGGGCCATGCTGAAAAAAGTGTCAAAACCAGAAATGCAGGACAGGCCATGGAGAAATGGGAGCCTTGCTACACTGATGGGCGGGATGTAAATTGCCAAGAGCCACTCTGGAGAAGTGTCCGGTGAGTCCTGAAACATCTGAAAAACACAGCTTAGAGAGCATAGGGCACTTCCACTCATGGGGGTATAAATTGGGAAAATTAAAAATCAGCAAGACACAAGCACCCCAAAGTTTAGGGCTGCTCTGTTGACCAGGACCTCCACTTCATTCCACCTTAAATATCCCAGGAAAGAGAAAAATGGATAAAGAAGTTGTGGTCCTTATGTACAATGGAATATCACTCAGCCATGAAATCAATGTCGTAAGGTAAGTAGCAGCATGATGAGTGGATTTAGGTACGACGATTCTAAGTGAAATAAGTCACACAGAAAAGGACACTTCTCATAAGGTATCACTGATAGAGGGAATGTAAAAACCGTTACACTTGAACTGAATTACAAAACAGAACAGAGTCACACATGCAGAAAACACACTATGGCTGCTTAACGGGAAAGGTGAGGTGGGGTGATACATAAAACAAGGGTATCAAATTAGCTCAGATACCCTTCCATAAACCCAATATGTAATAGACAAGACCTACTCCTTGCTCAGAGAACTGGACTCAGCACGCCCTATTCACTGCACAAGAATATATCTGACTAATAATAATCGTAAAACCTATGTATTGATATCTCTCTGTTAGTGTGTCAAGTGGGTGTAAAGCGGCATAAACACAGCAGTGAAAAGCAGCTAAACCCCATTATAAAAATAAATTACTTTGAAACACCCATGAAACAAAGACAGTGAAAGAGAGAGAAATTCTTACACAATGCGTTCAGGGGCTGTGATGCAACCTGGATTGACCATATCTAGACGCACAGCTGGATGAGACATAAGGGTGGACACTCTTGGGGCTGAGAGGTTTGGTGAGGTTGGGTGAGCAAACGCAGACCCTTTAAAGGAATACTGCGTGGTACCCATCGCATGGGTCCCAAATCTCCAGGTTCAAGGGCATCTTCCTACATCAAAAACATACATGAGAAACCCAGAAGATGGTACACCGTGTGATGGGGAAAGGTTTCTAAAACGCACCTCATTTCTCATCTCCTTGTGCCCGGGTTCGCCATTCCAGCCGCTTTACTAGCAAGCTCCCTACTTGGAGCATCAGCACCTTTAACCTCCTGTTCCATACAGGTTGCAATTTGTCCTGAGGATAAACGGGAAGACGTGGAACCAACGAGAGACTAGCTCTTGGTGTTGGGACAGGCACAGGTCACTCTATTTTCCCATCAGAAAGAAGAATTAACCACAGGCTCAGCCTGCCCCCCGGAACCAGAACAGGGCCTGAAGCCATTCTGCGATTTTGCGGCCAGCTCCCATAAAAACGAGTTGTAAAATGGAGGTTCAGGGCACTGCAATTCACAAACCTGCAGAGTTATAAATGATAACTCCCGTCCACAAATATATTGAGGGAAGGCAAAGAAGAGGATTTGAAATCAAGGCAGAATTGCAGGAAACAGATTTCAGGAGGTAGATACGAATCGCCTTTAAAGCACATGAAAAGCGGCAAAACGTTGACAATGATGCCCTTGGCCAAAAAGGGCGTATGCGTTTTTTCCTGAATATATTCAGGAAAAAACGCATACGCCCTTTTTGGCCAACCAAGCCACCTGGAAAGGCAAATCAGCGCTACAAAGAAGTCTCGCTTCCCATCGGTCAAAAGGGCCATGCTGAAAAAAGTGTCAAAACCAGAAATGCAGGACAGGCCATGGAGAAATGGGAGCCTTGCTACACTGATGGGCGGGATGTAAATTGCCAAGAGCCACTCTGGAGAAGTGTCCGGTGAGTCCTGAAACATCTGAAAAACACAGCTTAGAGAGCATAGGGCACTTCCACTCATGGGGGTATAAATTGGGAAAATTAAAAATCAGCAAGACACAAGCACCCCAAAGTTTAGGGCTGCTCTGTTAACCAGGACCTCCACTTCATTCCACCTTAAATATCCCAGGAAAGAGAAAAATGGATAAAGAAGTTGTGGTCCTTATGTACAATGGAATATCACTCAGCCATGAAATCAATGTCCTAAGGTAAGTAGCAGCATGATGAGTGGATTTAGGTACGACGATTCTAAGTGAAATAAGTCACACAGAAAAGGACACTTCTCATAAGGTATCACTGATAGAGGGAATGTAAAAACCGTTACACTTGAACTGAATTACAAAACAGAACAGAGTCACACATGCAGAAAACACACTATGGCTGCTTAACGGGAAAGGTGAGGTGGGGTGATACATAAAACAAGGGTATCAAATTAGCTCAGATACCGTTCCATAAACCCAATATGTAATAGACAAGACCTACTCCTTGCTCAGAGAACTGGACTCAACACGCCCTATTCACCGCACAAGAATATATCTGACTAATAATAATCGTAAAACCTATGTATTGATATCTCTCTGTTAGTG
Organism: Balaenoptera borealis; assembly: GCF_965194805.1. Lineage (NCBI taxonomy): Eukaryota > Metazoa > Chordata > Mammalia > Artiodactyla > Balaenopteridae > Balaenoptera > Balaenoptera borealis. Next base: position 853,157 of record NW_028123997.1, read on the forward strand.
TGTCAAGTGGGTGTAAAGCGGCATAAACACAGCAGTGAAAAGCAGCTAAACCCCATTATAAAAATAAATTACTTTGAAACACCCATGAAACAAAGACAGTGAAAGAGAGAGAAATTCTTACACAATGCGTTCAGGGGCTGTGATGCAACCTGGATTGACCATATCTAGACGCACAGCTGGATGAGACATAAGGGTGGACACTCTTGGGGCTGAGAGGTTTGGTGAGGTTGGGTGAGCAAACGCAGACCCTTTAAAGGAATACTGCGTGGTACCCATCGCATGGGTCCCAAATCTCCAGGTTCAAGGGCATCTTCCTACATCAAAAACATGCATGAGAAACCCAGAAGATGGTACACCGTGTGATGGGGAAAGGTTTCTAAAACGCACCTCATTTCTCATCTCCTTGTGCCCGGGTTCGCCATTCCAGCCGCTTTACTAGCAAGCTCCCTACTTGGAGCATCAGCACCTTTAACCTCCTGTTCCATACAGGTTGCAATTTGTCCTGAGGATAAACGGGAAGACGTGGAACCAACGAGAGACTAGCTCTTGGTGTTGGGACAGGCACAGGTCACTCTATTTTCCCATCAGAAAGAAGAATTAACCACAGGCTCAGCCTGCCCCCCGGAACCAGAACAGGGCCTGAAGCCATTCTGCGATTTTGCGGCCAGCTCCCATAAAAACGAGTTGTAAAATGGAGGTTCAGGGCACTGCAATTCACAAACCTGCAGAGTTATTAATGATAACTCTCGTCCACAAATATATTGAGGGAAGGCAAAGAAGAGGATTTGAAATCAAGGCAGAATTGCAGGAAACAGATTTCAGGAGGTAGATTCGAATCGCCTTTAAAGCACATGAAAAGCGGCAAAACGTTGACAATGATGCCCTTGGCCAAAAAGGGCGTATGCGTTTTTTCCTGAATATATTCAGGAAAAAACGCTTACGCCCTTTTTGGCCAACCAAGCAACATGGAAAGGCAAATCAGCGCTACAAAGAAGTCTCGCTTCCCATCGGTCAAAAGGGCTATGCTGAAAAAAGTGTCAAAACCAGAAATGCAGGACAGGCCATGGAGAAATGGGAGCCTTGCTACACTGATGGGCGGGATGTAAATTGCCAACAGCCACTCTGGAGAAGTGTCCGGTGAGTCCTGAAACATCTGAAAAACACAGCTTAGAGAGCATAGGGCACTTCCACTCATGGGGGTATAAATTGGGAAAATTAAAAATCAGCAAGACACAAGCACCCCAAAGTTTAGGGCTGCTCTGTTGACCAGGACCTCCACTTCATTCCACCTTAAATATCCCAGGAAAGAGAAAAATGGATAAAGAAGTTGTGGTCCTTATGTACATTGGAATATCACTCAGCCAGGAAATCAATGTCGTAAGGTTAGTAGCAGCATGATGAGTGGATTTAGGTACGACGATTCTAAGTGAAATAAGTCACACAGAAAAGGACACTTCTCATAAGGTATCACTGATAGAGGGAATGTAAAAACCGTTACACTTGAACTGAATTACAAAACAGAACAGAGTCACACATGCAGAAAACACACTATGGCTGCTTAACGGGAAAGGTGAGGTGGGGTGATACATAAAACAAGGGTATCTAATTAGCTCAGATACCGTTCCATAAACCCAATATGTAATAGACAAGACCTACTCCTTGCTCAGAGAACTGGACTCAACACGCCCTATTCACCGCACAACAATATATCTGACTAATAATAATCGTAAAACCTATGTATTGATATCTCTCTGTTAGTGTGTCAAGTGGGTGTAAAGCGGCATAAACACAGCAGTGAAAAGCAGCTAAACCCCATTATAAAAATAAATTACTTTGAAACACCCATGAAACAAAGACAGTGAAAGAGAGAGAAATTCTTACACAATGCGTTCAGGGGCTGTGATGCAACCTGGATTGACCATATCTAGACGCACAGCTGGATGAGACATAAGGGTGGACACTCTTGGGGCTGAGAGGTTTGGTGAGGTTGGGTGAGCAAACGCAGACCCTTTAAAGGAATACTGCGTGGTACCCATCGCATGGGTCCCAAATCTCCAGGTTCAAGGGCATCTTCCTACATCAAAAACATGCATGAGAAACCCAGAAGATGGTACACCGTGTGATGGGGAAAGGTTTCTAAAACGCACCTCATTTCTCATCTCCTTGTGCCCGGGTTCGCCATTCCAGCCTCTTTACTAGCAAGCTCCCTACTTGGAGCATCAGCACCTTTAACCTCCTGTTCCATACAGGTTGCAATTTGTCCTGAGGATAAACGGGAAGACGTGGAACCAACGAGAGACTAGCTCTTGGTGTTGGGACAGGCACAGGTCACTCTATTTTCCCATCAGAAAGAAGAATTAACCACAGGCTCAGCCTGCGCCCCAGAACCAGAACAGGGCCTGAAGCCATTCTGCGATTTTGCGGCCAGCTCCCATAAAAACGAGTTGTAAAATGGAGGTTCAGGGCACTGCAATTCACAAACCTGCAGAGTTATAAATGATAACTCCCGTCCACAAATATATTGAGGGAAGGCAAAGAAGAGGATTTGAAATCAAGGCAGAATTGCACGAAACAGATTTCAGGAGTTAGATACGAATCGCCTTTAAAGCACATGAAAAGCGGCAAAACGTTGACAATGATGCCCTTGGCCAAAAAGGGCGTATGCGTTTTTTCCTGAATATATTCAGGAAAAAACGCATACGCCCTTTTTGGTCAACCAAGCCACCTGGAAAGGCAAATCAGCGATACAAAGAATTCTCGCTTCCCATCGGTCAAAAGGGCCATGCTGAAAAAAGTGTCAAAACCAGAAATGCAGGACAGGCCATGGAGAAATGGGAGCCTTGCTACACTGATGGGCGGGATGTAAATTGCCAAGAGCCACTCCGGAGAAGTGTCCGGTGAGTCCTGAAACATCTGAAAAACACAGCTTAGAGAGCATAGGGCACTTCCACTCATGGGGGTATAAATTGGGAAAATTAAAAATCAGCAAGACACAAGCACCTCAAAGTTTAGGGCTGCTCTGTTGACCAGGACCTCCACTTCATTCCACCTTAAATATCCCAGGAAAGAGAAAAATGGATAAAGAAGTTGTGGTCCTTATGTACAATGGAATATCACTCAGCCATGAAATCAATGTCGTAAGGTTAGTAGCAGCATGATGAGTGGATTTAGGTACGACGATTCTAAGTGAAATAAGTCACACAGAAAAGGACACTTCTCATAAGGTATCACTGATAGAGGGAATGTAAAAACCATTACACTTGAACTGAATTACAAAACAGAACAGAGTCACACATGCAGAAAACACACTATGGCTGCTTAACGGGAAAGGTGAGGTGGGGTGATACATAAAACAAAGGTATCAAATTAGCTCAGATACCGTTCCATAAACCCAATATGTAATAGACAAGACCTACTCCTTGCTCAGAGAACTGGACTCAGCACGCCCTATTCACTGCACAAGAATATATCTGACTAATAATAATCGTAAAACCTATGTATTGATATCTCTCTGTTAGTGTGTCAAGTGGGTGTAAAGCGGCATAAACACAGCAGTGAAAAGCAGCTAAACCCCATTATAAAAATAAATTACTTTGAAACACCCATGAAACAAAGACAGTGAAAGAGAGAGAAATTCTTACACAATGCGTTCAGGGGCTGTGATGCAACCTGGATTGACCATATCTAGACGCACAGCTGGATGAGACATAAGGGTGGACACTCTTGGGGCTGAGAAGTTTGGTGAGGTTGGGTGAGCAAACGCAGACCCTTTAAAGGAATACTGCGTGGTACCCATCGCATGGGTCCCAAATCTCCAGGTTCAAGGGCATCTTCCTACATCAAAAACATGCATGAGAAACCCAGAAGATGGTACACCGTGTGATGGGGAAAGGTTTCTAAAACGCACCTCATTTCTCATCTCCTTGTGCCCGGGTTCGCCATTCCAGCCGCTTTACTAGCAAGCTCCCTACTTGGAGCATCAGCACCTTTAACCTCCTGTTCCATACAGGTTGCAATTTGTCCTGAGGATAAACGGGAAGACGTGGAACCAACGAGAGACTAGCTCTTGGTGTTGGGACAGGCACAGGTCACTCTATTTTCCCATCAGAAAGAAGAATTAACCACAGGCTCAGCCTGACCCCCGGAACCAGAACAGGGCCTGAAGCCATTCTGCGATTTTGCGGCCAGCTCCCATAAAAACGAGTTGTAAAATGGAGGTTCAGGGCACTGCAATTCACAAACCTGCAGAGTTATAAATGATAACTCTCGTCCACAAATATATTGAGGGAAGGCAAAGAAGAGGATTTGAAATCAAGGCAGAATTGCAGGAAACAGATTTCAGGAGGTAGATACGAATCGCCTTTAAAGCACATGAAAAGCGGCAAAACGTTGACAATGATGCCCTTGGCCAAAAAGGGCGTATGTGTTTTTTCCTGAATATATTCAGGAAAAAACGCATACGCCCTTTTTGGCCAACCAAGCCACCTGGAAAGGCAAATCAGCGCTACAAAGAAGTCTCGCTTCCCATCGGTCAAAAGGGCCATGCTGAAAAAAGTGTCAAAACCAGAAATGCAGGACAGGCCATGGAGAAATGGGAGCCTTGCTACACTGATGGGCGGGATGTAAATTGCCAACAGCCACTCTGGAGAAGTGTCCGGTGAGTCCTGAAATATCTGAAAAACACAGCTTAGAGAGCATAGGGCACTTCCACTCATGGGGGTATAAATTGGGAAAATTAAAAATCAGCAAGACACAAGCACCCCAAAGTTTAGGGCTGCTCTGTTGACCAGGACCTCCACTTCATTCCACCTTAAATATCCCAGGAAAGAGAAAAATGGATAAAGAAGTTGTGGTCCTTATGTACATTGGAATATCACTCAGCCAGGAAATCAATGTCGTAAGGTTAGTAGCAGCATGATGAGTGGATTTAGGTACGACGATTCTAAGTGAAATAAGTCACACAGAAAAGGACACTTCTTATAAGGTATCACTGATAGAGGGAATGTAAAAACCGTTACACTTGAACTGAATTACAAAACAGAACAGAGTCTCACATGCAAAAAACACACTATGGCTGCTTAACGGGAAAGGTGAGGTGGGGTGATACATAAAACAAGGGTATCTAATTAGCTCAGATACCGTTCCATAAACCCAATATGTAATAGACAAGACCTACTCCTTGCTCAGAGAACTGGACTCAGCACGCCCTATTCACCGCACAAGAATATATCTGACTAATAATAATCGTAAAACCTATGTATTGATATCTCTCTGTTAGTGTGTCAAGTGTGTGTAAAGCGGCATAAACACAGCAGTGAAAAGCAGCTAAACCCCATTATAAAAATAAATTACTTTGAAACACCCATGAAACAAAGACAGTGAAAGAGAGAGAAATTCTTACACAATGCGTTCAGGGGCTGTGATGCAACCTGGATTGACCATATCTAGACGCACAGCTGGATGAGACATAAGGGTGGACACTCTTGGGGCTGAGAGGTTTGGTGAGGTTGGGTGAGCAAACGCAGACCCTTTAAAGGAATACTGCGTGGTACCCATCGCATGGGTCCCAAATCTCCAGGTTCAAGGGCATCTTCCTACATCAAAAACATGCATGAGAAACCCAGAAGATGGTACACCGTGTGATGGGGAAAGGTTTCTAAAACGCACCTCATTTCTCATCTCCTTGTGCCCGGGTTCGCCATTCCAGCCGCTTTACTAGCAAGCTCCCTACTTGGAGCATCAGCACCTTTAACCTCCTGTTCCATACAGGTTGCAATTTGTCCTGAGGATAAACGGGAAGACGTGGAACCAACGAGAGACTAGCTCTTGGTGTTGGGACAGGCACAGGTCACTCTATTTTCCCATCAGAAAGAAGAATTAACCACAGGCTCAGCCTGCCCCCCGGAACCAGAACAGGGCCTGAAGCCATTCTGCGATTTTGCGGCCAGCTCCCATAAAAACGAGTTGTAAAATGGAGGTTCAGGGCACTGCAATTCACAAACCTGCAGAGTTATAAATGATAACTCCCGTCCACAAATATATTGAGGGAAGGCAAAGAAGAGGATTTGAAATCAAGGCAGAATTGCACGAAACAGATTTCAGGAGTTAGATACGAATCGCCTTTAAAGCACATGAAAAGCGGCAAAACGTTGACAATGATGCCCTTGGCCAAAAAGGGCGTATGCGTTTTTTCCTGAATATATTCAGGAAAAAACGCATACGCCCTTTTTGGCCGACCAAGCCACCTGGAAAGGCAAATCAGCGATACAAAGAATTCTCGCTTCCCATCGGTCAAAAGGGCCATGCTGAAAAATGTGTCAAAACCAGAAATGCAGGACAGGCCATGGAGAAATGGGAGCCTTGCTACACTGATGGGCGGGATGTAAATTGCCAAGAGCCACTCCGGAGAAGTGTCCGGTGAGTCCTGAAACATCTGAAAAACACAGCTTAGAGAGCATAGGGCACTTCCACTCATGGGGGTATAAATTGGGAAAATTAAAAATCAGCAAGACACAAGCACCTCAAAGTTTAGGGCTGCTCTGTTGACCAGGACCTCCACTTCATTCCACCTTAAATATCCCAGGAAAGAGAAAAATGGATAAAGAAGTTGTGGTCCTTATGTACATTGGAATATCACTCAGCCAGGAAATCAATGTCGTAAGGTTAGTAGCAGCATGATGAGTGGATTTAGGTACGACGATTCTAAGTGAAATAAGTCACACAGAAAAGGACACTTCTCATAAGGTATCACTGATAGAGGGAATGTAAAAACCGTTACACTTGAACTGAATTACAAAACAGAACAGAGTCACACATGCAGAAAACACACTATGGCTGCTTAACGGGAAAGGTGAGGTGGGGTGATACATAAAACAAGGGTATCAAATTAGCTCAGATACCGTTCCATAAACCCAATATGTAATAGACAAGACCTACTCCTTGCTCAGAGAACTGGACTCAACACGCCCTATTCACCGCACAACAATATATCTGACTAATAATAATCGTAAAACCTATGTATTGATATCTCTCTGTTAGTGTGTCAAGTGGGTGTAAAGCGGCATAAACACAGCAGTGAAAAGCAGCTAAACCCCATTATAAAAATAAATTACTTTGAAACACCCATGAAACAAAGACAGTGAAAGAGAGAGAAATTCTTACACAATGCGTTCAGGGGCTGTGATGCAACCTGGATTGACCATATCTAGACGCACAGCTGGATGAGACATAAGGGTGGACACTCTTGGGGCTGAGAGGTTTGGTGAGGTTGGGTGAGCAAACGCAGACCCTTTAAAGGAATACTGCGTGGTACCCATCGCATGGGTCCCAAATCTCCAGGTTCAAGGGCATCTTCCTACATCAAAAACATACATGAGAAACCCAGAAGATGGTACACCGTGTGATGGGGAAAGGTTTCTAAAACGCACCTCATTTCTCAACTCCTTGTGCCCGGGTTCGCCATTACAGCCGCTTTACTAGCAAGCTCCCTACTTGGAGCATCAGCACCTTTAACCTCCTGTTCCATGCAGGTTGCAATTTGTCCTGAGGATAAACGGGAAGACGTGGAACCAACGAGAGACTAGCTCTTGGTGTTGGGACAGGCACAGGTCACTCTATTTTCCCATCAGAAAGAAGAATTAACCACAGGCTCAGCCTGCCCCCCGGAACCAGAAAAGGGCCTGAAGCCATTCTGCGATTTTGCGGCCAGCTCCCATAAAAACGAGTTGTAAAATGGAGGTTCAGGGCACTGCAATTCACAAACCTGCAGAGTTATAAATGATAACTCCCGTCCACAAATATATTGAGGGAAGGCAAAGAAGAGGATTTGAAATCAAGGCAGAATTGCAGGAAACAGATTTCAGGAGGTAGATACGAATCGCCTTTAAAGCACATGAAAAGCGGCAAAACGTTGACAATGATGCCCTTGGCCAAAAAGGGCGTATGCGTTTTTTCCTGAATATATTCAGGAAAAAACGCATACGCCCTTTTTGGCCAACCAAGCCACCTGGAAAGGCAAATCAGCGCTACAAAGAAGTCTCGCTTCCCATCGGTCAAAAGGGCCATGCTGAAAAAAGTGTCAAAACCAGAAATGCAGGACAGGCCATGGAGAAATGGGAGCCTTGCTACACTGATGGGCGGGATGTAAATTGCCAAGAGCCACTCTGGAGAAGTGTCCGGTGAGTCCTGAAACATCTGAAAAACACAGCTTAGAGAGCATAGGGCACTTCCACTCATGGGGGTATAAATTGGGAAAATTAAAAATCAGCAAGACACAAGCACCCCAAAGTTTAGGGCTGCTCTGTTGACCAGGACCTCCACTTCATTCCACCTTAAATATCCCAGGAAAGAGAAAAATGGATAAAGAAGTTGTGGTCCTTATGTACAATGGAATATCACTCAGCCATGAAATCAATGTCGTAAGGTAAGTAGCAGCATGATGAGTGGATTTAGGTACGACGATTCTAAGTGAAATAAGTCACACAGAAAAGGACACTTCTCATAAGGTATCACTGATAGAGGGAATGTAAAAACCGTTACACTTGAACTGAATTACAAAACAGAACAGAGTCACACATGCAGAAAACACACTATGGCTGCTTAACGGGAAAGGTGAGGTGGGGTGATACATAAAACAAGGGTATCAAATTAGCTCAGATACCGTTCCATAAACCCAATATGTAATAGACAAGACCTACTCCTTGCTCAGAGAACTGGACTCAGCACGCCCTATTCACCGCACAAGAATATATCTGACTAATAATAATCGTAAAACCTATGTATTGATATCTCTCTGTTAGTGTGTCAAGTGTGTGTAAAGCGGCATAAACACAGCAGTGAAAAGCAGCTAAACCCCATTATAAAAATAAATTACTTTGAAACACCCATGAAACAAAGACAGTGAAAGAGAGAGAAATTCTTACACAATGCGTTCAGGGGCTGTGATGCAACCTGGATTGACCATATCTAGACGCACAGCTGGATGAGACATAAGGGTGGACACTCTTGGGGCTGAGAGGTTTGGTGAGGTTGGGTGAGCAAACGCAGACCCTTTAAAGGAATACTGCGTGGTACCCATCGCATGGGTCCCAAATCTCCAGGTTCAAGGGCATCTTCCTACATCAAAAACATGCATGAGAAACCCAGAAGATGGTACACCGTGTGATGGGGAAAGGTTTCTAAAACGCACCTCATTTCTCATCTCCTTGTGCCCGGGTTCGCCATTCCAGCCGCTTTACTAGCAAGCTCCCTACTTGGAGCATCAGCACCTTTAACCTCCTGTTCCATACAGGTTGCAATTTGTCCTGAGGATAAACGGGAAGACGTGGAACCAACGAGAGACTAGCTCTTGGTGTTGGGACAGGCACAGGTCACTCTATTTTCCCATCAGAAAGAAGAATTAACCACAGGCTCAGCCTGCCCCCCGGAACCAGAACAGGGCCTGAAGCCATTCTGCGATTTTGCGGCCAGCTCCCATAAAAACGAGGTGTAAAATGGAGGTTCAGGGCACTGCAATTCACAAACCTGCAGAGTTATAAATGATAACTCCCGTCCACAAATATATTGAGGGAAGGCAAAGAAGAGGATTTGAAATCAAGGCAGAATTGCACGAAACAGATTTCAGGAGTTAGATACGAATCGCCTTTAAAGCACATGAAAAGCGGCAAAACGTTGACAATGATGCCCTTGGCCAAAAAGGGCGTATGCGTTTTTTCCTGAATATATTCAGGAAAAAACGCATACGCCCTTTTTGGCCGACCAAGCCACCTGGAAAGGCAAATCAGCGATACAAAGAATTCTCGCTTCCCATCGGTCAAAAGGGCCATGCTGAAAAAAAGTGTCAAAACCAGAAATGCAGGACAGGCCATGGAGAAATGGGAGCCTTGCTACACTGATGGGCGGGATGTAAATTGCCAAGAGCCACTCCGGAGAAGTGTCCGGTGAGTCCTGAAACATCTGAAAAACACAGCTTAGAGAGCATAGGGCACTTCCACTCATGGGGGTATAAATTGGGAAAATTAAAAATCAGCAAGACACAAGCACCTCAAAGTTTAGGGCTGCTCTGTTGACCAGGACCTCCACTTCATTCCACCTTAAATATCCCAGGAAAGAGAAAAATGGATAAAGAAGTTGTGGTCCTTATGTACATTGGAATATCACTCAGCCAGGAAATCAATGTCGTAAGGTTAGTAGCAGCATGATGAGTGGATTTAGGTACGACGATTCTAAGTGAAATAAGTCACACAGAAAAGGACACTTCTCATAAGGTATCACTGATAGAGGGAATGTAAAAACCGTTACACTTGAACTGAATTACAAAACAGAACAGAGTCACACATGCAGAAAACACACTATGGCTGCTTAACGGGAAAGGTGAGGTGGGGTGATACATAAAACAAGGGTATCAAATTAGCTCAGATACCGTTCCATAAACCCAATATGTAATAGACAAGACCTACTCCTTGCTCAGAGAACTGGACTCAACACGCCCTATTCACCGCACAACAATATATCTGACTAATAATAATCGTAAAACCTATGTATTGATATCTCTCTGTTAGTGTGTCAAGTGGGTGTAAAGCGGCATAAACACAGCAGTGAAAAGCAGCTAAACCCCATTATAAAAATAAATTACTTTGAAACACCCATGAAACAAAGACAGTGAAAGAGAGAGAAATTCTTACACAATGCGTTCAGGGGCTGTGATGCAACCTGGATTGACCATATCTAGACGCACAGCTGGATGAGACATAAGGGTGGACACTCTTGGGGCTGAGAGGTTTGGTGAGGTTGGGTGAGCAAACGCAGACCCTTTAAAGGAATACTGCGTGGTACCCATCGCATGGGTCCCAAATCTCCAGGTTCAAGGGCATCTTCCTACATCAAAAACATACATGAGAAACCCAGAAGATGGTACACCGTGTGATGGGGAAAGGTTTCTAAAACGCACCTCATTTCTCAACTCCTTGTGCCCGGGTTCGCCATTCCAGCCGCTTTACTAGCAAGCTCCCTACTTGGAGCATCAGCACCTTTAACCTCCTGTTCCATGCAGGTTGCAATTTGTCCTGAGGATAAACGGGAAGACGTGGAACCAACGAGAGACTAGCTCTTGGTGTTGGGACAGGCACAGGTCACTCTATTTTCCCATCAGAAAGAAGAATTAACCACAGGCTCAGCCTGCCCCCCGGAACCAGAAAAGGGCCTGAAGCCATTCTGTGATTTTGCGGCCAGCTCCCATAAAAACGAGTTGTAAAATGGAGGTTCAGGGCACTGCAATTCACAAACCTGCAGAGTTATAAATGATAACTCCCGTCCACAAATATATTGAGGGAAGGCAAAGAAGAGGATTTGAAATCAAGGCAGAATTGCAGGAAACAGATTTCAGGAGGTAGATACGAATCGCCTTTAAAGCACATGAAAAGCGGCAAAACGTTGACAATGATGCCCTTGGCCAAAAAGGGCGTATGCGTTTTTTCCTGAATATATTCAGGAAAAAACGCATACGCCCTTTTTGGCCAACCAAGCCACCTGGAAAGGCAAATCAGCGCTACAAAGAAGTCTCGCTTCCCATCGGTCAAAAGGGCCATGCTGAAAAAAGTGTCAAAACCAGAAATGCAGGACAGGCCATGGAGAAATGGGAGCCTTGCTACACTGATGGGCGGGATGTAAATTGCCAACAGCCACTCTGGAGAAGTGTCCGGTGAGTCCTGAAATATCTGAAAAACACAGCTTAGAGAGCATAGGGCACTTCCACTCATGGGGGTATAAATTGGGAAAATTAAAAATCAGCAAGACACAAGCACCCCAAAGTTTAGGGCTGCTCTGTTGACCAGGACCTCCACTTCATTCCACCTTAAATATCCCAGGAAAGAGAAAAATGGATAAAGAAGTTGTGGTCCTTATGTACATTGGAATATCACTCAGCCAGGAAATCAATGTCGTAAGGTTAGTAGCAGCATGATGAGTGGATTTAGGTACGACGATTCTAAGTGAAATAAGTCACACAGAAAAGGACACTTCTTATAAGGTATCACTGATAGAGGGAATGTAAAAACCGTTACACTTGAACTGAATTACAAAACAGAACAGAGTCTCACATGCAAAAAACACACTATGGCTGCTTAACGGGAAAGGTGAGGTGGGGTGATACATAAAACAAGGGTATCTAATTAGCTCAGATACCGTTCCATAAACCCAATATGTAATAGACAAGACCTACTCCTTGCTCAGAGAACTGGACTCAGCACGCCCTATTCACCGCACAAGAATATATCTGACTAATAATAATCGTAAAACCTATGTATTGATATCTCTCTGTTAGTGTGTCAAGTGTGTGTAAAGCGGCATAAACACAGCAGTGAAAAGCAGCTAAACCCCATTATAAAAATAAATTACTTTGAAACACCCATGAAACAAAGACAGTGAAAGAGAGAGAAATTCTTACACAATGCGTTCAGGGGCTGTGATGCAACCTGGATTGACCATATCTAGACGCACAGCTGGATGAGACATAAGGGTGGACACTCTTGGGGCTGAGAGGTTTGGTGAGGTTGGGTGAGCAAACGCAGACCCTTTAAAGGAATACTGCGTGGTACCCATCGCATGGGTCCCAAATCTCCAGGTTCAAGGGCATCTTCCTACATCAAAAACATGCATGAGAAACCCAGAAGATGGTACACCGTGTGATGGGGAAAGGTTTCTAAAACGCACCTCATTTCTCATCTCCTTGTGCCCGGGTTCGCCATTCCAGCCGCTTTACTAGCAAGCTCCCTACTTGGAGCATCAGCACCTTTAACCTCCTGTTCCATACAGGTTGCAATTTGTCCTGAGGATAAACGGGAAGACGTGGAACCAACGAGAGACTAGCTCTTGGTGTTGGGACAGGCACAGGTCACTCTATTTTCCCATCAGAAAGAAGAATTAACCACAGGCTCAGCCTGCCCCCCGGAACCAGAACAGGGCCTGAAGCCATTCTGCGATTTTGCGGCCAGCTCCCATAAAAACGAGTTGTAAAATGGAGGTTCAGGGCACTGCAATTCACAAACCTGCAGAGTTATAAATGATAACTCCCGTCCACAAATATATTGAGGGAAGGCAAAGAAGAGGATTTGAAATCAAGGCAGAATTGCACGAAACAGATTTCAGGAGTTAGATACGAATCGCCTTTAAAGCACATGAAAAGCGGCAAAACGTTGACAATGATGCCCTTGGCCAAAAAGGGCGTATGCGTTTTTTCCTGAATATATTCAGGAAAAAACGCATACGCCCTTTTTGGCCGACCAAGCCACCTGGAAAGGCAAATCAGCGATACAAAGAATTCTCGCTTCCCATCGGTCAAAAGGGCCATGCTGAAAAAAAGTGTCAAAACCAGAAATGCAGGACAGGCCATGGAGAAATGGGAGCCTTGCTACACTGATGGGCGGGATGTAAATTGCCAAGAGCCACTCCGGAGAAGTGTCCGGTGAGTCCTGAAACATCTGAAAAACACAGCTTAGAGAGCATAGGGCACTTCCACTCATGGGGGTATAAATTGGGAAAATTAAAAATCAGCAAGACACAAGCACCTCAAAGTTTAGGGCTGCTCTGTTGACCAGGACCTCCACTTCATTCCACCTTAAATATCCCAGGAAAGAGAAAAATGGATAAAGAAGTTGTGGTCCTTATGTACATTGGAATATCACTCAGCCAGGAAATCAATGTCGTAAGGTTAGTAGCAGCATGATGAGTGGATTTAGGTACGACGATTCTAAGTGAAATAAGTCACACAGAAAAGGACACTTCTCATAAGGTATCACTGATAGAGGGAATGTAAAAACCGTTACACTTGAACTGAATTACAAAACAGAACAGAGTCACACATGCAGAAAACACACTATGGCTGCTTAACGGGAAAGGTGAGGTGGGGTGATACATAAAACAAGGGTATCAAATTAGCTCAGATACCGTTCCATAAACCCAATATGTAATAGACAAGACCTACTCCTTGCTCAGAGAACTGGACTCAACACGCCCTATTCACCGCACAACAATATATCTGACTAATAATAATCGTAAAACCTATGTATTGATATCTCTCTGTTAGTGTGTCAAGTGGGTGTAAAGCGGCATAAACACAGCAGTGAAAAGCAGCTAAACCCCATTATAAAAATAAATTACTTTGAAACACCCATGAAACAAAGACAGTGAAAGAGAGAGAAATTCTTACACAATGCGTTCAGGGGCTGTGATGCAACCTGGATTGACCATATCTAGACGCACAGCTGGATGAGACATAAGGGTGGACACTCTTGGGGCTGAGAGGTTTGGTGAGGTTGGGTGAGCAAACGCAGACCCTTTAAAGGAATACTGCGTGGTACCCATCGCATGGGTCCCAAATCTCCAGGTTCAAGGGCATCTTCCTACATCAAAAACATACATGAGAAACCCAGAAGATGGTACACCGTGTGATGGGGAAAGGTTTCTAAAACGCACCTCATTTCTCAACTCCTTGTGCCCGGGTTCGCCATTACAGCCGCTTTACTAGCAAGCTCCCTACTTGGAGCATCAGCACCTTTAACCTCCTGTTCCATGCAGGTTGCAATTTGTCCTGAGGATAAACGGGAAGACGTGGAACCAACGAGAGACTAGCTCTTGGTGTTGGGACAGGCACAGGTCACTCTATTTTCCCATCAGAAAGAAGAATTAACCACAGGCTCAGCCTGCCCCCCGGAACCAGAACAGGGCCTGAATCCATTCTGCGATTTTGCGGCCAGCTCCCATAAAAACGAGTTGTAAAATGGAGGTTCAGGGCACTGCAATTCACAAACCTGCAGAGTTATAAATGATAACTCCCGTCCACAAATATATTGAGGGAAGGCAAAGAAGAGGATTTGAAATCAAGGCAGAATTGCAGGAAACAGATTTCAGGAGGTAGATACGAATCGCCTTTAAAGCACATGAAAAGCGGCAAAACGTTGACAATGATGCCCTTGGCCAAAAAGGGCGTATGCGTTTTTTCCTGAATATATTCAGGAAAAAACGCATACGCCCTTTTTGGCCAACCAAGCCACCTGGAAAGGCAAATCAGCGCTACAAAGAAGTCTCGCTTCCCATCGGTCAAAAGGGCCATGCTGAAAAAAGTGTCAAAACCAGAAATGCAGGACAGGCCATGGAGAAATGGGAGCCTTGCTACACTGATGGGCGGGATGTAAATTGCCAAGAGCCACTCTGGAGAAGTGTCCGGTGAGTCCTGAAACATCTGAAAAACACAGCTTAGAGAGCATAGGGCACTTCCACTCATGGGGGTATAAATTGGGAAAATTAAAAATCAGCAAGACACAAGCACCCCAAAGTTTAGGGCTGCTCTGTTGACCAGGACCTCCACTTCATTCCACCTTAAATATCCCAGGAAAGAGAAAAATGGATAAAGAAGTTGTGGTCCTTATGTACAATGGAATATCACTCAGCCATGAAATCAATGTCGTAAGGTAAGTAGCAGCATGATGAGTGGATTTAGGTACGACGATTCTAAGTGAAATAAGTCACACAGAAAAGGACACTTCTCATAAGGTATCACTGATAGAGGGAATGTAAAAACCGTTACACTTGAACTGAATTACAAAACAGAACAGAGTCACACATGCAGAAAACACACTATGGCTGCTTAACGGGAAAGGTGAGGTGGGGTGATACATAAAACAAGGGTATCAAATTAGCTCAGATACCCTTCCATAAACCCAATATGTAATAGACAAGACCTACTCCTTGCTCAGAGAACTGGACTCAGCACGCCCTATTCACTGCACAAGAATATATCTGACTAATAATAATCGTAAAACCTATGTATTGATATCTCTCTGTTAGTGTGTCAAGTGGGTGTAAAGCGGCATAAACACAGCAGTGAAAAGCAGCTAAACCCCATTATAAAAATAAATTACTTTGAAACACCCATGAAACAAAGACAGTGAAAGAGAGAGAAATTCTTACACAATGCGTTCAGGGGCTGTGATGCAACCTGGATTGACCATATCTAGACGCACAGCTGGATGAGACATAAGGGTGGACACTCTTGGGGCTGAGAGGTTTGGTGAGGTTGGGTGAGCAAACGCAGACCCTTTAAAGGAATACTGCGTGGTACCCATCGCATGGGTCCCAAATCTCCAGGTTCAAGGGCATCTTCCTACATCAAAAACATACATGAGAAACCCAGAAGATGGTACACCGTGTGATGGGGAAAGGTTTCTAAAACGCACCTCATTTCTCATCTCCTTGTGCCCGGGTTCGCCATTCCAGCCGCTTTACTAGCAAGCTCCCTACTTGGAGCATCAGCACCTTTAACCTCCTGTTCCATACAGGTTGCAATTTGTCCTGAGGATAAACGGGAAGACGTGGAACCAACGAGAGACTAGCTCTTGGTGTTGGGACAGGCACAGGTCACTCTATTTTCCCATCAGAAAGAAGAATTAACCACAGGCTCAGCCTGCCCCCCGGAACCAGAACAGGGCCTGAAGCCATTCTGCGATTTTGCGGCCAGCTCCCATAAAAACGAGTTGTAAAATGGAGGTTCAGGGCACTGCAATTCACAAACCTGCAGAGTTATAAATGATAACTCCCGTCCACAAATATATTGAGGGAAGGCAAAGAAGAGGATTTGAAATCAAGGCAGAATTGCAGGAAACAGATTTCAGGAGGTAGATACGAATCGCCTTTAAAGCACATGAAAAGCGGCAAAACGTTGACAATGATGCCCTTGGCCAAAAAGGGCGTATGCGTTTTTTCCTGAATATATTCAGGAAAAAACGCATACGCCCTTTTTGGCCAACCAAGCCACCTGGAAAGGCAAATCAGCGCTACAAAGAAGTCTCGCTTCCCATCGGTCAAAAGGGCCATGCTGAAAAAAGTGTCAAAACCAGAAATGCAGGACAGGCCATGGAGAAATGGGAGCCTTGCTACACTGATGGGCGGGATGTAAATTGCCAAGAGCCACTCTGGAGAAGTGTCCGGTGAGTCCTGAAACATCTGAAAAACACAGCTTAGAGAGCATAGGGCACTTCCACTCATGGGGGTATAAATTGGGAAAATTAAAAATCAGCAAGACACAAGCACCCCAAAGTTTAGGGCTGCTCTGTTAACCAGGACCTCCACTTCATTCCACCTTAAATATCCCAGGAAAGAGAAAAATGGATAAAGAAGTTGTGGTCCTTATGTACAATGGAATATCACTCAGCCATGAAATCAATGTCCTAAGGTAAGTAGCAGCATGATGAGTGGATTTAGGTACGACGATTCTAAGTGAAATAAGTCACACAGAAAAGGACACTTCTCATAAGGTATCACTGATAGAGGGAATGTAAAAACCGTTACACTTGAACTGAATTACAAAACAGAACAGAGTCACACATGCAGAAAACACACTATGGCTGCTTAACGGGAAAGGTGAGGTGGGGTGATACATAAAACAAGGGTATCAAATTAGCTCAGATACCGTTCCATAAACCCAATATGTAATAGACAAGACCTACTCCTTGCTCAGAGAACTGGACTCAACACGCCCTATTCACCGCACAAGAATATATCTGACTAATAATAATCGTAAAACCTATGTATTGATATCTCTCTGTTAGTGTGTCAAGTGGGTGTAAAGCGGCATAAACACAGCAGTGAAAAGCAGCTAAACCCCATTATAAAAATAAATTACTTTGAAACACCCATGAAACAAAGACAGTGAAAGAGAGAGAAATTCTTACACAATGCGTTCAGGGGCTGTGATGCAACCTGGATTGACCATATCTAGACGCACAGCTGGATGAGACATAAGGGTGGACACTCTTGGGGCTGAGAGGTTTGGTGAGGTTGGGTGAGCAAACGCAGACCCTTTAAAGGAATACTGCGTGGTACCCATCGCATGGGTCCCAAATCTCCAGGTTCAAGGGCATCTTCCTACATCAAAAACATGCATGAGAAACCCAGAAGATGGTACACCGTGTGATGGGGAAAGGTTTCTAAAACGCACCTCATTTCTCATCTCCTTGTGCCCGGGTTCGCCATTCCAGCCGCTTTACTAGCAAGCTCCCTACTTGGAGCATCAGCACCTTTAACCTCCTGTTCCATACAGGTTGCAATTTGTCCTGAGGATAAACGGGAAGACGTGGAACCAACGAGAGACTAGCTCTTGGTGTTGGGACAGGCACAGGTCACTCTATTTTCCCATCAGAAAGAAGAATTAACCACAGGCTCAGCCTGCCCCCCGGAACCAGAACAGGGCCTGAAGCCATTCTGCGATTTTGCGGCCAGCTCCCATAAAAACGAGTTGTAAAATGGAGGTTCAGGGCACTGCAATTCACAAACCTGCAGAGTTATTAATGATAACTCTCGTCCACAAATATATTGAGGGAAGGCAAAGAAGAGGATTTGAAATCAAGGCAGAATTGCAGGAAACAGATTTCAGGAGGTAGATTCGAATCGCCTTTAAAGCACATGAAAAGCGGCAAAACGTTGACAATGATGCCCTTGGCCAAAAAGGGCGTATGCGTTTTTTCCTGAATATATTCAGGAAAAAACGCTTACGCCCTTTTTGGCCAACCAAGCAACATGGAAAGGCAAATCAGCGCTACAAAGAAGTCTCGCTTCCCATCGGTCAAAAGGGCTATGCTGAAAAAAGTGTCAAAACCAGAAATGCAGGACAGGCCATGGAGAAATGGGAGCCTTGCTACACTGATGGGCGGGATGTAAATTGCCAACAGCCACTCTGGAGAAGTGTCCGGTGAGTCCTGAAACATCTGAAAAACACAGCTTAGAGAGCATAGGGCACTTCCACTCATGGGGGTATAAATTGGGAAAATTAAAAATCAGCAAGACACAAGCACCCCAAAGTTTAGGGCTGCTCTGTTGACCAGGACCTCCACTTCATTCCACCTTAAATATCCCAGGAAAGAGAAAAATGGATAAAGAAGTTGTGGTCCTTATGTACATTGGAATATCACTCAGCCAGGAAATCAATGTCGTAAGGTTAGTAGCAGCATGATGAGTGGATTTAGGTACGACGATTCTAAGTGAAATAAGTCACACAGAAAAGGACACTTCTCATAAGGTATCACTGATAGAGGGAATGTAAAAACCGTTACACTTGAACTGAATTACAAAACAGAACAGAGTCACACATGCAGAAAACACACTATGGCTGCTTAACGGGAAAGGTGAGGTGGGGTGATACATAAAACAAGGGTATCTAATTAGCTCAGATACCGTTCCATAAACCCAATATGTAATAGACAAGACCTACTCCTTGCTCAGAGAACTGGACTCAACACGCCCTATTCACCGCACAACAATATATCTGACTAATAATAATCGTAAAACCTATGTATTGATATCTCTCTGTTAGTGTGTCAAGTGGGTGTAAAGCGGCATAAACACAGCAGTGAAAAGCAGCTAAACCCCATTATAAAAATAAATTACTTTGAAACACCCATGAAACAAAGACAGTGAAAGAGAGAGAAATTCTTACACAATGCGTTCAGGGGCTGTGATGCAACCTGGATTGACCATATCTAGACGCACAGCTGGATGAGACATAAGGGTGGACACTCTTGGGGCTGAGAGGTTTGGTGAGGTTGGGTGAGCAAACGCAGACCCTTTAAAGGAATACTGCGTGGTACCCATCGCATGGGTCCCAAATCTCCAGGTTCAAGGGCATCTTCCTACATCAAAAACATGCATGAGAAACCCAGAAGATGGTACACCGTGTGATGGGGAAAGGTTTCTAAAACGCACCTCATTTCTCATCTCCTTGTGCCCGGGTTCGCCATTCCAGCCTCTTTACTAGCAAGCTCCCTACTTGGAGCATCAGCACCTTTAACCTCCTGTTCCATACAGGTTGCAATTTGTCCTGAGGATAAACGGGAAGACGTGGAACCAACGAGAGACTAGCTCTTGGTGTTGGGACAGGCACAGGTCACTCTATTTTCCCATCAGAAAGAAGAATTAACCACAGGCTCAGCCTGCGCCCCAGAACCAGAACAGGGCCTGAAGCCATTCTGCGATTTTGCGGCCAGCTCCCATAAAAACGAGTTGTAAAATGGAGGTTCAGGGCACTGCAATTCACAAACCTGCAGAGTTATAAATGATAACTCCCGTCCACAAATATATTGAGGGAAGGCAAAGAAGAGGATTTGAAATCAAGGCAGAATTGCACGAAACAGATTTCAGGAGTTAGATACGAATCGCCTTTAAAGCACATGAAAAGCGGCAAAACGTTGACAATGATGCCCTTGGCCAAAAAGGGCGTATGCGTTTTTTCCTGAATATATTCAGGAAAAAACGCATACGCCCTTTTTGGTCAACCAAGCCACCTGGAAAGGCAAATCAGCGATACAAAGAATTCTCGCTTCCCATCGGTCAAAAGGGCCATGCTGAAAAAAGTGTCAAAACCAGAAATGCAGGACAGGCCATGGAGAAATGGGAGCCTTGCTACACTGATGGGCGGGATGTAAATTGCCAAGAGCCACTCCGGAGAAGTGTCCGGTGAGTCCTGAAACATCTGAAAAACACAGCTTAGAGAGCATAGGGCACTTCCACTCATGGGGGTATAAATTGGGAAAATTAAAAATCAGCAAGACACAAGCACCTCAAAGTTTAGGGCTGCTCTGTTGACCAGGACCTCCACTTCATTCCACCTTAAATATCCCAGGAAAGAGAAAAATGGATAAAGAAGTTGTGGTCCTTATGTACAATGGAATATCACTCAGCCATGAAATCAATGTCGTAAGGTTAGTAGCAGCATGATGAGTGGATTTAGGTACGACGATTCTAAGTGAAATAAGTCACACAGAAAAGGACACTTCTCATAAGGTATCACTGATAGAGGGAATGTAAAAACCATTACACTTGAACTGAATTACAAAACAGAACAGAGTCACACATGCAGAAAACACACTATGGCTGCTTAACGGGAAAGGTGAGGTGGGGTGATACATAAAACAAAGGTATCAAATTAGCTCAGATACCGTTCCATAAACCCAATATGTAATAGACAAGACCTACTCCTTGCTCAGAGAACTGGACTCAGCACGCCCTATTCACTGCACAAGAATATATCTGACTAATAATAATCGTAAAACCTATGTATTGATATCTCTCTGTTAGTGTGTCAAGTGGGTGTAAAGCGGCATAAACACAGCAGTGAAAAGCAGCTAAACCCCATTATAAAAATAAATTACTTTGAAACACCCATGAAACAAAGACAGTGAAAGAGAGAGAAATTCTTACACAATGCGTTCAGGGGCTGTGATGCAACCTGGATTGACCATATCTAGACGCACAGCTGGATGAGACATAAGGGTGGACACTCTTGGGGCTGAGAAGTTTGGTGAGGTTGGGTGAGCAAACGCAGACCCTTTAAAGGAATACTGCGTGGTACCCATCGCATGGGTCCCAAATCTCCAGGTTCAAGGGCATCTTCCTACATCAAAAACATGCATGAGAAACCCAGAAGATGGTACACCGTGTGATGGGGAAAGGTTTCTAAAACGCACCTCATTTCTCATCTCCTTGTGCCCGGGTTCGCCATTCCAGCCGCTTTACTAGCAAGCTCCCTACTTGGAGCATCAGCACCTTTAACCTCCTGTTCCATACAGGTTGCAATTTGTCCTGAGGATAAACGGGAAGACGTGGAACCAACGAGAGACTAGCTCTTGGTGTTGGGACAGGCACAGGTCACTCTATTTTCCCATCAGAAAGAAGAATTAACCACAGGCTCAGCCTGACCCCCGGAACCAGAACAGGGCCTGAAGCCATTCTGCGATTTTGCGGCCAGCTCCCATAAAAACGAGTTGTAAAATGGAGGTTCAGGGCACTGCAATTCACAAACCTGCAGAGTTATAAATGATAACTCTCGTCCACAAATATATTGAGGGAAGGCAAAGAAGAGGATTTGAAATCAAGGCAGAATTGCAGGAAACAGATTTCAGGAGGTAGATACGAATCGCCTTTAAAGCACATGAAAAGCGGCAAAACGTTGACAATGATGCCCTTGGCCAAAAAGGGCGTATGTGTTTTTTCCTGAATATATTCAGGAAAAAACGCATACGCCCTTTTTGGCCAACCAAGCCACCTGGAAAGGCAAATCAGCGCTACAAAGAAGTCTCGCTTCCCATCGGTCAAAAGGGCCATGCTGAAAAAAGTGTCAAAACCAGAAATGCAGGACAGGCCATGGAGAAATGGGAGCCTTGCTACACTGATGGGCGGGATGTAAATTGCCAACAGCCACTCTGGAGAAGTGTCCGGTGAGTCCTGAAATATCTGAAAAACACAGCTTAGAGAGCATAGGGCACTTCCACTCATGGGGGTATAAATTGGGAAAATTAAAAATCAGCAAGACACAAGCACCCCAAAGTTTAGGGCTGCTCTGTTGACCAGGACCTCCACTTCATTCCACCTTAAATATCCCAGGAAAGAGAAAAATGGATAAAGAAGTTGTGGTCCTTATGTACATTGGAATATCACTCAGCCAGGAAATCAATGTCGTAAGGTTAGTAGCAGCATGATGAGTGGATTTAGGTACGACGATTCTAAGTGAAATAAGTCACACAGAAAAGGACACTTCTTATAAGGTATCACTGATAGAGGGAATGTAAAAACCGTTACACTTGAACTGAATTACAAAACAGAACAGAGTCTCACATGCAAAAAACACACTATGGCTGCTTAACGGGAAAGGTGAGGTGGGGTGATACATAAAACAAGGGTATCTAATTAGCTCAGATACCGTTCCATAAACCCAATATGTAATAGACAAGACCTACTCCTTGCTCAGAGAACTGGACTCAGCACGCCCTATTCACCGCACAAGAATATATCTGACTAATAATAATCGTAAAACCTATGTATTGATATCTCTCTGTTAGTGTGTCAAGTGTGTGTAAAGCGGCATAAACACAGCAGTGAAAAGCAGCTAAACCCCATTATAAAAATAAATTACTTTGAAACACCCATGAAACAAAGACAGTGAAAGAGAGAGAAATTCTTACACAATGCGTTCAGGGGCTGTGATGCAACCTGGATTGACCATATCTAGACGCACAGCTGGATGAGACATAAGGGTGGACACTCTTGGGGCTGAGAGGTTTGGTGAGGTTGGGTGAGCAAACGCAGACCCTTTAAAGGAATACTGCGTGGTACCCATCGCATGGGTCCCAAATCTCCAGGTTCAAGGGCATCTTCCTACATCAAAAACATGCATGAGAAACCCAGAAGATGGTACACCGTGTGATGGGGAAAGGTTTCTAAAACGCACCTCATTTCTCATCTCCTTGTGCCCGGGTTCGCCATTCCAGCCGCTTTACTAGCAAGCTCCCTACTTGGAGCATCAGCACCTTTAACCTCCTGTTCCATACAGGTTGCAATTTGTCCTGAGGATAAACGGGAAGACGTGGAACCAACGAGAGACTAGCTCTTGGTGTTGGGACAGGCACAGGTCACTCTATTTTCCCATCAGAAAGAAGAATTAACCACAGGCTCAGCCTGCCCCCCGGAACCAGAACAGGGCCTGAAGCCATTCTGCGATTTTGCGGCCAGCTCCCATAAAAACGAGTTGTAAAATGGAGGTTCAGGGCACTGCAATTCACAAACCTGCAGAGTTATAAATGATAACTCCCGTCCACAAATATATTGAGGGAAGGCAAAGAAGAGGATTTGAAATCAAGGCAGAATTGCACGAAACAGATTTCAGGAGTTAGATACGAATCGCCTTTAAAGCACATGAAAAGCGGCAAAACGTTGACAATGATGCCCTTGGCCAAAAAGGGCGTATGCGTTTTTTCCTGAATATATTCAGGAAAAAACGCATACGCCCTTTTTGGCCGACCAAGCCACCTGGAAAGGCAAATCAGCGATACAAAGAATTCTCGCTTCCCATCGGTCAAAAGGGCCATGCTGAAAAATGTGTCAAAACCAGAAATGCAGGACAGGCCATGGAGAAATGGGAGCCTTGCTACACTGATGGGCGGGATGTAAATTGCCAAGAGCCACTCCGGAGAAGTGTCCGGTGAGTCCTGAAACATCTGAAAAACACAGCTTAGAGAGCATAGGGCACTTCCACTCATGGGGGTATAAATTGGGAAAATTAAAAATCAGCAAGACACAAGCACCTCAAAGTTTAGGGCTGCTCTGTTGACCAGGACCTCCACTTCATTCCACCTTAAATATCCCAGGAAAGAGAAAAATGGATAAAGAAGTTGTGGTCCTTATGTACATTGGAATATCACTCAGCCAGGAAATCAATGTCGTAAGGTTAGTAGCAGCATGATGAGTGGATTTAGGTACGACGATTCTAAGTGAAATAAGTCACACAGAAAAGGACACTTCTCATAAGGTATCACTGATAGAGGGAATGTAAAAACCGTTACACTTGAACTGAATTACAAAACAGAACAGAGTCACACATGCAGAAAACACACTATGGCTGCTTAACGGGAAAGGTGAGGTGGGGTGATACATAAAACAAGGGTATCAAATTAGCTCAGATACCGTTCCATAAACCCAATATGTAATAGACAAGACCTACTCCTTGCTCAGAGAACTGGACTCAACACGCCCTATTCACCGCACAACAATATATCTGACTAATAATAATCGTAAAACCTATGTATTGATATCTCTCTGTTAGTGTGTCAAGTGGGTGTAAAGCGGCATAAACACAGCAGTGAAAAGCAGCTAAACCCCATTATAAAAATAAATTACTTTGAAACACCCATGAAACAAAGACAGTGAAAGAGAGAGAAATTCTTACACAATGCGTTCAGGGGCTGTGATGCAACCTGGATTGACCATATCTAGACGCACAGCTGGATGAGACATAAGGGTGGACACTCTTGGGGCTGAGAGGTTTGGTGAGGTTGGGTGAGCAAACGCAGACCCTTTAAAGGAATACTGCGTGGTACCCATCGCATGGGTCCCAAATCTCCAGGTTCAAGGGCATCTTCCTACATCAAAAACATACATGAGAAACCCAGAAGATGGTACACCGTGTGATGGGGAAAGGTTTCTAAAACGCACCTCATTTCTCAACTCCTTGTGCCCGGGTTCGCCATTACAGCCGCTTTACTAGCAAGCTCCCTACTTGGAGCATCAGCACCTTTAACCTCCTGTTCCATGCAGGTTGCAATTTGTCCTGAGGATAAACGGGAAGACGTGGAACCAACGAGAGACTAGCTCTTGGTGTTGGGACAGGCACAGGTCACTCTATTTTCCCATCAGAAAGAAGAATTAACCACAGGCTCAGCCTGCCCCCCGGAACCAGAAAAGGGCCTGAAGCCATTCTGCGATTTTGCGGCCAGCTCCCATAAAAACGAGTTGTAAAATGGAGGTTCAGGGCACTGCAATTCACAAACCTGCAGAGTTATAAATGATAACTCCCGTCCACAAATATATTGAGGGAAGGCAAAGAAGAGGATTTGAAATCAAGGCAGAATTGCAGGAAACAGATTTCAGGAGGTAGATACGAATCGCCTTTAAAGCACATGAAAAGCGGCAAAACGTTGACAATGATGCCCTTGGCCAAAAAGGGCGTATGCGTTTTTTCCTGAATATATTCAGGAAAAAACGCATACGCCCTTTTTGGCCAACCAAGCCACCTGGAAAGGCAAATCAGCGCTACAAAGAAGTCTCGCTTCCCATCGGTCAAAAGGGCCATGCTGAAAAAAGTGTCAAAACCAGAAATGCAGGACAGGCCATGGAGAAATGGGAGCCTTGCTACACTGATGGGCGGGATGTAAATTGCCAAGAGCCACTCTGGAGAAGTGTCCGGTGAGTCCTGAAACATCTGAAAAACACAGCTTAGAGAGCATAGGGCACTTCCACTCATGGGGGTATAAATTGGGAAAATTAAAAATCAGCAAGACACAAGCACCCCAAAGTTTAGGGCTGCTCTGTTGACCAGGACCTCCACTTCATTCCACCTTAAATATCCCAGGAAAGAGAAAAATGGATAAAGAAGTTGTGGTCCTTATGTACAATGGAATATCACTCAGCCATGAAATCAATGTCGTAAGGTAAGTAGCAGCATGATGAGTGGATTTAGGTACGACGATTCTAAGTGAAATAAGTCACACAGAAAAGGACACTTCTCATAAGGTATCACTGATAGAGGGAATGTAAAAACCGTTACACTTGAACTGAATTACAAAACAGAACAGAGTCACACATGCAGAAAACACACTATGGCTGCTTAACGGGAAAGGTGAGGTGGGGTGATACATAAAACAAGGGTATCAAATTAGCTCAGATACCGTTCCATAAACCCAATATGTAATAGACAAGACCTACTCCTTGCTCAGAGAACTGGACTCAGCACGCCCTATTCACCGCACAAGAATATATCTGACTAATAATAATCGTAAAACCTATGTATTGATATCTCTCTGTTAGTGTGTCAAGTGTGTGTAAAGCGGCATAAACACAGCAGTGAAAAGCAGCTAAACCCCATTATAAAAATAAATTACTTTGAAACACCCATGAAACAAAGACAGTGAAAGAGAGAGAAATTCTTACACAATGCGTTCAGGGGCTGTGATGCAACCTGGATTGACCATATCTAGACGCACAGCTGGATGAGACATAAGGGTGGACACTCTTGGGGCTGAGAGGTTTGGTGAGGTTGGGTGAGCAAACGCAGACCCTTTAAAGGAATACTGCGTGGTACCCATCGCATGGGTCCCAAATCTCCAGGTTCAAGGGCATCTTCCTACATCAAAAACATGCATGAGAAACCCAGAAGATGGTACACCGTGTGATGGGGAAAGGTTTCTAAAACGCACCTCATTTCTCATCTCCTTGTGCCCGGGTTCGCCATTCCAGCCGCTTTACTAGCAAGCTCCCTACTTGGAGCATCAGCACCTTTAACCTCCTGTTCCATACAGGTTGCAATTTGTCCTGAGGATAAACGGGAAGACGTGGAACCAACGAGAGACTAGCTCTTGGTGTTGGGACAGGCACAGGTCACTCTATTTTCCCATCAGAAAGAAGAATTAACCACAGGCTCAGCCTGCCCCCCGGAACCAGAACAGGGCCTGAAGCCATTCTGCGATTTTGCGGCCAGCTCCCATAAAAACGAGGTGTAAAATGGAGGTTCAGGGCACTGCAATTCACAAACCTGCAGAGTTATAAATGATAACTCCCGTCCACAAATATATTGAGGGAAGGCAAAGAAGAGGATTTGAAATCAAGGCAGAATTGCACGAAACAGATTTCAGGAGTTAGATACGAATCGCCTTTAAAGCACATGAAAAGCGGCAAAACGTTGACAATGATGCCCTTGGCCAAAAAGGGCGTATGCGTTTTTTCCTGAATATATTCAGGAAAAAACGCATACGCCCTTTTTGGCCGACCAAGCCACCTGGAAAGGCAAATCAGCGATACAAAGAATTCTCGCTTCCCATCGGTCAAAAGGGCCATGCTGAAAAAAAGTGTCAAAACCAGAAATGCAGGACAGGCCATGGAGAAATGGGAGCCTTGCTACACTGATGGGCGGGATGTAAATTGCCAAGAGCCACTCCGGAGAAGTGTC
This sequence comes from Balaenoptera borealis, assembly GCF_965194805.1. Classification (NCBI taxonomy): domain Eukaryota; kingdom Metazoa; phylum Chordata; class Mammalia; order Artiodactyla; family Balaenopteridae; genus Balaenoptera; species Balaenoptera borealis. The sequence continues at coordinate 880,695 of NW_028123997.1, forward strand.
CGGTGAGTCCTGAAACATCTGAAAAACACAGCTTAGAGAGCATAGGGCACTTCCACTCATGGGGGTATAAATTGGGAAAATTAAAAATCAGCAAGACACAAGCACCTCAAAGTTTAGGGCTGCTCTGTTGACCAGGACCTCCACTTCATTCCACCTTAAATATCCCAGGAAAGAGAAAAATGGATAAAGAAGTTGTGGTCCTTATGTACATTGGAATATCACTCAGCCAGGAAATCAATGTCGTAAGGTTAGTAGCAGCATGATGAGTGGATTTAGGTACGACGATTCTAAGTGAAATAAGTCACACAGAAAAGGACACTTCTCATAAGGTATCACTGATAGAGGGAATGTAAAAACCGTTACACTTGAACTGAATTACAAAACAGAACAGAGTCACACATGCAGAAAACACACTATGGCTGCTTAACGGGAAAGGTGAGGTGGGGTGATACATAAAACAAGGGTATCAAATTAGCTCAGATACCGTTCCATAAACCCAATATGTAATAGACAAGACCTACTCCTTGCTCAGAGAACTGGACTCAACACGCCCTATTCACCGCACAACAATATATCTGACTAATAATAATCGTAAAACCTATGTATTGATATCTCTCTGTTAGTGTGTCAAGTGGGTGTAAAGCGGCATAAACACAGCAGTGAAAAGCAGCTAAACCCCATTATAAAAATAAATTACTTTGAAACACCCATGAAACAAAGACAGTGAAAGAGAGAGAAATTCTTACACAATGCGTTCAGGGGCTGTGATGCAACCTGGATTGACCATATCTAGACGCACAGCTGGATGAGACATAAGGGTGGACACTCTTGGGGCTGAGAGGTTTGGTGAGGTTGGGTGAGCAAACGCAGACCCTTTAAAGGAATACTGCGTGGTACCCATCGCATGGGTCCCAAATCTCCAGGTTCAAGGGCATCTTCCTACATCAAAAACATACATGAGAAACCCAGAAGATGGTACACCGTGTGATGGGGAAAGGTTTCTAAAACGCACCTCATTTCTCAACTCCTTGTGCCCGGGTTCGCCATTCCAGCCGCTTTACTAGCAAGCTCCCTACTTGGAGCATCAGCACCTTTAACCTCCTGTTCCATGCAGGTTGCAATTTGTCCTGAGGATAAACGGGAAGACGTGGAACCAACGAGAGACTAGCTCTTGGTGTTGGGACAGGCACAGGTCACTCTATTTTCCCATCAGAAAGAAGAATTAACCACAGGCTCAGCCTGCCCCCCGGAACCAGAAAAGGGCCTGAAGCCATTCTGTGATTTTGCGGCCAGCTCCCATAAAAACGAGTTGTAAAATGGAGGTTCAGGGCACTGCAATTCACAAACCTGCAGAGTTATAAATGATAACTCCCGTCCACAAATATATTGAGGGAAGGCAAAGAAGAGGATTTGAAATCAAGGCAGAATTGCAGGAAACAGATTTCAGGAGGTAGATACGAATCGCCTTTAAAGCACATGAAAAGCGGCAAAACGTTGACAATGATGCCCTTGGCCAAAAAGGGCGTATGCGTTTTTTCCTGAATATATTCAGGAAAAAACGCATACGCCCTTTTTGGCCAACCAAGCCACCTGGAAAGGCAAATCAGCGCTACAAAGAAGTCTCGCTTCCCATCGGTCAAAAGGGCCATGCTGAAAAAAGTGTCAAAACCAGAAATGCAGGACAGGCCATGGAGAAATGGGAGCCTTGCTACACTGATGGGCGGGATGTAAATTGCCAACAGCCACTCTGGAGAAGTGTCCGGTGAGTCCTGAAATATCTGAAAAACACAGCTTAGAGAGCATAGGGCACTTCCACTCATGGGGGTATAAATTGGGAAAATTAAAAATCAGCAAGACACAAGCACCCCAAAGTTTAGGGCTGCTCTGTTGACCAGGACCTCCACTTCATTCCACCTTAAATATCCCAGGAAAGAGAAAAATGGATAAAGAAGTTGTGGTCCTTATGTACATTGGAATATCACTCAGCCAGGAAATCAATGTCGTAAGGTTAGTAGCAGCATGATGAGTGGATTTAGGTACGACGATTCTAAGTGAAATAAGTCACACAGAAAAGGACACTTCTTATAAGGTATCACTGATAGAGGGAATGTAAAAACCGTTACACTTGAACTGAATTACAAAACAGAACAGAGTCTCACATGCAAAAAACACACTATGGCTGCTTAACGGGAAAGGTGAGGTGGGGTGATACATAAAACAAGGGTATCTAATTAGCTCAGATACCGTTCCATAAACCCAATATGTAATAGACAAGACCTACTCCTTGCTCAGAGAACTGGACTCAGCACGCCCTATTCACCGCACAAGAATATATCTGACTAATAATAATCGTAAAACCTATGTATTGATATCTCTCTGTTAGTGTGTCAAGTGTGTGTAAAGCGGCATAAACACAGCAGTGAAAAGCAGCTAAACCCCATTATAAAAATAAATTACTTTGAAACACCCATGAAACAAAGACAGTGAAAGAGAGAGAAATTCTTACACAATGCGTTCAGGGGCTGTGATGCAACCTGGATTGACCATATCTAGACGCACAGCTGGATGAGACATAAGGGTGGACACTCTTGGGGCTGAGAGGTTTGGTGAGGTTGGGTGAGCAAACGCAGACCCTTTAAAGGAATACTGCGTGGTACCCATCGCATGGGTCCCAAATCTCCAGGTTCAAGGGCATCTTCCTACATCAAAAACATGCATGAGAAACCCAGAAGATGGTACACCGTGTGATGGGGAAAGGTTTCTAAAACGCACCTCATTTCTCATCTCCTTGTGCCCGGGTTCGCCATTCCAGCCGCTTTACTAGCAAGCTCCCTACTTGGAGCATCAGCACCTTTAACCTCCTGTTCCATACAGGTTGCAATTTGTCCTGAGGATAAACGGGAAGACGTGGAACCAACGAGAGACTAGCTCTTGGTGTTGGGACAGGCACAGGTCACTCTATTTTCCCATCAGAAAGAAGAATTAACCACAGGCTCAGCCTGCCCCCCGGAACCAGAACAGGGCCTGAAGCCATTCTGCGATTTTGCGGCCAGCTCCCATAAAAACGAGTTGTAAAATGGAGGTTCAGGGCACTGCAATTCACAAACCTGCAGAGTTATAAATGATAACTCCCGTCCACAAATATATTGAGGGAAGGCAAAGAAGAGGATTTGAAATCAAGGCAGAATTGCACGAAACAGATTTCAGGAGTTAGATACGAATCGCCTTTAAAGCACATGAAAAGCGGCAAAACGTTGACAATGATGCCCTTGGCCAAAAAGGGCGTATGCGTTTTTTCCTGAATATATTCAGGAAAAAACGCATACGCCCTTTTTGGCCGACCAAGCCACCTGGAAAGGCAAATCAGCGATACAAAGAATTCTCGCTTCCCATCGGTCAAAAGGGCCATGCTGAAAAAAAGTGTCAAAACCAGAAATGCAGGACAGGCCATGGAGAAATGGGAGCCTTGCTACACTGATGGGCGGGATGTAAATTGCCAAGAGCCACTCCGGAGAAGTGTCCGGTGAGTCCTGAAACATCTGAAAAACACAGCTTAGAGAGCATAGGGCACTTCCACTCATGGGGGTATAAATTGGGAAAATTAAAAATCAGCAAGACACAAGCACCTCAAAGTTTAGGGCTGCTCTGTTGACCAGGACCTCCACTTCATTCCACCTTAAATATCCCAGGAAAGAGAAAAATGGATAAAGAAGTTGTGGTCCTTATGTACATTGGAATATCACTCAGCCAGGAAATCAATGTCGTAAGGTTAGTAGCAGCATGATGAGTGGATTTAGGTACGACGATTCTAAGTGAAATAAGTCACACAGAAAAGGACACTTCTCATAAGGTATCACTGATAGAGGGAATGTAAAAACCGTTACACTTGAACTGAATTACAAAACAGAACAGAGTCACACATGCAGAAAACACACTATGGCTGCTTAACGGGAAAGGTGAGGTGGGGTGATACATAAAACAAGGGTATCAAATTAGCTCAGATACCGTTCCATAAACCCAATATGTAATAGACAAGACCTACTCCTTGCTCAGAGAACTGGACTCAACACGCCCTATTCACCGCACAACAATATATCTGACTAATAATAATCGTAAAACCTATGTATTGATATCTCTCTGTTAGTGTGTCAAGTGGGTGTAAAGCGGCATAAACACAGCAGTGAAAAGCAGCTAAACCCCATTATAAAAATAAATTACTTTGAAACACCCATGAAACAAAGACAGTGAAAGAGAGAGAAATTCTTACACAATGCGTTCAGGGGCTGTGATGCAACCTGGATTGACCATATCTAGACGCACAGCTGGATGAGACATAAGGGTGGACACTCTTGGGGCTGAGAGGTTTGGTGAGGTTGGGTGAGCAAACGCAGACCCTTTAAAGGAATACTGCGTGGTACCCATCGCATGGGTCCCAAATCTCCAGGTTCAAGGGCATCTTCCTACATCAAAAACATACATGAGAAACCCAGAAGATGGTACACCGTGTGATGGGGAAAGGTTTCTAAAACGCACCTCATTTCTCAACTCCTTGTGCCCGGGTTCGCCATTACAGCCGCTTTACTAGCAAGCTCCCTACTTGGAGCATCAGCACCTTTAACCTCCTGTTCCATGCAGGTTGCAATTTGTCCTGAGGATAAACGGGAAGACGTGGAACCAACGAGAGACTAGCTCTTGGTGTTGGGACAGGCACAGGTCACTCTATTTTCCCATCAGAAAGAAGAATTAACCACAGGCTCAGCCTGCCCCCCGGAACCAGAAAAGGGCCTGAAGCCATTCTGCGATTTTGCGGCCAGCTCCCATAAAAACGAGTTGTAAAATGGAGGTTCAGGGCACTGCAATTCACAAACCTGCAGAGTTATAAATGATAACTCCCGTCCACAAATATATTGAGGGAAGGCAAAGAAGAGGATTTGAAATCAAGGCAGAATTGCAGGAAACAGATTTCAGGAGGTAGATACGAATCGCCTTTAAAGCACATGAAAAGCGGCAAAACGTTGACAATGATGCCCTTGGCCAAAAAGGGCGTATGCGTTTTTTCCTGAATATATTCAGGAAAAAACGCATACGCCCTTTTTGGCCAACCAAGCCACCTGGAAAGGCAAATCAGCGCTACAAAGAAGTCTCGCTTCCCATCGGTCAAAAGGGCCATGCTGAAAAAAGTGTCAAAACCAGAAATGCAGGACAGGCCATGGAGAAATGGGAGCCTTGCTACACTGATGGGCGGGATGTAAATTGCCAAGAGCCACTCTGGAGAAGTGTCCGGTGAGTCCTGAAACATCTGAAAAACACAGCTTAGAGAGCATAGGGCACTTCCACTCATGGGGGTATAAATTGGGAAAATTAAAAATCAGCAAGACACAAGCACCCCAAAGTTTAGGGCTGCTCTGTTGACCAGGACCTCCACTTCATTCCACCTTAAATATCCCAGGAAAGAGAAAAATGGATAAAGAAGTTGTGGTCCTTATGTACAATGGAATATCACTCAGCCATGAAATCAATGTCGTAAGGTAAGTAGCAGCATGATGAGTGGATTTAGGTACGACGATTCTAAGTGAAATAAGTCACACAGAAAAGGACACTTCTCATAAGGTATCACTGATAGAGGGAATGTAAAAACCGTTACACTTGAACTGAATTACAAAACAGAACAGAGTCACACATGCAGAAAACACACTATGGCTGCTTAACGGGAAAGGTGAGGTGGGGTGATACATAAAACAAGGGTATCAAATTAGCTCAGATACCGTTCCATAAACCCAATATGTAATAGACAAGACCTACTCCTTGCTCAGAGAACTGGACTCAGCACGCCCTATTCACCGCACAAGAATATATCTGACTAATAATAATCGTAAAACCTATGTATTGATATCTCTCTGTTAGTGTGTCAAGTGTGTGTAAAGCGGCATAAACACAGCAGTGAAAAGCAGCTAAACCCCATTATAAAAATAAATTACTTTGAAACACCCATGAAACAAAGACAGTGAAAGAGAGAGAAATTCTTACACAATGCGTTCAGGGGCTGTGATGCAACCTGGATTGACCATATCTAGACGCACAGCTGGATGAGACATAAGGGTGGACACTCTTGGGGCTGAGAGGTTTGGTGAGGTTGGGTGAGCAAACGCAGACCCTTTAAAGGAATACTGCGTGGTACCCATCGCATGGGTCCCAAATCTCCAGGTTCAAGGGCATCTTCCTACATCAAAAACATACATGAGAAACCCAGAAGATGGTACACCGTGTGATGGGGAAAGGTTTCTAAAACGCACCTCATTTCTCATCTCCTTGTGCCCGGGTTCGCCATTCCAGCCGCTTTACTAGCAAGCTCCCTACTTGGAGCATCAGCACCTTTAACCTCCTGTTCCATACAGGTTGCAATTTGTCCTGAGGATAAACGGGAAGACGTGGAACCAACGAGAGACTAGCTCTTGGTGTTGGGACAGGCACAGGTCACTCTATTTTCCCATCAGAAAGAAGAATTAACCACAGGCTCAGCCTGCCCCCCGGAACCAGAACAGGGCCTGAAGCCATTCTGCGATTTTGCGGCCAGCTCCCATAAAAACGAGGTGTAAAATGGAGGTTCAGGGCACTGCAATTCACAAACCTGCAGAGTTATAAATGATAACTCCCGTCCACAAATATATTGAGGGAAGGCAAAGAAGAGGATTTGAAATCAAGGCAGAATTGCACGAAACAGATTTCAGGAGTTAGATACGAATCGCCTTTAAAGCACATGAAAAGCGGCAAAACGTTGACAATGATGCCCTTGGCCAAAAAGGGCGTATGCGTTTTTTCCTGAATATATTCAGGAAAAAACGCATACGCCCTTTTTGGCCGACCAAGCCACCTGGAAAGGCAAATCAGCGATACAAAGAATTCTCGCTTCCCATCGGTCAAAAGGGCCATGCTGAAAAAAAGTGTCAAAACCAGAAATGCAGGACAGGCCATGGAGAAATGGGAGCCTTGCTACACTGATGGGCGGGATGTAAATTGCCAAGAGCCACTCCGGAGAAGTGTCCGGTGAGTCCTGAAACATCTGAAAAACACAGCTTAGAGAGCATAGGGCACTTCCACTCATGGGGGTATAAATTGGGAAAATTAAAAATCAGCAAGACACAAGCACCTCAAAGTTTAGGGCTGCTCTGTTGACCAGGACCTCCACTTCATTCCACCTTAAATATCCCAGGAAAGAGAAAAATGGATAAAGAAGTTGTGGTCCTTATGTACATTGGAATATCACTCAGCCAGGAAATCAATGTCGTAAGGTTAGTAGCAGCATGATGAGTGGATTTAGGTACGACGATTCTAAGTGAAATAAGTCACACAGAAAAGGACACTTCTCATAAGGTATCACTGATAGAGGGAATGTAAAAACCGTTACACTTGAACTGAATTACAAAACAGAACAGAGTCACACATGCAGAAAACACACTATGGCTGCTTAACGGGAAAGGTGAGGTGGGGTGATACATAAAACAAGGGTATCAAATTAGCTCAGATACCGTTCCATAAACCCAATATGTAATAGACAAGACCTACTCCTTGCTCAGAGAACTGGACTCAACACGCCCTATTCACCGCACAACAATATATCTGACTAATAATAATCGTAAAACCTATGTATTGATATCTCTCTGTTAGTGTGTCAAGTGGGTGTAAAGCGGCATAAACACAGCAGTGAAAAGCAGCTAAACCCCATTATAAAAATAAATTACTTTGAAACACCCATGAAACAAAGACAGTGAAAGAGAGAGAAATTCTTACACAATGCGTTCAGGGGCTGTGATGCAACCTGGATTGACCATATCTAGACGCACAGCTGGATGAGACATAAGGGTGGACACTCTTGGGGCTGAGAGGTTTGGTGAGGTTGGGTGAGCAAACGCAGACCCTTTAAAGGAATACTGCGTGGTACCCATCGCATGGGTCCCAAATCTCCAGGTTCAAGGGCATCTTCCTACATCAAAAACATACATGAGAAACCCAGAAGATGGTACACCGTGTGATGGGGAAAGGTTTCTAAAACGCACCTCATTTCTCAACTCCTTGTGCCCGGGTTCGCCATTCCAGCCGCTTTACTAGCAAGCTCCCTACTTGGAGCATCAGCACCTTTAACCTCCTGTTCCATGCAGGTTGCAATTTGTCCTGAGGATAAACGGGAAGACGTGGAACCAACGAGAGACTAGCTCTTGGTGTTGGGACAGGCACAGGTCACTCTATTTTCCCATCAGAAAGAAGAATTAACCACAGGCTCAGCCTGCCCCCCGGAACCAGAAAAGGGCCTGAAGCCATTCTGTGATTTTGCGGCCAGCTCCCATAAAAACGAGTTGTAAAATGGAGGTTCAGGGCACTGCAATTCACAAACCTGCAGAGTTATAAATGATAACTCCCGTCCACAAATATATTGAGGGAAGGCAAAGAAGAGGATTTGAAATCAAGGCAGAATTGCAGGAAACAGATTTCAGGAGGTAGATACGAATCGCCTTTAAAGCACATGAAAAGCGGCAAAACGTTGACAATGATGCCCTTGGCCAAAAAGGGCGTATGCGTTTTTTCCTGAATATATTCAGGAAAAAACGCATACGCCCTTTTTGGCCAACCAAGCCACCTGGAAAGGCAAATCAGCGCTACAAAGAAGTCTCGCTTCCCATCGGTCAAAAGGGCCATGCTGAAAAAAGTGTCAAAACCAGAAATGCAGGACAGGCCATGGAGAAATGGGAGCCTTGCTACACTGATGGGCGGGATGTAAATTGCCAAGAGCCACTCTGGAGAAGTGTCCGGTGAGTCCTGAAACATCTGAAAAACACAGCTTAGAGAGCATAGGGCACTTCCACTCATGGGGGTATAAATTGGGAAAATTAAAAATCAGCAAGACACAAGCACCCCAAAGTTTAGGGCTGCTCTGTTGACCAGGACCTCCACTTCATTCCACCTTAAATATCCCAGGAAAGAGAAAAATGGATAAAGAAGTTGTGGTCCTTATGTACAATGGAATATCACTCAGCCATGAAATCAATGTCGTAAGGTAAGTAGCAGCATGATGAGTGGATTTAGGTACGACGATTCTAAGTGAAATAAGTCACACAGAAAAGGACACTTCTCATAAGGTATCACTGATAGAGGGAATGTAAAAACCGTTACACTTGAACTGAATTACAAAACAGAACAGAGTCACACATGCAGAAAACACACTATGGCTGCTTAACGGGAAAGGTGAGGTGGGGTGATACATAAAACAAGGGTATCAAATTAGCTCAGATACCGTTCCATAAACCCAATATGTAATAGACAAGACCTACTCCTTGCTCAGAGAACTGGACTCAACACGCCCTATTCACCGCACAACAATATATCTGACTAATAATAATCGTAAAACCTATGTATTGATATCTCTCTGTTAGTGTGTCAAGTGGGTGTAAAGCGGCATAAACACAGCAGTGAAAAGCAGCTAAACCCCATTATAAAAATAAATTACTTTGAAACACCCATGAAACAAAGACAGTGAAAGAGAGAGAAATTCTTACACAATGCGTTCAGGGGCTGTGATGCAACCTGGATTGACCATATCTAGACGCACAGCTGGATGAGACATAAGGGTGGACACTCTTGGGGCTGAGAGGTTTGGTGAGGTTGGGTGAGCAAACGCAGACCCTTTAAAGGAATACTGCGTGGTACCCATCGCATGGGTCCCAAATCTCCAGGTTCAAGGGCATCTTCCTACATCAAAAACATACATGAGAAACCCAGAAGATGGTACACCGTGTGATGGGGAAAGGTTTCTAAAACGCACCTCATTTCTCAACTCCTTGTGCCCGGGTTCGCCATTCCAGCCGCTTTACTAGCAAGCTCCCTACTTGGAGCATCAGCACCTTTAACCTCCTGTTCCATGCAGGTTGCAATTTGTCCTGAGGATAAACGGGAAGACGTGGAACCAACGAGAGACTAGCTCTTGGTGTTGGGACAGGCACAGGTCACTCTATTTTCCCATCAGAAAGAAGAATTAACCACAGGCTCAGCCTGCCCCCCGGAACCAGAAAAGGGCCTGAAGCCATTCTGCGATTTTGCGGCCAGCTCCCATAAAAACGAGTTGTAAAATGGAGGTTCAGGGCACTGCAATTCACAAACCTGCAGAGTTATAAATGATAACTCCCGTCCACAAATATATTGAGGGAAGGCAAAGAAGAGGATTTGAAATCAAGGCAGAATTGCAGGAAACAGATTTCAGGAGGTAGATACGAATCGCCTTTAAAGCACATGAAAAGCGGCAAAACGTTGACAATGATGCCCTTGGCCAAAAAGGGCGTATGCGTTTTTTCCTGAATATATTCAGGAAAAAACGCATACGCCCTTTTTGGCCAACCAAGCCACCTGGAAAGGCAAATCAGCGCTACAAAGAAGTCTCGCTTCCCATCGGTCAAAAGGGCCATGCTGAAAAAAGTGTCAAAACCAGAAATGCAGGACAGGCCATGGAGAAATGGGAGCCTTGCTACACTGATGGGCGGGATGTAAATTGCCAAGAGCCACTCTGGAGAAGTGTCCGGTGAGTCCTGAAACATCTGAAAAACACAGCTTAGAGAGCATAGGGCACTTCCACTCATGGGGGTATAAATTGGGAAAATTAAAAATCAGCAAGACACAAGCACCCCAAAGTTTAGGGCTGCTCTGTTGACCAGGACCTCCACTTCATTCCACCTTAAATATCCCAGGAAAGAGAAAAATGGATAAAGAAGTTGTGGTCCTTATGTACAATGGAATATCACTCAGCCATGAAATCAATGTCGTAAGGTAAGTAGCAGCATGATGAGTGGATTTAGGTACGACGATTCTAAGTGAAATAAGTCACACAGAAAAGGACACTTCTCATAAGGTATCACTGATAGAGGGAATGTAAAAACCGTTACACTTGAACTGAATTACAAAACAGAACAGAGTCACACATGCAGAAAACACACTATGGCTGCTTAACGGGAAAGGTGAGGTGGGGTGATACATAAAACAAGGGTATCAAATTAGCTCAGATACCCTTCCATAAACCCAATATGTAATAGACAAGACCTACTCCTTGCTCAGAGAACTGGACTCAGCACGCCCTATTCACCGCACAAGAATATATCTGACTAATAATAATCGTAAAACCTATGTATTGATATCTCTCTGTTAGTGTGTCAAGTGGGTGTAAAGCGGCATAAACACAGCAGTGAAAAGCAGCTAAACCCCATTATAAAAATAAATTACTTTGAAACACCCATGAAACAAAGACAGTGAAAGAGAGAGAAATTCTTACACAATGCGTTCAGGGGCTGTGATGCAACCTGGATTGACCATATCTAGACGCACAGCTGGATGAGACATAAGGGTGGACACTCTTGGGGCTGAGAGGTTTGGTGAGGTTGGGTGAGCAAACGCAGACCCTTTAAAGGAATACTGCGTGGTACCCATCGCATGGGTCCCAAATCTCCAGGTTCAAGGGCATCTTCCTACATCAAAAACATACATGAGAAACCCAGAAGATGGTACACCGTGTGATGGGGAAAGGTTTCTAAAACGCACCTCATTTCTCATCTCCTTGTGCCCGGGTTCGCCATTCCAGCCGCTTTACTAGCAAGCTCCCTACTTGGAGCATCAGCACCTTTAACCTCCTGTTCCATACAGGTTGCAATTTGTCCTGAGGATAAACGGGAAGACGTGGAACCAACGAGAGACTAGCTCTTGGTGTTGGGACAGGCACAGGTCACTCTATTTTCCCATCAGAAAGAAGAATTAACCACAGGCTCAGCCTGCCCCCCGGAACCAGAACAGGGCCTGAAGCCATTCTGCGATTTTGCGGCCAGCTCCCATAAAAACGAGTTGTAAAATGGAGGTTCAGGGCACTGCAATTCACAAACCTGCAGAGTTATAAATGATAACTCCCGTCCACAAATATATTGAGGGAAGGCAAAGAAGAGGATTTGAAATCAAGGCAGAATTGCAGGAAACAGATTTCAGGAGGTAGATACGAATCGCCTTTAAAGCACATGAAAAGCGGCAAAACGTTGACAATGATGCCCTTGGCCAAAAAGGGCGTATGCGTTTTTTCCTGAATATATTCAGGAAAAAACGCATACGCCCTTTTTGGCCAACCAAGCCACCTGGAAAGGCAAATCAGCGCTACAAAGAAGTCTCGCTTCCCATCGGTCAAAAGGGCCATGCTGAAAAAAGTGTCAAAACCAGAAATGCAGGACAGGCCATGGAGAAATGGGAGCCTTGCTACACTGATGGGCGGGATGTAAATTGCCAAGAGCCACTCTGGAGAAGTGTCCGGTGAGTCCTGAAACATCTGAAAAACACAGCTTAGAGAGCATAGGGCACTTCCACTCATGGGGGTATAAATTGGGAAAATTAAAAATCAGCAAGACACAAGCACCCCAAAGTTTAGGGCTGCTCTGTTAACCAGGACCTCCACTTCATTCCACCTTAAATATCCCAGGAAAGAGAAAAATGGATAAAGAAGTTGTGGTCCTTATGTACAATGGAATATCACTCAGCCATGAAATCAATGTCGTAAGGTAAGTAGCAGCATGATGAGTGGATTTAGGTACGACGATTCTAAGTGAAATAAGTCACACAGAAAAGGACACTTCTCATAAGGTATCACTGATAGAGGGAATGTAAAAACCGTTACACTTGAACTGAATTACAAAACAGAACAGAGTCACACATGCAGAAAACACACTATGGCTGCTTAACGGGAAAGGTGAGGTGGGGTGATACATAAAACAAGGGTATCAAATTAGCTCAGATACCGTTCCATAAACCCAATATGTAATAGACAAGACCTACTCCTTGCTCAGAGAACTGGACTCAACACGCCCTATTCACCGCACAACAATATATCTGACTAATAATAATCGTAAAACCTATGTATTGATATCTCTCTGTTAGTGTGTCAAGTGGGTGTAAAGCGGCATAAACACAGCAGTGAAAAGCAGCTAAACCCCATTATAAAAATAAATTACTTTGAAACACCCATGAAACAAAGACAGTGAAAGAGAGAGAAATTCTTACACAATGCGTTCAGGGGCTGTGATGCAACCTGGATTGACCATATCTAGACGCACAGCTGGATGAGACATAAGGGTGGACACTCTTGGGGCTGAGAGGTTTGGTGAGGTTGGGTGAGCAAACGCAGACCCTTTAAAGGAATACTGCGTGGTACCCATCGCATGGGTCCCAAATCTCCAGGTTCAAGGGCATCTTCCTACATCAAAAACATGCATGAGAAACCCAGAAGATGGTACACCGTGTGATGGGGAAAGGTTTCTAAAACGCACCTCATTTCTCATCTCCTTGTGCCCGGGTTCGCCATTCCAGCCGCTTTACTAGCAAGCTCCCTACTTGGAGCATCAGCACTTTTAACCTCCTGTTCCATACAGGTTGCAATTTGTCCTGAGGATAAACGGGAAGACGTGGAACCAACGAGAGACTAGCTCTTGGTGTTGGGACAGGCACAGGTCACTCTATTTTCCCATCAGAAAGAAGAATTAACCACAGGCTCAGCCTGCCCCCCGGAACCAGAACAGGGCCTGAAGCCATTCTGCGATTTTGCGGCCAGCTCCCATAAAAACGAGTTGTAAAATGGAGGTTCAGGGCACTGCAATTCACAAACCTGCAGAGTTATTAATGATAACTCTCGTCCACAAATATATTTAGGGAAGGCAAAGAAGAGGATTTGAAATCAAGGCAGAATTGCAGGAAAGAGATTTCAGGAGGTAGATACGAATCGCCTTTAAAGCACATGAAAAGCGGCAAAACGTTGACAATGATGCCCTTGGCCAAAAAGGGCGTATGCGTTTTTTCCTGAATATATTCAGGAAAAAACGCATACGCCCTTTTTGGCCAACCAAGCCACCTGGAAAGGCAAATCAGCGCTACAAAGAAGTCTCGCTTCCCATCGGTCAAAAGGGCCATGCTGAAAAAAGTGTCAAAACCAGAAATGCAGGACAGGCCATGGAGAAATGGGAGCCTTGCTACACTGATGGGCGGGATGTAAATTGCCAAGAGCCACTCCGGAGAAGTGTCCGGTGAGTCCTGAAACATCTGAAAAACACAGCTTAGAGAGCATAGGGCACTTCCACTCATGGGGGTATAAATTGGGAAAATTAAAAATCAGCAAGACACAAGCACCCCAAAGTTTAGGGCTGCTCTGTTGACCAGGACCTCCACTTCATTCCACCTTAAATATCCCAGGAAAGAGAAAAATGGATAAAGAAGTTGTGGTCCTTATGTACATTGGAATATCACTCAGCCAGGAAATCAATGTCGTAAGGTTAGTAGCAGCATGATGAGTGGATTTAGGTACGACGATTCTAAGTGAAATAAGTCACACAGAAAAGGACACTTCTCATAAGGTATCACTGATAGAGGGAATGTAAAAACCGTTACACTTGAACTGAATTACAAAACAGAACAGAGTCACACATGCAGAAAACACACTATGGCTGCTTAACGGGAAAGGTGAGGTGGGGTGATACATAAAACAAGGGTATCAAATTAGCTCAGATACCGTTCCATAAACCCAATATGTAATAGACAAGACCTACTCCTTGCTCAGAGAACTGGACTCAACACGCCCTATTCACCGCACAAGAATATATCTGACTAATAATAATCGTAAAACCTATGTATTGATATCTCTCTGTTAGTGTGTCAAGTGGGTGTAAAGCGGCATAAACACAGCAGTGAAAAGGAGCTAAACCCCATTATAAAAATAAATTACTTTGAAACACCCATGAAACAAAGACAGTGAAAGAGAGAGAAATTCTTACACAATGCGTTCAGGGGCTGTGATGCAACCTGGATTGACCATATCTAGACGCACAGCTGGATGAGACATAAGGGTGGACACTCTTGGGGCTGAGAGGTTTGGTGAGGTTGGGTGAGCAAACGCAGACCCTTTAAAGGAATACTGCGTGGTACCCATCGCATGGGTCCCAAATCTCCAGGTTCAAGGGCATCTTCCTACATCAAAAACATGCATGAGAAACCCAGAAGATGGTACACCGTGTGATGGGGAAAGGTTTCTAAAACGCACCTCATTTCTCATCTCCTTGTGCCCGGGTTCGCCATTCCAGCCGCTTTACTAGCAAGCTCCCTACTTGGAGCATCAGCACCTTTAACCTCCTGTTCCATACAGGTTGCAATTTGTCCTGAGGATAAACGGGAAGACGTGGAACCAACGAGAGACTAGCTCTTGGTGTTGGGACAGGCACAGGTCACTCTATTTTCCCATCAGAAAGAAGAATTAACCACAGGCTCAGCCTGCCCCCCGGAACCAGAACAGGGCCTGAAGCCATTCTGCGATTTTGCGGCCAGCTCCCATAAAAACGAGTTGTAAAATGGAGGTTCAGGGCACTGCAATTCACAAACCTGCAGAGTTATAAATGATAACTCTCGTCCACAAATATATTGAGGGAAGGCAAAGAAGAGGATTTGAAATCAAGGCAGAATTGCAGGAAACAGATTTCAGGAGGTAGATACGAATCGCCTTTAAAGCACATGAAAAGCGGCAAAACGTTGACAATGATGCCCTTGGCCAAAAAGGGCGTATGCGTTTTTTCCTGAATATATTCAGGAAAAAACGCATACGCCCTTTTTGGCCAACCAAGCCACCTGGAAAGGCAAATCAGCGCTACAAAGAAGTCTCGCTTCCCATCGGTCAAAAGGGCCATGCTGAAAAAAGTGTCAAAACCAGAAATGCAGGACAGGCCATGGAGAAATGGGAGCCTTGCTACACTGATGGGCGGGATGTAAATTGCCAAGAGCCACTCCGGAGAAGTGTCCGGTGAGTCCTGAAACATCTGAAAAACACAGCTTAGAGAGCATAGGGCACTTCCACTCATGGGGGTATAAATTGGGAAAATTAAAAATCAGCAAGACACAAGCACCCCAAAGTTTAGGGCTGCTCTGTTGACCAGGACCTCCACTTCATTCCACCTTAAATATCCCAGGAAAGAGAAAAATGGATAAAGAAGTTGTGGTCCTTATGTACATTGGAATATCACTCAGCCAGGAAATCAATGTCGTAAGGTTAGTAGCAGCATGATGAGTGGATTTAGGTACGACGATTCTAAGTGAAATAAGTCACACAGAAAAGGACACTTCTCATAAGGTATCACTGATAGAGGGAATGTAAAAACCGTTACACTTGAACTGAATTACAAAACAGAACAGAGTCACACATGCAGAAAACACACTATGGCTGCTTAACGGGAAAGGTGAGGTGGGGTGATACATAAAACAAGGGTATCAAATTAGCTCAGATACCGTTCCATAAACCCAAAATGTAATAGACAAGACCTACTCCTTGCTCAGAGAACTGGACTCAACACGCCCTATTCACCGCACAAGAATATATCTGACTAATAATAATCGTAAAACCTATGTATTGATATCTCTCTGTTAGTGTGTCAAGTGGGTGTAAAGCGGCATAAACACAGCAGTGAAAAGGAGCTAAACCCCATTATAAAAATAAATTACTTTGAAACACCCATGAAACAAAGACAGTGAAAGAGAGAGAAATTCTTACACAATGCGTTCAGGGGCTGTGATGCAACCTGGATTGACCATATCTAGACGCACAGCTGGATGAGACATAAGGGTGGACACTCTTGGGGCTGAGAGGTTTGGTGAGGTTGGGTGAGCAAACGCAGACCCTTTAAAGGAATACTGCGTGGTACCCATCGCATGGGTCCCAAATCTCCAGGTTCAAGGGCATCTTCCTACATCAAAAACATGCATGAGAAACCCAGAAGATGGTACACCGTGTGATGGGGAAAGGTTTCTAAAACGCACCTCATTTCTCATCTCCTTGTGCCCGGGTTCGCCATTCCAGCCGCTTTACTAGCAAGCTCCCTACTTGGAGCATCAGCACCTTTAACCTCCTGTTCCATACAGGTTGCAATTTGTCCTGAGGATAAACGGGAAGACGTGGAACCAACGAGAGACTAGCTCTTGGTGTTGGGACAGGCACAGGTCACTCTATTTTCCCATCAGAAAGAAGAATTAACCACAGGCTCAGCCTGCCCCCCGGAACCAGAACAGGGCCTGAAGCCATTCTGCGATTTTGCGGCCAGCTCCCATAAAAACGAGTTGTAAAATGGAGGTTCAGGGCACTGCAATTCACAAACCTGCAGAGTTATAAATGATAACTCTCGTCCACAAATATATTGAGGGAAGGCAAAGAAGAGGATTTGAAATCAAGGCAGAATTGCAGGAAACAGATTTCAGGAGGTAGATACGAATCGCCTTTAAAGCACATGAAAAGCGGCAAAACGTTGACAATGATGCCCTTGGCCAAAAAGGGCGTATGCGTTTTTTCCTGAATATATTCAGAAAAAAACGCATACGCCCTTTTTGGCCAACCAAGCCACCTGGAAAGGCAAATCAGCGCTACAAAGAAGTCTCGCTTCCCATCGGTCAAAAGGGCCATGCTGAAAAAAGTGTCAAAACCAGAAATGCAGGACAGGCCATGGAGAAATGGGAGCCTTGCTACACTGATGGGCGGGATGTAAATTGCCAAGAGCCACTCTGGAGAAGTGTCCGGTGAGTCCTGAAACATCTGAAAAACACAGCTTAGAGAGCATAGGGCACTTCCACTCATGGGGGTATAAATTGGGAAAATTAAAAATCAGCAAGACACAAGCACCCCAAAGTTTAGGGCTGCTCTGTTGACCAGGACCTCCACTTCATTCCACCTTAAATATCCCAGGAAAGAGAAAAATGGATAAAGAAGTTGTGGTCCTTATGTACATTGGAATATCACTCAGCCAGGAAATCAATGTCGTAAGGTTAGTAGCAGCATGATGAGTGGATTTAGGTACGACGATTCTAAGTGAAATAAGTCACACAGAAAAGGACACTTCTCATAAGGTATCACTGATAGAGGGAATGTAAAAACCGTTACACTTGAACTGAATTACAAAACAGAACAGAGTCACACATGCAGAAAACAGACTATGGCTGCTTAACGGGAAAGGTGAGGTGGGGTGATACATAAAACAAGGGTATCAAATTAGCTCAGATACCGTTCCATAAACCCAATATGTAATAGACAAGACCTACTCCTTGCTCAGAGAACTGGACTCAACACGCCCTATTCACCGCACAAGAATATATCTGACTAATAATAATCGTAAAACCTATGTATTGATATCTCTCTGTTAGTGTGTCAAGTGGGTGTAAAGCGGCATAAACACAGCAGTGAAAAGCAGCTAAACCCCATTATAAAAATAAATTACTTTGAAACACCCATGAAACAAAGACAGTGAAAGAGAGAGAAATTCTTACACAATGCGTTCAGGGGCTGTGATGCAACCTGGATTGACCATATCTAGACGCACAGCTGGATGAGACATAAGGGTGGACACTCTTGGGGCTGAGAGGTTTGGTGAGGTTGGGTGAGCAAACGCAGACCCTTTAAAGGAATACTGCGTGGTACCCATCGCATGGGTCCCAAATCTCCAGGTTCAAGGGCATCTTCCTACATCAAAAACATGCATGAGAAACCCAGAAGATGGTACACCGTGTGATGGGGAAAGGTTTCTAAAACGCACCTCATTTCTCATCTCCTTGTGCCCGGGTTCGCCATTCCAGCCGCTTTACTAGCAAGCTCCCTACTTGGAGCATCAGCACCTTTAACCTCCTGTTCCATACAGGTTGCAATTTGTCCTGAGGATAAACGGGAAGACGTGGAACCAACGAGAGACTAGCTCTTGGTGTTGGGACAGGCACAGGTCACTCTATTTTCCCATCAGAAAGAAGAATTAACCACAGGCTCAGCCTGCCCCCCGGAACCAGAACAGGGCCTGAAGCCATTCTGCGATTTTGCGGCCAGCTCCCATAAAAACGAGTTGTAAAATGGAGGTTCAGGGCACTGCAATTCACAAACCTGCAGAGTTATAAATGATAACTCTCGTCCAAAAATATATTGAGGGAAGGCAAAGAAGAGGATTTGAAATCAAGGCAGAATTGCAGGAAACAGATTTCAGGAGGTAGATACGAATCGCCTTTAAAGCACATGAAAAGCGGCAAAACGTTGACAATGATGCCCTTGGCCAAAAAGGGCGTATGCGTTTTTTCCTGAATATATTCAGAAAAAAACGCATACGCCCTTTTTGGCCAACCAAGCCACCTGGAAAGGCAAATCAGCGCTACAAAGAAGTCTCGCTTCCCATCGGTCAAAAGGGCCATGCTGAAAAAAGTGTCAAAACCAGAAATGCAGGACAGGCCATGGAGAAATGGGAGCCTTGCTACACTGATGGGCGGGATGTAACTTGCCAAGAGCCACTCCGGAGAAGTGTCCGGTGAGTCCTGAAACATCTGAAAAACACAGCTTAGAGAGCATAGGGCACTTCCACTCATGGGGGTATAAATTGGGAAAATTAAAAATCAGCAAGACACAAGCACCCCAAAGTTTAGGGCTGCTCTGTTGACCAGGACCTCCACTTCATTCCACCTTAAATATCCCAGGAAAGAGAAAAATGGATAAAGAAGTTGTGGTCCTTATGTACATTGGAATATCACTCAGCCAGGAAATCAATGTCGTAAGGTTAGTAGCAGCATGATGAGTGGATTTAGGTACGACGATTCTAAGTGAAATAAGTCACACAGAAAAGGACACTTCTCATAAGGTATCACTGATAGAGGGAATGTAAAAACCGTTACACTTGAACTGAATTACAAAACAGAACAGAGTCACACATGCAGAAAACACACTATGGCTGCTTAACGGGAAAGGTGAGGTGGGGTGATACATAAAACAAGGGTATCAAATTAGCTCAGATACCGTTCCATAAACCCAATATGTAATAGACAAGACCTACTCCTTGCTCAGAGAACTGGACTCAACACGCCCTATTCACCGCACAAGAATATATCTGACTAATAATAATCGTAAAACCTATGTATTGATATCTCTCTGTTAGTGTGTCAAGTGGGTGTAAAGCGGCATAAACACAGCAGTGAAAAGCAGCTAAACCCCATTATAAAAATAAATTACTTTGAAACACCCATGAAACAAAGACAGTGAAAGAGAGAGAAATTCTTACACAATGCGTTCAGGGGCTGTGATGCAACCTGGATTGACCATATCTAGACGCACAGCTGGATGAGACATAAGGGTGGACACTCTTGGGGCTGAGAGGTTTGGTGAGGTTGGGTGAGCAAACGCAGACCCTTTAAAGGAATACTGCGTGGTACCCATCGCATGGGTCCCAAATCTCCAGGTTCAAGGGCATCTTCCTACATCAAAAACATGCATGAGAAACCCAGAAGATGGTACACCGTGTGATGGGGAAAGGTTTCTAAAACGCACCTCATTTCTCATCTCCTTGTGCCCGGGTTCGCCATTCCAGCCGCTTTACTAGCAAGCTCCCTACTTGGAGCATCAGCACCTTTAACCTCCTGTTCCATACAGGTTGCAATTTGTCCTGAGGATAAACGGGAAGACGTGGAACCAACGAGAGACTAGCTCTTGGTGTTGGGACAGGCACAGGTCACTCTATTTTCCCATCAGAAAGAAGAATTAACCACAGGCTCAGCCTGCCCCCCGGAACCAGAACAGGGCCTGAAGCCATTCTGCGATTTTGCGGCCAGCTCCCATAAAAACGAGTTGTAAAATGGAGGTTCAGGGCACTGCAATTCACAAACCTGCAGAGTTATAAATGATAACTCTCGTCCACAAATATATTGAGGGAAGGCAAAGAAGAGGATTTGAAATCAAGGCAGAATTGCAGGAAACAGATTTCAGGAGGTAGATACGAATCGCCTTTAAAGCACATGAAAAGCGGCAAAACGTTGACAATGATGCCCTTGGCCAAAAAGGGCGTATGCGTTTTTTCCTGAATATATTCAGAAAAAAACGCATACGCCCTTTTTGGCCAACCAAGCCACCTGGAAAGGCAAATCAGCGCTACAAAGAAGTCTCGCTTCCCATCGGTCAAAAGGGCCATGCTGAAAAAAGTGTCAAAACCAGAAATGCAGGACAGGCCATGGAGAAATGGGAGCCTTGCTACACTGATGGGCGGGATGTAAATTGCCAAGAGCCACTCTGGAGAAGTGTCCGGTGAGTCCTGAAACATCTGAAAAACACAGCTTAGAGAGCATAGGGCACTTCCACTCATGGGGGTATAAATTGGGAAAATTAAAAATCAGCAAGACACAAGCACCCCAAAGTTTAGGGCTGCTCTGTTGACCAGGACCTCCACTTCATTCCACCTTAAATATCCCAGGAAAGAGAAAAATGGATAAAGAAGTTGTGGTCCTTATGTACATTGGAATATCACTCAGCCAGGAAATCAATGTCGTAAGGTTAGTAGCAGCATGATGAGTGGATTTAGGTACGACGATTCTAAGTGAAATAAGTCACACAGAAAAGGACACTTCTCATAAGGTATCACTGATAGAGGGAATGTAAAAACCGTTACACTTGAACTGAATTACAAAACAGAACAGAGTCACACATGCAGAAAACACACTATGGCTGCTTAACGGGAAAGGTGAGGTGGGGTGATACATAAAACAAGGGTATCAAATTAGCTCAGATACCGTTCCATAAACCCAATATGTAATAGACAAGACCTACTCCTTGCTCAGAGAACTGGACTCAACACGCCCTATTCACCGCACAAGAATATATCTGACTAATAATAATCGTAAAACCTATGTATTGATATCTCTCTGTTAGTGTGTCAAGTGGGTGTAAAGCGGCATAAACACAGCAGTGAAAAGCAGCTAAACCCCATTATAAAAATAAATTACTTTGAAACACCCATGAAACAAAGACAGTGAAAGAGAGAGAAATTCTTACACAATGCGTTCAGGGGCTGTGATGCAACCTGGATTGACCATATCTAGACGCACAGCTGGATGAGACATAAGGGTGGACACTCTTGGGGCTGAGAGGTTTGGTGAGGTTGGGTGAGCAAACGCAGACCCTTTAAAGGAATACTGCGTGGTACCCATCGCATGGGTCCCAAATCTCCAGGTTCAAGGGCATCTTCCTACATCAAAAACATGCATGAGAAACCCAGAAGATGGTACACCGTGTGATGGGGAAAGGTTTCTAAAACGCACCTCATTTCTCATCTCCTTGTGCCCGGGTTCGCCATTCCAGCCGCTTTACTAGCAAGCTCCCTACTTGGAGCATCAGCACCTTTAACCTCCTGTTCCATACAGGTTGCAATTTGTCCTGAGGATAAACGGGAAGACGTGGAACCAACGAGAGACTAGCTCTTGGTGTTGGGACAGGCACAGGTCACTCTATTTTCCCATCAGAAAGAAGAATTAACCACAGGCTCAGCCTGCCCCCCGGAACCAGAACAGGGCCTGAAGCCATTCTGCGATTTTGCGGCCAGCTCCCATAAAAACGAGTTGTAAAATGGAGGTTCAGGGCACTGCAATTCACAAACCTGCAGAGTTATAAATGATAACTCTCGTCCACAAATATATTGAGGGAAGGCAAAGAAGAGGATTTGAAATCAAGGCAGAATTGCAGGAAACAGATTTCAGGAGGTAGATACGAATCGCCTTTAAAGCACATGAAAAGCGGCAAAACGTTGACAATGATGCCCTTGGCCAAAAAGGGCGTATGCGTTTTTTCCTGAATATATTCAGAAAAAAACGCATACGCCCTTTTTGGCCAACCAAGCCACCTGGAAAGGCAAATCAGCGCTACAAAGAAGTCTCGCTTCCCATCGGTCAAAAGGGCCATGCTGAA
The DNA here is from genome assembly GCF_965194805.1 of Balaenoptera borealis. Lineage (NCBI taxonomy): Eukaryota > Metazoa > Chordata > Mammalia > Artiodactyla > Balaenopteridae > Balaenoptera > Balaenoptera borealis. The sequence goes on from NW_028123997.1 coordinate 903,472, forward strand.
AAAAGTGTCAAAACCAGAAATGCAGGACAGGCCATGGAGAAATGGGAGCCTTGCTACACTGATGGGCGGGATGTAACTTGCCAAGAGCCACTCTGGAGAAGTGTCCGGTGAGTCCTGAAACATCTGAAAAACACAGCTTAGAGAGCATAGGGCACTTCCACTCATGGGGGTATAAATTGGGAAAATTAAAAATCAGCAAGACACAAGCACCCCAAAGTTTAGGGCTGCTCTGTTGACCAGGACCTCCACTTCATTCCACCTTAAATATCCCAGGAAAGAGAAAAATGGATAAAGAAGTTGTGGTCCTTATGTACATTGGAATATCACTCAGCCAGGAAATCAATGTCGTAAGGTTAGTAGCAGCATGATGAGTGGATTTAGGTACGACGATTCTAAGTGAAATAAGTCACACAGAAAAGGACACTTCTCATAAGGTATCACTGATAGAGGGAATGTAAAAACCGTTACACTTGAACTGAATTACAAAACAGAACAGAGTCACACATGCAGAAAACACACTATGGCTGCTTAACGGGAAAGGTGAGGTGGGGTGATACATAAAACAAGGGTATCAAATTAGCTCAGATACCGTTCCATAAACCCAATATGTAATAGACAAGACCTACTCCTTGCTCAGAGAACTGGACTCAACACGCCCTATTCACCGCACAAGAATATATCTGACTAATAATAATCGTAAAACCTATGTATTGATATCTCTCTGTTAGTGTGTCAAGTGGGTGTAAAGCGGCATAAACACAGCAGTGAAAAGCAGCTAAACCCCATTATAAAAATAAATTACTTTGAAACACCCATGAAACAAAGACAGTGAAAGAGAGAGAAATTCTTACACAATGCGTTCAGGGGCTGTGATGCAACCTGGATTGACCATATCTAGACGCACAGCTGGATGAGACATAAGGGTGGACACTCTTGGGGCTGAGAGGTTTGGTGAGGTTGGGTGAGCAAACGCAGACCCTTTAAAGGAATACTGCGTGGTACCCATCGCATGGGTCCCAAATCTCCAGGTTCAAGGGCATCTTCCTACATCAAAAACATGCATGAGAAACCCAGAAGATGGTACACCGTGTGATGGGGAAAGGTTTCTAAAACGCACCTCATTTCTCATCTCCTTGTGCCCGGGTTCGCCATTCCAGCCGCTTTACTAGCAAGCTCCCTACTTGGAGCATCAGCACCTTTAACCTCCTGTTCCATACAGGTTGCAATTTGTCCTGAGGATAAACGGGAAGACGTGGAACCAACGAGAGACTAGCTCTTGGTGTTGGGACAGGCACAGGTCACTCTATTTTCCCATCAGAAAGAAGAATTAACCACAGGCTCAGCCTGCCCCCCGGAACCAGAACAGGGCCTGAAGCCATTCTGCGATTTTGCGGCCAGCTCCCATAAAAACGAGTTGTAAAATGGAGGTTCAGGGCACTGCAATTCACAAACCTGCAGAGTTATAAATGATAACTGTCGTCCACAAATATATTGAGGGAAGGCAAAGAAGAGGATTTGAAATCAAGGCAGAATTGCAGGAAACAGATTTCAGGAGGTAGATTCGAATCGCCTTTAAAGCACATGAAAAGCGGCAAAACGTTGACAATGATGCCCTTGGCCAAAAAGGGCGTATGCGTTTTTTCCTGAATATATTCAGGAAAAAACGCATACGCCCTTTTTGGCCAACCAAGCCACCTGGAAAGGCAAATCAGCGCTACAAAGAAGTCTCGCTTCCCATCGGTCAAAAGGCCCATGCTGAAAAAAGTGTCAAAACCAGAAATGCAGGACAGGCCATGGAGAAATGGGAGCCTTGCTACACTGATGGGCGGGATGTAAATTGCCAAGAGCCACTCCGGAGAAGTGTCCGGTGAGTCCTGAAACATCTGAAAAACACAGCTTAGAGAGCATAGGGCACTTCCACTCATGGGAGTATAAATTGGGAAAATTAAAAATCAGCAAGACACAAGCACCCCAAAGTTTAGGGCTGCTCTGTTGACCAGGACCTCCACTTCATTCCACCTTAAATATCCCAGGAAAGAGAAAAATGGATAAAGAAGTTGTGGTCCTTATGTACATTGGAATATCACTCAGCCAGGAAATCAATGTCGTAAGGTTAGTAGCAGCATGATGAGTGGATTTAGGTACGACGATTCTAAGTGAAATAAGTCACACAGAAAAGGACACTTCTCATAAGGTATCACTGATAGAGGGAATGTAAAAACCGTTACACTTGAACTGAATTACAAAACAGAACAGAGTCACACATGCAGAAAACACACTATGGCTGCTTAACGGGAAAGGTGAGGTGGGGTGATACATAAAACAAGGGTATCAAATTAGCTCAGATACCGTTCCATAAACCCAATATGTAATAGACAAGACCTACTCCTTGCTCAGAGAACTGGACTCAACACGCCCTATTCACCGCACAAGAATATATCTGACTAATAATAATCGTAAAACCTATGTATTGATATCTCTCTGTTAGTGTGTCAAGTGGGTGTAAAGCGGCATAAACACAGCAGTGAAAAGCAGCTAAACCCCATTATAAAAATAAATTACTTTGAAACACCCATGAAACAAAGACAGTGAAAGAGAGAGAAATTCTTACACAATGCGTTCAGGGGCTGTGATGCAACCTGGATTGACCATATCTAGACGCACAGCTGGATGAGACATAAGGGTGGACACTCTTGGGGCTGAGAGGTTTGGTGAGGTTGGGTGAGCAAACGCAGACCCTTTAAAGGAATACTGCGTGGTACCCATCGCATGGGTCCCAAATCTCCAGGTTCAAGGGCATCTTCCTACATCAAAAACATGCATGAGAAACCCAGAAGATGGTACACCGTGTGATGGGGAAAGGTTTCTAAAACGCACCTCATTTCTCATCTCCTTGTGCCCGGGTTCGCCATTCCAGCCGCTTTACTAGCAAGCTCCCTACTTGGAGCATCAGCACTTTTAACCTCCTGTTCCATACAGGTTGCAATTTGTCCTGAGGATAAACGGGAAGACGTGGAACCAACGAGAGACTAGCTCTTGGTGTTGGGACAGGCACAGGTCACTCTATTTTCCCATCAGAAAGAAGAATTAACCACAGGCTCAGCCTGCCCCACGGAACCAGAACAGGGCCTGAAGCCATTCTGCGATTTTGCGGCCAGCTCCCATAAAAACGAGTTGTAAAATGGAGGTTCAGGGCACTGCAATTCACAAACCTGCAGAGTTATTAATGATAACTCTCGTCCACAAATATATTTAGGGAAGGCAAAGAAGAGGATTTGAAATCAAGGCAGAATTGCAGGAAACAGATTTCAGGAGGTAGATACGAATCGCCTTTAAAGCACATGAAAAGCGGCAAAACGTTGACAATGATGCCCTTGGCCAAAAAGGGCGTATGCGTTTTTTCCTGAATATATTCAGGAAAAAACGCATACGCCCTTTTTGGCCAACCAAGCCACCTGGAAAGGCAAATCAGCGCTACAAAGAAGTCTCGCTTCCCATCGATCAAAAGGGTCATGCTGAAAAAAGTGTCAAAACCAGAAATGCAGGACAGGCCATGGAGAAATGGGAGCCTTGCTACACTGATGGGCGGGATGTAAATTGCCAAGAGCCACTCCGGAGAAGTGTCCGGTGAGTCCTGAAACATCTGAAAAACACAGCTTAGACAGCATAGGGCACTTCCACTCATGGGGGTATAAATTGGGAAAATTAAAAATCAGCAAGACACAAGCACCCCAAAGTTTAGGGCTGCTCTGTTGACCAGGACCTCCACTTCATTCCACCTTAAATATCCCAGGAAAGAGAAAAATGGATAAAGAAGTTGTGATCCTTATGTACAATGGAATATCACTCAGCCAGGAAATCAATGTCGTAAGGTTAGTAGCAGCATGATGAGAGGATTTAGGTACAACGATTCTAAGTGAAATAAGTCACACAGAAAAGGACACTTCTCATAAGGTATCACTGATAGAGGGAATGTAAAAACCGTTACACTTGAACTGAATTACAAAACAGAACAGAGTCACACATGCAGAAAACACACTATGGCTGCTTAACGGGAAAGGTGAGGTGGGGTGATACATAAAACAAGGGTATCAAATTAGCTCAGATACCGTTCCATAAACCCAATATGTAATAGACAAGACCTACTCCTTGCTCAGAGAACTGGACTCAACATGCCCTATTCACCGCATAAGAATATATCTGACTAATAATAATCGTAAAACCTATGTATTGATATCTCTCTGTTAGTGTGTCAAGTGGGTGTAAAGCGGCATAAACACAGCAGTGAAAAGCAGCTAAACCCCATTATAAAAATAAATTACTTTGAAACACCCATGAAACAAAGACAGTGAAAGAGAGAGAAATTCTTACACAATGCGTTCAGGGGCTGTGATGCAACCTGGATTAACCATATCTAGACCCACAGCTGGATGAGACATAAGGGTGGACACTCTTGGGGCTGAGAGGTTTGGTGAGGTTGGGTGAGCAAACGCAGACCCTTTAAAGGAATACTGCGTGGTACCCATCGCATGGGTCCCAAATCTCCAGGTTCAAGGGCATCTTCCTACATCAAAAACATGCATGAGAAACCCAGAAGATGGTACACCGTGTGATGGGGAAAGGTTTCTAAAACGCACCTCATTTCTCATCTCCTTGTGCCCGGGTTCGCCATTCCAGCCGCTTTACTAGCAAGCTCCCTACTTGGAGCATCAGCACCTTTAACCTCCTGTTCCATACAGGTTGCAATTTGTCCTGAGGATAAACGGGAAGACGTGGAACCAACGAGAGACTAGCTCTTGGTGTTGGGACAGGCACAGGTCACTCTATTTTCCCATCAGAAAGAAGAATTAACCACAGGCTCAGCCTGCCCCCCGGAACCAGAACAGGGCCTGAAGCCATTCTGCGATTTTGCGGCCAGCTCCCATAAAAACGAGTTGTAAAATGGAGGTTCAGGGCACTGCAATTCACAAACCTGCAGAGTTATAAATGATAACTCTCGTCCACAAATATATTGAGGGAAGGCAAAGAAGAGGATTTGAAATCAAGGCAGAATTGCAGGAAACAGATTTCAGGAGGTAGATACGAATCGCCTTTAAAGCACATGAAAAGCGGCAAAACGTTGACAATGATGCCCTTGGCCAAAAAGGGCGTATGCGTTTTTTCCTGAATATATTCAGGAAAAAACGCATACGCCCTTTTTGGCCAACCAAGCCACCTGGAAAGGCAAATCAGCGCTACAAAGAAGTCTCGCTTCCCATCGGTCAAAAGGCCCATGCTGAAAAAAGTGTCAAAACCAGAAATGCAGGACAGGCCATGGAGAAATGGGAGCCTTGCTACACTGATGGGCGGGATGTAAATTGCCAAGAGCCACTCCGGAGAAGTGTCCGGTGAGTCCTGAAACATCTGAAAAACACAGCTTAGAGAGCATAGGGCACTTCCACTCATGGGGGTATAAATTGGGAAAATTAAAAATCAGCAAGACACAAGCACCCCAAAGTTTAGGGCTGCTCTGTTGACCAGGACCTCCACTTCATTCCACCTTAAATATCCCAGGAAAGAGAAAAATGGATAAAGAAGTTGTGGTCCTTATGTACATTGGAATATCACTCAGCCAGGAAATCAATGTCGTAAGGTTAGTAGCAGCATGATGAGTGGATTTAGGTACGACAATTCTAAGTGAAATAAGTCACACAGAAAAGGACACTTCTCATAAGGTATCACTGATAGAGGGAATGTAAAAACCGTTACACTTGAACTGAATTACAAAACAGAACAGAGTCACACATGCAGAAAACACACTATGGCTGCTTAACGGGAAAGGTGAGGTGGGGTGATACATAAAACAAGGGTATCAAATTAGCTCAGATACCGTTCCATAAACCCAATATGTAATAGACAAGACCTACTCCTTGCTCAGAGAACTGGACTCAACACGCCCTATTCACCGCACAAGAATATATCTGACTAATAATAATCGTAAAACCTATGTATTGATATCTCTCTGTTAGTGTGTCAAGTGGGTGTAAAGCGGCATAAACACAGCAGTGAAAAGCAGCTAAACCCCATTATAAAAATAAATTACTTTGAAACACCCATGAAACAAAGACAGTGAAAGAGAGAGAAATTCTTACACAATGCGTTCAGGGGCTGTGATGCAACCTGGATTGACCATATCTAGACCCACAGCTGGATGAGACATAAGGGTGGACACTCTTGGGGCTGAGAGGTTTGGTGAGGTTGGGTGAGCAAACGCAGACCCTTTAAAGGAATACTGCGTGGTACCCATCGCATGGGTCCCAAATCTCCAGGTTCAAGGGCATCTTCCTACATCAAAAACATGCATGAGAAACCCAGAAGATGGTACACCGTGTGATGGGGAAAGGTTTCTAAAACGCACCTCATTTCTCATCTCCTTGTGCCCGGGTTCGCCATTCCAGCCGCTTTACTAGCAAGCTCCCTACTTGGAGCATCAGCACTTTTAACCTCCTGTTCCATACAGGTTGCAATTTGTCCTGAGGATAAACGGGAAGACGTGGAACCAACGAGAGACTAGCTCTTGGTGTTGGGACAGGCACAGGTCACTCTATTTTCCCATCAGAAAGAAGAATTAACCACAGGCTCAGCCTGCCCCACGGAACCAGAACAGGGCCTGAAGCCATTCTGCGATTTTGCGGCCAGCTCCCATAAAAACGAGTTGTAAAATGGAGGTTCAGGGCACTGCAATTCACAAACCTGCAGAGTTATTAATGATAACTCTCGTCCACAAATATATTTAGGGAAGGCAAAGAAGAGGATTTGAAATCAAGGCAGAATTGCAGGAAACAGATTTCAGGAGGTAGATACGAATCGCCTTTAAAGCACATGAAAAGCGGCAAAACGTTGACAATGATGCCCTTGGCCAAAAAGGGCGTATGCGTTTTTTCCTGAATATATTCAGGAAAAAACGCATACGCCCTTTTTGGCCAACCAAGCCACCTGGAAAGGCAAATCAGCGCTACAAAGAAGTCTCGCTTCCCATCGATCAAAAGGGTCATGCTGAAAAAAGTGTCAAAACCAGAAATGCAGGACAGGCCATGGAGAAATGGGAGCCTTGCTACACTGATGGGCGGGATGTAAATTGCCAAGAGCCACTCCGGAGAAGTGTCCGGTGAGTCCTGAAACATCTGAAAAACACAGCTTAGACAGCATAGGGCACTTCCACTCATGGGGGTATAAATTGGGAAAATTAAAAATCAGCAAGACACAAGCACCCCAAAGTTTAGGGCTGCTCTGTTGACCAGGACCTCCACTTCATTCCACCTTAAATATCCCAGGAAAGAGAAAAATGGATAAAGAAGTTGTGATCCTTATGTACAATGGAATATCACTCAGCCAGGAAATCAATGTCGTAAGGTTAGTAGCAGCATGATGAGAGGATTTAGGTACAACGATTCTAAGTGAAATAAGTCACACAGAAAAGGACACTTCTCATAAGGTATCACTGATAGAGGGAATGTAAAAACCGTTACACTTGAACTGAATTACAAAACAGAACAGAGTCACACATGCAGAAAACACACTATGGCTGCTTAACGGGAAAGGTGAGGTGGGGTGATACATAAAACAAGGGTATCAAATTAGCTCAGATACCGTTCCATAAACCCAATATGTAATAGACAAGACCTACTCCTTGCTCAGAGAACTGGACTCAACATGCCCTATTCACCGCATAAGAATATATCTGACTAATAATAATCGTAAAACCTATGTATTGATATCTCTCTGTTAGTGTGTCAAGTGGGTGTAAAGCGGCATAAACACAGCAGTGAAAAGCAGCTAAACCCCATTATAAAAATAAATTACTTTGAAACACCCATGAAACAAAGACAGTGAAAGAGAGAGAAATTCTTACACAATGCGTTCAGGGGCTGTGATGCAACCTGGATTGACCATATCTAGACCCACAGCTGGATGAGACATAAGGGTGGACACTCTTGGGGCTGAGAGGTTTGGTGAGGTTGGGTGAGCAAACGCAGACCCTTTAAAGGAATACTGCGTGGTACCCATCGCATGGGTCCCAAATCTCCAGGTTCAAGGGCATCTTCCTACATCAAAAACATGCATGAGAAACGCAGAAGATGGTACACCGTGTGATGGGGAAAGGTTTCTAAAACGCACCTCATTTCTCATCTCCTTGTGCCCGGGTTCGCCATTCCAGCCGCTTTACTAGCAAGCTCCCTACTTGGAGCATCAGCACCTTTAACCTCCTGTTCCATACAGGTTGCAATTTGTCCTGAGGATAAACGGGAAGACGTGGAACCAACGAGAGACTAGCTCTTGGTGTTGGGACAGGCACAGGTCACTCTATTTTCCCATCAGAAAGAAGAATTAACCACAGGCTCAGCCTGCCCCCCGGAACCAGAACAGGGCCTGAAGCCATTCTGCGATTTTGCGGCCAGCTCCCATAAAAACGAGTTGTAAAATGGAGGTTCAGGGCACTGCAATTCACAAACCTGCAGAGTTATAAATGATAACTCTCGTCCACAAATATATTGAGGGAAGGCAAAGAAGAGGATTTGAAATCAAGGCAGAATTGCAGGAAACAGATTTCAGGAGGTAGATACGAATCGCCTTTAAAGCACATGAAAAGCGGCAAAACGTTGACAATGATGCCCTTGGCCAAAAAGGGCGTATGCGTTTTTTCCTGAATATATTCAGGAAAAAACGCATACGCCCTTTTTGGCCAACCAAGCCACCTGGAAAGGCAAATCAGCGCTACAAAGAAGTCTCGCTTCCCATCGGTCAAAAGGCCCATGCTGAAAAAAGTGTCAAAACCAGAAATGCAGGACAGGCCATGGAGAAATGGGAGCCTTGCTACACTGATGGGCGGGATGTAAATTGCCAAGAGCCACTCCGGAGAAGTGTCCGGTGAGTCCTGAAACATCTGAAAAACACAGCTTAGAGAGCATAGGGCACTTCCACTCATGGGGGTATAAATTGGGAAAATTAAAAATCAGCAAGACACAAGCACCCCAAAGTTTAGGGCTGCTCTGTTGACCAGGACCTCCACTTCATTCCACCTTAAATATCCCAGGAAAGAGAAAAATGGATAAAGAAGTTGTGGTCCTTATGTACATTGGAATATCACTCAGCCAGGAAATCAATGTCGTAAGGTTAGTAGCAGCATGATGAGTGGATTTAGGTACGACGATTCTAAGTGAAATAAGTCACACAGAAAAGGACACTTCTCATAAGGTATCACTGATAGAGGGAATGTAAAAACCGTTACACTTGAACTGAATTACAAAACAGAACAGAGTCACACATGCAGAAAACACACTATGGCTGCTTAACGGGAAAGGTGAGGTGGGGTGATACATAAAACAAGGGTATCAAATTAGCTCAGATACCGTTCCATAAACCCAATATGTAATAGACAAGACCTACTCCTTGCTCAGAGAACTGGACTCAACACGCCCTATTCACCGCACAAGAATATATCTGACTAATAATAATCGTAAAACCTATGTATTGATATCTCTCTGTTAGTGTGTCAAGTGGGTGTAAAGCGGCATAAACACAGCAGTGAAAAGCAGCTAAACCCCATTATAAAAATAAATTACTTTGAAACACCCATGAAACAAAGACAGTGAAAGAGAGAGAAATTCTTACACAATGCGTTCAGGGGCTGTGATGCAACCTGGATTGACCATATCTAGACGCACAGCTGGATGAGACATAAGGGTGGACACTCTTGGGGCTGAGAGGTTTGGTGAGGTTGGGTGAGCAAACGCAGACCCTTTAAAGGAATACTGCGTGGTACCCATCGCATGGGTCCCAAATCTCCAGGTTCAAGGGCATCTTCCTACATCAAAAACATGCATGAGAAACCCAGAAGATGGTACACCGTGTGATGGGGAAAGGTTTCTAAAACGCACCTCATTTCTCATCTCCTTGTGCCCGGGTTCGCCATTCCAGCCGCTTTACTAGCAAGCTCCCTACTTGGAGCATCAGCACTTTTAACCTCCTGTTCCATACAGGTTGCAATTTGTCCTGAGGATAAACGGGAAGACGTGGAACCAACGAGAGACTAGCTCTTGGTGTTGGGACAGGCACAGGTCACTCTATTTTCCCATCAGAAAGAAGAATTAACCACAGGCTCAGCCTGCCCCACGGAACCAGAACAGGGCCTGAAGCCATTCTGCGATTTTGCGGCCAGCTCCCATAAAAACGAGTTGTAAAATGGAGGTTCAGGGCACTGCAATTCACAAACCTGCAGAGTTATTAATGATAACTCTCGTCCACAAATATATTTAGGGAAGGCAAAGAAGAGGATTTGAAATCAAGGCAGAATTGCAGGAAACAGATTTCAGGAGGTAGATACGAATCGCCTTTAAAGCACATGAAAAGCGGCAAAACGTTGACAATGATGCCCTTGGCCAAAAAGGGCGTATGCGTTTTTTCCTGAATATATTCAGGAAAAAACGCATACGCCCTTTTTGGCCAACCAAGCCACCTGGAAAGGCAAATCAGCGCTACAAAGAAGTCTCGCTTCCCATCGATCAAAAGGGTCATGCTGAAAAAAGTGTCAAAACCAGAAATGCAGGACAGGCCATGGAGAAATGGGAGCCTTGCTACACTGATGGGCGGGATGTAAATTGCCAAGAGCCACTCCGGAGAAGTGTCCGGTGAGTCCTGAAACATCTGAAAAACACAGCTTAGACAGCATAGGGCACTTCCACTCATGGGGGTATAAATTGGGAAAATTAAAAATCAGCAAGACACAAGCACCCCAAAGTTTAGGGCTGCTCTGTTGACCAGGACCTCCACTTCATTCCACCTTAAATATCCCAGGAAAGAGAAAAATGGATAAAGAAGTTGTGATCCTTATGTACAATGGAATATCACTCAGCCAGGAAATCAATGTCGTAAGGTTAGTAGCAGCATGATGAGAGGATTTAGGTACAACGATTCTAAGTGAAATAAGTCACACAGAAAAGGACACTTCTCATAAGGTATCACTGATAGAGGGAATGTAAAAACCGTTACACTTGAACTGAATTACAAAACAGAACAGAGTCACACATGCAGAAAACACACTATGGCTGCTTAACGGGAAAGGTGAGGTGGGGTGATACATAAAACAAGGGTATCAAATTAGCTCAGATACCGTTCCATAAAGCCAATATGTAATAGACAAGACCTACTCCTTGCTCAGAGAACTGGACTCAACATGCCCTATTCACCGCATAAGAATATATCTGACTAATAATAATCGTAAAACCTATGTATTGATATCTCTCTGTTAGTGTGTCAAGTGGGTGTAAAGCGGCATAAACACAGCAGTGAAAAGCAGCTAAACCCCATTATAAAAATAAATTACTTTGAAACACCCATGAAACAAAGACAGTGAAAGAGAGAGAAATTCTTACACAATGCGTTCAGGGGCTGTGACGCAACCTGGATTGACCATATCTAGACCCACAGCTGGATGAGACATAAGGGTGGACACTCTTGGGGCTGAGAGGTTTGGTGAGGTTGGGTGAGCAAACGCAGACCCTTTAAAGGAATACTGCGTGGTACCCATCGCATGGGTCCCAAATCTCCAGGTTCAAGGGCATCTTCCTACATCAAAAACATGCATGAGAAACCCAGAAGATGGTACACCGTGTGATGGGGAAAGGTTTCTAAAACGCACCTCATTTCTCATCTCCTTGTGCCCGGGTTCGCCATTCCAGCCGCTTTACTAGCAAGCTCCCTACTTGGAGCATCAGCACCTTTAACCTCCTGTTCCATACAGGTTGCAATTTGTCCTGAGGATAAACGGGAAGACGTGGAACCAACGAGAGACTAGCTCTTGGTGTTGGGACAGGCACAGGTCACTCTATTTTCCCATCAGAAAGAAGAATTAACCACAGGCTCAGCCTGCCCCACGGAACCAGAACAGGGCCTGAAGCCATTCTGCGATTTTTGCGGCCAGCTCCCATAAAAACGAGTTGTAAAATGGAGGTTCAGGGCACTGCAATTCACAAACCTGCAGAGTTATAAATGATAACTCTCGTCCACAAATATATTGAGGGAAGGCAAAGAAGAGGATTTGAAATCAAGGCAGAATTGCAGGAAACAGATTTCAGGAGGTAGATACGAATCGCCTTTAAAGCACATGAAAAGCGGCAAAACGTTGACAATGATGCCCTTGGCCAAAAAGGGCGTATGCGTTTTTTCCTGAATATATTCAGGAAAAAACGCATACGCCCTTTTTGGCCAACCAAGCCACCTGGAAAGGCAAATCAGCGCTACAAAGAAGTCTCGCTTCCCATCGGTCAAAAGGCCCATGCTGAAAAAAGTGTCAAAACCAGAAATGCAGGACAGGCCATGGAGAAATGGGAGCCTTGCTACACTGATGGGCGGGATGTAAATTGCCAAGAGCCACTCCGGAGAAGTGTCCGGTGAGTCCTGAAACATCTGAAAAACACAGCTTAGAGAGCATAGGGCACTTCCACTCATGGGGGTATAAATTGGGAAAATTAAAAATCAGCAAGACACAAGCACCCCAAAGTTTAGGGCTGCTCTGTTGACCAGGACCTCCACTTCATTCCACCTTAAATATCCCAGGAAAGAGAAAAATGGATAAAGAAGTTGTGGTCCTTATGTACATTGGAATATCACTCAGCCAGGAAATCAATGTCGTAAGGTTAGTAGCAGCATGATGAGTGGATTTAGGTACGACGATTCTAAGTGAAATAAGTCACACAGAAAAGGACACTTCTCATAAGGTATCACTGATAGAGGGAATGTAAAAACCGTTACACTTGAACTGAATTACAAAACAGAACAGAGTCACACATGCAGAAAACACACTATGGCTGCTTAACGGGAAAGGTGAGGTGGGGTGATACATAAAACAAGGGTATCAAATTAGCTCAGATACCGTTCCATAAACCCAATATGTAATAGACAAGACCTACTCCTTGCTCAGAGAACTGGACTCAACACGCCCTATTCACCGCACAAGAATATATCTGACTAATAATAATCGTAAAACCTATGTATTGATATCTCTCTGTTAGTGTGTCAAGTGGGTGTAAAGCGGCATAAACACAGCAGTGAAAAGCAGCTAAACCCCATTATAAAAATAAATTACTTTGAAACACCCATGAAACAAAGACAGTGAAAGAGAGAGAAATTCTTACACAATGCGTTCAGGGGCTGTGATGCAACCTGGATTGACCATATCTAGACGCACAGCTGGATGAGACATAAGGGTGGACACTCTTGGGGCTGAGAGGTTTGGTGAGGTTGGGTGAGCAAACGCAGACCCTTTAAAGGAATACTGCGTGGTACCCATCGCATGGGTCCCAAATCTCCAGGTTCAAGGGCATCTTCCTACATCAAAAACATGCATGAGAAACCCAGAAGATGGTACACCGTGTGATGGGGAAAGGTTTCTAAAACGCACCTCATTTCTCATCTCCTTGTGCCCGGGTTCGCCATTCCAGCCGCTTTACTAGCAAGCTCCCTACTTGGAGCATCAGCACTTTTAACCTCCTGTTCCATACAGGTTGCAATTTGTCCTGAGGATAAACGGGAAGACGTGGAACCAACGAGAGACTAGCTCTTGGTGTTGGGACAGGCACAGGTCACTCTATTTTCCCATCAGAAAGAAGAATTAACCACAGGCTCAGCCTGCCCCACGGAACCAGAACAGGGCCTGAAGCCATTCTGCGATTTTGCGGCCAGCTCCCATAAAAACGAGTTGTAAAATGGAGGTTCAGGGCACTGCAATTCACAAACCTGCAGAGTTATTAATGATAACTCTCGTCCACAAATATATTTAGGGAAGGCAAAGAAGAGGATTTGAAATCAAGGCAGAATTGCAGGAAACAGATTTCAGGAGTTAGATACGAATCGCCTTTAAAGCACATGAAAAGCGGCAAAACGTTGACAATGATGCCCTTGGCCAAAAAGGGCGTATGCGTTTTTTCCTGAATATATTCAGGAAAAAACGCATACGCCCTTTTTGGCCAACCAAGCCACCTGGAAAGGCAAATCAGCGCTACAAAGAAGTCTCGCTTCCCATCGATCAAAAGGGTCATGCTGAAAAAAGTGTCAAAACCAGAAATGCAGGACAGGCCATGGAGAAATGGGAGCCTTGCTACACTGATGGGCGGGATGTAAATTGCCAAGAGCCACTCCGGAGAAGTGTCCGGTGAGTCCTGAAACATCTGAAAAACACAGCTTAGACAGCATAGGGCACTTCCACTCATGGGGGTATAAATTGGGAAAATTAAAAATCAGCAAGACACAAGCACCCCAAAGTTTAGTGCTGCTCTGTTGACCAGGACCTCCACTTCATTCCACCTTAAATATCCCAGGAAAGAGAAAAATGGATAAAGAAGTTGTGATCCTTATGTACAATGGAATATCACTCAGCCAGGAAATCAATGTCGTAAGGTTAGTAGCAGCATGATGAGAGGATTTAGGTACAACGATTCTAAGTGAAATAAGTCACACAGAAAAGGACACTTCTCATAAGGTATCACTGATAGAGGGAATGTAAAAACCGTTACACTTGAACTGAATTACAAAACAGAACAGAGTCACACATGCAGAAAACACACTATGGCTGCTTAACGGGAAAGGTGAGGTGGGGTGATACATAAAACAAGGGTATCAAATTAGCTCAGATACCGTTCCATAAACCCAATATGTAATAGACAAGACCTACTCCTTGCTCAGAGAACTGGACTCAACATGCCCTATTCACCGCATAAGAATATATCTGACTAATAATAATCGTAAAACCTATGTATTGATATCTCTCTGTTAGTGTGTCAAGTGGGTGTAAAGCGGCATAAACACAGCAGTGAAAAGCAGCTAAACCCCATTATAAAAATAAATTACTTTGAAACACCCATGAAACAAAGACAGTGAAAGAGAGAGAAATTCTTACACAATGCGTTCAGGGGCTGTGACGCAACCTGGATTGACCATATCTAGACCCACAGCTGGATGAGACATAAGGGTGGACACTCTTGGGGCTGAGAGGTTTGGTGAGGTTGGGTGAGCAAACGCAGACCCTTTAAAGGAATACTGCGTGGTACCCATCGCATGGGTCCCAAATCTCCAGGTTCAAGGGCATCTTCCTACATCAAAAACATGCATGAGAAACCCAGAAGATGGTACACCGTGTGATGGGGAAAGGTTTCTAAAACGCACCTCATTTCTCATCTCCTTGTGCCCGGGTTCGCCATTCCAGCCGCTTTACTAGCAAGCTCCCTACTTGGAGCATCAGCACCTTTAACCTCCTGTTCCATACAGGTTGCAATTTGTCCTGAGGATAAACGGGAAGACGTGGAACCAACGAGAGACTAGCTCTTGGTGTTGGGACAGGCACAGGTCACTCTATTTTCCCATCAGAAAGAAGAATTAACCACAGGCTCAGCCTGCCCCCCGGAACCAGAACAGGGCCTGAAGCCATTCTGCGATTTTGCGGCCAGCTCCCATAAAAACGAGTTGTAAAATGGAGGTTCAGGGCACTGCAATTCACAAACCTGCAGAGTTATAAATGATAACTCTCGTCCACAAATATATTGAGGGAAGGCAAAGAAGAGGATTTGAAATCAAGGCAGAATTGCAGGAAACAGATTTCAGGAGGTAGATACGAATCGCCTTTAAAGCACATGAAAAGCGGCAAAACGTTGACAATGATGCCCTTGGCCAAAAAGGGCGTATGCGTTTTTTCCTGAATATATTCAGGAAAAAACGCATACGCCCTTTTTGGCCAACCAAGCCACCTGGAAAGGCAAATCAGCGCTACAAAGAAGTCTCGCTTCCCATCGGTCAAAAGGCCCATGCTGAAAAAAGTGTCAAAACCAGAAATGCAGGACAGGCCATGGAGAAATGGGAGCCTTGCTACACTGATGGGCGGGATGTAAATTGCCAAGAGCCACTCCGGAGAAGTGTCCGGTGAGTCCTGAAACATCTGAAAAACACAGCTTAGAGAGCATAGGGCACTTCCACTCATGGGGGTATAAATTGGGAAAATTAAAAATCAGCAAGACACAAGCACCCCAAAGTTTAGGGCTGCTCTGTTGACCAGGACCTCCACTTCATTCCACCTTATATATCCCAGGAAAGAGAAAAATGGATAAAGAAGTTGTGGTCCTTAGTACATTGGAATATCACTCAGCCAGGAAATCAATGTCGTAAGGTTAGTAGCAGCATGATGAGTGGATTTAGGTACGACGATTCTAAGTGAAATAAGTCACACAGAAAAGGACACTTCTCATAAGGTATCACTGATAGAGGGAATGTAAAAACCGTTACACTTGAACTGAATTACAAAACAGAACAGAGTCACACATGCAGAAAAGACACTATGGCTGCTTAACGGGAAAGGTGAGGTGGGGTGATACATAAAACAAGGGTATCAAATTAGCTCAGATACCGTTCCATAAACCCAATATGTAATAGACAAGACCTACTCCTTGCTCAGAGAACTGGACTCAACACGCCCTATTCACCGCACAAGAATATATCTGACTAATAATAATCGTAAAACCTATGTATTGATATCTCTCTGTTAGTGTGTCAAGTGGGTGTAAAGCGGCATAAACACAGCAGTGAAAAGCAGCTAAACCCCATTATAAAAATAAATTACTTTGAAACACCCATGAAACAAAGACAGTGAAAGAGAGAGAAATTCTTACACAATGCGTTCAGGGGCTGTGATGCAACCTGGATTGACCATATCTAGACGCACAGCTGGATGAGACATAAGGGTGGACACTCTTGGGGCTGAGAGGTTTGGTGAGGTTGGGTGAGCAAACGCAGACCCTTTAAAGGAATACTGCGTGGTACCCATCGCATGGGTCCCAAATCTCCAGGTTCAAGGGCATCTTCCTACATCAAAAACATGCATGAGAAACCCAGAAGATGGTACACCGTGTGATGGGGAAAGGTTTCTAAAACGCACCTCATTTCTCATCTCCTTGTGCCCGGGTTCGCCATTCCAGCCGCTTTACTAGCAAGCTCCCTACTTGGAGCATCAGCACCTTTAACCTCCTGTTCCATACAGGTTGCAATTTGTCCTGAGGATAAACGGGAAGACGTGGAACCAACGAGAGACTAGCTCTTGGTGTTGGGACAGGCACAGGTCACTCTATTTTCCCATCAGAAAGAAGAATTAACCACAGGCTCAGCCTGCCCCACGGAACCAGAACAGGGCCTGAAGCCATTCTGCGATTTTGCGGCCAGCTCCCATAAAAACGAGTTGTAAAATGGAGGTTCAGGGCACTGCAATTCACAAACCTGCAGAGTTATAAATGATAACTCTCGTCCACAAATATATTGATGGAAGGCAAAGAAGAGGATTTGAAATCAAGGCAGAATTGCAGGAAACAGATTTCAGGAGGTAGATACGAATCGCCTTTAAAGCACATGAAAATCGGCAAAACGTTGACAATGATGCCCTTGGCCAAAAAGGGCGTATGCGTTTTTTCCTGAATATATTCAGGAAAAAACGCATACGCCCTTTTTGGCCAACCAAGCCACCTGGAAAGGCAAATCAGCGCTACAAAGAAGTCTCGCTTCCCATCGGTCAAAAGGCCCATGCTGAAAAAAGTGTCAAAACCAGAAATGCAGGACAGGCCATGGAGAAATGGGAGCCTTGCTACACTGATGGGCGGGATGTAAATTGCCAAGAGCCACTCCGGAGAAGTGTCCGGTGAGTCCTGAAACATCTGAAAAACACAGCTTAGAGAGCATAGGGCACTTCCACTCATGGGGGTATAAATTGGGAAAATTAAAAATCAGCAAGACACAAGCACCCCAAAGTTTAGGGCTGCTCTGTTGACCAGGACCTCCACTTCATTCCACCTTAAATATCCCAGGAAAGAGAAAAATGGATAAAGAAGTTGTGGTCCTTATGTACATTGGAATATCACTCAGCCAGGAAATCAATGTCGTAAGGTTAGTAGCAGCATGATGAGTGGATTTAGGTACGACGATTCTAAGTGAAATAAGTCACACAGAAAAGGACACTTCTCATAAGGTATCACTGATAGAGGGAATGTAAAAACCGTTACACTTGAACTGAATTACAAAACAGAACAGAGTCACACATGCAGAAAACACACTATGGCTGCTTAACGGGAAAGGTGAGGTGGGGTGATACATAAAACAAGGGTATCAAATTAGCTCAGATACCGTTCCATAAACCCAATATGTAATAGACAAGACCTACTCCTTGCTCAGAGAACTGGACTCAACACGCCCTATTCACCGCACAAGAATATATCTGACTAATAATAATCGTAAAACCTATGTATTGATATCTCTCTGTTAGTGTGTCAAGTGGGTGTAAAGCGGCATAAACACAGCAGTGAAAAGCAGCTAAACCCCATTATAAAAATAAATTACTTTGAAACACCCATGAAACAAAGACAGTGAAAGAGAGAGAAATTCTTACACAATGCGTTCAGGGGCTGTGATGCAACCTGGATTGACCATATCTAGACGCACAGCTGGATGAGACATAAGGGTGGACACTCTTGGGGCTGAGAGGTTTGGTGAGGTTGGGTGAGCAAACGCAGACCCTTTAAAGGAATACTGCGTGGTACCCATCGCATGGGTCCCAAATCTCCAGGTTCAAGGGCATCTTCCTACATCAAAAACATGCATGAGAAACCCAGAAGATGGTACACCGTGTGATGGGGAAAGGTTTCTAAAACGCACCTCATTTCTCATCTCCTTGTGCCCGGGTTCGCCATTCCAGCCGCTTTACTAGCAAGCTCCCTACTTGGAGCATCAGCACCTTTAACCTCCTGTTCCATACAGGTTGCAATTTGTCCTGAGGATAAACGGGAAGACGTGGAACCAACGAGAGACTAGCTCTTGGTGTTGGGACAGGCACAGGTCACTCTATTTTCCCATCAGAAAGAAGAATTAACCACAGGCTCAGCCTGCCCCCCGGAACCAGAACAGGGCCTGAAGCCATTCTGCGATTTTGCGGCCAGCTCCCATAAAAACGAGTTGTAAAATGGAGGTTCAGGGCACTGCAATTCACAAACCTGCAGAGTTATAAATGATAACTCCCGTCCACAAATATATTGAGGGAAGGCAAAGAAGAGGATTTGAAATCAAGGCAGAATTGCAGGAAACAGATTTCAGGAGGTAGATACGAATCGCCTTTAAAGCACATGAAAAGCGGCAAAACGTTGACAATGATGCCCTTGGCCAAAAAGGGCGTATGCGTTTTTTCCTGAATATATTCAGGAAAAAACGCATACGCCCTATTTGGCCAACCAAGCCACCTGGAAAGGCAAATCAGCGCTACAAAGAAGTCTCGCTTCCCATCGGTCAAAAGGCCCATGCTGAAAAAAGTGTCAAAACCAGAAATGCAGGACAGGCCATGGAGAAATGGGAGCCTTGCTACACTGATGGGCGGGATGTAAATTGCCAAGAGCCACTCCGGAGAAGTGTCCGGTGAGTCCTGAAACATCTGAAAAACACAGCTTAGAGAGCATAGGGCACTTCCACTCATGGGGGTATAAATTGGGAAAATTAAAAATCAGCAAGACACAAGCACCCCAAAGTTTAGGGCTGCTCTGTTGACCAGGACCTCCACTTCATTCCACCTTAAATATCCCAGGAAAGAGAAAAATGGATAAAGAAGTTGTGATCCTTATGTACAATGGAATATCACTCAGCCATGAAATCAATGTCGTAAGGTTAGTAGCAGCATGATGAGAGGATTTAGGTACAACGATTCTAAGTGAAATAAGTCACACAGAAAAGGACACTTCTCATAAGGTATCACTGATAGAGGGAATGTAAAAACCGTTACACTTGAACTGAATTACAAAACAGAACAGAGTCACACATGCAGAAAACACACTATGGCTGCCTAACGGGAAAGGTGAGGTGGGGTGATACATAAAACAAGGGTATCAAATTAGCTCAGATACCGTTCCATAAACCCAATATGTAATAGACAAGACCTACTCCTTGCTCAGAGAACTGGACTCAACATGCCCTATTCACCGCACAAAATATATCTGACTAATAATAATCGTAAAACCTATGTATTGATATCTCTCTGTTAGTGTGTCAAGTGGGTGTAAAGCGGCATAAACACAGCAGTGAAAAGCAGCTAAACCCCATTATAAAAATAAATTACTTTGAAACACCCATGAAACAAAGACAGTGAAAGAGAGAGAAATTCTTACACAATGCGTTCAGGGGCTGTGACGCAACCTGGATTGACCATATCTAGACCCACAGCTGGATGAGACATAAGGGTGGACACTCTTGGGGCTGAAAGGTTTGGTGAGGTTGGGTGAGCAAACGCAGACCCTTTAAAGGAATACTGCGTGGTACCCATCGCATGGGTCCCAAATCTCCAGGTTCAAGGGCATCTTCCTACATCAAAAACATGCATGAGAAACCCAGAAGATGGTACACCGTGTGATGGGGAAAGGTTTCTAAAACGCACCTCATTTCTCATCTCCTTGTGCCCGGGTTCGCCATTCCAGCCGCTTTACTAGCAAGCTCCCTACTTGGAGCATCAGCACCTTTAACCTCCTGTTCCATACAGGTTGCAATTTGTCCTGAGGATAAACGGGAAGACGTGGAACCAACGAGAGACTAGCTCTTGGTGTTGGGACAGGCACAGGTCACTCTATTTTCCCATCAGAAAGAAGAATTAACCACAGGCTCAGCCTGCCCCACGGAACCAGAACAGGGCCTGAAGCCATTCTGCGATTTTGCGGCCAGCTCCCATAAAAACGAGTTGTAAAATGGAGGTTCAGGGCACTGCAATTCACAAACCTGCAGAGTTATAAATGATAACTCTCGTCCACAAATATATTGAGGGAAGGCAAAGAAGAGGATTTGAAATCAAGGCAGAATTGCAGGAAACAGATTTCAGGAGGTAGATTCGAATCGCCTTTAAAGCACATGAAAAGCGGCAAAACGTTGACAATGATGCCCTTGGCCAAAAAGGGCGTATGCGTTTTTTCCTGAATATATTCAGGAAAAAACGCATACGCCCTTTTTGGCCAACCAAGCCACCTGGAAAGGCAAATCAGCGCTACAAAGAAGTCTCGCTTCCCATCGGTCAAAAGGCCCATGCTGAAAAAAGTGTCAAAACCAGAAATGCAGGACAGGCCATGGAGAAATGGGAGCCTTGCTACACTGATGGGCGGGATGTAAATTGCCAAGAGCCACTCCGGAGAAGTGTCCGGTGAGTCCTGAAACATCTGAAAAACACAGCTTAGAGAGCATAGGGCACTTCCACTCATGGGGGTATAAATTGGGAAAATTAAAAATCAGCAAGACACAAGCACCCCAAAGTTTAGGGCTGCTCTGTTGACCAGGACCTCCACTTCATTCCACCTTAAATATCCCAGGAAAGAGAAAAATGGATAAAGAAGTTGTGGTCCTTATGTACATTGGAATATCACTCAGCCAGGAAATCAATGTCGTAAGGTTAGTAGCAGCATGATGAGTGGATTTAGGTACGACGATTCTAAGTGAAATAAGTCACACAGAAAAGGACACTTCTCATAAGGTATCACTGATAGAGGGAATGTAAAAACCGTTACACTTGAACTGAATTACAAAACAGAACAGAGTCACACATGCAGAAAACACACTATGGCTGCTTAACGGGAAAGGTGAGGTGGGGTGATACATAAAACAAGGGTATCAAATTAGCTCAGATACCGTTCCATAAACCCAATATGTAATAGACAAGACCTACTCCTTGCTCAGAGAACTGGACTCAACACGCCCTATTCACCGCACAAGAATATATCTGACTAATAATAATCGTAAAACCTATGTATTGATATCTCTCTGTTAGTGTGTCAAGTGGGTGTAAAGCGGCATAAACACAGCAGTGAAAAGCAGCTAAACCCCATTATAAAAATAAATTACTTTGAAACACCCATGAAACAAAGACAGTGAAAGAGAGAGAAATTCTTACACAATGCGTTCAGGGGCTGTGATGCAACCTGGATTGACCATATCTAGACGCACAGCTGGATGAGACATAAGGGTGGACACTCTTGGGGCTGAGAGGTTTGGTGAGGTTGGGTGAGCAAACGCAGACCCTTTAAAGGAATACTGCGTGGTACCCATCGCATGGGTCCCAAATCTCCAGGTTCAAGGACATCTTCCTACATCAAAAACATGCATGAGAAACCCAGAAGATGGTACACCGTGTGATGGGGAAAGGTTTCTAAAACGCACCTCATTTCTCATCTCCTTGTGCCTGGGTTCGCCATTCCAGCCGCTTTACTAGCAAGCTCCCTACCTGGAGCATCAGCACCTTTAACCTCCTGTTCCATACAGGTTGCAATTTGTCCTGAGGATAAACGGGAAGACGTGGAACCAACGAGAGACTAGCTCTTGGTGTTGGGACAGGCACAGGTCACTCTATTTTCCCATCAGAAAGAAGAATTAACCACAGGCTCAGCCTGCCCCCCGGAACCAGAACAGGGCCTGAAGCCATTCTGCGATTTTGCGGCCAGCTCCCATAAAAACGAGTTGTAAAATGGAGGTTCAGGGCACTGCAATTCACAAACCTGCAGAGTTATAAATGATAACTCTCGTCCACAAATATATTGATGGAAGGCAAAGAAGAGGATTTGAAATCAAGGCAGAATTGCAGGAAACAGATTTCAGGAGGTAGATACGAATCGCCTTTAAAGCACATGAAAATCGGCAAAACGTTGACAATGATGCCCTTGGCCAAAAAGGGCGTATGCGTTTTTTCCTGAATATATTCAGGAAAAAACGCATACGCCCTTTTTGGCCAACCAAGCCACCTGGAAAGGCAAATCAGCGCTACAAAGAAGTCTCGCTTCCCATCGGTCAAAAGGCCCATGCTGAAAAAAGTGTCAAAACCAGAAATGCAGGACAGGCCATGGAGAAATGGGAGCCTTGCTACACTGATGGGCGGGATGTAAATTGCCAAGAGCCACTCCGGAGAAGTGTCCGGTGAGTCCTGAAACATCTGAAAAACACAGCTTAGAGAGCATAGGGCACTTCCACTCGTGGGGGTATAAATTGGGAAAATTAAAAAT
Source organism: Balaenoptera borealis (assembly GCF_965194805.1). NCBI lineage: Eukaryota > Metazoa > Chordata > Mammalia > Artiodactyla > Balaenopteridae > Balaenoptera > Balaenoptera borealis. Next base: position 926,544 of record NW_028123997.1, read on the forward strand.
CAGCAAGACACAAGCACCCCAAAGTTTAGGGCTGCTCTGTTGACCAGGACCTCCACTTCATTCCACCTTAAATATCCCAGGAAAGAGAAAAATGGATAAAGAAGTTGTGGTCCTTATGTACATTGGAATATCACTCAGCCAGGAAATCAATGTCGTAAGGTTAGTAGCAGCATGATGAGTGGATTTAGGTACGACGATTCTAAGTGAAATAAGTCACACAGAAAAGGACACTTCTCATAAGGTATCACTGATAGAGGGAATGTAAAAACCGTTACACTTGAACTGAATTACAAAACAGAACAGAGTCACACATGCAGAAAACACACTATGGCTGCTTAACGGGAAAGGTGAGGTGGGGTGATACATAAAACAAGGGTATCAAATTAGCTCAGATACCGTTCCATAAACCCAATATGTAATAGACAAGACCTACTCCTTGCTCAGAGAACTGGACTCAACACGCCCTATTCACCGCACAAGAATATATCTGACTAATAATAATCGTAAAACCTATGTATTGATATCTCTCTGTTAGTGTGTCAAGTGGGTGTAAAGCGGCATAAACACAGCAGTGAAAAGCAGCTAAACCCCATTATAAAAATAAATTACTTTGAAACACCCATGAAACAAAGACAGTGAAAGAGAGAGAAATTCTTACACAATGCGTTCAGGGGCTGTGATGCAACCTGGATTGACCATATCTAGACCCACAGCTGGATGAGACATAAGGGTGGACACTCTTGGGGCTGAGAGGTTTGGTGAGGTTGGGTGAGCAAACGCAGACCCTTTAAAGGAATACTGCGTGGTACCCATCGCATGGGTCCCAAATCTCCAGGTTCAAGGGCATCTTCCTACATCAAAAACATGCATGAGAAACCCAGAAGATGGTACACCGTGTGATGGGGAAAGGTTTCTAAAACGCACCTCATTTCTCATCTCCTTGTGCCCGGGTTCGCCATTCCAGCCGCTTTACTAGCAAGCTCCCTACTTGGAGCATCAGCACCTTTAACCTCCTGTTCCCTACAGGTTGCAATTTGTCCTGAGGATAAACGGGAAGACGTGGAACCAACGAGAGACTAGCTCTTGGTGTTGGGACAGGCACAGGTCACTCTATTTTCCCATCAGAAAGAAGAATTAACCACAGGCTCAGCCTGCCCCACGGAACCAGAACAGGGCCTGAAGCCATTCTGCGATTTTGCGGCCAGCTCCCATAAAAACGAGTTGTAAAATGGAGGTTCAGGGCACTGCAATTCACAAACCTGCAGAGTTATAAATGATAACTCTCGTCCACAAATATATTGAGGGAAGGCAAAGAAGAGGATTTGAAATCAAGGCAGAATTGCAGGAAACAGATTTCAGGAGGTAGATACGAATCGCCTTTAAAGCACATGAAAAGCGGCAAAACGTTGACAATGATGCCCTTGGCCAAAAAGGGCGTATGCGTTTTTTCCTGAATATATTCAGGAAAAAACGCATACGCCCTTTTTGGCCAACCAAGCCACCTGGAAAGGCAAATCAGCGCTACAAAGAAGTCTCGCTTCCCATCGGTCAAAAGGCCCATGCTGAAAAAAGTGTCAAAACCAGAAATGCAGGACAGGCCATGGAGAAATGGGAGCCTTGCTACACTGATGGGCGGGATGTAAATTGCCAAGAGCCACTCCGGAGAAGTGTCCGGTGAGTCCTGAAACATCTGAAAAACACAGCTTAGAGAGCATAGGGCACTTCCACTCATGGGGGTATAAATTGGGAAAATTAAAAATCAGCAAGACACAAGCACCCCAAAGTTTAGGGCTGCTCTGTTGACCAGGACCTCCACTTCATTCCACCTTATATATCCCAGGAAAGAGAAAAATGGATAAAGAAGTTGTGGTCCTTATGTACATTGGAATATCACTCAGCCAGGAAATCAATGTCGTAAGGTTAGTAGCAGCATGATGAGTGGATTTAGGTACGACGATTCTAAGTGAAATAAGTCACACAGAAAAGGACACTTCTCATAAGGTATCACTGATAGAGGGAATGTAAAAACCGTTACACTTGAACTGAATTACAAAACAGAACAGAGTCACACATGCAGAAAACACACTATGGCTGCTTAACGGGAAAGGTGAGGTGGGGTGATACATAAAACAAGGGTATCAAATTAGCTCAGATACCGTTCCATAAACCCAATATGTAATAGACAAGACCTACTCCTTGCTCAGAGAACTGGACTCAACACGCCCTATTCACCGCACAAGAATATATCTGACTAATAATAATCGTAAAACCTATGTATTGATATCTCTCTGTTAGTGTGTCAAGTGGGTGTAAAGCGGCATAAACACAGCAGTGAAAAGCAGCTAAACCCCATTATAAAAATAAATTACTTTGAAACACCCATGAAACAAAGACAGTGAAAGAGAGAGAAATTCTTACACAATGCGTTCAGGGGCTGTGATGCAACCTGGATTGACCATATCTAGACGCACAGCTGGATGAGACATAAGGGTGGACACTCTTGGGGCTGAGAGGTTTGGTGAGGTTGGGTGAGCAAACGCAGACCCTTTAAAGGAATACTGCGTGGTACCCATCGCATGGGTCCCAAATCTCCAGGTTCAAGGGCATCTTCCTACATCAAAAACATGCATGAGAAACCCAGAAGATGGTACACCGTGTGATGGGGAAAGGTTTCTAAAACGCACCTCATTTCTCATCTCCTTGTGCCCGGGTTCGCCATTCCAGCCGCTTTACTAGCAAGCTCCCTACTTGGAGCATCAGCACCTTTAACCTCCTGTTCCATACAGGTTGCAATTTGTCCTGAGGATAAACGGGAAGACGTGGAACCAACGAGAGACTAGCTCTTGGTGTTGGGACAGGCACAGGTCACTCTATTTTCCCATCAGAAAGAAGAATTAACCACAGGCTCAGCCTGCCCCACGGAACCAGAACAGGGCCTGAAGCCATTCTGCGATTTTGCGGCCAGCTCCCATAAAAACGAGTTGTAAAATGGAGGTTCAGGGCACTGCAATTCACAAACCTGCAGAGTTATAAATGATAACTCTCGTCCACAAATATATTGATGGAAGGCAAAGAAGAGGATTTGAAATCAAGGCAGAATTGCAGGAAACAGATTTCAGGAGGTAGATACGAATCGCCTTTAAAGCACATGAAAATCGGCAAAACGTTGACAATGATGCCCTTGGCCAAAAAGGGCGTATGCGTTTTTTCCTGAATATATTCAGGAAAAAACGCATACGCCCTTTTTGGCCAACCAAGCCACCTGGAAAGGCAAATCAGCGCTACAAAGAAGTCTCGCTTCCCATCGGTCAAAAGGCCCATGCTGAAAAAAGTGTCAAAACCAGAAATGCAGGACAGGCCATGGAGAAATGGGAGCCTTGCTACACTGATGGGCGGGATGTAAATTGCCAAGAGCCACTCCGGAGAAGTGTCCGGTGAGTCCTGAAACATCTGAAAAACACAGCTTAGAGAGCATAGGGCACTTCCACTCATGGGGGTATAAATTGGGAAAATTAAAAATCAGCAAGACACAAGCACCCCAAAGTTTAGGGCTGCTCTGTTGACCAGGACCTCCACTTCATTCCACCTTAAATATCCCAGGAAAGAGAAAAATGGATAAAGAAGTTGTGGTCCTTATGTACATTGGAATATCACTCAGCCAGGAAATCAATGTCGTAAGGTTAGTAGCAGCATGATGAGTGGATTTAGGTACGACGATTCTAAGTGAAATAAGTCACACAGAAAAGGACACTTCTCATAAGGTATCACTGATAGAGGGAATGTAAAAACCGTTACACTTGAACTGAATTACAAAACAGAACAGAGTCACACATGCAGAAAACACACTATGGCTGCTTAACGGGAAAGGTGAGGTGGGGTGATACATAAAACAAGGGTATCAAATTAGCTCAGATACCGTTCCATAAACCCAATATGTAATAGACAAGACCTACTCCTTGCTCAGAGAACTGGACTCAACACGCCCTATTCACCGCACAAGAATATATCTGACTAATAATAATCGTAAAACCTATGTATTGATATCTCTCTGTTAGTGTGTCAAGTGGGTGTAAAGCGGCATAAACACAGCAGTGAAAAGCAGCTAAACCCCATTATAAAAATAAATTACTTTGAAACACCCATGAAACAAAGACAGTGAAAGAGAGAGAAATTCTTACACAATGCGTTCAGGGGCTGTGATGCAACCTGGATTGACCATATCTAGACGCACAGCTGGATGAGACATAAGGGTGGACACTCTTGGGGCTGAGAGGTTTGGTGAGGTTGGGTGAGCAAACGCAGACCCTTTAAAGGAATACTGCGTGGTACCCATCGCATGGGTCCCAAATCTCCAGGTTCAAGGGCATCTTCCTACATCAAAAACATGCATGAGAAACCCAGAAGATGGTACACCGTGTGATGGGGAAAGGTTTCTAAAACGCACCTCATTTCTCATCTCCTTGTGCCCGGGTTCGCCATTCCAGCCGCTTTACTAGCAAGCTCCCTACTTGGAGCATCAGCACCTTTAACCTCCTGTTCCATACAGGTTGCAATTTGTCCTGAGGATAAACGGGAAGACGTGGAACCAACGAGAGACTAGCTCTTGGTGTTGGGACAGGCACAGGTCACTCTATTTTCCCATCAGAAAGAAGAATTAACCACAGGCTCAGCCTGCCCCCCGGAACCAGAACAGGGCCTGAAGCCATTCTGCGATTTTGCGGCCAGCTCCCATAAAAACGAGTTGTAAAATGGAGGTTCAGGGCACTGCAATTCACAAACCTGCAGAGTTATAAATGATAACTCCCGTCCACAAATATATTGAGGGAAGGCAAAGAAGAGGATTTGAAATCAAGGCAGAATTGCAGGAAACAGATTTCAGGAGGTAGATACGAATCGCCTTTAAAGCACATGAAAATCGGCAAAACGTTGACAATGATGCCCTTGGCCAAAAAGGGCGTATGCGTTTTTTCCTGAATATATTCAGGAAAAAACGCATACGCCCTTTTTGGCCAACCAAGCCACCTGGAAAGGCAAATCAGCGCTACAAAGAAGTCTCGCTTCCCATCGGTCAAAAGGCCCATGCTGAAAAAAGTGTCAAAACCAGAAATGCAGGACAGGCCATGGAGAAATGGGAGCCTTGCTACACTGATGGGCGGGATGTAAATTGCCAAGAGCCACTCCGGAGAAGTGTCCGGTGAGTCCTGAAACATCTGAAAAACACAGCTTAGAGAGCATAGGGCACTTCCACTCATGGGGGTATAAATTGGGAAAATTAAAAATCAGCAAGACACAAGCACCCCAAAGTTTAGGGCTGCTCTGTTGACCAGGACCTCCACTTCATTCCACCTTAAATATCCCAGGAAAGAGAAAAATGGATAAAGAAGTTGTGGTCCTTATGTACATTGGAATATCACTCAGCCAGGAAATCAATGTCGTAAGGTTAGTAGCAGCATGATGAGTGGATTTAGGTACGACGATTCTAAGTGAAATAAGTCACACAGAAAAGGACACTTCTCATAAGGTATCACTGATAGAGGGAATGTAAAAACCGTTACACTTGAACTGAATTACAAAACAGAACAGAGTCACACATGCAGAAAACACACTATGGCTGCTTAACGGGAAAGGTGAGGTGGGGTGATACATAAAACAAGGGTATCAAATTAGCTCAGATACCGTTCCATAAACCCAATATGTAATAGACAAGACCTACTCCTTGCTCAGAGAACTGGACTCAACACGCCCTATTCACCGCACAAGAATATATCTGACTAATAATAATCGTAAAACCTATGTATTGATATCTCTCTGTTAGTGTGTCAAGTGGGTGTAAAGCGGCATAAACACAGCAGTGAAAAGCAGCTAAACCCCATTATAAAAATAAATTACTTTGAAACACCCATGAAACAAAGACAGTGAAAGAGAGAGAAATTCTTACACAATGCGTTCAGGGGCTGTGATGCAACCTGGATTGACCATATCTAGACCCACAGCTGGATGAGACATAAGGGTGGACACTCTTGGGGCTGAGAGGTTTGGTGAGGTTGGGTGAGCAAACGCAGACCCTTTAAAGGAATACTGCGTGGTACCCATCGCATGGGTCCCAAATCTCCAGGTTCAAGGGCATCTTCCTACATCAAAAACATGCATGAGAAACCCAGAAGATGGTACACCGTGTGATGGGGAAAGGTTTCTAAAACGCACCTCATTTCTCATCTCCTTGTGCCCGGGTTCGCCATTCCAGCCGCTTTACTAGCAAGCTCCCTACTTGGAGCATCAGCACCTTTAACCTCCTGTTCCCTACAGGTTGCAATTTGTCCTGAGGATAAACGGGAAGACGTGGAACCAACGAGAGACTAGCTCTTGGTGTTGGGACAGGCACAGGTCACTCTATTTTCCCATCAGAAAGAAGAATTAACCACAGGCTCAGCCTGCCCCACGGAACCAGAACAGGGCCTGAAGCCATTCTGCGATTTTGCGGCCAGCTCCCATAAAAACGAGTTGTAAAATGGAGGTTCAGGGCACTGCAATTCACAAACCTGCAGAGTTATAAATGATAACTCTCGTCCACAAATATATTGAGGGAAGGCAAAGAAGAGGATTTGAAATCAAGGCAGAATTGCAGGAAACAGATTTCAGGAGGTAGATACGAATCGCCTTTAAAGCACATGAAAAGCGGCAAAACGTTGACAATGATGCCCTTGGCCAAAAAGGGCGTATGCGTTTTTTCCTGAATATATTCAGGAAAAAACGCATACGCCCTTTTTGGCCAACCAAGCCACCTGGAAAGGCAAATCAGCGCTACAAAGAAGTCTCGCTTCCCATCGGTCAAAAGGCCCATGCTGAAAAAAGTGTCAAAACCAGAAATGCAGGACAGGCCATGGAGAAATGGGAGCCTTGCTACACTGATGGGCGGGATGTAAATTGCCAAGAGCCACTCCGGAGAAGTGTCCGGTGAGTCCTGAAACATCTGAAAAACACAGCTTAGAGAGCATAGGGCACTTCCACTCATGGGGGTATAAATTGGGAAAATTAAAAATCAGCAAGACACAAGCACCCCAAAGTTTAGGGCTGCTCTGTTGACCAGGACCTCCACTTCATTCCACCTTATATATCCCAGGAAAGAGAAAAATGGATAAAGAAGTTGTGGTCCTTATGTACATTGGAATATCACTCAGCCAGGAAATCAATGTCGTAAGGTTAGTAGCAGCATGATGAGTGGATTTAGGTACGACGATTCTAAGTGAAATAAGTCACACAGAAAAGGACACTTCTCATAAGGTATCACTGATAGAGGGAATGTAAAAACCGTTACACTTGAACTGAATTACAAAACAGAACAGAGTCACACATGCAGAAAACACACTATGGCTGCTTAACGGGAAAGGTGAGGTGGGGTGATACATAAAACAAGGGTATCAAATTAGCTCAGATACCGTTCCATAAACCCAATATGTAATAGACAAGACCTACTCCTTGCTCAGAGAACTGGACTCAACACGCCCTATTCACCGCACAAGAATATATCTGACTAATAATAATCGTAAAACCTATGTATTGATATCTCTCTGTTAGTGTGTCAAGTGGGTGTAAAGCGGCATAAACACAGCAGTGAAAAGCAGCTAAACCCCATTATAAAAATAAATTACTTTGAAACACCCATGAAACAAAGACAGTGAAAGAGAGAGAAATTCTTACACAATGCGTTCAGGGGCTGTGATGCAACCTGGATTGACCATATCTAGACGCACAGCTGGATGAGACATAAGGGTGGACACTCTTGGGGCTGAGAGGTTTGGTGAGGTTGGGTGAGCAAACGCAGACCCTTTAAAGGAATACTGCGTGGTACCCATCGCATGGGTCCCAAATCTCCAGGTTCAAGGGCATCTTCCTACATCAAAAACATGCATGAGAAACCCAGAAGATGGTACACCGTGTGATGGGGAAAGGTTTCTAAAACGCACCTCATTTCTCATCTCCTTGTGCCCGGGTTCGCCATTCCAGCCGCTTTACTAGCAAGCTCCCTACTTGGAGCATCAGCACCTTTAACCTCCTGTTCCATACAGGTTGCAATTTGTCCTGAGGATAAACGGGAAGACGTGGAACCAACGAGAGACTAGCTCTTGGTGTTGGGACAGGCACAGGTCACTCTATTTTCCCATCAGAAAGAAGAATTAACCACAGGCTCAGCCTGCCCCCCGGAACCAGAACAGGGCCTGAAGCCATTCTGCGATTTTGCGGCCAGCTCCCATAAAAACGAGTTGTAAAATGGAGGTTCAGGGCACTGCAATTCACAAACCTGCAGAGTTATAAATGATAACTCCCGTCCACAAATATATTGAGGGAAGGCAAAGAAGAGGATTTGAAATCAAGGCAGAATTGCAGGAAACAGATTTCAGGAGGTAGATACGAATCGCCTTTAAAGCACATGAAAATCGGCAAAACGTTGACAATGATGCCCTTGGCCAAAAAGGGCGTATGCGTTTTTTCCTGAATATATTCAGGAAAAAACGCATACGCCCTTTTTGGCCAACCAAGCCACCTGGAAAGGCAAATCAGCGCTACAAAGAAGTCTCGCTTCCCATCGGTCAAAAGGCCCATGCTGAAAAAAGTGTCAAAACCAGAAATGCAGGACAGGCCATGGAGAAATGGGAGCCTTGCTACACTGATGGGCGGGATGTAAATTGCCAAGAGCCACTCCGGAGAAGTGTCCGGTGAGTCCTGAAACATCTGAAAAACACAGCTTAGAGAGCATAGGGCACTTCCACTCATGGGGGTATAAATTGGGAAAATTAAAAATCAGCAAGACACAAGCACCCCAAAGTTTAGGGCTGCTCTGTTGACCAGGACCTCCACTTCATTCCACCTTAAATATCCCAGGAAAGAGAAAAATGGATAAAGAAGTTGTGGTCCTTATGTACATTGGAATATCACTCAGCCAGGAAATCAATGTCGTAAGGTTAGTAGCAGCATGATGAGTGGATTTAGGTACGACGATTCTAAGTGAAATAAGTCACACAGAAAAGGACACTTCTCATAAGGTATCACTGATAGAGGGAATGTAAAAACCGTTACACTTGAACTGAATTACAAAACAGAACAGAGTCACACATGCAGAAAACACACTATGGCTGCTTAACGGGAAAGGTGAGGTGGGGTGATACATAAAACAAGGGTATCAAATTAGCTCAGATACCGTTCCATAAACCCAATATGTAATAGACAAGACCTACTCCTTGCTCAGAGAACTGGACTCAACACGCCCTATTCACCGCACAAGAATATATCTGACTAATAATAATCGTAAAACCTATGTATTGATATCTCTCTGTTAGTGTGTCAAGTGGGTGTAAAGCGGCATAAACACAGCAGTGAAAAGCAGCTAAACCCCATTATAAAAATAAATTACTTTGAAACACCCATGAAACAAAGACAGTGAAAGAGAGAGAAATTCTTACACAATGCGTTCAGGGGCTGTGATGCAACCTGGATTGACCATATCTAGACCCACAGCTGGATGAGACATAAGGGTGGACACTCTTGGGGCTGAGAGGTTTGGTGAGGTTGGGTGAGCAAACGCAGACCCTTTAAAGGAATACTGCGTGGTACCCATCGCATGGGTCCCAAATCTCCAGGTTCAAGGGCATCTTCCTACATCAAAAACATGCATGAGAAACCCAGAAGATGGTACACCGTGTGATGGGGAAAGGTTTCTAAAACGCACCTCATTTCTCATCTCCTTGTGCCCGGGTTCGCCATTCCAGCCGCTTTACTAGCAAGCTCCCTACTTGGAGCATCAGCACCTTTAACCTCCTGTTCCCTACAGGTTGCAATTTGTCCTGAGGATAAACGGGAAGACGTGGAACCAACGAGAGACTAGCTCTTGGTGTTGGGACAGGCACAGGTCACTCTATTTTCCCATCAGAAAGAAGAATTAACCACAGGCTCAGCCTGCCCCACGGAACCAGAACAGGGCCTGAAGCCATTCTGCGATTTTGCGGCCAGCTCCCATAAAAACGAGTTGTAAAATGGAGGTTCAGGGCACTGCAATTCACAAACCTGCAGAGTTATAAATGATAACTCTCGTCCACAAATATATTGAGGGAAGGCAAAGAAGAGGATTTGAAATCAAGGCAGAATTGCAGGAAACAGATTTCAGGAGGTAGATACGAATCGCCTTTAAAGCACATGAAAAGCGGCAAAACGTTGACAATGATGCCCTTGGCCAAAAAGGGCGTATGCGTTTTTTCCTGAATATATTCAGGAAAAAACGCATACGCCCTTTTTGGCCAACCAAGCCACCTGGAAAGGCAAATCAGCGCTACAAAGAAGTCTCGCTTCCCATCGGTCAAAAGGCCCATGCTGAAAAAAGTGTCAAAACCAGAAATGCAGGACAGGCCATGGAGAAATGGGAGCCTTGCTACACTGATGGGCGGGATGTAAATTGCCAAGAGCCACTCCGGAGAAGTGTCCGGTGAGTCCTGAAACATCTGAAAAACACAGCTTAGAGAGCATAGGGCACTTCCACTCATGGGGGTATAAATTGGGAAAATTAAAAATCAGCAAGACACAAGCACCCCAAAGTTTAGGGCTGCTCTGTTGACCAGGACCTCCACTTCATTCCACCTTATATATCCCAGGAAAGAGAAAAATGGATAAAGAAGTTGTGGTCCTTATGTACATTGGAATATCACTCAGCCAGGAAATCAATGTCGTAAGGTTAGTAGCAGCATGATGAGTGGATTTAGGTACGACGATTCTAAGTGAAATAAGTCACACAGAAAAGGACACTTCTCATAAGGTATCACTGATAGAGGGAATGTAAAAACCGTTACACTTGAACTGAATTACAAAACAGAACAGAGTCACACATGCAGAAAACACACTATGGCTGCTTAACGGGAAAGGTGAGGTGGGGTGATACATAAAACAAGGGTATCAAATTAGCTCAGATACCGTTCCATAAACCCAATATGTAATAGACAAGACCTACTCCTTGCTCAGAGAACTGGACTCAACACGCCCTATTCACCGCACAAGAATATATCTGACTAATAATAATCGTAAAACCTATGTATTGATATCTCTCTGTTAGTGTGTCAAGTGGGTGTAAAGCGGCATAAACACAGCAGTGAAAAGCAGCTAAACCCCATTATAAAAATAAATTACTTTGAAACACCCATGAAACAAAGACAGTGAAAGAGAGAGAAATTCTTACACAATGCGTTCAGGGGCTGTGATGCAACCTGGATTGACCATATCTAGACGCACAGCTGGATGAGACATAAGGGTGGACACTCTTGGGGCTGAGAGGTTTGGTGAGGTTGGGTGAGCAAACGCAGACCCTTTAAAGGAATACTGCGTGGTACCCATCGCATGGGTCCCAAATCTCCAGGTTCAAGGGCATCTTCCTACATCAAAAACATGCATGAGAAACCCAGAAGATGGTACACCGTGTGATGGGGAAAGGTTTCTAAAACGCACCTCATTTCTCATCTCCTTGTGCCCGGGTTCGCCATTCCAGCCGCTTTACTAGCAAGCTCCCTACTTGGAGCATCAGCACCTTTAACCTCCTGTTCCATACAGGTTGCAATTTGTCCTGAGGATAAACGGGAAGACGTGGAACCAACGAGAGACTAGCTCTTGGTGTTGGGACAGGCACAGGTCACTCTATTTTCCCATCAGAAAGAAGAATTAACCACAGGCTCAGCCTGCCCCACGGAACCAGAACAGGGCCTGAAGCCATTCTGCGATTTTGCGGCCAGCTCCCATAAAAACGAGTTGTAAAATGGAGGTTCAGGGCACTGCAATTCACAAACCTGCAGAGTTATAAATGATAACTCTCGTCCACAAATATATTGATGGAAGGCAAAGAAGAGGATTTGAAATCAAGGCAGAATTGCAGGAAACAGATTTCAGGAGGTAGATACGAATCGCCTTTAAAGCACATGAAAATCGGCAAAACGTTGACAATGATGCCCTTGGCCAAAAAGGGCGTATGCGTTTTTTCCTGAATATATTCAGGAAAAAACGCATACGCCCTTTTTGGCCAACCAAGCCACCTGGAAAGGCAAATCAGCGCTACAAAGAAGTCTCGCTTCCCATCGGTCAAAAGGCCCATGCTGAAAAAAGTGTCAAAACCAGAAATGCAGGACAGGCCATGGAGAAATGGGAGCCTTGCTACACTGATGGGCGGGATGTAAATTGCCAAGAGCCACTCCGGAGAAGTGTCCGGTGAGTCCTGAAACATCTGAAAAACACAGCTTAGAGAGCATAGGGCACTTCCACTCATGGGGGTATAAATTGGGAAAATTAAAAATCAGCAAGACACAAGCACCCCAAAGTTTAGGGCTGCTCTGTTGACCAGGACCTCCACTTCATTCCACCTTAAATATCCCAGGAAAGAGAAAAATGGATAAAGAAGTTGTGGTCCTTATGTACATTGGAATATCACTCAGCCAGGAAATCAATGTCGTAAGGTTAGTAGCAGCATGATGAGTGGATTTAGGTACGACGATTCTAAGTGAAATAAGTCACACAGAAAAGGACACTTCTCATAAGGTATCACTGATAGAGGGAATGTAAAAACCGTTACACTTGAACTGAATTACAAAACAGAACAGAGTCACACATGCAGAAAACACACTATGGCTGCTTAACGGGAAAGGTGAGGTGGGGTGATACATAAAACAAGGGTATCAAATTAGCTCAGATACCGTTCCATAAACCCAATATGTAATAGACAAGACCTACTCCTTGCTCAGAGAACTGGACTCAACACGCCCTATTCACCGCACAAGAATATATCTGACGAATAATAATCGTAAAACCTATGTATTGATATCTCTCTGTTAGTGTGTCAAGTGGGTGTAAAGCGGCATAAACACAGCAGTGAAAAGCAGCTAAACCCCATTATAAAAATAAATTACTTTGAAACACCCATGAAACAAAGACAGTGAAAGAGAGAGAAATTCTTACACAATGCGTTCAGGGGCTGTGATGCAACCTGGATTGACCATATCTAGACGCACAGCTGGATGAGACATAAGGGTGGACACTCTTGGGGCTGAGAGGTTTGGTGAGGTTGGGTGAGCAAACGCAGACCCTTTAAAGGAATACTGCGTGGTACCCATCGCATGGGTCCCAAATCTCCAGGTTCAAGGGCATCTTCCTACATCAAAAACATGCATGAGAAACCCAGAAGATGGTACACCGTGTGATGGGGAAAGGTTTCTAAAACGCACCTCATTTCTCATCTCCTTGTGCCCGGGTTCGCCATTCCAGCCGCTTTACTAGCAAGCTCCCTACTTGGAGCATCAGCACCTTTAACCTCCTGTTCCATACAGGTTGCAATTTGTCCTGAGGATAAACGGGAAGACGTGGAACCAACGAGAGACTAGCTCTTGGTGTTGGGACAGGCACAGGTCACTCTATTTTCCCATCAGAAAGAAGAATTAACCACAGGCTCAGCCTGCCCCCCGGAACCAGAACAGGGCCTGAAGCCATTCTGCGATTTTGCGGCCAGCTCCCATAAAAACGAGTTGTAAAATGGAGGTTCAGGGCACTGCAATTCACAAACCTGCAGAGTTATAAATGATAACTCCCGTCCACAAATATATTGAGGGAAGGCAAAGAAGAGGATTTGAAATCAAGGCAGAATTGCAGGAAACAGATTTCAGGAGGTAGATACGAATCGCCTTTAAAGCACATGAAAAGCGGCAAAACGTTGACAATGATGCCCTTGGCCAAAAAGGGCGTATGCGTTTTTTCCTGAATATATTCAGGAAAAAACGCATACGCCCTATTTGGCCAACCAAGCCACCTGGAAAGGCAAATCAGCGCTACAAAGAAGTCTCGCTTCCCATCGGTCAAAAGGCCCATGCTGAAAAAAGTGTCAAAACCAGAAATGCAGGACAGGCCATGGAGAAATGGGAGCCTTGCTACACTGATGGGCGGGATGTAAATTGCCAAGAGCCACTCCGGAGAAGTGTCCGGTGAGTCCTGAAACATCTGAAAAACACAGCTTAGAGAGCATAGGGCACTTCCACTCATGGGGGTATAAATTGGGAAAATTAAAAATCAGCAAGACACAAGCACCCCAAAGTTTAGGGCTGCTCTGTTGACCAGGACCTCCACTTCATTCCACCTTAAATATCCCAGGAAAGAGAAAAATGGATAAAGAAGTTGTGATCCTTATGTACAATGGAATATCACTCAGCCATGAAATCAATGTCGTAAGGTTAGTAGCAGCATGATGAGAGGATTTAGGTACAACGATTCTAAGTGAAATAAGTCACACAGAAAAGGACACTTCTCATAAGGTATCACTGATAGAGGGAATGTAAAAACCGTTACACTTGAACTGAATTACAAAACAGAACAGAGTCACACATGCAGAAAACACACTATGGCTGCTTAACGGGAAAGGTGAGGTGGGGTGATACATAAAACAAGGGTATCAAATTAGCTCAGATACCGTTCCATAAACCCAATATGTAATAGACAAGACCTACTCCTTGCTCAGAGAACTGGACTCAACACGCCCTATTCACCGCACAAGAATATATCTGACTAATAATAATCGTAAAACCTATGTATTGATATCTCTCTGTTAGTGTGTCAAGTGGGTGTAAAGCGGCATAAACACAGCAGTGAAAAGCAGCTAAACCCCATTATAAAAATAAATTACTTTGAAACACCCATGAAACAAAGACAGTGAAAGAGAGAGAAATTCTTACACAATGCGTTCAGGGGCTGTGATGCAACCTGGATTGACCATATCTAGACGCACAGCTGGATGAGACATAAGGGTGGACACTCTTGGGGCTGAGAGGTTTGGTGAGGTTGGGTGAGCAAACGCAGACCCTTTAAAGGAATACTGCGTGGTACCCATCGCATGGGTCCCAAATCTCCAGGTTCAAGGGCATCTTCCTACATCAAAAACATGCATGAGAAACCCAGAAGATGGTACACCGTGTGATGGGGAAAGGTTTCTAAAACGCACCTCATTTCTCATCTCCTTGTGCCTGGGTTCGCCATTCCAGCCGCTTTACTAGCAAGCTCCCTACCTGGAGCATCAGCACCTTTAACCTCCTGTTCCATACAGGTTGCAATTTGTCCTGAGGATAAACGGGAAGACGTGGAACCAACGAGAGACTAGCTCTTGGTGTTGGGACAGGCACAGGTCACTCTATTTTCCCATCAGAAAGAAGAATTAACCACAGGCTCAGCCTGCCCCCCGGAACCAGAACAGGGCCTGAAGCCATTCTGCGATTTTGCGGCCAGCTCCCATAAAAACGAGTTGTAAAATGGAGGTTCAGGGCACTGCAATTCACAAACCTGCAGAGTTATAAATGATAACTCTCGTCCACAAATATATTGATGGAAGGCAAAGAAGAGGATTTGAAATCAAGGCAGAATTGCAGGAAACAGATTTCAGGAGGTAGATACGAATCGCCTTTAAAGCACATGAAAATCGGCAAAACGTTGACAATGATGCCCTTGGCCAAAAAGGGCGTATGCGTTTTTTCCTGAATATATTCAGGAAAAAACGCATACGCCCTTTTTGGCCAACCAAGCCACCTGGAAAGGCAAATCAGCGCTACAAAGAAGTCTCGCTTCCCATCGGTCAAAAGGCCCATGCTGAAAAAAGTGTCAAAACCAGAAATGCAGGACAGGCCATGGAGAAATGGGAGCCTTGCTACACTGATGGGCGGGATGTAAATTGCCAAGAGCCACTCCGGAGAAGTGTCCGGTGAGTCCTGAAACATCTGAAAAACACAGCTTAGAGAGCATAGGGCACTTCCACTCATGGGGGTATAAATTGGGAAAATTAAAAATCAGCAAGACACAAGCACCCCAAAGTTTAGGGCTGCTCTGTTGACCAGGACCTCCACTTCATTCCACCTTAAATATCCCAGGAAAGAGAAAAATGGATAAAGAAGTTGTGGTCCTTATGTACATTGGAATATCACTCAGCCAGGAAATCAATGTCGTAAGGTTAGTAGCAGCATGATGAGTGGATTTAGGTACGACGATTCTAAGTGAAATAAGTCACACAGAAAAGGACACTTCTCATAAGGTATCACTGATAGAGGGAATGTAAAAACCGTTACACTTGAACTGAATTACAAAACAGAACAGAGTCACACATGCAGAAAACACACTATGGCTGCTTAACGGGAAAGGTGAGGTGGGGTGATACATAAAACAAGGGTATCAAATTAGCTCAGATACCGTTCCATAAACCCAATATGTAATAGACAAGACCTACTCCTTGCTCAGAGAACTGGACTCAACACGCCCTATTCACCGCACAAGAATATATCTGACTAATAATAATCGTAAAACCTATGTATTGATATCTCTCTGTTAGTGTGTCAAGTGGGTGTAAAGCGGCATAAACACAGCAGTGAAAAGCAGCTAAACCCCATTATAAAAATAAATTACTTTGAAACACCCATGAAACAAAGACAGTGAAAGAGAGAGAAATTCTTACACAATGCGTTCAGGGGCTGTGATGCAACCTGGATTGACCATATCTAGACCCACAGCTGGATGAGACATAAGGGTGGACACTCTTGGGGCTGAGAGGTTTGGTGAGGTTGGGTGAGCAAACGCAGACCCTTTAAAGGAATACTGCGTGGTACCCATCGCATGGGTCCCAAATCTCCAGGTTCAAGGGCATCTTCCTACATCAAAAACATGCATGAGAAACCCAGAAGATGGTACACCGTGTGATGGGGAAAGGTTTCTAAAACGCACCTCATTTCTCATCTCCTTGTGCCCGGGTTCGCCATTCCAGCCGCTTTACTAGCAAGCTCCCTACTTGGAGCATCAGCACCTTTACCCTCCTGTTCCCTACAGGTTGCAATTTGTCCTGAGGATAAACGGGAAGACGTGGAACCAACGAGAGACTAGCTCTTGGTGTTGGGACAGGCACAGGTCACTCTATTTTCCCATCAGAAAGAAGAATTAACCACAGGCTCAGCCTGCCCCACGGAACCAGAACAGGGCCTGAAGCCATTCTGTGATTTTGCGGCCAGCTCCCATAAAAACGAGTTGTAAAATGGAGGTTCAGGGCACTGCAATTCACAAACCTGCAGAGTTATAAATGATAACTCTCGTCCACAAATATATTGAGGGAAGGCAAAGAAGAGGATTTGAAATCAAGGCAGAATTGCAGGAAACAGATTTCAGGAGGTAGATACGAATCGCCTTTAAAGCACATGAAAAGCGGCAAAACGTTGACAATGATGCCCTTGGCCAAAAAGGGCGTATGCGTTTTTTCCTGAATATATTCAGGAAAAAACGCATACGCCCTTTTTGGCCAACCAAGCCACCTGGAAAGGCAAATCAGCGCTACAAAGAAGTCTCGCTTCCCATCGGTCAAAAGGCCCATGCTGAAAAAAGTGTCAAAACCAGAAATGCAGGACAGGCCATGGAGAAATGGGAGCCTTGCTACACTGATGGGCGGGATGTAAATTGCCAAGAGCCACTCCGGAGAAGTGTCCGGTGAGTCCTGAAACATCTGAAAAACACAGCTTAGAGAGCATAGGGCACTTCCACTCATGGGGGTATAAATTGGGAAAATTAAAAATCAGCAAGACACAAGCACCCCAAAGTTTAGGGCTGCTCTGTTGACCAGGACCTCCACTTCATTCCACCTTATATATCCCAGGAAAGAGAAAAATGGATAAAGAAGTTGTGGTCCTTATGTACATTGGAATATCACTCAGCCAGGAAATCAATGTCGTAAGGTTAGTAGCAGCATGATGAGTGGATTTAGGTACGACGATTCTAAGTGAAATAAGTCACACAGAAAAGGACACTTCTCATAAGGTATCACTGATAGAGGGAATGTAAAAACCGTTACACTTGAACTGAATTACAAAACAGAACAGAGTCACACATGCAGAAAACACACTATGGCTGCTTAACGGGAAAGGTGAGGTGGGGTGATACATAAAACAAGGGTATCAAATTAGCTCAGATACCGTTCCATAAACCCAATATGTAATAGACAAGACCTACTCCTTGCTCAGAGAACTGGACTCAACACGCCCTATTCACCGCACAAGAATATATCTGACTAATAATAATCGTAAAACCTATGTATTGATATCTCTCTGTTAGTGTGTCAAGTGGGTGTAAAGCGGCATAAACACAGCAGTGAAAAGCAGCTAAACCCCATTATAAAAATAAATTACTTTGAAACACCCATGAAACAAAGACAGTGAAAGAGAGAGAAATTCTTACACAATGCGTTCAGGGGCTGTGATGCAACCTGGATTGACCATATCTAGACGCACAGCTGGATGAGACATAAGGGTGGACACTCTTGGGGCTGAGAGGTTTGGTGAGGTTGGGTGAGCAAACGCAGACCCTTTAAAGGAATACTGCGTGGTACCCATCGCATGGGTCCCAAATCTCCAGGTTCAAGGGCATCTTCCTACATCGAAAACATGCATGAGAAACCCAGAAGATGGTACACCGTGTGATGGGGAAAGGTTTCTAAAACGCACCTCATTTCTCATCTCCTTGTGCCCGGGTTCGCCATTCCAGCCGCTTTACTAGCAAGCTCCCTACTTGGAGCATCAGCACCTTTAACCTCCTGTTCCATACAGGTTGCAATTTGTCCTGAGGATAAACGGGAAGACGTGGAACCAACGAGAGACTAGCTCTTGGTGTTGGGACAGGCACAGGTCACTCTATTTTCCCATCAGAAAGAAGAATTAACCACAGGCTCAGCCTGCCCCACGGAACCAGAACAGGGCCTGAAGCCATTCTGCGATTTTGCGGCCAGCTCCCATAAAAACGAGTTGTAAAATGGAGGTTCAGGGCACTGCAATTCACAAACCTGCAGAGTTATAAATGATAACTCTCGTCCACAAATATATTGATGGAAGGCAAAGAAGAGGATTTGAAATCAAGGCAGAATTGCAGGAAACAGATTTCAGGAGGTAGATACGAATCGCCTTTAAAGCACATGAAAATCGGCAAAACGTTGACAATGATGCCCTTGGCCAAAAAGGGCGTATGCGTTTTTTCCTGAATATATTCAGGAAAAAACGCATACGCCCTTTTTGGCCAACCAAGCCACCTGGAAAGGCAAATCAGCGCTACAAAGAAGTCTCGCTTCCCATCGGTCAAAAGGCCCATGCTGAAAAAAGTGTCAAAACCAGAAATGCAGGACAGGCCATGGAGAAATGGGAGCCTTGCTACACTGATGGGCGGGATGTAAATTGCCAAGAGCCACTCCGGAGAAGTGTCCGGTGAGTCCTGAAACATCTGAAAAACACAGATTAGAGAGCATAGGGCACTTCCACTCATGGGGGTATAAATTGGGAAAATTAAAAATCAGCAAGACACAAGCACCCCAAAGTTTAGGGCTGCTCTGTTGACCAGGACCTCCACTTCATTCCACCTTAAATATCCCAGGAAAGAGAAAAATGGATAAAGAAGTTGTGGTCCTTATGTACAATGGAATATCACTCAGCCATGAAATCAATGTCGTAAGGTTAGTAGCAGCATGATGAGTGGATTTAGGTACAACGATTCTAAGTGAAATAAGTCACACAGAAAAAGACACTTCTCATAAGGTATCACTGATAGAGGGAATGTAAAAACCGTTACACTTGAACTGAATTACAAAACAGAACAGAGTCACACATGCAGAAAACACACTATGGCTGCTTAACGGGAAAGGTGAGGAGGGGTGATACATAAAACAAGGGTATCAAATTAGCTCAGATACCGTTCCATAAACCCAATATGTAATAGACAAGACCTACTCCTTGCTCAGAGAACTGGACTCAACACGCCCTATTCACCGCACAAGAATATATCTGACTAATAATAATCGTAAAACCTATGTATTGATATCTCTCTGTTAGTGTGTCAAGTGGGTGTAAAGCGGCATAAACACAGCAGTGAAAAGCAGCTAAACCCCATTATAAAAATAAATTACTTTGAAACACCCATGAAACAAAGACAGTGAAAGAGAGAGAAATTCTTACACAATGCGTTCAGGGGCTGTGATGCAACCTGGATTGACCATATCTAGACCCACAGCTGGATGAGACATAAGGGTGGACACTCTTGGGGCTGAGAGGTTTGGTGAGGTTGGGTGAGCAAACGCAGACCCTTTAAAGGAATACTGCGTGGTACCCATCGCATGGGTCCCAAATCTCCAGGTTCAAGGGCATCTTCCTACATCAAAAACATGCATGAGAAACCCAGAAGATGGTACACCGTGTGATGGGGAAAGGTTTCTAAAACGCACCTCATTTCTCATCTCCTTGTGCCCGGGTTCGCCATTCCAGCCGCTTTACTAGCAAGCTCCCTACTTGGAGCATCAGCACCTTTAACCTCCTGTTCCCTACAGGTTGCAATTTGTCCTGAGGATAAACGGGAAGACGTGGAACCAACGAGAGACTAGCTCTTGGTGTTGAGACAGGCACAGGTCACTCTATTTTCCCATCAGAAAGAAGAATTAACCACAGGCTCAGCCTGCCCCCCGGAACCAGAACAGGGCCTGAAGCCATTCTGCGATTTTGCGGCCAGCTCCCATAAAAACGAGTTGTAAAATGGAGGTTCAGGGCACTGCAATTCACAAACCTGCAGAGTTATAAATGATAACTCCCGTCCACAAATATATTGAGGGAAGGCAAAGAAGCGGATTTGAAATCAAGGCAGAATTGCAGGAAACAGATTTCAGGAGGTAGATACGAATCGCCTTTAAAGCACATGAAAAGCGGCAAAACGTTGACAATGATGCCCTTGGCCAAAAAGGGCGTATGCGTTTTTTCCTGAATATATTCAGGAAAAAACGCATACGCCCTTTTTGGCCAACCAAGCAACCTGGAAAGGCAAATCAGCACTACAAAGAAGTCTCGCTTCCCATCGGTCAAAAGGGCCATGCTGAAAAAAGTGTCAAAACCAGAAATGCAGGACAGGCCATGGAGAAATGGGAGCCTTGCTACACTGATGGGCGGGATGTAAATTGCCAAGAGCCACTCCGGAGAAGTGTCCGGTGAGTCCTGAAACATCTGAAAAACACAGCTTAGAGAGCATAGGGCACTTCCACTCATGGGGGTATAAATTGGGAAAATTAAAAATCAGCAAGACACAAGCACCCCAAAGTTTAGGGCTGCTCTGTTGACCAGGACCTCCACTTCATTCCACCTTAAATATCCCAGGAAAGAGAAAAATGGATAAAGAAGTTGTGGTCCTTATGTACAATGGAATACCACTCAGCCATGAAATCAATGTCGTAAGGTTAGTAGCAGCATGATGAGTGGATTTAGGTACGACGATTCTAAGTGAAATAAGTCACACAGAAAAGGACATTTCTCATAAGGTATCACTGATAGAGGGAATGTAAAAACCGTTACACTTGAACTGAATTACAAAACAGAACAGAGTCACACATGCAGAAAACACACTATGGCTGCTTAACGGGAAAGGTGAGGTGGGGTGATACATAAAACAAGGGTATCAAATTAGCTCAGATACCGTTCCATAAACCCAATATGTAATAGACAAGACTTACTCCTGGCTCAGAGAACTGGACTCAACACGCCCTATTCACCGCACAAGAATATATCTGACTAATAATAATCGTAAAACCTATGTATTGATATCTCTCTGTTAGTGTGTCAAGTGGGTGTAAAGCGGCATAAACACAGCAGTGAAAAGCAGCTAAACCCCATTATAAAAATAAATTACTTTGAAACACCCATGAAACAAAGACAGTGAAAGAGAGAGAAATTCTTACACAATGCGTTCAGGGGCTGTGATGCAACCTGGATTGACCATATCTAGACGCACAGCTGGATGAGACATAAGGGTGGACACTCTTGGGGCTGAGAGGTTTGGTGAGGTTGGGTGAGCAAACGCAGACCCTTTAAAGGAATACTGCGTGGTACCCATCGCATGGGTCCCAAATCTCCAGGTTCAAGGGCATCTTCCTACATCAAAAACATGCATGAGAAACCCAGAAGATGGTACACCGTGTGATGGGGAAAGGTTTCTAAAACGCACCTCATTTCTCATCTCCTTGTGCCCGGGTTCGCCATTCCAGCCGCTTTACTAGCAAGCTCCCTACTTGGAGCATCAGCACCTTTAACCTCCTGTTCCATGCAGGTTGCAATTTGTCCTGAGGATAAACGGGAAGACGTGGAACCAACGAGAGACTAGCTCTTGGTGTTGGGACAGGCACAGGTCACTCTATTTTCCCATCAGAAAGAAGAATTAACCACAGGCTCAGCCTGCCCCCCGGAACCAGAACAGGGCCTGAAGCCATTCTGCGATTTTGCGGCCAGCTCCCATAAAAACGAGTTGTAAAATGGAGGTTCAGGGCACTGCAATTCACAAACCTGCAGAGTTATAAATGATAACTCTCGTCCACAAATATATTGAGGGAAGGCAAAGAAGAGGATTTGAAATCAAGGCAGAATTGCAGGAAACAGATTTCAGGAGGTAGATAAGAATCGCCTTTAAAGCACATGAAAAGCGGCAAAACGTTGACAATGATGCCCTTGGCCAAAAAGGGCGTATGCGTTTTTTCCTGAATATATTCAGGAAAAAACGCATACGCCCTTTTTGGCCAACCAAGCAACCTGGAAAGGCACATCAGCGCTACAAATAAGTCTTGCTTCCCATCGGTCAAAAGGGCCATGCTGAAAAAAGTGTCAAAACCAGAAATGCAGGACAGGCCATGGAGAAATGGGAGCCTTGCTACACTGATGGGCGGGATGTAAATTGCCAAGAGCCACTCCGGAGAAGTGTCCGGTGAGTCCTGAAACATCTGAAAAACACAGCTTAGAGAGCATAGGGCACTTCCACTCATGGGGGTATAAATTGGGAAAATTAAAAATCAGCAAGACACAAGCACCCCAAAGTTTAGGGCTGCTCTGTTGACCAGGACCTCCACTTCATTCCACCTTAAATATCCCAGGAAAGAGAAAAATGGATAAAGAAGTTGTGGTCCTTATGTACAATGGAATACCACTCAGCCATGAAATCAATGTCGTAAGGTTAGTAGCAGCATGATGAGTGGATTTAGGTACGACGATTCTAAGTGAAATAAGTCACACAGAAAAGGACACTTCTCATAAGGTATCACTGATAGAGGGAATGTAAAAACCGTTACACTTGAACTGAATTACAAAACAGAACAGAGTCACACATGCAGAAAACACACTATGGCTGCTTAACGGGAAAGGTGAGGTGGGGTGATACATAAAACAAGGGTATCAAATTAGCTCAGATACCGTTCCATAAACCCAATATGTAATAGACAAGACCTACTCCTTGCTCAGAGAACTGGACTCAACACGCCCTATTCACCGCACAAGAATATATCTGACTAATAATAATCGTAAAACCTATGTATTGATATCTCTCTGTTAGTGTGTCAAGTGGGTGTAAAGCGGCATAAACACAGCAGTGAAAAGCAGCTAAAACCCATTATAAAAATAAATTACTTTGAAACACCCATGAAACAAAGACAGTGAAAGAGAGAGAAATTCTTACACAATGCGTTCAGGGGCTGTGATGCAACCTGGATTGACCATATCTAGACGCACAGCTGGATGAGACATAAGGGTGGACACTCTTGGGGCTGAGAGGTTTGGTGAGGTTGGGTGAGCAAACGCAGACCCTTTAAAGGAATACTGCGTGGTACCCATCGCATGGGTCCCAAATCTCCAGGTTCAAGGGCATCTTCCTACATCAAAAACATGCATGAGAAACCCAGAAGATGGTACACCGTGTGATGGGGAAAGGTTTCTAAAACGCACCTCATTTCTCATCTCCTTGTGCCCGGGTTCACCATTCCAGCCGCTTTACTAGCAAGCTCCCTACTTGGAGCATCAGCACCTTTAACCTCCTGTTCCATACAGGTTGCAATTTGTCCTGAGGATAAACGGGAAGACGTGGAACCAACGAGAGACTAGCTCTTGGTGTTGGGACAGGCACAGGTCACTCTATTTTCCCATCAGAAAGAAGAATTAACCACAGGCTCAGCCTGCCCCCCGGAACCAGAACAGGGCCTGAAGCCATTCTGCGATTTTGCGGCCAGCTCCCATAAAAACGAGTTGTAAAATGGAGGTTCAGGGCACTGCAATTCACAAACCTGCAGAGTTATTAATGATAACTCTCGTCCACAAATATATTGAGGGAAGGCAAAGAATAGGATTTGAAATCAAGGCAGAATTGCAGGAAACAGATTTCAGGAGGTAGATACGAATCGCCTTTAAAGCACATGAAAAGCGGCAAAACGTTGACAATGATGCCCTTGGCCAAAAAGGGCGTATGCGTTTTTTCCTGAATATATTCAGGAAAAATCGCATACGCCCTTTTTGGCCAACCAAGCAACCTGGAAAGGCACATCAGCGCTACAAAGAAGTCTCGCTTCCCATCGGTCAAAAGGGCCATGCTGAAAAAAGTGTCAAAACCAGAAATGCAGGACAGGCCATGGAGAAATGGGAGCCTTGCTACACTGATGGGCGGGATGTAAATTGCCAAGAGCCACTCCGGAGAAGTGTCCGGTGAGTCCTGAAACATCTGAAAAACACAGCTTAGAGAGCATAGGGCACTTCCACTCATGGGGGTATAAATTGGGAAAATTAAAAATCAGCAAGACACAAGCACCCCAAAGTTTAGGGCTGCTCTGTTGACCAGGACCTCCACTTCATTCCACCTTAAATATCCCAGGAAAGAGAAAAATGGATAAAGAAGTTGTGGTCCTTATGTACAATGGAATACCACTCAGCCATGAAATCAATGTCGTAAGGTTAGTAGCAGCATGATGAGTGGATTTAGGTACGACGATTCTAAGTGAAATAAGTCACACAGAAAAGGACACTTCTCATAAGGTATCACTGATAGAGGGAATGTAAAAACCGTTACACTTGAACTGAATTACAAAACAGAACAGAGTCACACATGCAGAAAACACACTATGGCTGCTTAACGGGAAAGGTGAGGTGGGGTGATACATAAAACAAGGGTATCAAATTAGCTCAGATACCGTTCCATAAACCCAATATGTAATAAACAAGACCTACTCCTTGCTCAGAGAACTGGACTCAACACGCCCTATTCACCGCACAAGAATATATCTGACTAATAATAATCGTAAAACCTATGTATTGATATCTCTCTGTTAGTGTGTCAAGTGGGTGTAAAGCGGCATAAACACAGCAGTGAAAAGCAGCTAAACCCCATTATAAAAATAAATTACTTTGAAACACCCATGAAACAAAGACAGTGAAAGAGAGAGAAATTCTTACACAATGCGTTCAGGAGCTGTGATGCAACCTGGATTGACCATATCTAGACGCACAGCTGGATGAGACATAAGGGTGGACACTCTTGGGGCTGAGAGGTTTGGTGAGGTTGGGTGAGCAAACGCAGACCCTTTAAAGGAATACTGCGTGGTACCCATCGCATGGGTCCCAAATCTCCAGGTTCAAGGGCATCTTCCTACATCGAAAACATGCATGAGAAACCCAGAAGATGGTACACCGTGTGATGGGGAAAGGTTTCTAAAACGCACCTCATTTCTCATCTCCTTGTGCCCGGGTTCGCCATTCCAGCCGCTTTACTAGCAAGCTCCCTACTTGGAGCATCAGCACCTTTAACCTCCTGTTCCATACAGGTTGCAATTTGTCCTGAGGATAAACGGGAAGACGTGGAACCAACGAGAGACTAGCTCTTGGTGTTGGGACAGGCACAGGTCACTCTATTTTCCCATCAGAAAGAAGAATTAACCACAGGCTCAGCCTGCCCCCCGGAACCAGAACAGGGCCTGAAGCCATTCTGCGATTTTGCGGCCAGCTCCCATAAAAACGAGTTGTAAAATGGAGGTTCAGGGCACTGCAATTCACAAACCTGCAGAGTTATTAATGATAACTCTCGTCCACAAATATATTGAGGGAAGGCAAAGAATAGGATTTGAAATCAAGGCAGAATTGCAGGAAACAGATTTCAGGAGGTAGATACGAATCGCCTTTAAAGCACATGAAAAGCGGCAAAACGTTGACAATGATGCCCTTGGCCAAAAAGGGCGTATGCGTTTTTTCCTGAATATATTCAGGAAAAATCGCATACGCCCTTTTTGGCCAACCAAGCAACCTGGAAAGGCAAATCAGCGCTACAAAGAAGTCTCGCTTCCCATCGGTCAAAAGGGCCATGCTGAAAAAAGTGTCAAAACCAGAAATGCAGGACAGGCCATGGAGAAATGGGAGCCTTGCTACACTGATGGGCGGGATGTAAATTGCCAAGAGCCACTCCGGAGAAGTGTCCGGTGAGTCCTGAAACATCTGAAAAACACAGCTTAGAGAGCATAGGGCACTTCCACTCATGGGGGTATAAATTGGGAAAATTAAAAATCAGCAAGACACAAGCACCCCAAAGTTTAGGGCTGCTCTGTTGACCAGGACCTCCACTTCATTCCACCTTATATATCCCAGGAAAGAGAAAAATGGATAAAGAAGTTGTGGTCCTTATGTACATTGGAATATCACTCAGCCAGGAAATCAATGTCGTAAGGTTAGTAGCAGCATGATGAGTGGATTTAGGTACGACGATTCTAAGTGAAATAAGTCACACAGAAAAGGACACTTCTCATAAGGTATCACTGATAGAGGGAATGTAAAAACCGTTACACTTGAACTGAATTACAAAACAGAACAGAGTCACACATGCAGAAAACACACTATGGCTGCTTAACGGGAAAGGTGAGGTGGGGTGATACATAAAACAAGGGTATCAAATTAGCTCAGATACCGTTCCATAAACCCAATATGTAATAGACAAGACCTACTCCTGGCTCAGAGAACTGGACTCAACACGCCCTATTCACCGCACAAGAATATATCTGACTAATAATAATCGTAAAACCTATGTATTGATATCTCTCTGTTAGTTTGTCAAGTGGGTGTAAAGCGGCATAAACACAGCAGTGAAAAGCAGCTAAACCCCATTATAAAAATAAATTACTTTGAAACACCCATGAAACAAAGACAGTGAAAGAGAGAGAAATTCTTACACAATGCGTTCAGGAGCTGTGATGCAACCTGGATTGACCATATCTAGACGCACAGCTGGATGAGACATAAGGGTGGACACTCTTGGGGCTGAGAGGTTTGGTGAGGTTGGGTGAGCAAACGCAGACCCTTTAAAGGAATACTGCGTGGTACCCATCGCATGGGTCCCAAATCTCCAGGTTCAAGGGCATCTTCCTACATCAAAAACATGCATGAGAAACCCAGAAGATGGTACACCGTGTGATGGGGAAAGGTTTCTAAAACGCACCTCATTTCTCATCTCCTTGTGCCCGGGTTCGCCATTCCAGCCGCTTTACTAGCAAGCTCCCTACTTGGAGCATCAGCACCTTTAACCTCCTGTTCCATACAGGTTGCAATTTGTCCTGAGGATAAACGGGAAGACATGGAACCAACGAGAGACTAGCTCTTGGTGTTGGGACAGGCACAGGTCACTCTATTTTCCCATCAGAAAGAAGAATTAACCACAGGCTCAGCCTGCCCCCCGGAACCAGAACAGGGCCTGAAGCCATTCTGCGATTTTGCGGCCAGCTCCCATAAAAACGAGTTGTAAAATGGAGGTTCAGGGCACTGCAATTCACAAACCTGCAGAGTTATAAATGATAACTCTCGTCCACAAATATATTGAGGGAAGGCAAAGAAGAGGATTTGAAATCAAGGCAGAATTGCAGGAAACAGATTTCAGGAGGTAGATACGAATCGCCTTTAAAGCACATGAAAAGCGGCAAAACGTTGACAATGATGCCCTTGGCCAAAAAGGGCATATGCGTTTTTTCCTGAATATATTCAGGAAAAAACGCATACGCCCTTTTTGGCCAACCAAGCAACCTGGAAAGGCACATCAGCGCTACAAATAAGTCTCGCTTCCCATCGGTCAAAAGGGCCATGCTGAAAAAAGTGTCAAAACCAGAAATGCAGGACAGGCCATGGAGAAATGGGAGCCTTGCTACACTGATGGGCGGGATGTAAATTGCCAAGAGCCACTCCGGAGAAGTGTCCGGTGAGTCCTGAAACATCTGAAAAACACAGCTTAGAGAGCATAGGGCACTTCCACTCATGGGGGTATAAATTGGGAAAATTAAAAATCAGCAAGACACAAGCACCCCAAAGTTTAGGGCTGCTCTGTTGACCAGGACCTCCACTTCATTCCACCTTAAATATCCCAGGAAAGAGAAAAATGGATAAAGAAGTTGTGGTCCTTATGTACAATGGAATACCACTCAGCCATGAAATCAATGTCGTAAGGTTAGTAGCAGCATGATGAGTGGATTTAGGTACGACGATTCTAAGTGAAATAAGTCACACAGAAAAGGACACTTCTCATAAGGTATCACTGATAGAGGGAATGTAAAAACCGTTACACTTGAACTGAATTACAAAACAGAACAGAGTCACACATGCAGAAAACACACTATGGCTGCTTAACGGGAAAGGTGAGGTGGGGTGATACATAAAACAAGGGTATCAAATTAGCTCAGATACCGTTCCATAAACCCAATATGTAATAGACAAGACCTACTCCTTGCTCAGAGAACTGGACTCAACACGCCCTATTCACCGCACAAGAATATATCTGACTAATAATAATCGTAAAACCTATGTATTGATATCTCTCTGTTAGTGTGTCAAGTGGGTGTAAAGCGGCATAAACACAGCAGTGAAAAGCAGCTAAACCCCATTATAAAAATAAATTACTTTGAAACACCCATGAAACAAAGACAGTGAAAGAGAGAGAAATTCTTACACAATGCGTTCAGGAGCTGTGATGCAACCTGGATTGACCATATCTAGACGCACAGCTGGATGAGACATAAGGGTGGACACTCTTGGGGCTGAGAGGTTTGGTGAGGTTGGGTGAGCAAACGCAGACCCTTTAAAGGAATACTGCGTGGTACCCATCGCATGGGTCCCAAATCTCCAGGTTCAAGGGCATCTTCCTACATCAAAAACATGCATGAGAAACCCAGAAGATGGTACACCGTGTGATGGGGAAAGGTTTCTAAAACGCACCTCATTTCTCATCTCCTTGTGCCCGGGTTCGCCATTCCAGCCGCTTTACTAGCAAGCTCCCTACTTGGAGCATCAGCACCTTTAACCTCCTGTTCCATACAGGTTGCAATTTGTCCTGAGGATAAACGGGAAGACATGGAACCAACGAGAGACTAGCTCTTGGTGTTGGGACAGGCACAGGTCACTCTATTTTCCCATCAGAAAGAAGAATTAACCACAGGCTCAGCCTGCCCCCCGGAACCAGAACAGGGCCTGAAGCCATTCTGCGATTTTGCGGCCAGCTCCCATAAAAACGAGTTGTAAAATGGAGGTTCAGGGCACTGCAATTCACAAACCTGCAGAGTTATAAATGATAACTCTCGTCCACAAATATATTGAGGGAAGGCAAAGAAGAGGATTTGAAATCAAGGCAGAATTGCAGGAAACAGATTTCAGGAGGTAGATACGAATCGCCTTTAACGCACATGAAAAGCGGCAAAACGTTGACAATGATGCCCTTGGCCAAAAAGGGCATATGCGTTTTTTCCTGAATATATTCAGGAAAAAACGCATACGCCCTTTTTGGCCAACCAAGCAACCTGGAAAGGCACATCAGCGCTACAAATAAGTCTCGCTTCCCATCGGTCAAAAGGGCCATGCTGAAAAAAGTGTCAAAACCAGAAATGCAGGACAGGCCATGGAGAAATGGGAGCCTTGCTACACTGATGGGCGGGATGTAAATTGCCAAGAGCCACTCCGGAGAAGTGTCCGGTGAGTCCTGAAACATCTGAAAAACACAGCTTAGAGAGCATAGGGCACTTCCACTCATGGGGGTATAAATTGGGAAAATTAAAAATCAGCAAGACACAAGCACCCCAAAGTTTAGGGCTGCTCTGTTGACCAGGACCTCCACTTCATTCCACCTTAAATATCCCAGGAAAGAGAAAAATGGATAAAGAAGTTGTGGTCCTTATGTACAATGGAATACCACTCAGCCATGAAATCAATGTCGTAAGGTTAGTAGCAGCATGATGAGTGGATTTAGGTACGACGATTCTAAGTGAAATAAGTCACACAGAAAAGGACACTTCTCATAAGGTATCACTGATAGAGGGAATGTAAAAACCGTTACACTTGAACTGAATTACAAAACAGAACAGAGTCACACATGCAGAAAACACACTATGGCTGCTTAACGGGAAAGGTGAGGTGGGGTGATACATAAAACAAGGGTATCAAATTAGCTCAGATACCGTTCCATAAACCCAATATGTAATAGACAAGACCTACTCCTGGCTCAGAGAACTGGACTCAACACGCCCTATTCACCGCACAAGAATATATCTGACTAATAATAATCGTAAAACCTATGTATTGATATCTCTCTGTTAGTTTGTCAAGTGGGTGTAAAGCGGCATAAACACAGCAGTGAAAAGCAGCTAAACCCCATTATAAAAATAAATTACTTTGAAACACCCATGAAACAAAGACAGTGAAAGAGAGAGAAATTCTTACACAATGCGTTCAGGAGCTGTGATGCAACCTGGATTGACCATATCTAGACGCACAGCTGGATGAGACATAAGGGTGGACACTCTTGGGGCTGAGAGGTTTGGTGAGGTTGGGTGAGCAAACGCAGACCCTTTAAAGGAATACTGCGTGGTACCCATCGCATGGGTCCCAAATCTCCAGGTTCAAGGGCATCTTCCTACATCAAAAACATGCATGAGAAACCCAGAAGATGGTACACCGTGTGATGGGGAAAGGTTTCTAAAACGCACCTCATTTCTCATCTCCTTGTGCCCGGGTTCGCCATTCCAGCCGCTTTACTAGCAAGCTCCCTACTTGGAGCATCAGCACCTTTAACCTCCTGTTCCATACAGGTTGCAATTTGTCCTGAGGATAAACGGGAAGACATGGAACCAACGAGAGACTAGCTCTTGGTGTTGGGACAGGCACAGGTCACTCTATTTTCCCATCAGAAAGAAGAATTAACCACAGGCTCAGCCTGCCCCCCGGAACCAGAACAGGGCCTGAAGCCATTCTGCGATTTTGCGGCCAGCTCCCATAAAAACGAGTTGTAAAATGGAGGTTCAGGGCACTGCAATTCACAAACCTGCAGAGTTATAAATGATAACTCTCGTCCACAAATATATTGAGGGAAGGCAAAGAAGAGGATTTGAAATCAAGGCAGAATTGCAGGAAACAGATTTCAGGAGGTAGATACGAATCGCCTTTAAAGCACATGAAAAGCGGCAAAACGTTGACAATGATGCCCTTGGCCAAAAAGGGCATATGCGTTTTTTCCTGAATATATTCAGGAAAAAACGCATACGCCCTTTTTGGCCAACCAAGCAACCTGGAAAGGCACATCAGCGCTACAAATAAGTCTCGCTTCCCATCGGTCAAAAGGGCCATGCTGAAAAAAGTGTCAAAACCAGAAATGCAGGACAGGCCATGGAGAAATGGGAGCCTTGCTACACTGATGGGCGGGATGTAAATTGCCAAGAGCCACTCCGGAGAAGTGTCCGGTGAGTCCTGAAACATCTGAAAAACACAGCTTAGAGAGCATAGGGCACTTCCACTCATGGGGGTATAAATTGGGAAAATTAAAAATCAGCAAGACACAAGCACCCCAAAGTTTAGGGCTGCTCTGTTGACCAGGACCTCCACTTCATTCCACCTTAAATATCCCAGGAAAGAGAAAAATGGATAAAGAAGTTGTGGTCCTTATGTACAATGGAATACCACTCAGCCATGAAATCAATGTCGTAAGGTTAGTAGCAGCATGATGAGTGGATTTAGGTACGACGATTCTAAGTGAAATAAGTCACACAGAAAAGGACACTTCTCATAAGGTATCACTGATAGAGGGAATGTAAAAACCGTTACACTTGAACTGAATTACAAAACAGAACAGAGTCACACATGCAGAAAACACACTATGGCTGCTTAACGGGAAAGGTGAGGTGGGGTGATACATAAAACAAGGGTATCAAATTAGCTCAGATACCGTTCCATAAACCCAATATGTAATAGACAAGACCTACTCCTTGCTCAGAGAACTGGACTCAACACGCCCTATTCACCGCACAAGAATATATCTGACTAATAATAATCGTAAAACCTATGTATTGATATCTCTCTGTTAGTGTGTCAAGTGGGTGTAAAGCGGCATAAACACAGCAGTGAAAAGCAGCTAAACCCCATTATAAAAATAAATTACTTTGAAACACCCATGAAACAAAGACAGTGAAAGAGAGAGAAATTCTTACACAATGCGTTCAGGAGCTGTGATGCAACCTGGATTGACCATATCTAGACGCACAGCTGGATGAGACATAAGGGTGGACACTCTTGGGGCTGAGAGGTTTGGTGAGGTTGGGTGAGCAAACGCAGACCCTTTAAAGGAATACTGCGTGGTACCCATCGCATGGGTCCCAAATCTCCAGGTTCAAGGGCATCTTCCTACATCAAAAACATGCATGAGAAACCCAGAAGATGGTACACCGTGTGATGGGGAAAGGTTTCTAAAACGCACCTCATTTCTCATCTCCTTGTGCCCGGGTTCGCCATTCCAGCCGCTTTACTAGCAAGCTCCCTACTTGGAGCATCAGCACCTTTAACCTCCTGTTCCATACAGGTTGCAATTTGTCCTGAGGATAAACGGGAAGACATGGAACCAACGAGAGACTAGCTCTTGGTGTTGGGACAGGCACAGGTCACTCTATTTTCCCATCAGAAAGAAGAATTAACCACAGGCTCAGCCTGCCCCCCGGAACCAGAACAGGGCCTGAAGCCATTCTGCGATTTTGCGGCCAGCTCCCATAAAAACGAGTTGTAAAATGGAGGTTCAGGGCACTGCAATTCACAAACCTGCAGAGTTATAAATGATAACTCTCGTCCACAAATATATTGAGGGAAGGCAAAGAAGAGGATTTGAAATCAAGGCAGAATTGCAGGAAACAGATTTCAGGAGGTAGATACGAATCGCCTTTAACGCACATGAAAAGCGGCAAAACGTTGACAATGATGCCCTTGGCCAAAAAGGGCATATGCGTTTTTTCCTGAATATATTCAGGAAAAAACGCATACGCCCTTTTTGGCCAACCAAGCAACCTGGAAAGGCACATCAGCGCTACAAATAAGTCTCGCTTCCCATCGGTCAAAAGGGCCATGCTGAAAAAAGTGTCAAAACCAGAAATGCAGGACAGGCCATGGAGAAATGGGAGCCTTGCTACACTGATGGGCGGGATGTAAATTGCCAAGAGCCACTCCGGAGAAGTGTCCGGTGAGTCCTGAAACATCTGAAAAACACAGCTTAGAGAGCATAGGGCACTTCCACTCATGGGGGTATAAATTGGGAAAATTAAAAATCAGCAAGACACAAGCACCCCAAAGTTTAGGGCTGCTCTGTTGACCAGGACCTCCACTTCATTCCACCTTAAATATCCCAGGAAAGAGAAAAATGGATAAAGAAGTTGTGGTCCTTATGTACAATGGAATACCACTCAGCCATGAAATCAATGTCGTAAGGTTAGTAGCAGCATGATGAGTGGATTTAGGTACGACGATTCTAAGTGAAATAAGTCACACAGAAAAGGACACTTCTCATAAGGTATCACTGATAGAGGGAATGTAAAAACCGTTACACTTGAACTGAATTACAAAACAGAACAGAGTCACACATGCAGAAAACACACTATGGCTGCTTAACGGGAAAGGTGAGGTGGGGTGATACATAAAACAAGGGTATCAAATTAGCTCAGATACCGTTCCATAAACCCAATATGTAATAGACAAGACCTACTCCTGGCTCAGAGAACTGGACTCAACACGCCCTATTCACCGCACAAGAATATATCTGACTAATAATAATCGTAAAACCTATGTATTGATATCTCTCTGTTAGTGTGTCAAGTGGGTGTAAAGCGGCATAAACACAGCAGTGAAAAGCAGCTAAACCCCATTATAAAAATAAATTACTTTGAAACACCCATGAAACAAAGACAGTGAAAGAGAGAGAAATTCTTACACAATGCGTTCAGGAGCTGTGATGCAACCTGGATTGACCATATCTAGACGCACAGCTGGATGAGACATAAGGGTGGACACTCTTGGGGCTGAGAGGTTTGGAGAGGTTGGGTGAGCAAACGCAGACCCTTTAAAGGAATACTGCGTGGTACCCATCGCATGGGTCCCAAATCTCCAGGTTCAAGGGCATCTTCCTACATCAAAAACATGCATGAGAAACCCAGAAGATGGTACACCGTGTGATGGGGAAAGGTTTCTAAAACGCACCTCATTTCTCATCTCCTTGTGCCCGGGTTCGCCATTCCAGCCGCTTTACTAGCAAGCTCCCTACTTGGAGCATCAGCACCTTTAACCTCCTGTTCCATACAGGTTGCAATTTGTCCTGA
Source organism: Balaenoptera borealis (assembly GCF_965194805.1). Classification (NCBI taxonomy): domain Eukaryota; kingdom Metazoa; phylum Chordata; class Mammalia; order Artiodactyla; family Balaenopteridae; genus Balaenoptera; species Balaenoptera borealis. The sequence continues at coordinate 961,027 of NW_028123997.1, forward strand.
GGATAAACGGGAAGACATGGAACCAACGAGAGACTAGCTCTTGGTGTTGGGACAGGCACAGGTCACTCTATTTTCCCATCAGAAAGAAGAATTAACCACAGGCTCAGCCTGCCCCCCGGAACCAGAACAGGGCCTGAAGCCATTCTGCGATTTTGCGGCCAGCTCCCATAAAAACGAGTTGTAAAATGGAGGTTCAGGGCACTGCAATTCACAAACCTGCAGAGTTATAAATGATAACTCTCGTCCACAAATATATTGAGGGAAGGCAAAGAAGAGGATTTGAAATCAAGGCAGAATTGCAGGAAACAGATTTCAGGAGGTAGATACGAATCGCCTTTAACGCACATGAAAAGCGGCAAAACGTTGACAATGATGCCCTTGGCCAAAAAGGGCATATGCGTTTTTTCCTGAATATATTCAGGAAAAAACGCATACGCCCTTTTTGGCCAACCAAGCAACCTGGAAAGGCACATCAGCGCTACAAATAAGTCTCGCTTCCCATCGGTCAAAAGGGCCATGCTGAAAAAAGTGTCAAAACCAGAAATGCAGGACAGGCCATGGAGAAATGGGAGCCTTGCTACACTGATGGGCGGGATGTAAATTGCCAAGAGCCACTCCGGAGAAGTGTCCGGTGAGTCCTGAAACATCTGAAAAACACAGCTTAGAGAGCATAGGGCACTTCCACTCATGGGGGTATAAATTGGGAAAATTAAAAATCAGCAAGACACAAGCACCCCAAAGTTTAGGGCTGCTCTGTTGACCAGGACCTCCACTTCATTCCACCTTAAATATCCCAGGAAAGAGAAAAATGGATAAAGAAGTTGTGGTCCTTATGTACAATGGAATACCACTCAGCCATGAAATCAATGTCGTAAGGTTAGTAGCAGCATGATGAGTGGATTTAGGTACGACGATTCTAAGTGAAATAAGTCACACAGAAAAGGACACTTCTCATAAGGTATCACTGATAGAGGGAATGTAAAAACCGTTACACTTGAACTGAATTACAAAACAGAACAGAGTCACACATGCAGAAAACACACTATGGCTGCTTAACGGGAAAGGTGAGGTGGGGTGATACATAAAACAAGGGTATCAAATTAGCTCAGATACCGTTCCATAAACCCAATATGTAATAGACAAGACCTACTCCTGGCTCAGAGAACTGGACTCAACACGCCCTATTCACCGCACAAGAATATATCTGACTAATAATAATCGTAAAACCTATGTATTGATATCTCTCTGTTAGTGTGTCAAGTGGGTGTAAAGCGGCATAAACACAGCAGTGAAAAGCAGCTAAACCCCATTATAAAAATAAATTACTTTGAAACACCCATGAAACAAAGACAGTGAAAGAGAGAGAAATTCTTACACAATGCGTTCAGGGGCTGTGATGCAACCTGGATTGACCATATCTAGACGCACAGCTGGATGAGACATAAGGGTGGACACTCTTGGGGCTGAGAGGTTTGGTGAGGTTGGGTGAGCAAACGCAGACCCTTTAAAGGAATACTGCATGGTACCCATCGCATGGGTCCCAAATCTCCAGGTTCAAGGGCATCTTCCTACATCAAAAACATGCATGAGAAACCCAGAAGATGGTACACCGTGTGATGGGGAAAGGTTTCTAAAACGCACCTCATTTCTCATCTCCTTGTGCCCGGGTTCGCCATTCCAGCCGCTTTACTAGCAAGCTCCCTACTTGGAGCATCAGCACCTTTAACCTCCTGTTCCATACAGGTTGCAATTTGTCCTGAGGATAAACGGGAAGACGTGGAACCAACGAGAGACTAGCTCTTGGTGTTGGGACAGGCACAGGTCACTCTATTTTCCCATCAGAAAGAAGAATTAACCACAGGCTCAGCCTGCCCCCCGGAACCAGAACAGGGCCTGAAGCCATTCTGCGATTTTGCGGCCAGCTCCCATAAAAACGAGTTGTAAAATGGAGGTTCAGGGCACTGCAATTCACAAACCTGCAGAGTTATTAATGATAACTCTCGTCCACAAATATATAGAGGGAAGGCAAAGAAGAGGATTTGAAATCAAGGCAGAATTGCAGGAAACAGATTTCAGGAGGTAGATACGAATCGCCTTTAAAGCACATGAAAAGCGGCAAAACGTTGACAATGATGCCCTTGGCCAAAAAGGGCATATGCGTTTTTTCCTGAATATATTCAGGAAAAAACGCATACGCCCTTTTTGGCCAACCAAGCAACCTGGAAAGGCAAATCAGCGCTACAAATAAGTCTCGCTTCCCATCGGTCAAAAGGGCCATGCTGAAAAAAGTGTCAAAACCAGAAATGCAGGACAGGCCATGGAGAAATGGGAGCCTTGCTACACTGATGGGCGGGATGTAAATTGCCAAAAGCCACTCCGGAGAAGTGTCCGGTGAGTCCTGAAACATCTGAAAAACACAGCTTAGAGAGCATAGGGCACTTCCACTCATGGGGGTATAAATTGGGAAAATTAAAAATCAGCAAGACACAAGCACCCCAAAGTTTAGGGCTGCTCTGTTGACCAGGACCTCCACTTCATTCCACCTTAAATATCCCAGGAAAGAGAAAAATGGATAAAGAAGTTGTGATCCTTATGTACAATGGAATATCACTCAGCCATGAAATCAATGTCGTAAGGTTAGTAGCAGCATGATGAGAGGATTTAGGTACGACGATTCTAAGTGAAATAAGTCACACAGAAAAGGACACTTCTCATAAGGTATCACTGATAGAGGGAATGTAAAAACCGTTACACTTGAACTGAATTACAAAACAGAACAGAGTCACACATGCAGAAAACACACTATGGCTGCTTAACGGGAAAGGTGAGGTGGGGTGATACGTAAAACAAGGGTATCAAATTAGCTCAGATACCGTTCCATAAACCCAATATGTAATAGACAAGACCTACTCCTTGCTCAGAGAACTGGACTCAACACGCCCTATTCACCGCACAAGAATATATCTGACTAATAATAATCGTAAAACCTATGTATTGATATCTCTCTGTTATTGTGTCAAGTGGGTGTAAAGCGGCATAAACAAAGCAGTGAAAAGCAGCTAAACCCCATTATAAAAATAAATTACTTTGAAACACCCATGAAACAAAGACAGTGAAAGAGAGAGAAATTCTTAAACAATGCGTTCAGGGGCTGTGATGCAACCTGGATTGACCATATCTAGACGCACAGCTGGATGAGACATAAGGGTGGACACTCTTGGGGCTGAGAGGTTTGGTGAGGTTGGGTGAGCAAACGCAGACCCTTTAAAGGAATACTGCGTGGTACCCATCGCATGGGTCCCAAATCTCCAGGTTCAAGGGCATCTTCCTACATCAAAAACATGCATGAGAAACCCAGAAGATGGTACACCGTGTGATGGGGAAAGGTTTCTAAAACGCACCTCATTTCTCATCTCCTTGTGCCCGGGTTCGCCATTCCAGCTGCTTTACTAGCAAGCTCCCTACTTGGAGCATCAGCACCTTTAACCTCCTGTTCCATACAGATTGCAATTTGTCCTGAGGATAAACGGGAAGACGTGGAACCAACGAGAGACTAGCTCTTCGTGTTGGGACAGGCACAGGTCACTCTATTTTCCCATCAGAAACAAGAATTAACCACAGGCTCAGCCTGCCCCCCGGAACCAGAACAGGGCCTGAAGCCATTCTGCGATTTTGCGGCCAGCTCCCTTAAAAACGAGTTGTAAAATTGAGGTTAAGGGCACTGCAATTCACAAACCTGCAGAGTTATAAATGATAACTCTCGTCCACAAATATATTGAGGGAAGGCAAAGAAGAGGATTTGAAATCAAGGCAGAATTGCAGGAAACAGATTTCAGGAGGTAGATACGAATCACCTTTAAAGCACATGAAAAGCGGCAAAACGTTGACAATGATGCCCTTGGCCAAAAAGGGCGTATGCGTTTTTTCCTGAATACATTCAGGAAAAAACGCATACGCCCTTTTTGGCCAACCAAGGAACCTGGAAAGGCAAATGAGCGCTACAAAGAAGTCTCGCTTCCCATCGGTCAAAAGGGCCATGCTGAAAAAAGTGTCAAAACCAGAAATGCAGGACAGGCCATGGAGAAATGGGAGCCTTGCTACACTGATGGGCGGGATGTAAATTGCCAAGAGCCACTCTGGAGAAGTGTCCGGTGAGTCCTGAAACATCTGAAAAACACAGCTTAGAGAGCATAGGGCACTTCCACTCATGGGGGTATAAATTGGGAAAATTAAAAATCAGCAAGACACAAGCACCCCAAAGTTTAGGGCTGCTCTGTTGACCAGGACCTCCACTTCATTCCACCTTAAATATCCCAGGAAAGAGAAAAATGGATAAAGAAGTTGTGGTCCTTATATACAATGGAATATCACTCAGCCATGAAATCAATGTCGTAAGGTTAGTAGCAGCATGATGAGTGGATTTAGGTACGACGATTTTAAGTGAAATAAGTCACACAGAAAAGGACACTTCTCATAAGGTATCACTGATAGAGGGAATGTAAAAACCGTTACACTTGAACTGAATTACAAAACAGAACAGAGTCACACATGCAGAAAACACACTATGGCTGCTTAACGGGAAAGGTGAGGTGGGGTGATACATAAAACAAGGGTATCAAATTAGCTCAGATACCGTTCCATAAACCCAATATGTAATAGACAAGACCTACTCCTTGCTCAGAGAACTGGACTCAACATGCCCTATTCACCGCACAAGAATATATCTGACTAATAATAATCGTAAAACCTATGTATTGATATCTCTCTGTTAGTGTGTCAAGTGGGTGTAAAGCGGCATAAACACAGCAGTGAAAAGCAGCTAAACCCCATTATAAAAATAAATTACTTTGAAACACCCATGAAACAAAGACAGTGAAAGAGAGAGAAATTCTTACACAATGCGTTCAGGGGCTGTGATGCAACCTGGATTGACCATATCTAGACCCACAGCTGGATGAGACATAAGGGTGGACACTCTTGGGGCTGAGAGGTTTGGTGAGGTTGGGTGAGCAAACGCAGACCCTTTAAAGGAATACTGCGTGGTACCCATCGCATGGGTCCCAAATCTCCAGGTTCAAGGGCATCTTCCTACATCCAAAACATGCATGAGAAACCCAGAAGATGGTACACCGTGTGATGGGGAAAGGTTTCTAAAACGCACCTCATTTCTCATCTCCTTGTGCCCGGGTTCGCCATTCCAGCCACTTTACTAGCAAGCTCCCTACTTGGAGCATCAGCACCTTTAACCTCCTGTTCCATACAGGTTGCAATTTGTCCTGAGGATAAACGGGAAGACGTGGAACCAACGAGAGACTAGCTCTTGGTGTTGAGACAGGCACAGGTCACTCTATTTTCCCATCAGAAAGAAGAATTAACCACAGGCTCAGCCTGCCCCCCGGAACCAGAACAGGGCCTGAAGCCATTCTGCGATTTTGCGGCCAGCTCCCATAAAAACGAGTTATAAAATGGAGGTTCAGGGCACTGCAATTCACAAACCTGCAGAGTTATAAATGATAACTGTCGTCCACAAATATATTGAGGGAAGGCAAAGAAGAGGATTTGAAATCAAGGCAGAATTGCAGGAAACAGATTTCAGGAGGTAGATACGAATCGCCTTTAAAGCACATGAAACGCGGCAAAACGTTGACAATGATGCCCTTGGCCAAAAAGGGCGTATGCGTTTTTTCCTGAATATATTCAGGAAAAAACGCATACGCCCTTTTTAGCCAACCAAGCAACCTGGAAAGGCAAATCAGCGCTACAAAGAAGTCTCGCTTCCCATCGGTCAAAAGGGTCATGCTGAAAAAAGTGTCAAAACCAGAAATGCAGGACAGGCCATGGAGAAATGGGAGCCTTGCTACACTGATGGGCGGGATGTAAATTGCCAAGAGCCACTCCGGAGAAGTGTCCGGTGAGTCCTGAAACATCTGAAAAACACAGCTTAGAGAGCATAGGGCACTTCCACTCATGGGGGTATAAATTGGGAAAATTAAAAATCAGCAAGACACAAGCACCCCAAAGTTTAGGGCTGCTCTGTTGACCAGGACCTCCACTTCATTCCACCTTAAATATCCCAGGAAAGAGAAAAATGGATAAAGAAGTTGTGGTCCTTATGTACAATGGAATACCACTCAGCCATGAAATCAATGTCGTAAGGTTAGTAGCAGCATGATGAGTGGATTTAGGTACGACGATTCTAAGTGAAATAAGTCACACAGAAAAGGACACTTCTCATAAGGTATCACTGATAGAGGGAATGTAAAAACCGTTACACTTGAACTGAATTACAAAACAGAACAGAGTCACACATGCAGAAAACACACTATGGCTGCTTAACGGGAAAGGTGAGGTGGGGTGATACATAAAACAAGGGTATCAAATTAGCTCAGATACCGTTCCATAAACCCAATATGTAATAGACAAGACCTACTCCTGGCTCAGAGAACTGGACTCAACACGCCCTATTCACCGCACAAGAATATATCTGACTAATAATAATCGTAAAACCTATGTATTGATATCTCTCTGTTAGTGTGTCAAGTGGGTGTAAAGCGGCATAAACACAGCAGTGAAAAGCAGCTAAACCCCATTATAAAAATAAATTACTTTGAAACACCCATGAAACAAAGACAGTGAAAGAGAGAGAAATTCTTACACAATGCGTTCAGGGGCTGTGATGCAACCTGGATTGACCATATCTAGACCCACAGCTGGATGAGACATAAGGGTGGACACTCTTGGGGCTGAGAGGTTTGGTGAGGTTGGGTGAGCAAACGCAGACCCTTTAAAGGAATACTGCGTGGTACCCATCGCATGGGTCCCAAATCTCCGGGTTCAAGGGCATCTTCCTACATCAAAAACATGCATGAGAAACCCAGAAGATGGTACACCGTGTGATGGGGAAAGGTTTCTAAAACGCACCTCATTTCTCATCTCCTTGTGCCCGGGTTCGCCATTCCAGCCGCTTTACTAGCAAGCTCCCTACTTGGAGCATCAGCACCTTTAACCTCCTGTTCCATACAGGTTGCAATTTGTCCTGAGGATAAACGGGAAGACGTGGAACCAACGAGAGACTAGCTCTTGGTGTTGGGACAGGCACAGGTCACTCTATTTTCCCATCAGAAAGAAGAATTAACCACAGGCTCAGCCTGCCCCCCGGAACCAGAACAGGGCCTGAAGCCATTCTGCGATTTTGCGGCCAGCTTCCATAAAAACGAGTTGTAAAATGGAGGTTCAGGGCACTGCAATTCACAAACCTGCAGAGTTATAAATGATAACTCCCGTCCACAAATATATTGAGGGAAGGCAAAGAAGAGGATTTGAAATCAAGGCAGAATTGCAGGAAACAGATTTCAGGAGGTAGATACGAATCGCCTTTAAAGCACATGAAAAGCGGCAAAACGTTGACAATGATGCCCTTGGCCAAAAAGGGCGTATGCGTTTTTTCCTGAATATATTCAGGAAAAAACGCATACGCCCTTTTTGGCCAACCAAGCAACCTGGAAAGGCAAATCAGCGCTACAAAGAAGTCTCGCTTCCCATCGGTCAAAAGGGCCATGCTGAAAAAAGTGTCAAAACCAGAAATGCAGGACAGGCCATGGAGAAATGGGAGCCTTGCTACACTGATGGGCGGGATGTAAATTGCCAAGAGCCACTCCGGAGAAGTGTCCGGTGAGTCCTGAAACATCTGAAAAACACAGCTTAGAGAGCATAGGGCACTTCCACTCATGGGGGTATAAATTGGGAAAATTAAAAATCAGCAAGACACAAGCACCCCAAAGTTTAGGGCTGCTCTGTTGACCAGGACCTCCACTTCATTCCACCTTAAATATCCCAGGAAAGAGAAAAATGGATAAAGAAGTTGTGGTCCTTATGTACAATGGAATACCACTCAGCCATGAAATCAATGTCGTAAGGTTAGTAGCAGCATGATGAGTGGATTTAGGTACGACGATTCTAAGTGAAATAAGTCACACAGAAAAGGACACTTCTCATAAGGTATCACTGATAGAGGGAATGTAAAAACCGTTACACTTGAACTGAATTACAAAACAGAACAGAGTCACACATGCAGAAAACACACTATGGCTGCTTAACGGGAAAGGTGAGATGGGGTGATACATAAAACAAGGGTATCAAATTAGCTCAGATACCGTTCCATAAACCCAATATGTAATAGACAAGACCTACTCCTGGCTCAGAGAACTGGACTCAACACGCCCTATTCACCGCACAAGAATATATCTGACTAATAATAATCGTAAAACCTATGTATTGATATCTCTCTGTTAGTGTGTCAAGTGGGTGTAAAGCGGCATAAACACAGCAGTGAAAAGCAGCTAAACCCCATTATAAAAATAAATTACTTTGAAACACCCATGAAACAAAGACAGTGAAAGAGAGAGAAATTCTTACACAATGCGTTCAGGGGCTGTGATGCAACCTGGATTGACCATATCTAGACGCACAGCTGGATGAGACATAAGGGTGGACACTCTTGGGGCTGAGAGGTTTGGTGAGGTTGGGTGAGCAAACGCAGACCCTTTAAAGGAATACTGCGTGGTACCCATCGCATGGGTCCCAAATCTCCGGGTTCAAGGGCATCTTCCTACATCAAAAACATGCATGAGAAACCCAGAAGATGGTACACCGTGTGATGGGGAAAGGTTTCTAAAACGCACCTCATTTCTCATCTCCTTGTGCCCGGGTTCGCCATTCCAGCCGCTTTACTAGCAAGCTCCCTACTTGGAGCATCAGCACCTTTAACCTCCTGTTCCGTACAGGTTGCAATTTGTCCTGAGGATAAACGGGAAGACGTGGAACCAACGAGAGACTAGCTCTTGGTGTTGGGACAGGCACAGGTCACTCTATTTTCCCATCAGGAAGAAGAATTAACCACAGGCTCAGCCTGCCCCCCGGAACCAGAACAGGGCCTGAAGCCATTCTGCGATTTTGCGGCCAGCTCCCATAAAAACGAGTTGTAAAATGGAGGTTCAGGGCACTGCAATTCACAAACCTGCAGAGTTATAAATGATAACTCCCGTCCACAAATATATTGAGGGAAGGCAAAGAAGAGGATTTGAAATCAAGGCAGAATTGCAGGAAACAGATTTCAGGAGGTAGATACGATTCGCCTTTAAAGCACATGAAAAGCGGCAAAACGTTGACAATGATGCCCTTGGCCAAAAAGGGCGTATGCGTTTTTTCCTGAATATATTCAGGAAAAAACGCATACGCCCTTTTTGGCCAACCAAGCCACCTGGAAAGGCAAATCAGCGCTACAAAGAAGTCTCGCTTCCCATCGGTCAAAAGGGTCATGCTGAAAAAAGTGTCAAAACCAGAAATGCAGGACAGGCCATGGAGAAATGGGAGCCTTGCTACACTGATGGGCGGGATGTAAATTGCCAAGAGCCACTCCGGAGAAGTGTCCGGTGAGTTCTGAAACATCTGAAAAACACAGCTTAGAGAGCATAGGGCACTTCCACTCATGGGGGTATAAATTGGGAAAATTAAAAATCAGCAAGACACAAGCACCCCAAAGTTTAGGGCTGCTCTGTCGACCAGGACCTCCACTTCATTCCACCTTAAATATCCCAGGAAAGAGAAAAATGGATAAAGAAGTTGTGGTCCTTATGTACAATGGAATATCACTCAGCCATGAAATCAATGTCGTAAGGTTAGTAGCAGCATGATGAGTGGATTTAGGTACGACGATTCTAAGTGAAATAAGTCACACAGAAAAGGACACTTCTCATAAGGTATCACTGATAGAGGGAATGTAAAAACCGTTACACTTGAACTGAATTACAAAACAGAACAGAGTCACACATGCAGAAAACACACTATGGCTGCTTAACGGGAAAGGTGAGATGGGGTGATACATAAAACAAGGGTATCAAATTAACTCAGATACCGTTCCATAAACCCAATATGTAATAGACAAGACCTACTCCTTGCTCAGAGAACTGGACTCAACACGCCCTATTCACCGCACAAGAATATATCTGACTAATAATAATCGTAAAACCTATGTATTGATATCTCTCTGTTAGTGTGTCAAGTGGGTGTAAAGCGGCATAAACACAGCAGTGAAAAGCAGCTAAACCCCATTATAAAAATAAATTACTTTGAAACACCCATGAAACAAAGACAGTGAAAGAGAGAGAAATTCTTACACAATGCGTTCAGGGGCTGTGATGCAACCTGGATTGACCATATCTAGACGCACAGCTGGATGAGACATAAGGGTGGACACTCTTGGGGCTGAGAGGTTTGGTGAGGTTGGGTGAGCAAACGCAGACCCTTTAAAGGAATACTGCGTGGTACCCATCGCATGGGTCCCAAATCTCCAGGTTCAAGGGCATCTTCCTACATCAAAAACATGCATGAGAAACCCAGAAGATGGTACACCGTGTGATGGGGAAAGGTTTCTAAAACGCACCTCATTTCTCATCTCCTTGTGCCCGGGTTCGCCATTCCAGCCGCTTTACTAGCAAGCTCCCTACTTGGAGCATCAGCACCTTTAACCTCCTGTTCCATACAGGTTGCAATTTGTCCTGAGGATAAACGGGAAGACGTGGAACCAACGAGAGACTAGCTCTTGGTGTTGGGACAGGCACAGGTCACTCTATTTTCCCATCAGAAAGAAGAATTAACCACAGGCTCAGCCTGACCCCCGGAACCAGAACAGGGCGTGAAGCCATTCTGCGATTTTGCGGCCAGCTCCCATAAAAACGAGTTGTAAAATGGAGGTTCAGGGGACTGCAATTCACAAACCTGCAGAGTTATTAATGATAACTCTCGTCCACAAATATATTGAGGGAAGGCAAAGAATAGGATTTGAAATCAAGGCAGAATTGCAGGAAACAGATTTCAGGAGGTAGATACGAATCGCCTTTAAAGCACATGAAAAGCGGCAAAACGTTGACAATGATGCCCTTGGCCAAAAAGGGCGTATGCGTTTTTTCCTGAATATATTCAGGAAAAATCGCATACGCCCTTTTTGGCCAACCAAGCAACCTGGAAAGGCAAATCAGCGCTACAAAGAAGTCTCGCTTCCCATCGGTCAAAAGGGCCATGCTGAAAAAAGTGTCAAAACCAGAAATGCAGGACAGGCCATGGAGAAATGGGAGCCTTGCTACACTGATGGGCGGGATGTAAATTGCCAAGAGCCACTCCGGAGAAGTGTCCGGTGAGTCCTGAAACATCTGAAAAACACTGCTTAGAGAGCATAGGGCACTTCCACTCATGGGGGTATAAATTGGGAAAATTAAAAATCAGCAAGACACAAGCACCCCAAAGTTTAGGGCTGCTCTGTTGACCAGGACCTCCACTTCATTCCACCTTAAATATCCCAGGAAAGAGAAAAATGGATAAAGAAGTTGTGGTCCTTATGTACAATGGAATACCACTCAGCCATGAAATCAATGTCGTAAGGTTAGTAGCAGCATGATGAGTGGATTTAGGTACGACGATTCTAAGTGAAATAAGTCACACAGAAAAGGACACTTCTCATAAGGTATCACTGATAGAGGGAATGTAAAAACCGTTACACTTGAACTGAATTACAAAACAGAACAGAGTCACACATGCAGAAAACACACTATGGCTGCTTAACGGGAAAGGTGAGGTGGGGTGATACATAAAACAAGGGTATCAAATTAGCTCAGATACCGTTCCATAAACCCAATATGTAATAGACAAGACCTACTCCTTGCTCAGAGAACTGGACTCAACACGCCCTATTCACCGCACAAGAATATATCTGACTAATAATAATCGTAAAACCTATGTATTGATATCTCTCTGTTAGTGTGTCAAGTGGGTGTAAAGCGGCATAAACACAGCAGTGAAAAGCAGCTAAACCCCATTATAAAAATAAATTACTTTGAAACACCCATGAAACAAAGACAGTGAAAGAGAGAGAAATTCTTACACAATGCGTTCAGGAGCTGTGATGCAACCTGGATTGACCATATCTAGACGCACAGCTGGATGAGACATAAGGGTGGACACTCTTGGGGCTGAGAGGTTTGGTGAGGTTGGGTGAGCAAACGCAGACCCTTTAAAGGAATACTGCGTGGTACCCATCGCATGGGTCCCAAATCTCCAGGTTCAAGGGCATCTTCCTACATCAAAAACATGCATGAGAAACCCAGAAGATGGTACACCGTGTGATGGGGAAAGGTTTCTGAAACGCACCTCATTTCTCATCTCCTTGTGCCCGGGTTCGCCATTCCAGCCGCTTTACTAGCAAGCTCCCTACTTGGAGCATCAGCACCTTTAACCTCCTGTTCCATACAGGTTGCAATTTGTCCTGAGGATAAACGGGAAGATGTGGAACCAACGAGAGACTAGCTCTTGGTGTTGGGACAGGCACAGGTCACTCTATTTTCCCATCAGAAAGAAGAATTAACCACAGGCTCAGCCTGCCCCCCGGAACCAGAACAGGGCCTGAAGCCATTCTGCGATTTTGCGGCCAGCTCCCATAAAAACGAGTTGTAAAATGGAGGTTCAGGGCACTGCAATTCACAAACCTGCAGAGTTATTAATGATAACTCTCGTCCACAAATATATAGAGGGAAGGCAAAGAAGAGGATTTGAAATCAAGGCAGAATTGCAGGAAACAGATTTCAGGAGGTAGATACGATTCGCCTTTAAAGCACATGAAAAGCGGCAAAACGTTGACAATGATGCCCTTGGCCAAAAAGGGCGTATGCGTTTTTTCCTGAATATATTCAGGAAAAAACGCATACGCCCTTTTTGGCCAACCAAGGAACCTGGAAAGGCAAATCAGCGCTACAAAGAAGTCTCGCTTCCCATCGGTCAAAAGGGCCATGCTGAAAAAACTGTCAAAACCAGAAATGCAGGACAGGCCATGGAGAAATGGGAGCCTTGCTACACTGATGGGCGGGATGTAAATTGCCAAGAGCCACTCCGGAGAAGTGTCCGGTGAGTCCTGAAACATCTGAAAAACACAGCTTAGAGAGCATAGGGCACTTCCACTCATGGGGGTATAAATTGGGAAAATTAAAAATCAGCAAGACACAAGCACCCCAAAGTTTAGGGCTGCTCTGTTGACCAGGACCTCCACTTCATTCCACCTTAAATATCCCAGGAAAGAGAAAAATGGATAAAGAAGTTGTGGTCCTTATGTACAATGGAATATCACTCAGCCATGAAATCAATGTCGTAAGGTTAGTAGCAGCCTGATGAGTGGATTTAGGTACGACGATTCTAAGTGAAATAAGTCACACAGAAAAGGACACTTCTCATAAGGTATCACTGATAGAGGGAATGTAAAAACCGTTACACTTGAACTGAATTACAAAACAGAACAGAGTCACACATGCAGAAAACACACTATGGCTGCTTAACGGGAAAGGTGAGGTGGGGTGATACATAAAACAAGGGTATCAAATTAGCTCAGATACCGTTCCATAAACCCAATATGTAATAGACAAGACCTACTCCTTGCTCAGAGAACTGGACTCAACATGCCCTATTCACCGCACAAGAATATATCTGACTAATAATAATCGTAAAACCTATGTATTGATATCTCTCTGTTAGTGTGTCAAGTGGGTGTAAAGCGGCATAAACACAGCAGTGAAAAGCAGCTAAACCCCATTATAAAAATAAATTACTTTGAAACACCCATGAAACAAAGACAGTGAAAGAGAGAGAAATTCTTACACAATGCGTTCAGGGGCTGTGATGCAACCTGGATTGACCATATCTAGACCCACAGCTGGATGAGACATAAGGGTGAACACTCTTGGGGCTGAGAGGTTTGGTGAGGTTGGGTGAGCAAACGCAGACCCTTTAAAGGAATACTGCGTGGTACCCATCGCATGGGTCCCAAATCTCCAGGTTCAAGGGCATCTTCCTACATCAAAAACATGCATGAGAAACCCAGAAGATGGTACACCGTGTGATGGGGAAAGGTTTCTAAAACGCACCTCATTTCTCATCTCCTTGTGCCCGGGTTCGCCATTCCAGCCGCTTTACTAGCAAGCTCCCTACTTGGAGCATCAGCACCTTTAACCTCCTGTTCCATACAGGTTGCAATTTGTCCTGAGGATAAACGGGAAGACGTGGAACCAACGAGAGACTAGCTCTTGGTGTTGGGACAGGCACAGGTCACTCTATTTTCCCATCAGAAAGAAGAATTAACCACAGGCTCAGCCTGCCCCCCGGAACCAGAACAGGGCCTGAAGCCATTCTGCGATTTTGGGGCCAGCTCCCATAAAAACGAGTTGTAAAATGCAGGTTCAGGGCACTGCAATTCACAAACCTGCAGAGTTATAAATGATAACTCCCGTCCACAAATATATTGAGGGAAGGCAAAGAAGAGGATTTGAAATCAAGGCAGAATTGCAGGAAACAGATTTCAGGAGGTAGATACGAATCGCCTTTAAAGCACATGAAAAGCGGCAAAACGTTGACAATGATGCCCTTGGCCAAAAAGGGCGTATGCGTTTTTTCCTGAATATATTCAGGAAAAAACGCATACGCCCTTTTTGGCCAACCAAGCAACCTGGAAAGGCAAATCAGCACTACAAAGAAGTCTCGCTTCCCATCGGTCAAAAGGGCCATGCTGAAAAAAGTGTCAAAACCAGAAACGCAGGACAGGCCATGGAGAAATGGGAGCCTTGCTACACTGATGGGCGGGATGTAAATTGCCAAGAGCCACTCCGGAGAAGTGTCCGGTGAGTCCTGAAACATCTGAAAAACACAGCTTAGAGAGCATAGGGCACTTCCACTCATGGGGGTATAAATTGGGAAAATTAAAAATCAGCAAGACACAAGCACCCCAAAGTTTAGGGCTGCTCTGTTGACCAGGACCTCCACTTCATTCCACCTTAAATATCCCAGGAAAGAGAAAAATGGATAAAGAAGTTGTGGTCCTTATGTACAATGGAATACCACTCAGCCATGAAATCAATGTCGTAAGGTTAGTAGCAGCATGATGAGTGGATTTAGGTACGACGATTCTAAGAGAAATAAGTCACACAGAAAAGGACACTTCTCATAAGGTATCACTTATAGAGGGAATGTAAAAACCGTTACACTTGAACTGAATTACAAAACAGAACAGAGTCACACATGCAGAAAACACACTATGGCTGCTTAACGGGAAAGGTGAGGTGGGGTGATACATAAAAGAAGGGTATCAAATTAGCTCAGATACCGTTCCATAAACCCAATATGTAATAGACAAGACCTACTCCTGGCTCAGAGAACTGGACTCAACACGCCCTATTCACCGCACAAGAATATATCTGACTAATAATAATCGTAAAACCTATGTATTGATATCTCTCTGTTAGTGTGTCAAGTGGGTGTAAAGCGGCATAAACACAGCAGTGAAAAGCAGCTAAACCCCATTATAAAAATAAATTACTTTGAAACACCCATGAAACAAAGACAGTGAAAGAGAGAGAAATTCTTACACAATGCGTTCAGGGGCTGTGATGCAACCTGGATTGACCATATCTAGACGCACAGCTGGATGAGACATAAGGGTGGACACTCTTGGGGCTGAGAGGTTTGGTGAGGTTGGGTGAGCAAACGCAGACCCTTTAAAGGAATACTGCGTGGTACCCATCGCATGGGTCCCAAATCTCCAGGTTCAAGGGCATCTTCCTACATCAAAAACATGCATGAGAAACCCAGAAGATGGTACACCGTGTGATGGGGAAAGGTTTCTAAAACGCACCTCATTTCTCATCTCCTTGTGCCCGGGTTCGCCATTCCAGCCGCTTTACTAGCAAGCTCCCTACTTGGAGCATCAGCACCTTTAACCTCCTGTTCCATACAGGTTGCAATTTGTCCTGAGGATAAACGGGAAGACGTGGAACCAACGAGAGACTAGCTCTTGCTGTTGGGACAGGCACAGGTCACTCTATTTTCCCATCAGAAAGAAGAATTAACCACAGGCTCAGCCTGCCCCCCGGAACCAGAACAGGGCTTGAAGCCATTCTGCGATTTTGCGGCCAGCTCCCATAAAAACGAGTTGTAAAATGGAGGTTCAGGGCACTGCAATTCACAAACCTGCAGAGTTATTAATGATAACTCTCGTCCACAAATATATTGAGGGAAGGCAAAGAATAGGATTTGAAATCAAGGCAGAATTGCAGGAAACAGATTTCAGGAGGTAGATACGAATCGCCTTTGAAGCACATGAAAAGCGGCAAAACGTTGACAATGATGCCCTTGGCCAAAAAGGGCGTATGCGTTTTTTCCTGAATATATTCAGGAAAAATCGCATACGCCCTTTTTGGCCAACCAAGCAACCTGGAAAGGCAAATCAGCGCTACAAAGAAGTCTCGCTTCCCATCGGTCAAAAGGGCCATGCTGAAAAAAGTGTCAAAACCAGAAATGCAGGACAGGCCATGGAGAAATGGGAGCCTTGCTACACTGATGGGCGGGATGTAAATTGCCAAGAGCCACTCCGGAGAAGTGTCCGGTGAGTCCTGAAACATCTGAAAAACACAGCTTAGAGAGCATAGGGCACTTCCACTCATGGGGGTATAAATTGGGAAAATTAAAAATCAGCAAGACACAAGCACCCCAAAGTTTAGGGCTGCTCTGTTGACCAGGACCTCCACTTCATTCCACCTTAAATATCCCAGGAAAGAGAAAAATGGATAAAGAAGTTGTGGTCCTTATGTACAATGGAATACCACTCAGCCATGAAATCAATGTCGTAAGGTTAGTAGCAGCATGATGAGTGAATTTAGGTACGACGATTCTAAGTGAAATAAGTCACACAGAAAAGGACACTTCTCATAAGGTATCACTGATAGAGGGAATGTAAAAACCGTTACACTTGAACTGAATTACAAAACAGAACAGAGTCACACATGCAGAAAACACACTATGGCTGCTTAACGGGAAAGGTGAGGTGGGGTGATACATAAAACAAGGGTATCAAATTAGCTCAGATACCGTTCCATAAACCCAATATGTAATAGACAAGACCTACTCCTTGCTCAGAGAACTGGACTCAACACGCCCTATTCACCGCACAAGAATATATCTGACTAATAATAATCGTAAAACCTATGTATTGATATCTCTCTGTTAGTGTGTCAAGTGGGTGTAAAGCGGCATAAACACAGCAGTGAAAAGCAGCTAAACCCCATTATAAAAATAAATTACTTTGAAACACCCATGAAACAAAGACAGTGAAAGAGAGAGAAATTCTTACACAATGCGTTCAGGGGCTGTGATGCAACCTGGATTGACCATATCTAGATGCACAGCTGGATGAGACATAAGGGTGGACACTCTTGGGGCTGAGAGGTTTGGTGAGGTTGGGTGAG
Source organism: Balaenoptera borealis (assembly GCF_965194805.1). Classification (NCBI taxonomy): domain Eukaryota; kingdom Metazoa; phylum Chordata; class Mammalia; order Artiodactyla; family Balaenopteridae; genus Balaenoptera; species Balaenoptera borealis. Next base: position 978,357 of record NW_028123997.1, read on the forward strand.
CAAACGCAGACCCTTTAAAGGAATACTGCGTGGTACCCATCGCATGGGTCCCAAATCTCCAGGTTCAAGGGCATCTTCCTACATCAAAAACATGCATGAGAAACCGAGAAGATGGTACACCGTGTGATGGGGAAAGGTTTCTAAAACGCACCTCATTTCTCATCTCCTTGTGCCCGGGTTCGCCATTCCAGCCACTTTACTAGCAAGCTCCCTACTTGGAGCATCAGCACCTTTAACCTCCTGTTCCATACAGGATGCAAATTGTCCTGAGGATAAACGGGAAGACGTGGAACCAACGAGAGACTAGCTCTTGGTGTTGGGACCGGCACAGGTCACTCTATTTTCCCATCAGAAAGAAGAATTAACCACAGGCTCAACCTGACCCCCGGAACCAGAACAGGGCCTGAAGCCATTCTGCGATTTTGCGGCCAGCTCCCATAAAAACGAGTTGTAAAATGGAGGTTCAGGGCACTGCAATTCACAAACCTGCAGAGTTATTAATGATAACTCTCGTCCACAAATATATAGAGGGAAGGCAAAGAAGAGGATTTGAAATCAAGGCAGAATTGCAGGAAACAGATTTCAGGAGGTAGATACGAATCGCCTTTAAAGCACATGAAAAGCGGCAAAACGTTGACAATGATGCCCTTGGCCAAAAAGGGCGTATGCGTTTTTTCCTGAATATATTCAGGAAAAATCGCATACGCCCTTTTTGGCCAACCAAGCAACCTGGAAAGGCAAATCAGCGCTACAAAGAAGTCTCGCTTCCCATCGGTCAAAAGGGCCATGCTGAAAAAAGTGTCAAAACCAGAAATGCAGGACAGGCCATGGAGAAATGGGAGCCTTGCTACACTGATGGGCGGGATGTAAATTGCCAAAAGCCACTCCGGAGAAGTGTCCGGTGAGTCCTGAAACATCTGAAAAACACAGCTTAGAGAGCATAGGGCACTTCCACTCATGGGGGTATAAATTGGGAAAATTAAAAATCAGCAAGACACAAGCACCCCAAAGTTTAGGGCTGCTCTGTTGACCAGGACCTCCACTTCATTCCACCTTAAATATCCCAGGAAAGAGAAAAATGGATAAAGAAGTTGTGGTCCTTATGTACAATGGAATACCACTCAGCCATGAAATCAATGTCGTAAGGTTAGTAGCAGCATGATGAGTGGATTTAGGTAGGACAATTCTAAGTGAAATAAGTCACACAGAAAAGGACACTTCTCATAAGGTATCACTGATAGAGGGAATGTAAAAACCGTTACACTTGAACTGAATTACAAAACAGAACAGAGTCACACATGCAGAAAACACACTATGGCTGCTTAACGGGAAAGGTGAGGTGGGGTGATACATAAAACAAGGGTATCAAATTAGCTCAGATACCGTTCCATAAACCCAATATGTAATAGACAAGACCTACTCCTTGCTCAGAGAACTGGACTCAACACGCCCTATTCACCGCACAAGAATATATCTGACTAATAATAATCGTAAAACCTATGTATTGATATCTCTCTGTTAGTGTGTCAAGTGGGTGTAAAGCGGCATAAACACAGCAGTGAAAAGCAGCTAAACCCCATTATAAAAATAAATTACTTTGAAACACCCATGAAACAAAGACAGTGAAAGAGAGAGAAATTCTTACACAATGCGTTCAGGGGCTGTGATGCAACCTGGATTGACCATATCTAGACGCACAGCTGGATGAGACATAAGGGTGGACACTCTTGGGGCTGAGAGGTTTGGTGAGGTTGGGTGAGCAAACGCAGACCCTTTAAAGGAATACTGCGTGGTACCCATCGCATGGGTCCCAAATCTCCGGGTTCAAGGGCATCTTCCTACATCAAAAACATGCATGAGAAACCCAGAAGATGGTACACCGTGTGATGGGGAAAGGTTTCTAAAACGCACCTCATTTCTCATCTCCTTGTGCCCGGGTTCGCCATTCCAGCCGCTTTACTAGCAAGCTCCCTACTTGGAGCATCAGCACCTTTAACCTCCTGTTCCGTACAGGTTGCAATTTGTCCTGAGGATAAACGGGAAGACGTGGAACCAACGAGAGACTAGCTCTTGGTGTTGGGACAGGCACAGGTCACTCTATTTTCCCATCAGAAAGAAGAATTAACCACAGGCTCAGCCTGCCCCCCGGAACCAGAACAGGGCCTGAATCCATTCTGCGATTTTGCGGCCAGCTCCCATAAAAACGAGTTGTAAAATGGAGGTTCAGGGCACTGCAATTCACAAACCTGCAGAGTTATAAATGATAACTCCCGTCCACAAATATATTGAGGGAAGGCAAAGAAGAGGATTTGAAATCAAGGCAGAATTGCAGGAAACAGATTTCAGGAGGTAGATACGAATCGCCTTTAAAGCACATGAAAAGCGGCAAAACGTTGACAATGATGCCCTTGGCCAAAAAGGGCGTATGCGTTTTTTCCTGAATATATTCAGGAAAAAACGCATACGCCCTTTTTGGCCAACCAAGCCACCTGGAAAGGCAAATCAGCGCTACAAAGAAGTCTCGCTTCCCATCGGTCAAAAGGGCCATGCTGAAAAAAGTGTCAAAACCAGAAATGCAGGACAGGCCATGGAGAAATGGGAGCCTTGCTACACTGATGGGCGGGATGTAAATTGCCAAGAGCCACTCCGGAGAAGTGTCCGGTGAGTCCTGAAACATCTGAAAAACACAGCTTAGAGAGCATAGGGCACTTCCACTCATGGGGGTATAAATTGGGAAAATTAAAAATCAGCAAGACACAAGCACCCCAAAGTTTAGGGCTGCTCTGTTGACAAGGACCTCCACTTCATTCCACCTTAAATATCCCAGGAAAGAGAAAAATGGATAAAGAAGTTGTGGTCCTTATGTACAATGGAATACCACTCAGCCATGAAATCAATGTCGTAAGGTTAGTAGCAGCATGATGAGTGGATTTAGGTACGACGATTCTAAGTGAAATAAGTCACACAGAAAAGGACACTTCTCATAAGGTATCACTGATAGAGGGAATGTAAAAACCGTTACACTTGAACTGAATTACAAAACAGAACAGAGTCACACATGCAGAAAACACACTATGGCTGCTTAACGGGAAAGGTGAGGTGGGGTGATACATAAAACAAGGGTATCAAATTAGCTCAGATACCGTTCCATAAACCCAATATGTAATAGACAAGACCTACTCCTGGCTCAGAGAACTGGACTCAACACGCCCTATTCACCGCACAAGAATATATCTGACTAATAATAATCGTAAAACCTATGTATTGATATCTCTCTGTTAGTGTGTCAAGTGGGTGTAAAGCGGCATAAACACAGCAGTGAAAAGCAGCTAAACCCCATTATAAAAATAAATTACTTTGAAACACCCATGAAACAAAGACAGTGAAAGAGAGAGAAATTCTTACACAATGCGTTCAGGGGCTGTGATGCAACCTGGATTGACCATATCTAGACGCACAGCTGGATGAGACATAAGGGTGGACACTCTTGGGGCTGAGAGGTTTGGTGAGGTTGGGTGAGCAAACGCAGACCCTTTAAAGGAATACTGCGTGGTACCCATCGCATGGGTCCCAAATCTCCAGGTTCAAGGGCATCTTCCTACATCAAAAACATGCATGAGAAACCCAGAAGATGGTACACCGTGTGATGGGGAAAGGTTTCTAAAACGCACCTCATTTCTCATCTCCTTGTGCCCGGGTTCGCCATTCCAGCCGCTTTACTAGCAAGCTCCCTACTTGGAGCATCAGCACCTTTAACCTCCTGTTCCATGCAGGTTGCAATTTGTCCTGAGGATAAACGGGAAGACGTGGAACCAACGAGAGACTAGCTCTTGGTGTTGGGACAGGCACAGGTCACTCTATTTTCCCATCAGAAAGAAGAATTAACCACAGGCTCAGCCTGCCCCCCGGAACCAGAACAGGGCCTGAAGCCATTCTGCGATTTTGCGGCCAGCTCCCATAAAAACGAGTTGTAAAATGGAGGTTCAGGGCACTGCAATTCACAAACCTGCAGAGTTATAAATGATAACTCCCGTCCACAAATATATTGAGGGAAGGCAAAGAAGAGGATTTGAAATCAAGGCAGAATTGCAGGAAACAGATTTCAGGAGGTAGATACGAATTGCCTTTAAAGCACATGAAAAGCGGCAAAACGTTGACAATGATGCCCTTGGCCAAAAAGGGCGTATGCGTTTTTTCCTGAATATATTCAGGAAAAAACGCATACGCCCTTTTTGGCCAACCAAGCCACCTGGAAAGGCAAATCAGCGCTACAAAGAAGTCTCGCTTCCCATCGGTCAAAAGGGCCATGCTGAAAAAAGTGTCAAAACCAGAAATGCAGGACAGGCCATGGAGAAATGGGAGCCTTGCTACACTGATGGGCGGGATGTAAATTGCCAAAAGCCACTCCGGAGAAGTGTCCGGTGAGTCCTGAAACATCTGAAAAACACAGCTTAGAGAGCATAGGGCACTTCCACTCATGGGGGTATAAATTGGGAAAATTAAAAATCAGCAAGACACAAGCACCCCAAAGTTTAGGGCTGCTCTGTTGACCAGGACCTCCACTTCATTCCACCTTAAATATCCCAGGAAAGAGAAAAATGGATAAAGAAGTTGTGGTCCTTATGTACAATGGAATACCACTCAGCCATGAAATCAATGTCGTAAGGTTAGTAGCAGCATGATGAGTGGATTTAGGTAGGACAATTCTAAGTGAAATAAGTCACACAGAAAAGGACACTTCTCATAAGGTATCACTGATAGAGGGAATGTAAAAACCGTTACACTTGAACTGAATTACAAAACAGAACAGAGTCACACATGCAGAAAACACACTATGGCTGCTTAACGGGAAAGGTGAGGTGGGGTGATACATAAAACAAGGGTATCAAATTAGCTCAGATACCGTTCCATAAACCCAATATGTAATAGACAAGACCTACTCCTTGCTCAGAGAACTGGACTCAACACGCCCTATTCACCGCACAAGAATATATCTGACTAATAATAATCGTAAAACCTATGTATTGATATCTCTCTGTTAGTGTGTCAAGTGGGTGTAAAGCGGCATAAACACAGCAGTGAAAAGCAGCTAAACCCCATTATAAAAATAAATTACTTTGAAACACCCATGAAACAAAGACAGTGAAAGAGAGAGAAATTCTTACACAATGCGTTCAGGGGCTGTGATGCAACCTGGATTGACCATATCTAGACGCACAGCTGGATGAGACATAAGGGTGGACACTCTTGGGGCTGAGAGGTTTGGTGAGGTTGGGTGAGCAAACGCAGACCCTTTAAAGGAATACTGCGTGGTACCCATCGCATGGGTCCCAAATCTCCGGGTTCAAGGGCATCTTCCTACATCAAAAACATGCATGAGAAACCCAGAAGATGGTACACCGTGTGATGGGGAAAGGTTTCTAAAACGCACCTCATTTCTCATCTCCTTGTGCCCGGGTTCGCCATTCCAGCCGCTTTACTAGCAAGCTCCCTACTTGGAGCATCAGCACCTTTAACCTCCTGTTCCGTACAGGTTGCAATTTGTCCTGAGGATAAACGGGAAGACGTGGAACCAACGAGAGACTAGCTCTTGGTGTTGGGACAGGCACAGGTCACTCTATTTTCCCATCAGAAAGAAGAATTAACCACAGGCTCAGCCTGCCCCCCGGAACCAGAACAGGGCCTGAAGCCATTCTGCGATTTTGCGGCCAGCTCCCATAAAAACGAGTTGTAAAATGGAGGTTCAGGGCACTGCAATTCACAAACCTGCAGAGTTATAAATGATAACTCCCGTCCACAAATATATTGAGGGAAGGCAAAGAAGAGGATTTGAAATCAAGGCAGAATTGCAGGAAACAGATTTCAGGAGGTAGATACGAATCGCCTTTAAAGCACATGAAAAGCGGCAAAACGTTGACAATGATGCCCTTGGCCAAAAAGGGCGTATGCGTTTTTTCCTGAATATATTCAGGAAAAAACGCATACGCCCTTTTTGGCCAACCAAGCCACCTGGAAAGGCAAATCAGCGCTACAAAGAAGTCTCGCTTCCCATCGGTCAAAAGGGCCATGCTGAAAAAAGTGTCAAAACCAGAAATGCAGGACAGGCCATGGAGAAATGGGAGCCTTGCTACACTGATGGGCGGGATGTAAATTGCCAAGAGCCACTCTGGAGAAGTGTCCGGTGAGTCCTGAAACATCTGAAAAACACAGCTTAGAGAGCATAGGGCACTTCCACTCATGGGGGTATAAATTGGGAAAATTAAAAATCAGCAAGACACAAGCACCCCAAAGTTTAGGGCTGCTCTGTTGACCAGGACCTCCACTTCATTCCACCTTAAATATCCCAGGAAAGAGAAAAATGGATAAAGAAGTTGTGGTCCTTATGTACAATGGAATACCACTCAGCCATGAAATCAATGTCGTAAGGTTAGTAGCAGCATGATGAGTGAATTTAGCTACGACGATTCTAAGTGAAATAAGTCACACAGAAAAGGACACTTCTCATAAGGTATCACTGATAGAGGGAATGTAAAAACCGTTACACTTGAACTGAATTACAAAACAGAACAGAGTCACACATGCAGAAAACACACTATGGCTGCTTAACGGGAAAGGTGAGGTGGGGTGATACATAAAACAAGGGTATCAAATTAGCTCAGATACCGTTCCATAAACCCAATATGTAATAGACAAGACCTACTCCTTGCTCAGAGAACTGGACTCAACACGCCCTATTCACCGCACAAGAATATATCTGACTAATAATAATCGTAAAACCTATGTATTGATATCTCTCTGTTAGTGTGTCAAGTGGGTGTAAAGCGGCATAAACACAGCAGTGAAAAGCAGCTAAACCCCATTATAAAAATAAATTACTTTGAAACACCCATGAAACAAAGACAGTGAAAGAGAGAGAAATTCTTACACAATGCGTTCAGGGGCTGTGATGCAACCTGGATTGACCATATCTAGATGCACAGCTGGATGAGACATAAGGGTGGACACTCTTGGGGCTGAGAGGTTTGGTGAGGTTGGGTGAGCAAACGCAGACCCTTTAAAGGAATACTGCGTGGTACCCATCGCATGGGTCCCAAATCTCCAGGTTCAAGGGCATCTTCCTACATCAAAAACATGCATGAGTAACCCAGAAGATGGTACACCGTGTGGTGGGGAAAGGTTTCTAAAACGCACCTCATTTCTCATCTCCTTGTGCCCGGGTTCGCCATTCCAGCCGCTTTACTAGCAAGCTCCCTACTTGGAGCATCAGCACCTTTAACCTCCTGTTCCATACAGGATGCAAATTGTCCTGAGGATAAACGGGAAGACGTGGAACCAACGAGAGACTAGCTCTTGGTGTTGGGACCGGCACAGGTCACTCTATTTTCCCATCAGAAAGAAGAATTAACCACAGGCTCAACCTGACCCCCGGAACCAGAACAGGGCCTGAAGCCATTCTGCGATTTTGCGGCCAGCTCCCATAAAAACGAGTTGTAAAATGGAGGTTCAGGGCACTGCAATTCACAAACCTGCAGAGTTATTAATGATAACTCTCGTCCACAAATATATTGAGGGAAGGCAAAGAAGAGGATTTGAAATCAAGGCAGAATTGCAGGAAACAGATTTCAGGAGGTAGATACGAATCGCCTTTAAAGCACATGAAAAGCGGCAAAACGTTGACAATGATGCCCTTGGCCAAAAAGGGCGTATGCGTTTTTTCCTGAATATATTCAGGAAAAATCGCATACGCCCTTTTTGGCCAACCAAGCAACCTGGAAAGGCAAATCAGCGCTACAAAGAAGTCTCGCTTCCCATCGGTCAAAAGGGCCATGCTGAAAAAAGTGTCAAAACCAGAAATGCAGGACAGGCCATGGAGAAATGGGAGCCTTGCTACACTGATGGGCGGGATGTAAATTGCCAAAAGCCACTCCGGAGAAGTGTCCGGTGAGTCCTGAAACATCTGAAAAACACAGCTTAGAGAGCATAGGGCACTTCCACTCATGGGGGTATAAATTGGGAAAATTAAAAATCAGCAAGACACAAGCACCCCAAAGTTTAGGGCTGCTCTGTTGACCAGGACCTCCACTTCATTCCACCTTAAATATCCCAGGAAAGAGAAAAATGGATAAAGAAGTTGTGGTCCTTATGTACAATGGAATACCACTCAGCCATGAAATCAATGTCGTAAGGTTAGTAGCAGCATGATGAGTGGATTTAGGTAGGACAATTCTAAGTGAAATAAGTCACACAGAAAAGGACACTTCTCATAAGGTATCACTGATAGAGGGAATGTAAAAACCGTTACACTTGAACTGAATTACAAAACAGAACAGAGTCACACATGCAGAAAACACACTATGGCTGCTTAACGGGAAAGGTGAGGTGGGGTGATACATAAAACAAGGGTATCAAATTAGCTCAGATACCGTTCCATAAACCCAATATGTAATAGACAAGACCTACTCCTTGCTCAGAGAACTGGACTCAACACGCCCTATTCACCGCACAAGAATATATCTGACTAATAATAATCGTAAAACCTATGTATTGATATCTCTCTGTTAGTGTGTCAAGTGGGTGTAAAGCGGCATAAACACAGCAGTGAAAAGCAGCTAAACCCCATTATAAAAATAAATTACTTTGAAACACCCATGAAACAAAGACAGTGAAAGAGAGAGAAATTCTTACACAATGCGTTCAGGGGCTGTGATGCAACCTGGATTGACCATATCTAGACGCACAGCTGGATGAGACATAAGGGTGGACACTCTTGGGGCTGAGAGGTTTGGTGAGGTTGGGTGAGCAAACGCAGACCCTTTAAAGGAATACTGCGTGGTACCCATCGCATGGGTCCCAAATCTCCGGGTTCAAGGGCATCTTCCTACATCAAAAACATGCATGAGAAACCCAGAAGATGGTACACCGTGTGATGGGGAAAGGTTTCTAAAACGCACCTCATTTCTCATCTCCTTGTGCCCGGGTTCGCCATTCCAGCCGCTTTACTAGCAAGCTCCCTACTTGGAGCATCAGCACCTTTAACCTCCTGTTCCATGCAGGTTGCAATTTGTCCTGAGGATAAACGGGAAGACGTGGAACCAACGAGAGACTAGCTCTTGGTGTTGGGACAGGCACAGGTCACTCTATTTTCCCATCAGAAAGAAGAATTAACCACAGGCTCAGCCTGCCCCCCGGAACCAGAACAGGGCCTGAAGCCATTCTGCGATTTTGCGGCCAGCTCCCATAAAAACGAGTTGTAAAATGGAGGTTCAGGGCACTGCAATTCACAAACCTGCAGAGTTATAAATGATAACTCCCGTCCACAAATATATTGAGGGAAGGCAAAGAAGAGGATTTGAAATCAAGGCAGAATTGCAGGAAACAGATTTCAGGAGGTAGATACGAATTGCCTTTAAAGCACATGAAAAGCGGCAAAACGTTGACAATGATGCCCTTGGCCAAAAAGGGCGTATGCGTTTTTTCCTGAATATATTCAGGAAAAAACGCATACGCCCTTTTTGGCCAACCAAGCCACCTGGAAAGGCAAATCAGCGCTCCAAAGAAGTCTCGCTTCCCATCGGTCAAAAGGGCCATGCTGAAAAAAGTGTCAAAACCAGAAATGCAGGACAGGCCATGGAGAAATGGGAGCCTTGCTACACTGATGGGCGGGATGTAAATTGCCAAAAGCCACTCTGGAGAAGTGTCCGGTGAGTCCTGAAACATCTGAAAAACACAGCTTAGAGAGCATAGGGCACTTCCACTCATGGGGGTATAAATTGGGAAAATTAAAAATCAGCAAGACACAAGCACCCCAAAGTTTAGGGCTGCTCTGTTGACCAGGACCTCCACTTCATTCCACCTTAAATATCCCAGGAAAGAGAAAAATGGATAAAGAAGTTGTGGTCCTTATGTACAATGGAATACCACTCAGCCATGAAATCAATGTCGTAAGGTTAGTAGCAGCATGATGAGTGGATTTAGGTAGGACGATTCTAAGTGAAATAAGTCACACAGAAAAGGACACTTCTCATAAGGTATCACTGATAGAGGGAATGTAAAAACCGTTACACTTGAACTGAATTACAAAACAGAACAGAGTCACACATGCAGAAAACACACTATGGCTGCTTAACGGGAAAGGTGAGGTGGGGTGATACATAAAACAAGGGTATCAAATTAGCTCAGATACCGTTCCATAAACCCAATATGTAATAGACAAGACCTACTCCTTGCTCAGAGAACTGGACTCAACACGCCCTATTCACCGCACAAGAATATATCTGACTAATAATAATCGTAAAACCTATGTATTGATATCTCTCTGTTAGTGTGTCAAGTGGGTGTAAAGCGGCATAAACACAGCAGTGAAAAGCAGCTAAACCCCATTATAAAAATAAATTACTTTGAAACACCCATGAAACAAAGACAGTGAAAGAGAGAGAAATTCTTACACAATGCGTTCAGGGGCTGTGATGCAACCTGGATTGACCATATCTAGACGCACAGCTGGATGAGACATAAGGGTGGACACTCTTGGGGCTGAGAGGTTTGGTGAGGTTGGGTGAGCAAACGCAGACCCTTTAAAGGAATACTGCGTGGGACCCATCGCATGGGTCCCAAATCTCCGGGTTCAAGGGCATCTTCCTACATCAAAAACATGCATGAGAAACCCAGAAGATGGTACACCGTGTGATGGGGAAAGGTTTCTAAAACGCACCTCATTTCTCATCTCCTTGTGCCCGGGTTCGCCATTCCAGCCGCTTTACTAGCAAGCTCCCTACTTGGAGCATCAGCACCTTTAACCTCCTGTTCCGTACAGGTTGCAATTTGTCCTGAGGATAAACGGGAAGACGTGGAACCAACGAGAGACTAGCTCTTGGTGTTGGGACAGGCACAGGTCACTCTATTTTCCCATCAGAAAGAAGAATTAACCACAGGCTCAGCCTGCCCCCCGGAACCAGAACAGGGCCTGAAGCCATTCTGCGATTTTGCGGCCAGCTCCCATAAAAACGAGTTGTAAAATGGAGGTTCAGGGCACTGCAATTCACAAACCTGCAGAGTTATAAATGATAACTCCCGTCCACAAATATATTGAGGGAAGGCAAAGAAGAGGATTTGAAATCAAGGCAGAATTGCAGGAAACAGATTTCAGGAGGTAGATACGAATCGCCTTTAAAGCACATGAAAAGCGGCAAAACGTTGACAATGATGCCCTTGGCCAAAAAGGGCGTATGCGTTTTTTCCTGAATATATTCAGGAAAAAACGCATACGCCCTTTTTGGCCAACCAAGCCACCTGGAAAGGCAAATCAGCGCTACAAAGAAGTCTCGCTTCCCATCGGTCAAAAGGGCCATGCTGAAAAAAGTGTCAAAACCAGAAATGCAGGACAGGCCATGGAGAAATGGGAGCCTTGCTACACTGATGGGCGGGATGTAAATTGCCAAGAGCCACTCCGGAGAAGTGTCCGGTGAGTCCTGAAACATCTGAAAAACACAGCTTAGAGAGCATAGGGCACTTCCACTCATGGGGGTATAAATTGGGAAAATTAAAAATCAGCAAGACACAAGCACCCCAAAGTTTAGGGCTGCTCTGTTGACCAGGACCTCCACTTCATTCCACCTTAAATATCCCAGGAAAGAGAAAAATGGATAAAGAAGTTGTGGTCCTTATGTACAATGGAATACCACTCAGCCATGAAATCAATGTCGTAAGGTTAGTAGCAGCCTGATGAGTGGATTTAGGTACGACGATTCTAAGTGAAATAAGTCACACAGAAAAGGACACTTCTCATAAGGTATCACTGATAGAGGGAATGTAAAAACCGTTACACTTGAACTGAATTACAAAACAGAACAGAGTCACACATGCAGAAAACACACTATGGCTGCTTAACGGGAAAGGTGAGGTGGGGTGATACATAAAACAAGGGTATCAAATTAGCTCAGATACCGTTCCATAAACCCAATATGTAATAGACAAGACCTACTCCTTGCTCAGAGAACTGGACTCAACACGCCCTATTCACCGCACAAGAATATATCTGACTAATAATAATCGTAAAACCTATGTATTGATATCTCTCTGTTAGTGTGTCAAGTGGGTGTAAAGCGGCATAAACACAGCAGTGAAAAGCAGCTAAACCCCATTATAAAAATAAATTACTTTGAAACACCCATGAAACAAAGACAGTGAAAGAGAGAGAAATTCTTACACAATGCGTTCAGGGGCTGTGATGCAACCTGGATTGACCATATCTAGACGCACAGCTGGATGAGACATAAGGGTGGACACTCTTGGGGCTGAGAGGTTTGGTGAGGTTGGGTGAGCAAACGCAGACCCTTTAAAGGAATACTGCGTGGTACCCATCGCATGGGTCCCAAATCTCCAGGTTCAAGGGCATCTTCCTACATCAAAAACATGCATGAGAAACCCAGAAGATGGTACACCGTGTGATGGGGAAAGGTTTCTAAAACGCACCTCATTTCTCATCTCCTTGTGCCCGGGTTCGCCATTCCAGCCGCTTTACTAGCAAGCTCCCTACTTGGAGCATCAGCACCTTTAACCTCCTGTTCCATGCAGGTTGCAATTTGTCCTGAGGATAAACGGGAAGACGTGGAACCAACGAGAGACTAGCTCTTGGTGTTGGGACAGGCACAGGTCACTCTATTTTCCCATCAGAAAGAAGAATTAACCACAGGCTCAGCCTGCCCCCCGGAACCAGAACAGGGCCTGAAGCCATTCTGCGATTTTGCGGCCAGCTCCCATAAAAACGAGTTGTAAAATGGAGGTTCAGGGCACTGCAATTCACAAACCTGCAGAGTTATAAATGATAACTCCCGTCCACAAATATATTGAGGGAAGGCAAAGAAGAGGATTTGAAATCAAGGCAGAATTGCAGGAAACAGATTTCAGGAGGTAGATACGAATTGCCTTTAAAGCACATGAAAAGCGGCAAAACGTTGACAATGATGCCCTTGGCCAAAAAGGGCGTATGCGTTTTTTCCTGAATATATTCAGGAAAAAACGCATACGCCCTTTTTGGCCAACCAAGCCACCTGGAAAGGCAAATCAGCGCTCCAAAGAAGTCTCGCTTCCCATCGGTCAAAAGGGCCATGCTGAAAAAAGTGTCAAAACCAGAAATGCAGGACAGGCCATGGAGAAATGGGAGCCTTGCTACACTGATGGGCGGGATGTAAATTGCCAAGAGCCACTCCGGAGAAGTGTCCGGTGAGTCCTGAAACATCTGAAAAACACAGCTCAGAGAGCATAGGGCACTTCCACTCATGGGGGTATAAATTGGGAAAATTAAAAATCAGCAAGACACAAGCACCCCAAAGTTTAGGGCTGCTCTGTCGACCAGGACCTCCACTTCATTCCACCTTAAATATCCCAGGAAAGAGAAAAATGGATAAAGAAGTTGTGGTCCTTATGTACAATGGAATACCACTCAGCCATGAAATCAATGTCGTAAGGTTAGTAGCAGCATGATGAGTGAATTTAGGTACGACGATTCTAAGTGAAATAAGTCACACAGAAAAGGACACTTCTCATAAGGTATCACTGATAGAGGGAATGTAAAAACCGTTACACTTGAACTGAATTACAAAACAGAACAGAGTCACACATGCAGAAAACACACTATGGCTGATTAACGGGAAAGGTGAGATGGGGTGATACATAAAACAAGGGTATCAAATTAGCTCAGATACCGTTCCATAAACCCAATATGTAATAGACAAGACCTACTCCTTGCTCAGAGAACTGGACTCAACACGCCCTATTCACCGCACAAGAATATATCTGACTAATAATAATTGTAAAACCTATGTATTGATATCTCTCTGTTAGTGTGTCAAGTGGGTGTAAAGCGGCATAAACACAGCAGTGAAAAGCAGCTAAACCCCATTATAAAAATAAATTACTTTGAAACACCCATGAAACAAAGACAGTGAAAGAGAGAGAAATTCTTACACAATGCGTTCAGGGGCTGTGATGCAACCTGGATTGACCATATCTAGACGCACAGCTGGATGAGACATAAGGGTGGACACTCTTGGGGCTGAGAGGTTTGGTGAGGTTGGGTGAGCAAACGCAGACCCTTTAAAGGAATACTGCGTGGTACCCATCGCATGGGTCCCAAATCTCCAGGTTCAAGGGCATCTTCCTACATCAAAAACATGCATGAGAAACCCAGAAGATGGCACACCGTGTGATGGGGAAAGGTTTCTAAAACGCACCTCATTTCTCATCTCCTTGTGCCCGGGTTCGCCATTCCAGCCACTTTACTAGCAAGCTCCCTACTTGGAGCATCAGCACCTTTAACCTCCTGTTCCATACAGGTTGCAATTTGTCCTGAGGATAAACGGGAAGACGTGGAACCAACGAGAGACTAGCTCTTGGTGTTGGGACAGGCACAGGTCACTCTATTTTCCCATCAGAAAGAAGAATTAACCACAGGCTCAGCCTGCCCCCCGGAACCAGAACAGGGCCTGAAGCCATTCTGCGATTTTGCGGCCAGCTCCCATAAAAACGAGTTGTAAAATGGAGGTTCAGGGGACTGCAATTCACAAACCTGCAGAGTTATTAATGATAACTCTCGTCCACAAATATATTGAGGGAAGGCAAAGAATAGGATTTGAAATCAAGGCAGAATTGCAGGAAACAGATTTCAGGAGGTAGATACGAATCGCCTTTAAAGCACATGAAAAGCGGCAAAACGTTGACAATGATGCCCTTGGCCAAAAAGGGCGTATGCGTTTTTTCCTGAATATATTCAGGAAAAATCGCATACGCCCTTTTTGGCCAACCAAGCAACCTGGAAAGGCAAATCAGCGCTACAAAGAAGTCTCGCTTCCCATCGGTCAAAAGGGCCATGCTGAAAAAAGTGTCAAAACCAGAAATGCAGGACAGGCCATGGAGAAATGGGAGCCTTGCTACACTGATGGGCGGGATGTAAATTGCCAAGAGCCACTCCGGAGAAGTGTCCGGTGAGTCCTGAAACATCTGAAAAACACAGCTTAGAGAGCATAGGGCACTTCCACTCATGGGGGTATAAATTGGGAAAATTAAAAATCAGCAAGACACAAGCACCCCAAAGTTTAGGACTGCTCTGTTGACCAGGACCTCCACTTCATTCCACCTTAAATATCCCAGGAAAGAGAAAAATGGATAAAGAAGTTGTGGTCCTTATGTACAATGGAATACCACTCAGCCATGAAATCAATGTCGTAAGGTTAGTAGCAGCATGATGAGTGGATTTAGATACGACGATTCTAAGTGAAATAAGTCACACAGAAAAGGACACTTCTCATAAGGTATCACTGATAGAGGGAATGTAAAAACCGTTACACTTGAACTGAATTACAAAACAGAACAGAGTCACACATGCAGAAAACACACTATGGCTGCTTAACGGGAAAGGTGAGGTGGGGTGATACATAAAACAAGGGTATCAAATTAGCTCAGATACCGTTCCATAAACCCAATATGTAATAGACAAGACCTACTCCTTGCTCAGAGAACTGGACTCAACACGCCCTATTCACCGCACAAGAATATATCTGACTAATAATAATCGTAAAACCTATGTATTGATATCTCTCTGTTAGTGTGTCAAGTGGGTGTAAAGCGGCATAAACACAGCAGTGAAAAGCAGCTAAACCCCATTATAAAAATAAATTACTTTGAAACACCCATGAAACAAAGACAGTGAAAGAGAGAGAAATTCTTACACAATGCGTTCAGGAGCTGTGATGCAACCTGGATTGACCATATCTAGACGCACAGCTGGATGAGACATAAGGGTGGACACTCTTGGGGCTGAGAGGTTTGGTGAGGTTGGGTGAGCAAACGCAGACCCTTTAAAGGAATACTGCGTGGTACCCATCGCATGGGTCCCAAATCTCCAGGTTCAAGGGCATCTTCCTACATCAAAAACATGCATGAGAAACCCAGAAGATGGTACACCGTGTGATGGGGAAAGGTTTCTGAAACGCACCTCATTTCTCATCTCCTTGTGCCCGGGTTCGCCATTCCAGCCGCTTTACTAGCAAGCTCCCTACTTGGAGCATCAGCACCTTTAACCTCCTGTTCCATGCAGGTTGCAATTTGTCCTGAGGATAAACGGGAAGATGTGGAACCAACGAGAGACTAGCTCTTGGTGTTGGGACAGGCACAGGTCACTCTATTTTCCCATCAGAAAGAAGAATTAACCACAGGCTCAGCCTGCCCCCCGGAACCAGAACAGGGCCTGAAGCCATTCTGCGATTTTGCGGCCAGCTCCCATAAAAACGAGTTGTAAAATGGAGGTTCAGGGCACTGCAATTCACAAACCTGCAGAGTTATTAATGATAACTCTCGTCCACAAATATATAGAGGGAAGGCAAAGAAGAGGATTTGAAATCAAGGCAGAATTGCAGGAAACAGATTTCAGGAGGTAGATACGAATTGCCTTTAAAGCACATGAAAAGCGGCAAAACGTTGACAATGATGCCCTTGGCCAAAAAGTGCGTATGCGTTTTTTCCTGAATATATTCAGGAAAAAACGCATACGCCCTTTTTGGCCAACCAAGGAACCTGGAAAGGCAAATCAGCGCTACAAAGAAGTCTCGCTTCCCATCGGTCAAAAGGGCCATGCTGAAAAAACTGTCAAAACCAGAAATGCAGGACAGGCCATGGAGAAATGGGAGCCTTGCTACACTGATGGGCGGGATGTAAATTGCCAAGAGCCACTCCGGAGAAGTGTCCGGTGAGTCCTGAAACATCTGAAAAACACAGCTTAGAGAGCATAGGGCACTTCCACTCATGGGGGTATAAATTGGGAAAATTAAAAATCAGCAAGACACAAGCACCCCAAAGTTTAGGGCTGCTCTGTTGACAAGGACCTCCACTTCATTCCACCTTAAATATCCCAGGAAAGAGAAAAATGGATAAAGAAGTTGTGGTCCTTATGTACAATGGAATATCACTCAGCCATGAAATCAATGTCGTAAGGTTAGTAGCAGCATGATGAGTGGATTTAGGTACGACGATTCTAAGTGAAATAAGTCACACAGAAAAGGACACTTCTCATAAGGTATCACTGATAGAGGGAATGTAAAAACCGTTACACTTGAACTGAATTACAAAACAGAACAGAGTCACACATGCAGAAAACACACTATGGCTGCTTAACGGGAAAGGTGAGGTGGGGTGATACATAAAACAAGGGTATCAAATTAGCTCAGATACCGTTCCATAAACCCAATATGTAATAGACAAGACCTACTCCTTGCTCAGAGAACTGGACTCAACATGCCCTATTCACCGCACAAGAATATATCTGACTAATAATAATCGTAAAACCGATGTATTGATATCTCTCTGTTAGTGTGTCAAGTGGGTGTAAAGCGGCATAAACACAGCAGTGAAAAGCAGCTAAACCCCATTATAAAAATAAATTACTTTGAAACACCCATGAAACAAAGACAGTGAAAGAGAGAGAAATTCTTACACAATGCGTTCAGGGGCTGTGATGCAACCTGGATTGACCATATCTAGACCCACAGCTGGATGAGACATAAGGGTGGACACTCTTGGGGCTGAGAGGTTTGGTGAGGTTGGGTGAGCAAACGCAGACCCTTTAAAGGAA
This sequence comes from Balaenoptera borealis, assembly GCF_965194805.1. Lineage (NCBI taxonomy): Eukaryota > Metazoa > Chordata > Mammalia > Artiodactyla > Balaenopteridae > Balaenoptera > Balaenoptera borealis. Next base: position 995,980 of record NW_028123997.1, read on the forward strand.
TACTGCGTGGTACCCATCGCATGGGTCCAAAATCTCCAGGTTCAAGGGCATCTTCCTACATCAAAAACATGCATGAGAAACCCAGAAGATGGTACACCGTGTGATGGGGAAAGGTTTCTAAAACGCACCTCATTTCTCATCTCCTTGTGCCCGGGTTCGCCATTCCAGCCGCTTTACTAGCAAGCTCCCTACTTGGAGCATCAGCACCTTTAACCTCCTGTTCCATACAGGTTGCAATTTGTCCTGAGGATAAACGGGAAGACGTGGAACCAACGAGAGACTAGCTCTTGGTGTTGGGACAGGCACAGGTCACTCTATTTTCCCATCAGAAAGAAGAATTAACCACAGGCTCAGCCTGCCCCCCGGAACCAGAACAGGGCCTGAAGCCATTCTGCGATTTTGGGGCCAGCTCCCATAAAAACGAGTTGTAAAATGGAGGTTCAGGGCACTGCAATTCACAAACCTGCAGAGTTATAAATGATAACTCCCGTCCACAAATATATTGAGGGAAGGCAAAGAAGAGGATTTGAAATCAAGGCAGAATTGCAGGAAACAGATTTCAGGAGGTAGATACGAATCGCCTTTAAAGCACATGAAAAGCGGCAAAACGTTGACAATGATGCCCTTGGCCAAAAAGGGCGTATGCGTTTTTTCCTGAATATATTCAGGAAAAAACGCATACGCCCTTTTTGGCCAACCAAGCAACCTGGAATGGCAAATCAGCACTACAAAGAAGTCTCGCTTCCCATCGGTCAAAAGGGCCATGCTGAAAAAAGTGTCAAAACCAGAAACGCAGGACAGGCCATGGAGAAATGGGAGCCTTGCTACACTGATGGGCGGGATGTAAATTGCCAAGAGCCACTCCGGAGAAGTGTCCGGTGAGTCCTGAAACATCTGAAAAACACAGCTTAGAGAGCATAGGGCACTTCCACTCATGGGGGTATAAATTGGGAAAATTAAAAATCAGCAAGACACAAGCACCCCAAAGTTTAGGGCTGCTCTGTTGACCAGGACCTCCACTTCATTCCACCTTAAATATCCCAGGAAAGAGAAAAATGGATAAAGAAGTTGTGGTCCTTATGTACAATGGAATACCACTCAGCCATGAAATCAATGTCGTAAGGTTAGTAGCAGCATGATGAGTGGATTTAGGTACGACGATTCTAAGTGAAATAAGTCACACAGAAAAGGACACTTCTCATAAGGTATCACTGATAGAGGGAATGTAAAAACCGTTACACTTGAACTGAATTACAAAACAGAACAGAGTCACACATGCAGAAAACACACTATGGCTGCTTAACGGGAAAGGTGAGGTGGGGTGATACATAAAAGAAGGGTATCAAATTAGCTCAGATACCGTTCCATAAACCCAATATGTAATAGACAAGACCTACTCCTGGCTCAGAGAACTGGACTCAACACGCCCTATTCACCGCACAAGAATATATCTGACTAATAATAATCGTAAAACCTATGTATTGATATCTCTCTGTTAGTGTGTCAAGTGGGTGTAAAGCGGCATAAACACAGCAGTGAAAAGCAGCTAAACCCCATTATAAAAATAAATTACTTTGAAACACCCATGAAACAAAGACAGTGAAAGAGAGAGAAATTCTTACACAATGCGTTCAGGGGCTGTGATGCAACCTGGATTGACCATATCTAGACGCACAGCTGGATGAGACATAAGGGTGGACACTCTTGGGGCTGAGAGGTTTGGTGAGGTTGGGTGAGCAAACGCAGACCCTTTAAAGGAATACTGCGTGGTACCCATCGCATGGGTCCCAAATCTCCAGGTTCAAGGGCATCTTCCTACATCAAAAACATGCATGAGAAACCCAGAAGATGGTACACCGTGTGATGGGGAAAGGTTTCTAAAACGCACCTCATTTCTCATCTCCTTGTGCCCGGGTTCGCCATTCCAGCCGCTTTACTAGCAAGCTCCCTACTTGGAGCATCAGCACCTTTAACCTCCTGTTCCATGCAGGTTGCAATTTGTCCTGAGGATAAACGGGAAGACGTGGAACCAACGAGAGACTAGCTCTTGGTGTTGGGACAGGCACAGGTCACTCTATTTTCCCATCAGAAAGAAGAATTAACCACAGGCTCAGCCTGCCCCCCGGAACCAGAACAGGGCCTGAAGCCATTCTGCGATTTTGCGGCCAGCTCCCATAAAAACGAGTTGTAAAATGGAGGTTCAGGGCACTGCAATTCACAAACCTGCAGAGTTATTAATGATAACTCTCGTCCACAAATATATTGAGGGAAGGCAAAGAATAGGATTTGAAATCAAGGCAGAATTGCAGGAAACAGATTTCAGGAGGTAGATACGAATCGCCTTTGAAGCACATGAAAAGCGGCAAAACGTTGACAATGATGCCCTTGGCCAAAAAGGGCGTATGCGTTTTTTCCTGAATATATTCAGGAAAAATCGCATACGCCCTTTTTGGCCAACCAAGCAACCTGGAAAGGCAAATCAGCGCTACAAAGAAGTCTCGCTTCCCATCGGTCAAAAGGGCCATGCTGAAAAAAGTGTCAAAACCAGAAATGCAGGACAGGCCATGGAGAAATGGGAGCCTTGCTACACTGATGGGCGGGATGTAAATTGCCAAGAGCCACTCCGGAGAAGTGTCCGGTGAGTCCTGAAACATCTGAAAAACACAGCTTAGAGAGCATAGGGCACTTCCACTCATGGGGGTATAAATTGGGAAAATTAAAAATCAGCAAGACACAAGCACCCCAAAGTTTAGGGCTGCTCTGTTGACCAGGACCTCCACTTCATTCCACCTTAAATATCCCAGGAAAGAGAAAAATGGATAAAGAAGTTGTGGTCCTTATGTACAATGGAATACCACTCAGCCATGAAATCAATGTCGTAAGGTTAGTAGCAGCATGATGAGTGAATTTAGGTACGACGATTCTAAGTGAAATAAGTCACACAGAAAAGGACACTTCTCATAAGGTATCACTGATAGAGGGAATGTAAAAACCGTTACACTTGAACTGAATTACAAAACAGAACAGAGTCACACATGCAGAAAACACACTATGGCTGCTTAACGGGAAAGGTGAGGTGGGGTGATACATAAAACAAGGGTATCAAATTAGCTCAGATACCGTTCCATAAACCCAATATGTAATAGACAAGACCTACTCCTTGCTCAGAGAACTGGACTCAACACGCCCTATTCACCGCACAAGAATATATCTGACTAATAATAATCGTAAAACCTATGTATTGATATCTCTCTGTTAGTGTGTCAAGTGGGTGTAAAGCGGCATAAACACAGCAGTGAAAAGCAGCTAAACCCCATTATAAAAATAAATTACTTTGAAACACCCATGAAACAAAGACAGTGAAAGAGAGAGAAATTCTTACACAATGCGTTCAGGGGCTGTGATGCAACCTGGATTGACCATATCTAGACGCACAGCTGGATGAGACATAAGGGTGGACACTCTTGGGGCTGAGAGGTTTGGTGAGGTTGGGTGAGCAAACGCAGACCCTTTAAAGGAATACTGCGTGGTACCCATCGCATGGGTCCCAAATCTCCAGGTTCAAGGGCATCTTCCTACATCAAAAACATGCATGAGAAACCCAGAAGATGGTACACCGTGTGATGGGGAAAGGTTTCTAAAACGCACCTCATTTCTCATCTCCTTGTGCCCGGGTTCGCCATTCCAGCCGCTTTACTAGCAAGCTCCCTACTTGGAGCATCAGCACCTTTAACCTCCTGTTCCATACAGGATGCAAATTGTCCTGAGGATAAACGGGAAGACGTGGAACCAACGAGAGACTAGCTCTTGGTGTTGGGACCGGCACAGGTCACTCTATTTTCCCATCAGAAAGAAGAATTAACCACAGGCTCAACCTGACCCCCGGAACCAGAACAGGGCCTGAAGCCATTCTGCGATTTTGCGGCCAGCTCCCATAAAAACGAGTTGTAAAATGGAGGTTCAGGGCACTGCAATTCACAAACCTGCAGAGTTATTAATGATAACTCTCGTCCACAAATATATTGAGGGAAGGCAAAGAAGAGGATTTGAAATCAAGGCAGAATTGCAGGAAACAGATTTCAGGAGGTAGATACGAATCGCCTTTAAAGCACATGAAAAGCGGCAAAACGTTGACAATGATGCCCTTGGCCAAAAAGGGCGTATGCGTTTTTTCCTGAATATATTCAGGAAAAATCGCATACGCCCTTTTTGGCCAACCAAGCAACCTGGAAAGGCAAATCAGCGCTACAAAGAAGTCTCGCTTCCCATCGGTCAAAAGGGCCATGCTGAAAAAAGTGTCAAAACCAGAAATGCAGGACAGGCCATGGAGAAATGGGAGCCTTGCTACACTGATGGGCGGGATGTAAATTGCCAAAAGCCACTCCGGAGAAGTGTCCGGTGAGTCCTGAAACATCTGAAAAACACAGCTTAGAGAGCATAGGGCACTTCCACTCATGGGGGTATAAATTGGGAAAATTAAAAATCAGCAAGACACAAGCACCCCAAAGTTTAGGGCTGCTCTGTTGACCAGGACCTCCACTTCATTCCACCTTAAATATCCCAGGAAAGAGAAAAATGGATAAAGAAGTTGTGGTCCTTATGTACAATGGAATACCACTCAGCCATGAAATCAATGTCGTAAGGTTAGTAGCAGCATGATGAGTGGATTTAGGTAGGACAATTCTAAGTGAAATAAGTCACACAGAAAAGGACACTTCTCATAAGGTATCACTGATAGAGGGAATGTAAAAACCGTTACACTTGAACTGAATTACAAAACAGAACAGAGTCACACATGCAGAAAACACACTATGGCTGCTTAACGGGAAAGGTGAGGTGGGGTGATACATAAAACAAGGGTATCAAATTAGCTCAGATACCGTTCCATAAACCCAATATGTAATAGACAAGACCTACTCCTTGCTCAGAGAACTGGACTCAACACGCCCTATTCACCGCACAAGAATATATCTGACTAATAATAATCGTAAAACCTATGTATTGATATCTCTCTGTTAGTGTGTCAAGTGGGTGTAAAGCGGCATAAACACAGCAGTGAAAAGCAGCTAAACCCCATTATAAAAATAAATTACTTTGAAACACCCATGAAACAAAGACAGTGAAAGAGAGAGAAATTCTTACACAATGCGTTCAGGGGCTGTGATGCAACCTGGATTGACCATATCTAGACGCACAGCTGGATGAGACATAAGGGTGGACACTCTTGGGGCTGAGAGGTTTGGTGAGGTTGGGTGAGCAAACGCAGACCCTTTAAAGGAATACTGCGTGGTACCCATCGCATGGGTCCCAAATCTCCGGGTTCAAGGGCATCTTCCTACATCAAAAACATGCATGAGAAACCCAGAAGATGGTACACCGTGTGATGGGGAAAGGTTTCTAAAACGCACCTCATTTCTCATCTCCTTGTGCCCGGGTTCGCCATTCCAGCCGCTTTACTAGCAAGCTCCCTACTTGGAGCATCAGCACCTTTAACCTCCTGTTCCGTACAGGTTGCAATTTGTCCTGAGGATAAACGGGAAGACGTGGAACCAACGAGAGACTAGCTCTTGGTGTTGGGACAGGCACAGGTCACTCTATTTTCCCATCAGAAAGAAGAATTAACCACAGGCTCAGCCTGCCCCCCGGAACCAGAACAGGGCCTGAAGCCATTCTGCGATTTTGCGGCCAGCTCCCATAAAAACGAGTTGTAAAATGGAGGTTCAGGGCACTGCAATTCACAAACCTGCAGAGTTATAAATGATAACTCCCGTCCACAAATATATTGAGGGAAGGCAAAGAAGAGGATTTGAAATCAAGGCAGAATTGCAGGAAACAGATTTCAGGAGGTAGATACGAATCGCCTTTAAAGCACATGAAAAGCGGCAAAACGTTGACAATGATGCCCTTGGCCAAAAAGGGCGTATGCGTTTTTTCCTGAATATATTCAGGAAAAAACGCATACGCCCTTTTTGGCCAACCAAGCCACCTGGAAAGGCAAATCAGCGCTACAAAGAAGTCTCGCTTCCCATCGGTCAAAAGGGCCATGCTGAAAAAAGTGTCAAAACCAGAAATGCAGGACAGGCCATGGAGAAATGGGAGCCTTGCTACACTGATGGGCGGGATGTAAATTGCCAAGAGCCACTCTGGAGAAGTGTCCGGTGAGTCCTGAAACATCTGAAAAACACAGCTTAGAGAGCATAGGGCACTTCCACTCATGGGGGTATAAATTGGGAAAATTAAAAATCAGCAAGACACAAGCACCCCAAAGTTTAGGGCTGCTCTGTTGACCAGGACCTCCACTTCATTCCACCTTAAATATCCCAGGAAAGAGAAAAATGGATAAAGAAGTTGTGGTCCTTATGTACAATGGAATACCACTCAGCCATGAAATCAATGTCGTAAGGTTAGTAGCAGCATGATGAGTGAATTTAGCTACGACGATTCTAAGTGAAATAAGTCACACAGAAAAGGACACTTCTCATAAGGTATCACTGATAGAGGGAATGTAAAAACCGTTACACTTGAACTGAATTACAAAACAGAACAGAGTCACACATGCAGAAAACACACTATGGCTGCTTAACGGGAAAGGTGAGGTGGGGTGATACATAAAACAAGGGTATCAAATTAGCTCAGATACCGTTCCATAAACCCAATATGTAATAGACAAGACCTACTCCTTGCTCAGAGAACTGGACTCAACACGCCCTATTCACCGCACAAGAATATATCTGACTAATAATAATCGTAAAACCTATGTATTGATATCTCTCTGTTAGTGTGTCAAGTGGGTGTAAAGCGGCATAAACACAGCAGTGAAAAGCAGCTAAACCCCATTATAAAAATAAATTACTTTGAAACACCCATGAAACAAAGACAGTGAAAGAGAGAGAAATTCTTACACAATGCGTTCAGGGGCTGTGATGCAACCTGGATTGACCATATCTAGATGCACAGCTGGATGAGACATAAGGGTGGACACTCTTGGGGCTGAGAGGTTTGGTGAGGTTGGGTGAGCAAACGCAGACCCTTTAAAGGAATACTGCGTGGTACCCATCGCATGGGTCCCAAATCTCCAGGTTCAAGGGCATCTTCCTACATCAAAAACATGCATGAGTAACCCAGAAGATGGTACACCGTGTGGTGGGGAAAGGTTTCTAAAACGCACCTCATTTCTCATCTCCTTGTGCCCGGGTTCGCCATTCCAGCCGCTTTACTAGCAAGCTCCCTACTTGGAGCATCAGCACCTTTAACCTCCTGTTCCATACAGGATGCAAATTGTCCTGAGGATAAACGGGAAGACGTGGAACCAACGAGAGACTAGCTCTTGGTGTTGGGACCGGCACAGGTCACTCTATTTTCCCATCAGAAAGAAGAATTAACCACAGGCTCAACCTGACCCCCGGAACCAGAACAGGGCCTGAAGCCATTCTGCGATTTTGCGGCCAGCTCCCATAAAAACGAGTTGTAAAATGGAGGTTCAGGGCACTGCAATTCACAAACCTGCAGAGTTATTAATGATAACTCTCGTCCACAAATATATTGAGGGAAGGCAAAGAAGAGGATTTGAAATCAAGGCAGAATTGCAGGAAACAGATTTCAGGAGGTAGATACGAATCGCCTTTAAAGCACATGAAAAGCGGCAAAACGTTGACAATGATGCCCTTGGCCAAAAAGGGCGTATGCGTTTTTTCCTGAATATATTCAGGAAAAATCGCATACGCCCTTTTTGGCCAACCAAGCAACCTGGAAAGGCAAATCAGCGCTACAAAGAAGTCTCGCTTCCCATCGGTCAAAAGGGCCATGCTGAAAAAAGTGTCAAAACCAGAAATGCAGGACAGGCCATGGAGAAATGGGAGCCTTGCTACACTGATGGGCGGGATGTAAATTGCCAAAAGCCACTCCGGAGAAGTGTCCGGTGAGTCCTGAAACATCTGAAAAACACAGCTTAGAGAGCATAGGGCACTTCCACTCATGGGGGTATAAATTGGGAAAATTAAAAATCAGCAAGACACAAGCACCCCAAAGTTTAGGGCTGCTCTGTTGACCAGGACCTCCACTTCATTCCACCTTAAATATCCCAGGAAAGAGAAAAATGGATAAAGAAGTTGTGGTCCTTATGTACAATGGAATACCACTCAGCCATGAAATCAATGTCGTAAGGTTAGTAGCAGCATGATGAGTGGATTTAGGTAGGACAATTCTAAGTGAAATAAGTCACACAGAAAAGGACACTTCTCATAAGGTATCACTGATAGAGGGAATGTAAAAACCGTTACACTTGAACTGAATTACAAAACAGAACAGAGTCACACATGCAGAAAACACACTATGGCTGCTTAACGGGAAAGGTGAGGTGGGGTGATACATAAAACAAGGGTATCAAATTAGCTCAGATACCGTTCCATAAACCCAATATGTAATAGACAAGACCTACTCCTTGCTCAGAGAACTGGACTCAACACGCCCTATTCACCGCACAAGAATATATCTGACTAATAATAATCGTAAAACCTATGTATTGATATCTCTCTGTTAGTGTGTCAAGTGGGTGTAAAGCGGCATAAACACAGCAGTGAAAAGCAGCTAAACCCCATTATAAAAATAAATTACTTTGAAACACCCATGAAACAAAGACAGTGAAAGAGAGAGAAATTCTTACACAATGCGTTCAGGGGCTGTGATGCAACCTGGATTGACCATATCTAGACGCACAGCTGGATGAGACATAAGGGTGGACACTCTTGGGGCTGAGAGGTTTGGTGAGGTTGGGTGAGCAAACGCAGACCCTTTAAAGGAATACTGCGTGGTACCCATCGCATGGGTCCCAAATCTCCGGGTTCAAGGGCATCTTCCTACATCAAAAACATGCATGAGAAACCCAGAAGATGGTACACCGTGTGATGGGGAAAGGTTTCTAAAACGCACCTCATTTCTCATCTCCTTGTGCCCGGGTTCGCCATTCCAGCCGCTTTACTAGCAAGCTCCCTACTTGGAGCATCAGCACCTTTAACCTCCTGTTCCATGCAGGTTGCAATTTGTCCTGAGGATAAACGGGAAGACGTGGAACCAACGAGAGACTAGCTCTTGGTGTTGGGACAGGCACAGGTCACTCTATTTTCCCATCAGAAAGAAGAATTAACCACAGGCTCAGCCTGCCCCCCGGAACCAGAACAGGGCCTGAAGCCATTCTGCGATTTTGCGGCCAGCTCCCATAAAAACGAGTTGTAAAATGGAGGTTCAGGGCACTGCAATTCACAAACCTGCAGAGTTATAAATGATAACTCCCGTCCACAAATATATTGAGGGAAGGCAAAGAAGAGGATTTGAAATCAAGGCAGAATTGCAGGAAACAGATTTCAGGAGGTAGATACGAATTGCCTTTAAAGCACATGAAAAGCGGCAAAACGTTGACAATGATGCCCTTGGCCAAAAAGGGCGTATGCGTTTTTTCCTGAATATATTCAGGAAAAAACGCATACGCCCTTTTTGGCCAACCAAGCCACCTGGAAAGGCAAATCAGCGCTCCAAAGAAGTCTCGCTTCCCATCGGTCAAAAGGGCCATGCTGAAAAAAGTGTCAAAACGAGAAATGCAGGACAGGCCATGGAGAAATGGGAGCCTTGCTACACTGATGGGCGGGATGTAAATTGCCAAAAGCCACTCTGGAGAAGTGTCCGGTGAGTCCTGAAACATCTGAAAAACACAGCTTAGAGAGCATAGGGCACTTCCACTCATGGGGGTATAAATTGGGAAAATTAAAAATCAGCAAGACACAAGCACCCCAAAGTTTAGGGCTGCTCTGTTGACCAGGACCTCCACTTCATTCCACCTTAAATATCCCAGGAAAGAGAAAAATGGATAAAGAAGTTGTGGTCCTTATGTACAATGGAATACCACTCAGCCATGAAATCAATGTCGTAAGGTTAGTAGCAGCATGATGAGTGGATTTAGGTAGGACAATTCTAAGTGAAATAAGTCACACAGAAAAGGACACTTCTCATAAGGTATCACTGATAGAGGGAATGTAAAAACCGTTACACTTGAACTGAATTACAAAACAGAACAGAGTCACACATGCAGAAAACACACTATGGCTGCTTAACGGGAAAGGTGAGGTGGGGTGATACATAAAACAAGGGTATCAAATTAGCTCAGATACCGTTCCATAAACCCAATATGTAATAGACAAGACCTACTCCTTGCTCAGAGAACTGGACTCAACACGCCCTATTCACCGCACAAGAATATATCTGACTAATAATAATCGTAAAACCTATGTATTGATATCTCTCTGTTAGTGTGTCAAGTGGGTGTAAAGCAGCATAAACACAGCAGTGAAAAGCAGCTAAACCCCATTATAAAAATAAATTACTTTGAAACACCCATGAAACAAAGACAGTGAAAGAGAGAGAAATTCTTACACAATGCGTTCAGGGGCTGTGATGCAACCTGGATTGACCATATCTAGACGCACAGCTGGATGAGACATAAGGGTGGACACTCTTGGGGCTGAGAGGTTTGGTGAGGTTGGGTGAGCAAACGCAGACCCTTTAAAGGAATACTGCGTGGGACCCATCGCATGGGTCCCAAATCTCCGGGTTCAAGGGCATCTTCCTACATCAAAAACATGCATGAGAAACCCAGAAGATGGTACACCGTGTGATGGGGAAAGGTTTCTAAAACGCACCTCATTTCTCATCTCCTTGTGCCCGGGTTCGCCATTCCAGCCGCTTTACTAGCAAGCTCCCTACTTGGAGCATCAGCACCTTTAACCTCCTGTTCCGTACAGGTTGCAATTTGTCCTGAGGATAAACGGGAAGACGTGGAACCAACGAGAGACTAGCTCTTGGTGTTGGGACAGGCACAGGTCACTCTATTTTCCCATCAGAAAGAAGAATTAACCACAGGCTCAGCCTGCCCCCCGGAACCAGAACAGGGCCTGAAGCCATTCTGCGATTTTGCGGCCAGCTCCCATAAAAACGAGTTGTAAAATGGAGGTTCAGGGCACTGCAATTCACAAACCTGCAGAGTTATAAATGATAACTCCCGTCCACAAATATATTGAGGGAAGGCAAAGAAGAGGATTTGAAATCAAGGCAGAATTGCAGGAAACAGATTTCAGGAGGTAGATACGAATCGCCTTTAAAGCACATGAAAAGCGGCAAAACGTTGACAATGATGCCCTTGGCCAAAAAGGGCGTATGCGTTTTTTCCTGAATATATTCAGGAAAAAACGCATACGCCCTTTTTGGCCAACCAAGCCACCTGGAAAGGCAAATCAGCGCTACAAAGAAGTCTCGCTTCCCATCGGTCAAAAGGGCCATGCTGAAAAAAGTGTCAAAACCAGAAATGCAGGACAGGCCATGGAGAAATGGGAGCCTTGCTACACTGATGGGCGGGATGTAAATTGCCAAGAGCCACTCCGGAGAAGTGTCCGGTGAGTCCTGAAACATCTGAAAAACACAGCTTAGAGAGCATAGGGCACTTCCACTCATGGGGGTATAAATTGGGAAAATTAAAAATCAGCAAGACACAAGCACCCCAAAGTTTAGGGCTGCTCTGTTGACCAGGACCTCCACTTCATTCCACCTTAAATATCCCAGGAAAGAGAAAAATGGATAAAGAAGTTGTGGTCCTTATGTACAATGGAATACCACTCAGCCATGAAATCAATGTCGTAAGGTTAGTAGCAGCCTGATGAGTGGATTTAGGTACGACGATTCTAAGTGAAATAAGTCACACAGAAAAGGACACTTCTCATAAGGTATCACTGATAGAGGGAATGTAAAAACCGTTACACTTGAACTGAATTACAAAACAGAACAGAGTCACACATGCAGAAAACACACTATGGCTGCTTAACGGGAAAGGTGAGGTGGGGTGATACATAAAACAAGGGTATCAAATTAGCTCAGATACCGTTCCATAAACCCAATATGTAATAGACAAGACCTACTCCTTGCTCAGAGAACTGGACTCAACACGCCCTATTCACCGCACAAGAATATATCTGACTAATAATAATCGTAAAACCTATGTATTGATATCTCTCTGTTAGTGTGTCAAGTGGGTGTAAAGCGGCATAAACACAGCAGTGAAAAGCAGCTAAACCCCATTATAAAAATAAATTACTTTGAAACACCCATGAAACAAAGACAGTGAAAGAGAGAGAAATTCTTACACAATGCGTTCAGGGGCTGTGATGCAACCTGGATTGACCATATCTAGACGCACAGCTGGATGAGACATAAGGGTGGACACTCTTGGGGCTGAGAGGTTTGGTGAGGTTGGGTGAGCAAACGCAGACCCTTTAAAGGAATACTGCGTGGTACCCATCGCATGGGTCCCAAATCTCCGGGTTCAAGGGCATCTTCCTACATCAAAAACATGCATGAGAAACCCAGAAGATGGTACACCGTGTGATGGGGAAAGGTTTCTAAAACGCACCTCATTTCTCATCTCCTTGTGCCCGGGTTCGCCATTCCAGCCGCTTTACTAGCAAGCTCCCTACTTGGAGCATCAGCACCTTTAACCTCCTGTTCCATGCAGGTTGCAATTTGTCCTGAGGATAAACGGGAAGACGTGGAACCAACGAGAGACTAGCTCTTGGTGTTGGGACAGGCACAGGTCACTCTATTTTCCCATCAGAAAGAAGAATTAACCACAGGCTCAGCCTGCCCCCCGGAACCAGAACAGGGCCTGAAGCCATTCTGCGATTTTGCGGCCAGCTCCCATAAAAACGAGTTGTAAAATGGAGGTTCAGGGCACTGCAATTCACAAACCTGCAGAGTTATAAATGATAACTCCCGTCCACAAATATATTGAGGGAAGGCAAAGAAGAGGATTTGAAATCAAGGCAGAATTGCAGGAAACAGATTTCAGGAGGTAGATACGAATTGCCTTTAAAGCACATGAAAAGCGGCAAAACGTTGACAATGATGCCCTTGGCCAAAAAGGGCGTATGCGTTTTTTCCTGAATATATTCAGGAAAAAACGCATACGCCCTTTTTGGCCAACCAAGCCACCTGGAAAGGCAAATCAGCGCTCCAAAGAAGTCTCGCTTCCCATCGGTCAAAAGGGCCATGCTGAAAAAAGTGTCAAAACCAGAAATGCAGGACAGGCCATGGAGAAATGGGAGCCTTGCTACACTGATGGGCGGGATGTAAATTGCCAAGAGCCACTCCGGAGAAGTGTCCGGTGAGTCCTGAAACATCTGAAAAACACAGCTCAGAGAGCATAGGGCACTTCCACTCATGGGGGTATAAATTGGGAAAATTAAAAATCAGCAAGACACAAGCACCCCAAAGTTTAGGGCTGCTCTGTCGACCAGGACCTCCACTTCATTCCACCTTAAATATCCCAGGAAAGAGAAAAATGGATAAAGAAGTTGTGGTCCTTATGTACAATGGAATACCACTCAGCCATGAAATCAATGTCGTAAGGTTAGTAGCAGCATGATGAGTGAATTTAGGTACGACGATTCTAAGTGAAATAAGTCACACAGAAAAGGACACTTCTCATAAGGTATCACTGATAGAGGGAATGTAAAAACCGTTACACTTGAACTGAATTACAAAACAGAACAGAGTCACACATGCAGAAAACACACTATGGCTGATTAACGGGAAAGGTGAGATGGGGTGATACATAAAACAAGGGTATCAAATTAGCTCAGATACCGTTCCATAAACCCAATATGTAATAGACAAGACCTACTCCTTGCTCAGAGAACTGGACTCAACACGCCCTATTCACCGCACAAGAATATATCTGACTAATAATAATTGTAAAACCTATGTATTGATATCTCTCTGTTAGTGTGTCAAGTGGGTGTAAAGCGGCATAAACACAGCAGTGAAAAGCAGCTAAACCCCATTATAAAAATAAATTACTTTGAAACACCCATGAAACAAAGACAGTGAAAGAGAGAGAAATTCTTACACAATGCGTTCAGGGGCTGTGATGCAACCTGGATTGACCATATCTAGACGCACAGCTGGATGAGACATAAGGGTGGACACTCTTGGGGCTGAGAGGTTTGGTGAGGTTGGGTGAGCAAACGCAGACCCTTTAAAGGAATACTGCGTGGTACCCATCGCATGGGTCCCAAATCTCCAGGTTCAAGGGCATCTTCCTACATCAAAAACATGCATGAGAAACCCAGAAGATGGCACACCGTGTGATGGGGAAAGGTTTCTAAAACGCACCTCATTTCTCATCTCCTTGTGCCCGGGTTCGCCATTCCAGCCACTTTACTAGCAAGCTCCCTACTTGGAGCATCAGCACCTTTAACCTCCTGTTCCATACAGGTTGCAATTTGTCCTGAGGATAAACGGGAAGACGTGGAACCAACGAGAGACTAGCTCTTGGTGTTGGGACAGGCACAGGTCACTCTATTTTCCCATCAGAAAGAAGAATTAACCACAGGCTCAGCCTGCCCCCCGGAACCAGAACAGGGCCTGAAGCCATTCTGCGATTTTGCGGCCAGCTCCCATAAAAACGAGTTGTAAAATGGAGGTTCAGGGGACTGCAATTCACAAACCTGCAGAGTTATTAATGATAACTCTCGTCCACAAATATATTGAGGGAAGGCAAAGAATAGGATTTGAAATCAAGGCAGAATTGCAGGAAACAGATTTCAGGAGGTAGATACGAATCGCCTTTAAAGCACATGAAAAGCGGCAAAACGTTGACAATGATGCCCTTGGCCAAAAAGGGCGTATGCGTTTTTTCCTGAATATATTCAGGAAAAATCGCATACGCCCTTTTTGGCCAACCAAGCAACCTGGAAAGGCAAATCAGCGCTACAAAGAAGTCTCGCTTCCCATCGGTCAAAAGGGCCATGCTGAAAAAAGTGTCAAAACCAGAAATGCAGGACAGGCCATGGAGAAATGGGAGCCTTGCTACACTGATGGGCGGGATGTAAATTGCCAAGAGCCACTCCGGAGAAGTGTCCGGTGAGTCCTGAAACATCTGAAAAACACAGCTTAGAGAGCATAGGGCACTTCCACTCATGGGGGTATAAATTGGGAAAATTAAAAATCAGCAAGACACAAGCACCCCAAAGTTTAGGACTGCTCTGTTGACCAGGACCTCCACTTCATTCCACCTTAAATATCCCAGGAAAGAGAAAAATGGATAAAGAAGTTGTGGTCCTTATGTACAATGGAATACCACTCAGCCATGAAATCAATGTCGTAAGGTTAGTAGCAGCATGATGAGTGGATTTAGATACGACGATTCTAAGTGAAATAAGTCACACAGAAAAGGACACTTCTCATAAGGTATCACTGATAGAGGGAATGTAAAAACCGTTACACTTGAACTGAATTACAAAACAGAACAGAGTCACACATGCAGAAAACACACTATGGCTGCTTAACGGGAAAGGTGAGGTGGGGTGATACATAAAACAAGGGTATCAAATTAGCTCAGATACCGTTCCATAAACCCAATATGTAATAGACAAGACCTACTCCTTGCTCAGAGAACTGGACTCAACACGCCCTATTCACCGCACAAGAATATATCTGACTAATAATAATCGTAAAACCTATGTATTGATATCTCTCTGTTAGTGTGTCAAGTGGGTGTAAAGCGGCATAAACACAGCAGTGAAAAGCAGCTAAACCCCATTATAAAAATAAATTACTTTGAAACACCCATGAAACAAAGACAGTGAAAGAGAGAGAAATTCTTACACAATGCGTTCAGGAGCTGTGATGCAACCTGGATTGACCATATCTAGACGCACAGCTGGATGAGACATAAGGGTGGACACTCTTGGGGCTGAGAGGTTTGGTGAGGTTGGGTGAGCAAACGCAGACCCTTTAAAGGAATACTGCGTGGTACCCATCGCATGGGTCCCAAATCTCCAGGTTCAAGGGCATCTTCCTACATCAAAAACATGCATGAGAAACCCAGAAGATGGTACACCGTGTGATGGGGAAAGGTTTCTGAAACGCACCTCATTTCTCATCTCCTTGTGCCCGGGTTCGCCATTCCAGCCGCTTTACTAGCAAGCTCCCTACTTGGAGCATCAGCACCTTTAACCTCCTGTTCCATGCAGGTTGCAATTTGTCCTGAGGATAAACGGGAAGATGTGGAACCAACGAGAGACTAGCTCTTGGTGTTGGGACAGGCACAGGTCACTCTATTTTCCCATCAGAAAGAAGAATTAACCACAGGCTCAGCCTGCCCCCCGGAACCAGAACAGGGCCTGAAGCCATTCTGCGATTTTGCGGCCAGCTCCCATAAAAACGAGTTGTAAAATGGAGGTTCAGGGCACTGCAATTCACAAACCTGCAGAGTTATTAATGATAACTCTCGTCCACAAATATATAGAGGGAAGGCAAAGAAGAGGATTTGAAATCAAGGCAGAATTGCAGGAAACAGATTTCAGGAGGTAGATACGAATTGCCTTTAAAGCACATGAAAAGCGGCAAAACGTTGACAATGATGCCCTTGGCCAAAAAGTGCGTATGCGTTTTTTCCTGAATATATTCAGGAAAAAACGCATACGCCCTTTTTGGCCAACCAAGGAACCTGGAAAGGCAAATCAGCGCTACAAAGAAGTCTCGCTTCCCATCGGTCAAAAGGGCCATGCTGAAAAAACTGTCAAAACCAGAAATGCAGGACAGGCCATGGAGAAATGGGAGCCTTGCTACACTGATGGGCGGGATGTAAATTGCCAAGAGCCACTCCGGAGAAGTGTCCGGTGAGTCCTGAAACATCTGAAAAACACAGCTTAGAGAGCATAGGGCACTTCCACTCATGGGGGTATAAATTGGGAAAATTAAAAATCAGCAAGACACAAGCACCCCAAAGTTTAGGGCTGCTCTGTTGACAAGGACCTCCACTTCATTCCACCTTAAATATCCCAGGAAAGAGAAAAATGGATAAAGAAGTTGTGGTCCTTATGTACAATGGAATATCACTCAGCCATGAAATCAATGTCGTAAGGTTAGTAGCAGCATGATGAGTGGATTTAGGTACGACGATTCTAAGTGAAATAAGTCACACAGAAAAGGACACTTCTCATAAGGTATCACTGATAGAGGGAATGTAAAAACCGTTACACTTGAACTGAATTACAAAACAGAACAGAGTCACACATGCAGAAAACACACTATGGCTGCTTAACGGGAAAGGTGAGGTGGGGTGATACATAAAACAAGGGTATCAAATTAGCTCAGATACCGTTCCATAAACCCAATATGTAATAGACAAGACCTACTCCTTGCTCAGAGAACTGGACTCAACATGCCCTATTCACCGCACAAGAATATATCTGACTAATAATAATCGTAAAACCGATGTATTGATATCTCTCTGTTAGTGTGTCAAGTGGGTGTAAAGCGGCATAAACACAGCAGTGAAAAGCAGCTAAACCCCATTATAAAAATAAATTACTTTGAAACACCCATGAAACAAAGACAGTGAAAGAGAGAGAAATTCTTACACAATGCGTTCAGGGGCTGTGATGCAACCTGGATTGACCATATCTAGACCCACAGCTGGATGAGACATAAGGGTGGACACTCTTGGGGCTGAGAGGTTTGGTGAGGTTGGGTGAGCAAACGCAGACCCTTTAAAGGAATACTGCGTGGTACCCATCGCATGGGTCCAAAATCTCCAGGTTCAAGGGCATCTTCCTACATCAAAAACATGCATGAGAAACCCAGAAGATGGTACACCGTGTGATGGGGAAAGGTTTCTAAAACGCACCTCATTTCTCATCTCCTTGTGCCCGGGTTCGCCATTCCAGCCGCTTTACTAGCAAGCTCCCTACTTGGAGCATCAGCACCTTTAACCTCCTGTTCCATACAGGTTGCAATTTGTCCTGAGGATAAACGGGAAGACGTGGAACCAACGAGAGACTAGCTCTTGGTGTTGGGACAGGCACAGGTCACTCTATTTTCCCATCAGAAAGAAGAATTAACCACAGGCTCAGCCTGCCCCCCGGAACCAGAACAGGGCCTGAAGCCATTCTGCGATTTTGGGGCCAGCTCCCATAAAAACGAGTTGTAAAATGGAGGTTCAGGGCACTGCAATTCACAAACCTGCAGAGTTATAAATGATAACTCCCGTCCACAAATATATTGAGGGAAGGCAAAGAAGAGGATTTGAAATCAAGGCAGAATTGCAGGAAACAGATTTCAGGAGGTAGATACGAATCGCCTTTAAAGCACATGAAAAGCGGCAAAACGTTGACAATGATGCCCTTGGCCAAAAAGGGCGTATGCGTTTTTTCCTGAATATATTCAGGAAAAAACGCATACGCCCTTTTTGGCCAACCAAGCAACCTGGAATGGCAAATCAGCACTACAAAGAAGTCTCGCTTCCCATCGGTCAAAAGGGCCATGCTGAAAAAAGTGTCAAAACCAGAAACGCAGGACAGGCCATGGAGAAATGGGAGCCTTGCTACACTGATGGGCGGGATGTAAATTGCCAAGAGCCACTCCGGAGAAGTGTCCGGTGAGTCCTGAAACATCTGAAAAACACAGCTTAGAGAGCATAGGGCACTTCCACTCATGGGGGTATAAATTGGGAAAATTAAAAATCAGCAAGACACAAGCACCCCAAAGTTTAGGGCTGCTCTGTTGACCAGGACCTCCACTTCATTCCACCTTAAATATCCCAGGAAAGAGAAAAATGGATAAAGAAGTTGTGGTCCTTATGTACAATGGAATACCACTCAGCCATGAAATCAATGTCGTAAGGTTAGTAGCAGCATGATGAGTGGATTTAGGTACGACGATTCTAAGTGAAATAAGTCACACAGAAAAGGACACTTCTCATAAGGTATCACTGATAGAGGGAATGTAAAAACCGTTACACTTGAACTGAATTACAAAACAGAACAGAGTCACACATGCAGAAAACACACTATGGCTGCTTAACGGGAAAGGTGAGGTGGGGTGATACATAAAAGAAGGGTATCAAATTAGCTCAGATACCGTTCCATAAACCCAATATGTAATAGACAAGACCTACTCCTGGCTCAGAGAACTGGACTCAACACGCCCTATTCACCGCACAAGAATATATCTGACTAATAATAATCGTAAAACCTATGTATTGATATCTCTCTGTTAGTGTGTCAAGTGGGTGTAAAGCGGCATAAACACAGCAGTGAAAAGCAGCTAAACCCCATTATAAAAATAAATTACTTTGAAACACCCATGAAACAAAGACAGTGAAAGAGAGAGAAATTCTTACACAATGCGTTCAGGGGCTGTGATGCAACCTGGATTGACCATATCTAGACGCACAGCTGGATGAGACATAAGGGTGGACACTCTTGGGGCTGAGAGGTTTGGTGAGGTTGGGTGAGCAAACGCAGACCCTTTAAAGGAATACTGCGTGGTACCCATCGCATGGGTCCCAAATCTCCAGGTTCAAGGGCATCTTCCTACATCAAAAACATGCATGAGAAACCCAGAAGATGGTACACCGTGTGATGGGGAAAGGTTTCTAAAACGCACCTCATTTCTCATCTCCTTGTGCCCGGGTTCGCCATTCCAGCCGCTTTACTAGCAAGCTCCCTACTTGGAGCATCAGCACCTTTAACCTCCTGTTCCATGCAGGTTGCAATTTGTCCTGAGGATAAACGGGAAGACGTGGAACCAACGAGAGACTAGCTCTTGGTGTTGGGACAGGCACAGGTCACTCTATTTTCCCATCAGAAAGAAGAATTAACCACAGGCTCAGCCTGCCCCCCGGAACCAGAACAGGGCCTGAAGCCATTCTGCGATTTTGCGGCCAGCTCCCATAAAAACGAGTTGTAAAATGGAGGTTCAGGGCACTGCAATTCACAAACCTGCAGAGTTATTAATGATAACTCTCGTCCACAAATATATTGAGGGAAGGCAAAGAATAGGATTTGAAATCAAGGCAGAATTGCAGGAAACAGATTTCAGGAGGTAGATACGAATCGCCTTTGAAGCACATGAAAAGCGGCAAAACGTTGACAATGATGCCCTTGGCCAAAAAGGGCGTATGCGTTTTTTCCTGAATATATTCAGGAAAAATCGCATACGCCCTTTTTGGCCAACCAAGCAACCTGGAAAGGCAAATCAGCGCTACAAAGAAGTCTCGCTTCCCATCGGTCAAAAGGGCCATGCTGAAAAAAGTGTCAAAACCAGAAATGCAGGACAGGCCATGGAGAAATGGGAGCCTTGCTACACTGATGGGCGGGATGTAAATTGCCAAGAGCCACTCCGGAGAAGTGTCCGGTGAGTCCTGAAACATCTGAAAAACACAGCTTAGAGAGCATAGGGCACTTCCACTCATGGGGGTATAAATTGGGAAAATTAAAAATCAGCAAGACACAAGCACCCCAAAGTTTAGGGCTGCTCTGTTGACCAGGACCTCCACTTCATTCCACCTTAAATATCCCAGGAAAGAGAAAAATGGATAAAGAAGTTGTGGTCCTTATGTACAATGGAATACCACTCAGCCATGAAATCAATGTCGTAAGGTTAGTAGCAGCATGATGAGTGAATTTAGGTACGACGATTCTAAGTGAAATAAGTCACACAGAAAAGGACACTTCTCATAAGGTATCACTGATAGAGGGAATGTAAAAACCGTTACACTTGAACTGAATTACAAAACAGAACAGAGTCACACATGCAGAAAACACACTATGGCTGCTTAACGGGAAAGGTGAGGTGGGGTGATACATAAAACAAGGGTATCAAATTAGCTCAGATACCGTTCCATAAACCCAATATGTAATAGACAAGACCTACTCCTTGCTCAGAGAACTGGACTCAACACGCCCTATTCACCGCACAAGAATATATCTGACTAATAATAATCGTAAAACCTATGTATTGATATCTCTCTGTTAGTGTGTCAAGTGGGTGTAAAGCGGCATAAACACAGCAGTGAAAAGCAGCTAAACCCCATTATAAAAATAAATTACTTTGAAACACCCATGAAACAAAGACAGTGAAAGAGAGAGAAATTCTTACACAATGCGTTCAGGGGCTGTGATGCAACCTGGATTGACCATATCTAGACGCACAGCTGGATGAGACATAAGGGTGGACACTCTTGGGGCTGAGAGGTTTGGTGAGGTTGGGTGAGCAAACGCAGACCCTTTAAAGGAATACTGCGTGGTACCCATCGCATGGGTCCCAAATCTCCAGGTTCAAGGGCATCTTCCTACATCAAAAACATGCATGAGAAACCCAGAAGATGGTACACCGTGTGATGGGGAAAGGTTTCTAAAACGCACCTCATTTCTCATCTCCTTGTGCCCGGGTTCGCCATTCCAGCCGCTTTACTAGCAAGCTCCCTACTTGGAGCATCAGCACCTTTAACCTCCTGTTCCATACAGGATGCAAATTGTCCTGAGGATAAACGGGAAGACGTGGAACCAACGAGAGACTAGCTCTTGGTGTTGGGACCGGCACAGGTCACTCTATTTTCCCATCAGAAAGAAGAATTAACCACAGGCTCAACCTGACCCCCGGAACCAGAACAGGGCCTGAAGCCATTCTGCGATTTTGCGGCCAGCTCCCATAAAAACGAGTTGTAAAATGGAGGTTCAGGGCACTGCAATTCACAAACCTGCAGAGTTATTAATGATAACTCTCGTCCACAAATATATTGAGGGAAGGCAAAGAAGAGGATTTGAAATCAAGGCAGAATTGCAGGAAACAGATTTCAGGAGGTAGATACGAATCGCCTTTAAAGCACATGAAAAGCGGCAAAACGTTGACAATGATGCCCTTGGCCAAAAAGGGCGTATGCGTTTTTTCCTGAATATATTCAGGAAAAATCGCATACGCCCTTTTTGGCCAACCAAGCAACCTGGAAAGGCAAATCAGCGCTACAAAGAAGTCTCGCTTCCCATCGGTCAAAAGGGCCATGCTGAAAAAAGTGTCAAAACCAGAAATGCAGGACAGGCCATGGAGAAATGGGAGCCTTGCTACACTGATGGGCGGGATGTAAATTGCCAAAAGCCACTCCGGAGAAGTGTCCGGTGAGTCCTGAAACATCTGAAAAACACAGCTTAGAGAGCATAGGGCACTTCCACTCATGGGGGTATAAATTGGGAAAATTAAAAATCAGCAAGACACAAGCACCCCAAAGTTTAGGGCTGCTCTGTTGACCAGGACCTCCACTTCATTCCACCTTAAATATCCCAGGAAAGAGAAAAATGGATAAAGAAGTTGTGGTCCTTATGTACAATGGAATACCACTCAGCCATGAAATCAATGTCGTAAGGTTAGTAGCAGCATGATGAGTGGATTTAGGTAGGACAATTCTAAGTGAAATAAGTCACACAGAAAAGGACACTTCTCATAAGGTATCACTGATAGAGGGAATGTAAAAACCGTTACACTTGAACTGAATTACAAAACAGAACAGAGTCACACATGCAGAAAACACACTATGGCTGCTTAACGGGAAAGGTGAGGTGGGGTGATACATAAAACAAGGGTATCAAATTAGCTCAGATACCGTTCCATAAACCCAATATGTAATAGACAAGACCTACTCCTTGCTCAGAGAACTGGACTCAACACGCCCTATTCACCGCACAAGAATATATCTGACTAATAATAATCGTAAAACCTATGTATTGATATCTCTCTGTTAGTGTGTCAAGTGGGTGTAAAGCGGCATAAACACAGCAGTGAAAAGCAGCTAAACCCCATTATAAAAATAAATTACTTTGAAACACCCATGAAACAAAGACAGTGAAAGAGAGAGAAATTCTTACACAATGCGTTCAGGGGCTGTGATGCAACCTGGATTGACCATATCTAGACGCACAGCTGGATGAGACATAAGGGTGGACACTCTTGGGGCTGAGAGGTTTGGTGAGGTTGGGTGAGCAAACGCAGACCCTTTAAAGGAATACTGCGTGGTACCCATCGCATGGGTCCCAAATCTCCGGGTTCAAGGGCATCTTCCTACATCAAAAACATGCATGAGAAACCCAGAAGATGGTACACCGTGTGATGGGGAAAGGTTTCTAAAACGCACCTCATTTCTCATCTCCTTGTGCCCGGGTTCGCCATTCCAGCCGCTTTACTAGCAAGCTCCCTACTTGGAGCATCAGCACCTTTAACCTCCTGTTCCGTACAGGTTGCAATTTGTCCTGAGGATAAACGGGAAGACGTGGAACCAACGAGAGACTAGCTCTTGGTGTTGGGACAGGCACAGGTAACTCTATTTTCCCATCAGAAAGAAGAATTAACCACAGGCTCAGCCTGCCCCCCGGAACCAGAACAGGGCCTGAAGCCATTCTGCGATTTTGCGGCCAGCTCCCATAAAAACGAGTTGTAAAATGGAGGTTCAGGGCACTGCAATTCACAAACCTGCAGAGTTATTAATGATAACTCCCGTCCACAAATATATTGAGGGAAGGCAAAGAAGAGGATTTGAAATCAAGGCAGAATTGCAGGAAACAGATTTCAGGAGGTAGATACGAATCGCCTTTAAAGCACATGAAAAGCGGCAAAACGTTGACAATGATGCCCTTGGCCAAAAAGGGCGTATGCGTTTTTTCCTGAATATATTCAGGAAAAATCGCATACGCCCTTTTTGGCCAACCAAGCAACCTGGAAAGGCAAATCAGCGCTACAAAGAAGTCTCGCTTCCCATCGGTCAAAAGGGCCATGCTGAAAAAAGTGTCAAAACCAGAAATGCAGGACAGGCCATGGAGAAATGGGAGCCTTGCTACACTGATGGGCGGGATGTAAATTGCCAAGAGCCACTCCGGAGAAGTGTCCGGTGAGTCCTGAAACATCTGAAAAACACAGCTTAGAGAGCATAGGGCACTTCCACTCATGGGGGTATAAATTGGGAAAATTAAAAATCAGCAAGACACAAGCACCCCAAAGTTTAGGGCTGCTCTGTTGACCAGGACCTCCACTTCATTCCACCTTAAATATCCCAGGAAAGAGAAAAATGGATAAAGAAGTTGTGGTCCTTATGTACAATGGAATACCACTCAGCCATGAAATCAATGTCGTAAGGTTAGTAGCAGCATGATGAGTGAATTTAGGTACGACGATTCTAAGTGAAATAAGTCACACAGAAAAGGACACTTCTCATAAGGTATCACTGATAGAGGGAATGTAAAAACCGTTACACTTGAACTGAATTACAAAACAGAACAGAGTCACACATGCAGAAAACACACTATGGCTGCTTAACGGGAAAGGTGAGGTGGGGTGATACATAAAACAAGGGTATCAAATTAGCTCAGATACCGTTCCATAAACCCAATATGTAATAGACAAGACCTACTCCTTGCTCAGAGAACTGGACTCAACACGCCCTATTCACCGCACAAGAATATATCTGACTAATAATAATCGTAAAACCTATGTATTGATATCTCTCTGTTAGTGTGTCAAGTGGGTGTAAAGCGGCATAAACACAGCAGTGAAAAGCAGCTAAACCCCATTATAAAAATAAATTACTTTGAAACACCCATGAAACAAAGACAGTGAAAGAGAGAGAAATTCTTACACAATGCGTTCAGGGGCTGTGATGCAACCTGGATTGACCATATCTAGACGCACAGCTGGATGAGACATAAGGGTGGACACTCTTGGGGCTGAGAGGTTTGGTGAGGTTGGGTGAGCAAACGCAGACCCTTTAAAGGAATACTGCGTGGTACCCATCGCATGGGTCCCAAATCTCCAGGTTCAAGGGCATCTTCCTACATCAAAAACATGCATGAGAAACCCAGAAGATGGTACACCGTGTGATGGGGAAAGGTTTCTAAAACGCACCTCATTTCTCATCTCCTTGTGCCCGGGTTCGCCATTCCAGCCGCTTTACTAGCAAGCTCCCTACTTGGAGCATCAGCACCTTTAACCTCCTGTTCCATACAGGATGCAAATTGTCCTGAGGATAAACGGGAAGACGTGGAACCAACGAGAGACTAGCTCTTGGTGTTGGGACCGGCACAGGTCACTCTATTTTCCCATCAGAAAGAAGAATTAACCACAGGCTCAACCTGACCCCCGGAACCAGAACAGGGCCTGAAGCCATTCTGCGATTTTGCGGCCAGCTCCCATAAAAACGAGTTGTAAAATGGAGGTTCAGGGCACTGCAATTCACAAACCTGCAGAGTTATTAATGATAACTCTCGTCCACAAATATATTGAGGGAAGGCAAAGAAGAGGATTTGAAATCAAGGCAGAATTGCAGGAAACAGATTTCAGGAGGTAGATACGAATCGCCTTTAAAGCACATGAAAAGCGGCAAAACGTTGACAATGATGCCCTTGGCCAAAAAGGGCGTATGCGTTTTTTCCTGAATATATTCAGGAAAAATCGCATACGCCCTTTTTGGCCAACCAAGCAACCTGGAAAGGCAAATCAGCGCTACAAAGAAGTCTCGCTTCCCATCGGTCAAAAGGGCCATGCTGAAAAAAGTGTCAAAACCAGAAATGCAGGACAGGCCATGGAGAAATGGGAGCCTTGCTACACTGATGGGCGGGATGTAAATTGCCAAAAGCCACTCCGGAGAAGTGTCCGGTGAGTCCTGAAACATCTGAAAAACACAGCTTAGAGAGCATAGGGCACTTCCACTCATGGGGGTATAAATTGGGAAAATTAAAAATCAGCAAGACACAAGCACCCCAAAGTTTAGGGCTGCTCTGTTGACCAGGACCTCCACTTCATTCCACCTTAAATATCCCAGGAAAGAAAAAAATGGATAAAGAAGTTGTGGTCCTTATGTACAATGGAATACCACTCAGCCATGAAATCAATGTCGTAAGGTTAGTAGCAGCATGATGAGTGGATTTAGGTAGGACAATTCTAAGTGAAATAAGTCACACAGAAAAGGACACTTCTCATAAGGTATCACTGATAGAGGGAATGTAAAAACCGTTACACTTGAACTGAATTACAAAACAGAACAGAGTCACACATGCAGAAAACACACTATGGCTGCTTAACGGGAAAGGTGAGGTGGGGTGATACATAAAACAAGGGTATCAAATTAGCTCAGATACCGTTCCATAAACCCAATATGTAATAGACAAGACCTACTCCTTGCTCAGAGAACTGGACTCAACACGCCCTATTCACCGCACAAGAATATATCTGACTAATAATAATCGTAAAACCTATGTATTGATATCTCTCTGTTAGTGTGTCAAGTGGGTGTAAAGCGGCATAAACACAGCAGTGAAAAGCAGCTAAACCCCATTATAAAAATAAATTACTTTGAAACACCCATGAAACAAAGACAGTGAAAGAGAGAGAAATTCTTACACAATGCGTTCAGGGGCTGTGATGCAACCTGGATTGACCATATCTAGACGCACAGCTGGATGAGACATAAGGGTGGACACTCTTGGGGCTGAGAGGTTTGGTGAGGTTGGGTGAGCAAACGCAGACCCTTTAAAGGAATACTGCGTGGTACCCATCGCATGGGTCCCAAATCTCCGGGTTCAAGGGCATCTTCCTACATCAAAAACATGCATGAGAAACCCAGAAGATGGTACACCGTGTGATGGGGAAAGGTTTCTAAAACGCACCTCATTTCTCATCTCCTTGTGCCCGGGTTCGCCATTCCAGCCGCTTTACTAGCAAGCTCCCTACTTGGAGCATCAGCACCTTTAACCTCCTGTTCCGTACAGGTTGCAATTTGTCCTGAGGATAAACGGGAAGACGTGGAACCAACGAGAGACTAGCTCTTGGTGTTGGGACAGGCACAGGTCACTCTATTTTCCCATCAGAAAGAAGAATTAACCACAGGCTCAGCCTGCCCCCCGGAACCAGAACAGGGCCTGAAGCCATTCTGCGATTTTGCGGCCAGCTCCCATAAAAACGAGTTGTAAAATGGAGGTTCAGGGCACTGCAATTCACAAACCTGCAGAGTTATAAATGATAACTCCGGTCCACAAATATATTGAGGGAAGGCAAAGAAGAGGATTTGAAATCAAGGCAGAATTGCAGGAAACAGATTTCAGGAGGTAGATACGAATTGCCTTTAAAGCACATGAAAAGCGGCAAAACGTTGACAATGATGCCCTTGGCCAAAAAGGGCGTATGCGTTTTTTCCTGAATATATTCAGGAAAAAACGCATACGCCCTTTTTGGCCAACCAAGCCACCTGGAAAGGCAAATCAGCGCTACAAAGAAGTCTCGCTTCCCATCGGTCAAAAGGGCCATGCTGAAAAAAGTGTCAAAACCAGAAATGCAGGACAGGCCATGGAGAAATGGGAGCCTTGCTACACTGATGGGCGGGATGTAAATTGCCAAAAGCCACTCCGGAGAAGTGTCCGGTGAGTCCTGAAACATCTGAAAAACACAGCTTAGAGAGCATAGGGCACTTCCACTCATGGGGGTATAAATTGGGAAAATTAAAAATCAGCAAGACACAAGCACCCCAAAGTTTAGGGCTGCTCTGTTGACCAGGACCTCCACTTCATTCCACCTTAAATATCCCAGGAAAGAGAAAAATGGATAAAGAAGTTGTGGTCCTTATGTACAATGGAATACCACTCAGCCATGAAATCAATGTCGTAAGGTTAGTAGCAGCATGATGAGTGGATTTAGGTACGACGATTCTAAGTGAAATAAGTCACACAGAAAAGGACACTTCTCATAAGGTATCACTGATAGAGGGAATGTAAAAACCGTTACACTTGAACTGAATTACAAAACAGAACAGAGTCACACATGCAGAAAACACACTATGGCTGCTTAACGGGAAAGGTGAGGTGGGGTGATACATAAAACAAGGGTATCAAATTAGCTCAGATACCGTTCCATAAACCCAATATGTAATAGACAAGACCTACTCCTTGCTCAGAGAACTGGACTCAACACGCCCTATTCACCGCACAAGAATATATCTGACTAATAATAATCGTAAAACCTATGTATTGATATCTCTCTGTTAGTGTGTCAAGTGGGTGTAAAGCGGCATAAACACAGCAGTGAAAAGCAGCTAAACCCCATTATAAAAATAAATTACTTTGAAACACCCATGAAACAAAGACAGTGAAAGAGAGAGAAATTCTTACACAATGCGTTCAGGGGCTGTGATGCAACCTGGATTGACCATATCTAGACGCACAGCTGGATGAGACATAAGGGTGGACACTCTTGGGGCTGAGAGGTTTGGTGAGGTTGGGTGAGCAAACGCAGACCCTTTAAAGGAATACTGCGTGGTACCCATCGCATGGGTCCCAAATCTCCGGGTTCAAGGGCATCTTCCTACATCAAAAACATGCATGAGAAACCCAGAAGATGGTACACCGTGTGATGGGGAAAGGTTTCTAAAACGCACCTCATTTCTCATCTCCTTGTGCCCGGGTTCGCCATTCCAGCCGCTTTACTAGCAAGCTCCCTACTTGGAGCATCAGCACCTTTAACCTCCTGTTCCGTACAGGTTGCAATTTGTCCTGAGGATAAACGGGAAGACGTGGAACCAACGAGAGACTAGCTCTTGGTGTTGGGACAGGCACAGGTCACTCTATTTTCCCATCAGAAAGAAGAATTAACCACAGGCTCAGCCTGCCCCCCGGAACCAGAACAGGGCCTGAAGCCATTCTGCGATTTTGCGGCCAGCTCCCATAAAAACGAGTTGTAAAATGGAGGTTCAGGGCACTGCAATTCACAAACCTGCAGAGTTATAAATGATAACTCCCGTCCACAAATATATTGAGGGAAGGCAAAGAAGAGGATTTGAAATCAAGGCAGAATTGCAGGAAACAGATTTCAGGAGGTAGATACGAATTGCCTTTAAAGCACATGAAAAGCGGCAAAACGTTGACAATGATGCCCTTGGCCAAAAAGGGCGTATGCGTTTTTTCCTGAATATATTCAGGAAAAAACGCATACGCCCTTTTTGGCCAACCAAGCCACCTGGAAAGGCAAATCAGCGCTACAAAGAAGTCTCGCTTCCCATCGGTCAAAAGGGCCATGCTGAAAAAAGTGTCAAAACCAGAAATGCAGGACAGGCCATGGAGAAATGGGAGCCTTGCTACACTGATGGGCGGGATGTAAATTGCCAAGAGCCACTCCAGAGAAGTGTCCGGTGAGTCCTGAAACATCTGAAAAACACAGCTTAGAGAGCATAGGGCACTTCCACTCATGGGGGTATAAATTGGGAAAATTAAAAATCAGCAAGACACAAGCACCCCAAAGTTTAGGGCTGCTCTGTCGACCAGGACCTCCACTTCATTCCACCTTAAATATCCCAGGAAAGAGAAAAATGGATAAAGAAGTTGTGGTCCTTATGTACAATGGAATATCACTCAGCCATGAAATCAATGTCGTAAGGTTAGTAGCAGCATGATGAGTGGATTTAGGTACGACGATTCTAAGTGAAATAAGTCACACAGAAAAGGACACTTCTCATAAGGTATCACTGATAGAGGGAATGTAAAAACCGTTACACTTGAACTGAATTACAAAACAGAACAGAGTCACACATGCAGAAAACACACTATGGCTGCTTAACGGGAAAGGTGAGATGGGGTGATACATAAAACAAGGGTATCAAATTAGCTCAGATACCGTTCCATAAACCCAATATGTAATAGACAAGACCTACTCCTTGCTCAGAGAACTGGACTCAACACGCCCTATTCACCGCACAAGAATATATCTGACTAATAATAATCGTAAAACCTATGTATTGATATCTCTCTGTTAGTGTGTCAAGTGGGTGTAAAGCGGCATAAACACAGCAGTGAAAAGCAGCTAAACCCCATTATAAAAATAAATTACTTTGAAACACCCATGAAACAAAGACAGTGAAAGAGAGAGAAATTCTTACACAATGCGTTCAGGGGCTGTGATGCAACCTGGATTGACCATATCTAGACGCACAGCTGGATGAGACATAAGGGTGGACACTCTTGGGGCTGAGAGGTTTGGTGAGGTTGGGTGAGCAAACGCAGACCCTTTAAAGGAATACTGCGTGGTACCCATCGCATGGGTCCCAAATCTCCAGGTTCAAGGGCATCTTCCTACATCAAAAACATGCATGAGAAACCCAGAAGATGGTACACCGTGTGATGGGGAAAGGTTTCTAAAACGCACCTCATTTCTCATCTCCTTGTGCCCGGGTTCGCCATTCCAGCCGCTTTACTAGCAAGCTCCCTACTTGGAGCATCAGCACCTTTAACCTCCTGTTCCATACAGGTTGCAATTTGTCCTGAGGATAAACGGGAAGACGTGGAACCAACGAGAGACTAGCTCTTGGTGTTGGGACAGGCACAGGTCACTCTATTTTCCCATCAGAAAGAAGAATTAACCACAGGCTCAGCCTGCCCCCCGGAACCAGAACAGGGCCTGAAGCCATTCTGCGATTTTGCGGCCAGCTCCCATAAAAACGAGTTGTAAAATGGAGGTTCAGGGCACTGCAATTCACAAACCTGCAGAGTTATTAATGATAACTCTCGTCCACAAATATATTGAGGGAAGGCAAAGAAGAGGATTTGAAATCAAGGCAGAATTGCAGGAAACAGATTTCAGGAGGTAGATACGAATCGCCTTTAAAGCACATGAAAAGCGGCAAAACGTTGACAATGATGCCCTTGGCCAAAAAGGGCGTATGCGTTTTTTCCTGAATATATTCAGGAAAAATCGCATACGCCCTTTTTGGCCAACCAAGCAACCTGGAAAGGCAAATCAGCGCTACAAAGAAGTCTCGCTTCCCATCGGTCAAAAGGGCCATGCTGAAAAAAGTGTCAAAACCAGAAATGCAGGACAGGCCATGGAGAAATGGGAGCCTTGCTACACTGATGGGCGGGATGTAAATTGCCAAAAGCCACTCCAGAGAAGTGTCCGGTGAGTCCTGAAACATCTGAAAAACACAGCTTAGAGAGCATAGGGCACTTCCACTCATGGGGGTATAAATTGGGAAAATTAAAAATCAGCAAGACACAAGCACCCCAAAGTTTAGGGCTGCTCTGTTGACCAGGACCTCCACTTCATTCCACCTTAAATATCCCAGGAAAGAGAAAAATGGATAAAGAAGTTGTGGTCCTTATGTACAATGGAATACCACTCAGCCATGAAATCAATGTCGTAAGGTTAGTAGCAGCATGATGAGTGGATTTAGGTAGGCCAATTCTAAGTGAAATAAGTCACACAGAAAAGGACACTTCTCATAAGGTATCACTGATAGAGGGAATGTAAAAACCGTTACACTTGAACTGAATTACAAAACAGAACAGAGTCACACATGCAGAAAACACACTATGGCTGCTTAACGGGAAAGGTGAGGTGGGGTGATACATAAAACAAGGGTATCAAATTAGCTCAGATACCGTTCCATAAACCCAATATGTAATAGACAAGACCTACTCCTTGCTCAGAGAACTGGACTCAACACGCCCTATTCACCGCACAAGAATATATCTGACTAATAATAATCGTAAAACCTATGTATTGATATCTCTCTGTTAGTGTGTCAAGTGGGTGTAAAGCGGCATAAACACAGCAGTGAAAAGCAGCTAAACCCCATTATAAAAATAAATTACTTTGAAACACCCATGAAACAAAGACAGTGAAAGAGAGAGAAATTCTTACACAATGCGTTCAGGGGCTGTGATGCAACCTGGATTGACCATATCTAGACGCACAGCTGGATGAGACATAAGGGTGGACACTCTTGGGGCTGAGAGGTTTGGTGAGGTTGGGTGAGCAAACGCAGACCCTTTAAAGGAATACTGCGTGGTACCCATCGCATGGGTCCCAAATCTCCGGGTTCAAGGGCATCTTCCTACATCAAAAACATGCATGAGAAACCCAGAAGATGGTACACCGTGTGATGGGGAAAGGTTTCTAAAACGCACCTCATTTCTCATCTCCTTGTGCCCGGGTTCGCCATTCCAGCCGCTTTACTAGCAAGCTCCCTACTTGGAGCATCAGCACCTTTAACCTCCTGTTCCGTACAGGTTGCAATTTGTCCTGAGGATAAACGGGAAGACGTGGAACCAACGAGAGACTAGCTCTTGGTGTTGGGACAGGCACAGGTCACTCTATTTTCCCATCAGAAAGAAGAATTAACCACAGGCTCAGCCTGCCCCCCGGAACCAGAACAGGGCCTGAAGCCATTCTGCGATTTTGCGGCCAGCTCCCATAAAAACGAGTTGTAAAATGGAGGTTCAGGGCACTGCAATTCACAAACCTGCAGAGTTATAAATGATAACTCCCGTCCACAAATATATTGAGGGAAGGCAAAGAAGAGGATTTGAAATCAAGGCAGAATTGCAGGAAACAGATTTCAGGAGGTAGATACGAATTGCCTTTAAAGCACATGAAAAGCGGCAAAACGTTGACAATGATGCCCTTGGCCAAAAAGGGCGTATGCGTTTTTTCCTGAATATATTCAGGAAAAAACGCATACGCCCTTTTTGGCCAACCAAGCCACCTGGAAAGGCAAATCAGCGCTACAAAGAAGTCTCGCTTCCCATCGGTCAAAAGGGCCATGCTGAAAAAAGTGTCAAAACCAGAAATGCAGGACAGGCCATGGAGAAATGGGAGCCTTGCTACACTGATGGGCGGGATGTAAATTGCCAAGAGCCACTCCGGAGAAGTGTCCGGTGAGTCCTGAAACATCTGAAAAACACAGCTTAGAGAGCATAGGGCACTTCCACTCATGGGGGTATAAATTGGGAAAATTAAAAATCAGCAAGACACAAGCACCCCAAAGTTTAGGGCTGCTCTGTCGACCAGGACCTCCACTTCATTCCACCTTAAATATCCCAGGAAAGAGAAAAATGGATAAAGAAGTTGTGGTCCTTATGTACAATGGAATATCACTCAGCCATGAAATCAATGTCGTAAGGTTAGTAGCAGCATGATGAGTGGATTTAGGTACGATGATTCTAAGTGAAATAAGTCACACAGAAAAGGACACTTCTCATAAGGTATCACTGATAGAGGGAATGTAAAAACCGTTACACTTGAACTGAATTACAAAACAGAACAGAGTCACACATGCAGAAAACACACTATGGCTGCTTAACGGGAAAGGTGAGATGGGGTGATACATAAAACAAGGGTATCAAATTAGCTCAGATACCGTTCCATAAACCCAATATGTAATAGACAAGACCTACTCCTTGCTCAGAGAACTGGACTCAACACGCCCTATTCACCGCACAAGAATATATCTGACTAATAATAATCGTAAAACCTATGTATTGATATCTCTCTGTTAGTGTGTCAAGTGGGTGTAAAGCGGCATAAACACAGCAGTGAAAAGCAGCTAAACCCCATTATAAAAATAAATTACTTTGAAACACCCATGAAACAAAGACAGTGAAAGAGAGAGAAATTCTTACACAATGCGTTCAGGGGCTGTGATGCAACCTGGATTGACCATATCTAGACGCACAGCTGGATGAGACATAAGGGTGGACACTCTTGGGGCTGAGAGGTTTGGTGAGGTTGGGTGAGCAAACGCAGACCCTTTAAAGGAATACTGCGTGGTACCCATCGCATGGGTCCCAAATCTCCAGGTTCAAGGGCATCTTCCTACATCAAAAACATGCATGAGAAACCCAGAAGATGGTACACCGTGTGATGGGGAAAGGTTTCTAAAACGCACCTCATTTCTCATCTCCTTGTGCCCGGGTTCGCCATTCCAGCCGCTTTACTAGCAAGCTCCCTACTTGGAGCATCAGCACCTTTAACCTCCTGTTCCATACAGGTTGCAATTTGTCCTGAGGATAAACGGGAAGACGTGGAACCAACGAGAGACTAGCTCTTGGTGTCGGGACAGGCACAGGTCACTCTATTTTCCCATCAGAAAGAAGAATTAACCACAGGCTCAGCCTGCCCCCCGGAACCAGAACAGGGCCTGAAGCCATTCTGCGATTTTGCGGCCAGCTCCCATAAAAACGAGTTGTAAAATGGAGGTTCAGGGCACTGCAATTCACAAACCTGCAGAGTTATTAATGATAACTCTCGTCCACAAATATATTGAGGGAAGGCAAAGAAGAGGATTTGAAATCAAGGCAGAATTGCAGGAAACAGATTTCAGGAGGTAGATACGAATCGCCTTTAAAGCACATGAAAAGCGGCAAAACGTTGACAATGATGCCCTTGGCCAAAAAGGGCGTATGCGTTTTTTCCTGAATATATTCAGGAAAAATCGCATACGCCCTTTTTGGCCAACCAAGCAACCTGGAAAGGCAAATCAGCGCTACAAAGAAGTCTCGCTTCCCATCGGTCAAAAGGGCCATGCTGAAAAAAGTGTCAAAACCAGAAATGCAGGACAGGCCATGGAGAAATGGGAGCCTTGCTACACTGATGGGCGGGATGTAAATTGCCAAGAGCCACTCCGGAGAAGTGTCCGGTGAGTCCTGAAACATCTGAAAAACACAGCTTAGAGAGCATAGGGCACTTCCACTCATGGGGGTATAAATTGGGAAAATTAAAAATCAGCAAGACACAAGCACCCCAAAGTTTAGGGCTGCTCTGTTGACCAGGACCTCCACTTCATTCCACCTTAAATATCCCAGGAAAGAGAAAAATGGATAAAGAAGTTGTGGTCCTTATGTACAATGGAATACCACTCAGCCATGAAATCAATGTCGTAAGGTTAGTAGCAGCATGATGAGTGAATTTAGGTACGACGATTCTAAGTGAAATAAGTCACACAGAAAAGGACACTTCTCATAAGGTATCACTGATAGAGGGAATGTAAAAACCGTTACACTTGAACTGAATTACAAAACAGAACAGAGTCACACATGCAGAAAACACACTATGGCTGCTTAACGGGAAAGGTGAGGTGGGGTGATACATAAAACAAGGGTATCAAATTAGCTCAGATACCGTTCCATAAACCCAATATGTAATAGACAAGACCTACTCCTTGCTCAGAGAACTGGACTCAACACGCCCTATTCACCGCACAAGAATATATCTGACTAATAATAATCGTAAAACCTATGTATTGATATCTCTCTGTTAGTGTGTCAAGTGGGTGTAAAGCGGCATAAACACAGCAGTGAAAAGCAGCTAAACCCCATTATAAAAATAAATTACTTTGAAACACCCATGAAACAAAGACAGTGAAAGAGAGAGAAATTCTTACACAATGCGTTCAGGGGCTGTGATGCAACCTGGATTGACCATATCTAGACGCACAGCTGGATGAGACATAAGGGTGGACACTCTTGGGGCTGAGAGGTTTGGTGAGGTTGGGTGAGCAAACGCAGACCCTTTAAAGGAATACTGCGTGGTACCCATCGCATGGGTCCCAAATCTCCAGGTTCAAGGGCATCTTCCTACATCAAAAACATGCATGAGAAACCCAGAAGATGGTACACCGTGTGATGGGGAAAGGTTTCTGAAACGCACCTCATTTCTCATCTCCTTGTGCCCGGGTTCGCCATTCCAGCCGCTTTACTAGCAAGCTCCCTACTTGGAGCATCAGCACCTTTAACCTCCTGTTCCATACAGGTTGCAATTTGTACTGAGGATAAACGGGAAGATGTGGAACCAACGAGAGACTAGCTCTTGGTGTTGGGACAGGCACAGGTCACTCTATTTTCCCATCAGAAAGAAGAATTAACCACAGGCTCAGCCTGCCCCCCGGAACCAGAACAGGGCCTGAAGCCATTCTGCGATTTTGCGGCCAGCTCCCATAAAAACGAGTTGTAAAATGGAGGTTCAGGGCACTGCAATTCACAAACCTGCAGAGTTATTAATGATAACTCTCGTCCACAAATATATAGAGGGAAGGCAAAGAAGAGGATTTGAAATCAAGGCAGAATTGCAGGAAACAGATTTCAGGAGGTAGATACGAATCGCCTTTAAAGCACATGAAAAGCGGCAAAACGTTGACAATGATGCCCTTGGCCAAAAAGGGCGTATGCGTTTTTTCCTGAATATATTCAGGAAAAAACGCATACGCCCTTTTTGGCCAACCAAGCCACCTGGAAAGGCAAATCAGCGCTACAAAGAAGTCTCGCTTCCCATCGGTCAAAAGGGCCATGCTGAAAAAAGTGTCAAAACCAGAAACGCAGGACAGGCCATGGAGAAATGGGAGCCTTGCTACACTGATGGGCGGGATGTAAATTGCCAAGAGCCACTCCGGAGAAGTGTCCGGTGAGTCCTGAAACATCTGAAAAACACAGCTTAGAGAGCATAGGGCACTTCCACTCATGGGGGTATAAATTGGGAAAATTAAAAATCAGCAAGACACAAGCACCCCAAAGTTTAGGGCTGCTCTGTTGACCAGGACCTCCACTTCATTCCACCTTAAATATCCCAGGAAAGAGAAAAATGGATAAAGAAG
The DNA here is from genome assembly GCF_965194805.1 of Balaenoptera borealis. Classification (NCBI taxonomy): domain Eukaryota; kingdom Metazoa; phylum Chordata; class Mammalia; order Artiodactyla; family Balaenopteridae; genus Balaenoptera; species Balaenoptera borealis. The sequence goes on from NW_028123997.1 coordinate 1,032,248, forward strand.
TTGTGGTCCTTATGTACAATGGAATACCACTCAGCCATGAAATCAATGTCGTAAGGTTAGTAGCAGCATGATGAGTGGATTTAGGTACGACGATTCTAAGTGAAATAAGTCACACAGAAAAGGACACTTCTCATAAGGTATCACTGATAGAGGGAATGTAAAAACCGTTACACTTGAACTGAATTACAAAACAGAACAGAGTCACACATGCAGAAAACACACTATGGCTGCTTAACGGGAAAGGTGAGGTGGGGTGATACATAAAAGAAGGGTATCAAATTAGCTCAGATACCGTTCCATAAACCCAATATGTAATAGACAAGACCTACTCCTGGCTCAGAGAACTGGACTCAACACGCCCTATTCACCGCACAAGAATATATCTGACTAATAATAATCGTAAAACCTATGTATTGATATCTCTCTGTTAGTGTGTCAAGTGGGTGTAAAGCGGCATAAACACAGCAGTGAAAAGCAGCTAAACCCCATTATAAAAATAAATTACTTTGAAACACCCATGAAACAAAGACAGTGAAAGAGAGAGAAATTCTTACACAATGCGTTCAGGGGCTGTGATGCAACCTGGATTGACCATATCTAGACGCACAGCTGGATGAGACATAAGGGTGGACACTCTTGGGGCTGAGAGGTTTGGTGAGGTTGGGTGAGCAAACGCAGACCCTTTAAAGGAATACTGCGTGGTACCCATCGCATGGGTCCCAAATCTCCAGGTTCAAGGGCATCTTCCTACATCAAAAACATGCATGAGAAACCCAGAAGATGGTACACCGTGTGATGGGGAAAGGTTTCTAAAACGCACCTCATTTCTCATCTCCTTGTGCCCGGGTTCGCCATTCCAGCCGCTTTACTAGCAAGCTCCCAACTTGGAGCATCAGCACCTTTAACCTCCTGTTCCATGCAGGTTGCAATTTGTCCTGAGGATAAACGGGAAGACGTGGAACCAACGAGAGACTAGCTCTTGGTGTTGGGACAGGCACAGGTCACTCTATTTTCCCATCAGAAAGAAGAATTAACCACAGGCTCAGCCTGCCCCCCGGAACCAGAACAGGGCCTGAAGCCATTCTGCGATTTTGCGGCCAGCTCCCATAAAAACGAGTTGTAAAATGGAGGTTCAGGGCACTGCAATTCACAAACCTGCAGAGTTATAAATGATAACTCCCGTCCACAAATATATTGAGGGAAGGCAAAGAAGAGGATTTGAAATCAAGGCAGAATTGCAGGAAACAGATTTCAGGAGGTAGATACGAATTGCCTTTAAAGCACATGAAAAGCGGCAAAACGTTGACAATGATGCCCTTGGCCAAAAAGGGCGTATGCGTTTTTTCCTGAATATATTCAGGAAAAAACGCATACGCCCTTTTTGGCCAACCAAGCCACCTGGAAAGGCAAATCAGCGCTACAAAGAAGTCTCGCTTCCCATCGGTCAAAAGGGCCATGCTGAAAAAAGTGTCAAAACCAGAAATGCAGGACAGGCCATGGAGAAATGGGAGCCTTGCTACACTGATGGGCGGGATGTAAATTGCCAAGAGCCACTCTGGAGAAGTGTCCGGTGAGTCCTGAAACATCTGAAAAACACAGCTTAGAGAGCATAGGGCACTTCCACTCATGGGGGTATAAATTGGGAAAATTAAAAATCAGCAAGACACAAGCACCCCAAAGTTTAGGGCTGCTCTGTTGACCAGGACCTCCACTTCATTCCACCTTAAATATCCCAGGAAAGAGAAAAATGGATAAAGAAGTTGTGGTCCTTATGTACAATGGAATATCACTCAGCCATGAAATCAATGTCGTAAGGTTAGTAGCAGCATGATGAGTGGATTTAGGTACGACGATTCTAAGTGAAATAAGTCACACAGAAAAGGACACTTCTCATAAGGTATCACTGATAGAGGGAATGTAAAAACCGTTACACTTGAACTGAATTACAAAACAGAACAGAGTCACACATGCAGAAAACACACTATGGCTGCTTAACGGGAAAGGTGAGGTGGGGTGATACATAAAAGAAGGGTATCAAATTAGCTCAGATACCGTTCCATAAACCCAATATGTAATAGACAAGACCTACTCCTGGCTCAGAGAACTGGACTCAACACGCCCTATTCACCGCACAAGAATATATCTGACTAATAATAATCGTAAAACCTATGTATTGATATCTCTCTGTTAGTGTGTCAAGTGGGTGTAAAGCGGCATAAACACAGCAGTGAAAAGCAGCTAAACCCCATTATAAAAATAAATTACTTTGAAACACCCATGAAACAAAGACAGTGAAAGAGAGAGAAATTCTTACACAATGCGTTCAGGGGCTGTGATGCAACCTGGATTGACCATATCTAGACGCACAGCTGGATGAGACATAAGGGTGGACACTCTTGGGGCTGAGAGGTTTGGTGAGGTTGGGTGAGCAAACGCAGACCCTTTAAAGGAATACTGCGTGGTACCCATCGCATGGGTCCCAAATCTCCAGGTTCAAGGGCATCTTCCTACATCAAAAACATGCATGAGAAACCCAGAAGATGGTACACCGTGTGATGGGGAAAGGTTTCTAAAACGCACCTCATTTCTCATCTCCTTGTGCCCGGGTTCGCCATTCCAGCCGCTTTACTAGCAAGCTCCCAACTTGGAGCATCAGCACCTTTAACCTCCTGTTCCATGCAGGTTGCAATTTGTCCTGAGGATAAACGGGAAGACGTGGAACCAACGAGAGACTAGCTCTTGGTGTTGGGACAGGCACAGGTCACTCTATTTTCCCATCAGAAAGAAGAATTAACCACAGGCTCAGCCTGCCCCCCGGAACCAGAACAGGGCCTGAAGCCATTCTGCGATTTTGCGGCCAGCTCCCATAAAAACGAGTTGTAAAATGGAGGTTCAGGGCACTGCAATTCACAAACCTGCAGAGTTATAAATGATAACTCCCGTCCACAAATATATTGAGGGAAGGCAAAGAAGAGGATTTGAAATCAAGGCAGAATTGCAGGAAACAGATTTCAGGAGGTAGATACGAATTGCCTTTAAAGCACATGAAAAGCGGCAAAACGTTGACAATGATGCCCTTGGCCAAAAAGGGCGTATGCGTTTTTTCCTGAATATATTCAGGAAAAAACGCATACGCCCTTTTTGGCCAACCAAGCCACCTGGAAAGGCAAATCAGCGCTACAAAGAAGTCTCGCTTCCCATCGGTCAAAAGGGCCATGCTGAAAAAAGTGTCAAAACCAGAAATGCAGGACAGGCCATGGAGAAATGGGAGCCTTGCTACACTGATGGGCGGGATGTAAATTGCCAAGAGCCACTCTGGAGAAGTGTCCGGTGAGTCCTGAAACATCTGAAAAACACAGCTTAGAGAGCATAGGGCACTTCCACTCATGGGGGTATAAATTGGGAAAATTAAAAATCAGCAAGACACAAGCACCCCAAAGTTTAGGGCTGCTCTGTTGACCAGGACCTCCACTTCATTCCACCTTAAATATCCCAGGAAAGAGAAAAATGGATAAAGAAGTTGTGGTCCTTATGTACAATGGAATATCACTCAGCCATGAAATCAATGTCGTAAGGTTAGTAGCAGCATGATGAGTGGATTTAGGTACGACGATTCTAAGTGAAATAAGTCACACAGAAAAGGACACTTCTCATAAGGTATCACTGATAGAGGGAATGTAAAAACCGTTACACTTGAACTGAATTACAAAACAGAACAGAGTCACACATGCAGAAAACACACTATGGCTGCTAAACGGGAAAGGTGAGGTGGGGTGATACATAAAACAAGGGTATCAAATTAGCTCAGATACCGTTCCATAAACCCAATATGTAATAGACAAGACCTACTCCTTGCTCAGAGAACTGGACTCAACACGCCCTATTCACCGCACAAGAATATATCTGACTAATAATAATCGTAAAACCTATGTATTGATATCTCTCTGTTAGTGTGTCAAGTGGGTGTAAAGCGGCATAAACACAGCAGTGAAAAGCAGCTAAACCCCATTATAAAAATAAATTACTTTGAAACACCCATGAAACAAAGACAGTGAAAGAGAGAGAAATTCTTACACAATGCGTTCAGGGGCTGTGATGCAACCTGGATTGACCATATCTAGACGCACAGCTGGATGAGACATAAGGGTGGACACTCTTGGGGCTGAGAGGTTTGGTGAGGTTGGGTGAGCAAACGCAGACCCTTTAAAGGAATACTGCGTGGTACCCATCGCATGGGTCCCAAATCTCCAGGTTCAAGGGCATCTTCCTACATCAAAAACATGCATGAGAAACCCAGAAGATGGTACACCGTGTGATGGGGAAAGGTTTCTAAAACGCACCTCATTTCTCATCTCCTTGTGCCCGGGTTCGCCATTCCAGCCACTTTACTAGCAAGCTCCCTACTTGGAGCATCAGCACCTTTAACCTCCTGTTCCATACAGGTTGCAATTTGTCCTGAGGATAAACGGGAAGACGTGGAACCAACGAGAGACTAGCTCTTGCTGTTGGGACAGGCACAGGTCACTCTATTTTCCCATCAGAAAGAAGAATTAACCACAGGCTCAGCCTGCCCCCCGGAACCAGAACAGGGCTTGAAGCCATTCTGCGATTTTGCGGCCAGCTCCCATAAAAATGAGTTGTAAAATGGAGGTTCAGGGCACTGCAATTCACAAACCTGCAGAGTTATTAATGATAACTCTCGTCCACAAATATATTGAGGGAAGGCAAAGAATAGGATTTGAAATCAAGGCAGAATTGCAGGAAACAGATTTCAGGAGGTAGATACGAATCGCCTTTGAAGCACATGAAAAGCGGCAAAACGTTGACAATGATGCCCTTGGCCAAAAAGGGCGTATGCGTTTTTTCCTGAATATATTCAGGAAAAATCGCATACGCCCTTTTTGGCCAACCAAGCAACCTGGAAAGGCAAATCAGCGCTACAAAGAAGTCTCGCTTCCCATCGGTCAAAAGGGCCATGCTGAAAAAAGTGTCAAAACCAGAAATGCAGGACAGGCCATGGAGAAATGGGAGCCTTGCTACACTGATGGGCGGGATGTAAATTGCCAAGAGCCACTCCGGAGAAGTGTCCGGTGAGTCCTGAAACATCTGAAAAACACAGCTTAGAGAGCATAGGGCACTTCCACTCATGGGGGTATAAATTGGGAAAATTAAAAATCAGCAAGACACAAGCACCCCAAAGTTTAGGGCTGCTCTGTTGACCAGGACCTCCACTTCATTCCACCTTAAATATCCCAGGAAAGAGAAAAATGGATAAAGAAGTTGTGGTCCTTATGTACAATGGAATACCACTCAGCCATGAAATCAATGTCGTAAGGTTAGTAGCAGCATGATGAGTGAATTTAGGTACGACGATTCTAAGTGAAATAAGTCACACAGAAAAGGACACTTCTCATAAGGTATCACTGATAGAGGGAATGTAAAAACCGTTACACTTGAACTGAATTACAAAACAGAACAGAGTCACACATGCAGAAAACACACTATGGCTGCTTAACGGGAAAGGTGAGGTGGGGTGATACATAAAACAAGGGTATCAAATTAGCTCAGATACCGTTCCATAAACCCAATATGTAATAGACAAGACCTACTCCTTGCTCAGAGAACTGGACTCAACACGCCCTATTCACCGCACAAGAATATATCTGACTAATAATAATCGTAAAACCTATGTATTGATATCTCTCTGTTAGTGTGTCAAGTGGGTGTAAAGCGGCATAAACACAGCAGTGAAAAGCAGCTAAACCCCATTATAAAAATAAATTACTTTGAAACACCCATGAAACAAAGACAGTGAAAGAGAGAGAAATTCTTACACAATGCGTTCAGGGGCTGTGATGCAACCTGGATTGACCATATCTAGACGCACAGCTGGATGAGACATAAGGGTGGACACTCTTGGGGCTGAGAGGTTTGGTGAGGTTGGGTGAGCAAACGCAGACCCTTTAAAGGAATACTGCGTGGTACCCATCGCATGGGTCCCAAATCTCCAGGTTCAAGGGCATCTTCCTACATCAAAAACATGCATGAGAAACCCAGAAGATGGTACACCGTGTGATGGGGAAAGGTTTCTAAAACGCACCTCATTTCTCATCTCCTTGTGCCCGGGTTCGCCATTCCAGCCGCTTTACTAGCAAGCTCCCTACTTGGAGCATCAGCACCTTTAACCTCCTGTTCCATACAGGTTGCAATTTGTCCTGAGGATAAACGGGAAGACGTGGAACCAACGAGAGACTAGCTCTTGCTGTTGGGACAGGCACAGGTCACTCTATTTTCCCATCAGAAAGAAGAATTAACCACAGGCTCAGCCTGCCCCCCGGAACCAGAACAGGGCCTGAAGCCATTCTGCGATTTTGCGGCCAGCTCCCATAAAAAAGAGTTGTAAAATGGAGGTTCAGGGCACTGCAATTCACAAACCTGCAGAGTTATAAATGATAACTCTCGTCCACAAATATATTGAGGGAAGGCAAAGAAGAGGATTTGAAATCAAGGCAGAATTGCAGGAAACAGATTTCAGGAGGTAGATACGAATCGCCTTTAAAGCACATGAGAAGCGGCAAAACGTTGACAATGATGCCCTTGGCCAAAAAGGGCGTATGCGTTTTTTCCTGAATATATTCAGGAAAAAACGCATACGCCCTTTTTGGCCAACCAAGCAACCTGGAAAGGCAAATCAGCGCTACAAAGAAGTCTCGCTTCCCATCGGTCAAAAGGGCCATGCTGAAAAAAGTGTCAAAACCAGAAATGCAGGACAGGACATGGAGAAATGGGAGCCTTGCTACACTGATGGGCGGGATGTAAATTGCCAAGAGCCACTCCGGAGAAGTGTCTGGTGAGTCCTGAAACATCTGAAAAACACAGCTTAGAGAGCATAGGGCACTTCCACTCATGGGGGTATAAATTGGGAAAATTAAAAATCAGCAAGACACAAGCACCCCAAAGTTTAGGGCTGCTCTGTTGACCAGGACCTCCACTTCATTCCACCTTAAATATCCCAGGAAAGAGAAAAATGGATACAGAAGTGGTGGTCATTATGTACAATGGAATATCACTCAGCCATGAAATCCATGTCGTAAGGTTAGTAGCAGCATGATGAGTGGATTTAGGTACGACGATTCTAAGTGAAATAAGTCACACAGAAAAGGACACTTCTCATAAGGTATCACTGATAGAGGGAATGTAAAAACCGTTACACTTGAACTGAATTACAAAACAGAACAGAGTCACACATGCAGAAAACACACTATGGCTGCTTAACGGGAAAGGTGAGGTGGGGTGATACATAAAACAAGGGTATCAAATTAGCTCAGATACCGTTCCATAAACCCAATATGTAATAGACAAGACCTACTCCTTGCTCAGAGAACTGGACTCAACACGCCCTATTCACCACACTAGAATATATCTGACTAATAATAATCGTAAAACCTATGTATTGATATCTCTCTGTTAGTGTGTCAAGTGGGTGTAAAGCGGCATAAACACAGCAGTGAAAAGCAGCTAAACCCCATTATAAAAATAAATTACTTTGAAACACCCATGAAACAAAGACAGTGAAAGAGAGAGAAATTCTTACACAATGAGTTCAGGGGCTGTGATGCAACCTGGATTGACCATATCTAGACGCACAGCTGGATGAGACATAAGGGTGGACACTCTTGGGGCTGAGAGGTTTGGTGAGGTTGGGTGAGCAAACGCAGACCCTTTAAAGTAATACTGCGTGGTACCCATCGCATGGGTCCCAAATCTCCAGGTTCAAGGGCATCTTCCTACATCAAAAACATGCATGAGAAACCCAGAAGATGGTACACCGTGTGATGGGGAAAGGTTTCTAAAACGCACCTCATTTCTCATCTCCTTGTGCCCGGGTTCGCCATTCCAGCTGCTTTACTAGCAAGCTCCCTACTTGGAGCATCAGCACCTTTAACCTCCTGTTCCGTACAGGTTGCAATTTGTCCTGAGGATAAACGGGAAGACGTGGAACCAACGAGAGACTAGCTCTTGGTGTTGGGACAGGCACAGGTCACTCTATTTTCCCATCAGAAAGAAGAATTAACCACAGGCTCAGCCTGCCCCCCGGAACCAGAACAGGGCCTGAAGCCATTCTGCGATTTTGCGGCCAGCTCCCATAAAAACGAGTTGTAAAATGGAGGTTCAGGGCACTGCAATTCACAAACCTGCAGAGTTATAAATGATAACTCTCGTCCACAAATATATTGAGGGAAGGCAAAGAAGAGGATTTGAAATCAAGGCAGAATTGCAGGAAACAGATTTCAGGAGGTAGATACGAATCGCCGTTAAAGCACATGAAAAGCGGCAAAACGTTGACAATGATGCCCTTGGCCAAAAAGGGCGTATGCGTTTTTTCCTGAATATATTCAGGAAAAAACGCATACGCCCTTTTTGGCCAACGAAGCAACCTGGAAAGGCAAATCAGCGCTACAAAGAAGTCTCGCTTCCCATCGGTCAAAAGGGCCATGCTGAAAAATGTGTCAAAACCAGAAATGCAGGACAGGCTATGGAGAAATGGGAGCCTTGCTACACTGATGGGCGGGATGTAAATTGCCAAGAGCCACTCTGGAGAAGTGTCCGGTGAGTCCTGAAACATCTGAAAAACACAGCTCAGAGAGCATAGGGCACTTCCACTCATGGGGGTATAAATTGGGAAAATTAAAAATCAGCAAAACACAAGCACCCCAAAGTTTAGGGCTGCTCTGTTGACCAGGACCTCCACTTCATTCCACCTTAAATATCCCAGGAAAGAGAAAAATGGATAAAGAAGTGGTGGTCCTTATGTACAATGGAATATCACTCAGCCATGAAATCAATGTCATAAGGTTAGTAGCAGCATGATGAGTGGATTTAGGTACGACGATTCTAAGTGAAATAAGTCACACAGAAAAGGACACTTCTCATAAGGTATCACTGATAGAGGGAATGTAAAAACCGTTACACTTGAACTGAATTACAAAACAGAACAGAGTCACACATGCAGAAAACACACTATGGCTGCTTAACGGGAAAGGTGAGGTGGGGTGATACATAAAACAAGGGTATCAAATTAGCTCAGATACCGTTCCATAAACCCAATATGTAATAGACAAGACCTACTCCTTGCTCAGAAAACTGGACTCAACACGCCCTATTCACCGAACAAGAATATATCTGACTAATAATAATCGTAAAACCTATGTATTGATATCTCTCTGTTAGTGTGTCAAGTGGGTGTAAAGCGGCATAAACACAGCAGTGAAAAGCAGCTAAACCCCATTATAAAAATAAATTACTTTGAAACACCCATGAAACAAAGACAGTGAAAGAGAGAGAAATTCTTACACAATGCGTTCAGGGGCTGTGATGCAACCTGGATTGACCATATCTAGATGCACAGCTGGATGAGACATAAGGGTGGACACTCTTGGGGCTGAGAGGTTTGGTGAGGTTGGGTGAGCAAACGCAGACCCTTTAAAGTAATACTGCGTGGTACCCATCGCATGGGTCCCAAATCTCCAGGTTCAAGGGCATCTTCCTACATCAAAAACATGCATGAGAAACCCAGAAGATGGTACACCGTGTGATGGGGAAAGGTTTCTAAAACGCACCTCATTTCTCATCTCCTTGTGCCCGGGTTCGCCATTCCAGCTGCTTTACTAGCAAGCTCCCTACTTGGAGCATCAGCACCTTTAACCTCCTGTTCCGTACAGGTTGCAATTTGTCCTGAGGATAAACGGGAAGACGTGGAACCAACGAGAGACTAGCTCTTGGTGTTGGGACAGGCACAGGTCACTCTATTTTCCCATCAGAAAGAAGAATTAACCACAGGCTCAGCCTGCCCCCCGGAACCAGAACAGGGCCTGAAGCCATTCTGCAATTTTGCGGCCAGCTCCCATAAAAACGAGTTGTAAAATGGAGGTTCAGGGCACTGCAAATCACAAACCTGCAGAGTTATAAATGATAACTCTCGTCCACAAATATATTGAGGGAAGGCAAAGAAGAGGATTTGAAATCAAGGCAGAATTGCAGGAAACAGATTTCAGGAGGTAGATACGAATCGCCTTTAAAGCACATGAAAAGCGGCAAAACGTTGACAATGATGCCCTTGGCCAAAAAGGGCGTATGCGTTTTTTCCTGAATATATTCAGGAAAAAACGCATACGCCCTTTTTGGCCAACCAAGCAACCTGGAAAGGCAAATCAGCGCTACAAAGAAGTCTCGCTTCCCATCGGTCAAAAGGGCCATGCTGAAAAAAGTGTCAAAACCAGAAATGCAGGACAGGCCATGGAGAAATGGGAGCCTTGCTACACTGATGGGCGGGATGTAAATTGCCAAAAGCCACTCCGGAGAAGTGTCCGGTGAGTCCTGAAACATCTGAAAAACACAGCTTAGAGAGCATAGGGCACTTCCACTCATGGGGGTATAAATTGGGAAAATTAAAAATCAGCAAGACACAAGCACCCCAAAGTTTAGGGCTGCTCTGTTGACCAGGACCTCCACTTCATTCCACCTTAAATATCCCAGGAAAGAGAAAAATGGATAAAGAAGTTGTGGTCCTTATGTACAATGGAATACCACTCAGCCATGAAATCAATGTCGTAAGGTTAGTAGCAGCATGATGAGTGGATTTAGGTACGACGATTCTAAGTGAAATAAGTCACACAGAAAAGGACACTTCTCATAAGGTATCACTGATAGAGGGAATGTAAAAACCGTTACACTTGAACTGAATTACAAAACAGAACAGAGTCACACATGCAGAAAACACACTATGGCTGCTTAACGGGAAAGGTGAGGTGGGGTGATACATAAAACAAGGGTATCAAATTAGCTCAGATACCGTTCCATAAACCCAATATGTAATAGACAAGACCTACTCCTTGCTCAGAGAACTGGACTCAACACGCCCTATTCACCGCACAAGAATATATCTGACTAATAATAATCGTAAAACCTATGTATTGATATCTCTCTGTTAGTGTGTCAAGTGGGTGTAAAGCGGCATAAACACAGCAGTGAAAAGCAGCTAAACCCCATTATAAAAATAAATTACTTTGAAACACCCATGAAACAAAGACAGTGAAAGAGAGAGAAATTCTTACACAATGAGTTCAGGGGCTGTGATGCAACCTGGATTGACCATATCTAGACGCACAGCTGGATGAGACATAAGGGTGGACACTCTTGGGGCTGAGAGGTTTGGTGAGGTTGGGTGAGCAAACGCAGACCCTTTAAAGTAATACTGCGTGGTACCCATCGCATGGGTCCCAAATCTCCAGGTTCAAGGGCATCTTCCTACATCAAAAACATGCATGAGAAACCCAGAAGATGGTACACCGTGTGATGGGGAAAGGTTTCTAAAACGCACCTCATTTCTCATCTCCTTGTGCCCGGGTTCGCCATTCCAGCTGCTTTACTAGCAAGCTCCCTACTTGGAGCATCAGCACCTTTAACCTCCTGTTCCATACAGGTTGCAATTTGTCCTGAGGATAAACGGGAAGACGTGGAACCAACGAGAGACTAGCTCTTGGTGTTGGGACAGGCACAGGTCACTCTATTTTCCCATCAGAAAGAAGAATTAACCACAGGCTCAGCCTGCCCCCCGGAACCAGAACAGGGCCTGAAGCCATTCTGCGATTTTGCGGCCAGCTCCCATAAAAACGAGTTGTAAAATGGAGGTTCAGGGCACTGCAATTCACAAACCTGCAGAGTTATTAATGATAACTCTCGTCCACAAATATATTGAGGGAAGGCAAAGAATAGGATTTGAAATCAAGGCAGAATTGCAGGAAACAGATTTCAGGAGGTAGATACGAATCGCCTTTAAAGCACATGAAAAGCGGCAAAACGTTGACAATGATGCCCTTGGCCAAAAAGGGCGTATGCGTTTTTTCCTGAATATATTCAGGAAAAAACGCATACGCCCTTTTTGGCCAACCAAGCAACCTGGAAAGGCAAATCAGCGCTACAAAGAAGTCTCGCTTCCCATCGGTCAAAAGGGCCATGCTGAAAAAAGTGTCAAAACCAGAAATGCAGGACAGGCCATGGAGAAATGGGAGCCTTGCTACACTGATGGGCGGGATGTAAATTGCCAAAAGCCACTCCGGAGAAGTGTCCGGTGAGTCCTGAAACATCTGAAAAACACAGCTTAGAGAGCATAGGGCACTTCCACTCATGGGGGTATAAATTGGGAAAATTAAAAATCAGCAAGACACAAGCACCCCAAAGTTTAGGGCTGCTCTGTTGACCAGGACCTCCACTTCATTCCACCTTAAATATCCCAGGAAAGAGAAAAATGGATAAAGAAGTTGTGGTCCTTATGTACAATGGAATACCACTCAGCCATGAAATCAATGTCGTAAGGTTAGTAGCAGCATGATGAGTGGATTTAGGTACGACGATTCTAAGTGAAATAAGTCACACAGAAAAGGACACTTCTCATAAGGTATCACTGATAGAGGGAATGTAAAAACCGTTACACTTGAACTGAATTACAAAACAGAACAGAGTCACACATGCAGAAAACACACTATGGCTGCTTAACGGGAAAGGTGAGGTGGGGTGATACATAAAACAAGGGTATCAAATTAGCTCAGATACCGTTCCATAAACCCAATATGTAATAGACAAGACCTACTCCTTGCTCAGAGAACTGGACTCAACACGCCCTATTCACCGCACAAGAATATATCTGACTAATAATAATCGTAAAACCTATGTATTGATATCTCTCTGTTATTGTGTCAAGTGGGTGTAAAGCGGCATAAACACAGCAGTGAAAAGCAGCTAAACCCCATTATAAAAATAAATTACTTTGAAACACCCATGAAACAAAGACAGTGAAAGAGAGAGAAATTCTTACACAATGCGTTCAGGGGCTGTGATGCAACCTGGATTGACCATATCTAGACGCACAGCTGGATGAGACATAAGGGTGGACACTCTTGGGGTGAGAGGTTTGGTGAGGTTGGGTGAGCAAACGCAGACCCTTTAAAGGAATACTGCGTGGTACCCATCGCATGGGTCCCAAATCTCCAGGTTCAAGGACATCTTCCTACATCGAAAACATGCATGAGAAACCCAGAAGATGGTACACCGTGTGATGGGGAAAGGTTTCTAAAACGCACCTCATTTCTCATCTCCTTGTGCCCGGGTTTGCCATTCCAGCCACTTTACTAGCAAGCTCCCTACTTGGAGCATCAGCACCTTTAACCTCCTGTTCCATGCAGGTTGCAATTTGTCCTGAGGATAAACGGGAAGACGTGGAACCAACGAGAGACTAGCTCTTGGTGTTGGGACAGGCACAGGTCACTCTATTTTCCCATCAGAAAGAAGAATTAACCACAGGCTCAGCCTGACCCCCGGAACCAGAACAGGGCCTGAAGCCATTCTGCAATTTTGCGGCCAGTTCCCATAAAAACGAGTTGTAAAATGGAGGTTCAGGGCACTGCAATTCACAAACCTGCAGAGTTATAAATGATAACTCTCGTCCACAAATATATTGAGGGAAGGCAAAGAAGCGGATTTGAAATCAAGGCAGAATTGCAGGAAACAGATTTCAGGAGGTAGATACGAATCGCCTTTAAAGCACATGAGAAGCGGCAAAACGTTGACAATGATGCCCTTGGCCAAAAAGGGCGTATGCGTTTTTTCCTGAATATATTCAGGAAAAAACGCATACGCCCTTTTTGGCCAACCAAGCAACCTGGAAAGGCAAATCAGCGCTACAAAGAAGTCTCGCTTCCCATCGGTCAAAAGGGCCATGCTGAAAAAAGTGTCAAAACCAGAAATGCAGGACAGGCCATGGAGAAATGGGAGCCTTGCTACACTGATGGGCGGGATGTAAATTGCCAAGAGCCACTCCGGAGAAGTGTCTGGTGAGTCCTGAAACATCTGAAAAACACAGCTTAGAGAGCATAGGGCACTTCCACTCATGGGGGTATAAATTGGGAAAATTAAAAATCAGCAAGACACAAGCACCCCAAAGTTTAGGGCTGCTCTGTTGACCAGGACCTCCACTTCATTCCACCTTAAATATCCCAGGAAAGAGAAAAATGGATACAGAAGTGGTGGTCATTATGTACAATGGAATATCACTCAGCCATGAAATCCATGTCGTAAGGTTAGTAGCAGCATGATGAGTGGATTTAGGTACGACGATTCTAAGTGAAATAAGTCACACAGAAAAGGACACTTCTCATAAGGTATCACTGATAGAGGGAATGTAAAAACCGTTACACTTGAACTGAATTACAAAACAGAACAGAGTCACACATGCAGAAAACACACTATGGCTGCTTAACGGGAAAGGTGAGGTGGGGTGATACATAAAACAAGGGTATCAAATTAGCTCAGATACCGTTCCATAAACCCAATATGTAATAGACAAGACCTACTCCTTGCTCAGAGAACTGGACTCAACACGCCCTATTCACCACACTAGAATATATCTGACTAATAATAATCGTAAAACCTATGTATTGATATCTCTCTGTTAGTGTGTCAAGTGGGTGTAAAGCGGCATAAACACAGCAGTGAAAAGCAGCTAAACCCCATTATAAAAATAAATTACTTTGAAACACCCATGAAACAAAGACAGTGAAAGAGAGAGAAATTCTTACACAATGAGTTCAGGGGCTGTGATGCAACCTGGATTGACCATATCTAGACGCACAGCTGGATGAGACATAAGGGTGGACACTCTTGGGGCTGAGAGGTTTGGTGAGGTTGGGTGAGCAAACGCAGACCCTTTAAAGTAATACTGCGTGGTACCCATCGCATGGGTCCCAAATCTCCAGGTTCAAGGGCATCTTCCTACATCAAAAACATGCATGAGAAACCCAGAAGATGGTACACCGTGTGATGGGGAAAGGTTTCTAAAACGCACCTCATTTCTCCCCTCCTTGTGCCCGGGTTCGCCATTCCAGCTGCTTTACTAGCAAGCTCCCTACTTGGAGCATCAGCACCTTTAACCTCCTGTTCCGTACAGGTTGCAATTTGTCCTGAGGATAAACGGGAAGACGTGGAACCAACGAGAGACTAGCTCTTGGTGTTGGGACAGGCACAGGTCACTCTATTTTCCCATCAGAAAGAAGAATTAACCACAGGCTCAGCCTGCCCCCCGGAACCAGAACAGGGCCTGAAGCCATTCTGCGATTTTGCGGCCAGCTCCCATAAAAACGAGTTGTAAAATGGAGGTTCAGGGCACTGCAATTCACAAACCTGCAGAGTTATAAATGATAACTCTCGTCCACAAATATATTGAGGGAAGGCAAAGAAGAGGATTTGAAATCAAGGCAGAATTGCAGGAAACAGATTTCAGGAGGTAGATACGAATCGCCTTTAAAGCACATGAAAAGCGGCAAAACGTTGACAATGATGCCCTTGGCCAAAAAGGGCGTATGCGTTTTTTCCTGAATATATTCAGGAAAAAACGCATACGCCCTTTTTGGCCAACCAAGCAACCTGGAAAGGCAAATCAGCGCTACAAAGAAGTCTCGCTTCCCATCGGTCAAAAGGGCCATGCTGAAAAATGTGTCAAAACCAGAAATGCAGGACAGGCTATGGAGAAATGGGAGCCTTGCTACACTGATGGGCGGGATGTAAATTGCCAAGAGCCACTCTGGAGAAGTGTCCGGTGAGTCCTGAAACATCTGAAAAACACAGCTCAGAGAGCATAGGGCACTTCCACTCATGGGGGTATAAATTGGGAAAATTAAAAATCAGCAAAACACAAGCACCCCAAAGTTTAGGGCTGCTCTGTTGACCAGGACCTCCACTTCATTCCACCTTAAATATCCCAGGAAAGAGAAAAATGGATAAAGAAGTGGTGGTCCTTATGTACAATGGAATATCACTCAGCCATGAAATCAATGTCATAAGGTTAGTAGCAGCATGATGAGTGGATTTAGGTACGACGATTCTAAGTGAAATAAGTCACACAGAAAAGGACACTTCTCATAAGGTATCACTGATAGAGGGAATGTAAAAACCGTTACACTTGAACTGAATTACAAAACAGAACAGAGTCACACATGCAGAAAACACACTATGGCTGCTTAACGGGAAAGGTGAGGTGGGGTGATACATAAAACAAGGGTATCAAATTAGCTCAGATACCGTTCCATAAACCCAATATGTAATAGACAAGACCTACTCCTTGCTCAGAAAACTGGACTCAACACGCCCTATTCACCGAACAAGAATATATCTGACTAATAATAATCGTAAAACCTATGTATTGATATCTCTCTGTTAGTGTGTCAAGTGGGTGTAAAGCGGCATAAACACAGCAGTGAAAAGCAGCTAAACCCCATTATAAAAATAAATTACTTTGAAACACCCATGAAACAAAGACAGTGAAAGAGAGAGAAATTCTTACACAATGCGTTCAGGGGCTGTGATGCAACCTGGATTGACCATATCTAGATGCACAGCTGGATGAGACATAAGGGTGGACACTCTTGGGGCTGAGAGGTTTGGTGAGGTTGGGTGAGCAAACGCAGACCCTTTAAAGTAATACTGCGTGGTACCCATCGCATGGGTCCCAAATCTCCAGGTTCAAGGGCATCTTCCTACATCAAAAACATGCATGAGAAACCCAGAAGATGGTACACCGTGTGATGGGGAAAGGTTTCTAAAACGCACCTCATTTCTCATCTCCTTGTGCCCGGGTTCGCCATTCCAGCCGCTTTACTAGCAAGCTCCCTACTTGGAGCATCAGCACCTTTAACCTCCTGTTCCGTACAGGTTGCAATTTGTCCTGAGGATAAACGGGAAGACGTGGAACCAACGAGAGACTAGCTCTTGGTGTTGGGACAGGCACAGGTCACTCTATTTTCCCATCAGAAAGAAGAATTAACCACAGGCTCAGCCTGCCCCCCGGAACCAGAACAGGGCCTGAAGCCATTCTGCAATTTTGCGGCCAGCTCCCATAAAAACGAGTTGTAAAATGGAGGTTCAGGGCACTGCAATTCACAAACCTGCAGAGTTATTAATGATAACTCTCGTCCACAAATATATTGAGGGAAGGCAAAGAAGAGGATTTGAAATCAAGGCAGAATTGCCGGAAACAGATTTCAGGAGGTAGATACGAATCGCCTTTAAAGCACATGAAAAGCGGCAAAACGTTGACAATGATGCCCTTGGCCAAAAAGGGCGTATGCGTTTTTTCCTGAATATATTCAGGAAAAAACGCATACGCCCTTTTTGGCCAACCAAGCAACCTGGAAAGGCAAATCAGCGCTACAAAGAAGTCTCGCTTCCCATCGGTCAAAAGGGCCATGCTGAAAAAAGTGTCAAAACCAGAAATGCAGGACAGGCCATGGAGAAATGGGAGCCTTGCTACACTGATGGGCGGGATGTAAATTGCCAAGAGCCACTCTGGAGAAGTGTCCGGTGAGTCCTGAAACATCTGAAAAACACAGCTCAGAGAGCATAGGGCACTTCCACTCATGGGGGTATAAATTGGGAAAATTAAAAATCAGGAAAACACAAGCACCCCAAAGTTTAGGGCTGCTCTGTTGACCAGGACCTCCACTTCATTCCACCTTAAATATCCCAGGAAAGAGAAAAATGGATAAAGAAGTTGTGGTCCTTATGTACAATGGAATATCACTCAGCCAGGAAATCAATGTCGTAAGGTTAGTAGCAGCATGATGAGTGGATTTAGGTACGACGATTCTAAGTGCAATAAGTCACACAGAAAAGGACACTTCTCATAAGGTATCACTGATAGAGGGAATGTAAAAACCTTTACACATGAACTGAATTACAAAACAGAACAGAGTCACACATGCAGAAAACACACTATGGCTGCTTAACGGGAAAGGTGAGGTGGGGTGATACATAAAACAAGGGTATCAAATTAGCTCAGATACCATTCCATAAACCCGATATGTAATAGACAAGACCTACTCCTTGCTCAGAGAACTGGACTCAACACGCCCTATTCACCGCACAAGAATATATCTGACTAGTAATAATCGTAAAACCTATGTATTGATATCTCTCTGTTAGTGTGTCAATTGGGTGTAAAGCGGCATAAACACAGCAGTGAAAAGCAGCTAAACCCCATTATAAAAATAAATTACTTTGAAACACCCATGAAACAAAGACAGTGAAAGAGAGAGAAATTCTTACACAATGCGTTCAGGGGCTCTGATGCAACCTGGATGGACCATATCTAGACCTACAGCTGGATGAGACATAAGGGTGGACACTCTTGGGGCTGAGAGGTTTGGTGAGGTTGGGTGAGCAAACGCAGACCCTTTAAAGTAATACTGCGTGGTACCCATCGCATGGGTCCCAAATCTCCAGGTTCAAGGGCATCTTCTTACATCAAAAACATGCATGAGAAACCCAGAAGACGGTACACCATGTGATGGGTAAAGGTTTCTAAAACGCACCTCATTTCTCATCTCCTTGTGCCCGGGTTCGCCATTCCAGCCGCTTTACTAGCAAGCTCCCTACTTGGAGCATCAGCACCTTTAACCTCCTGTTCCATACAGGTTGCAATTTGTCCTGAGGATAAACGGGAAGACGTGGAACCAACGAGAGACTAGCTCTTGGTGTTGGGACAGGCACAGGTCACTCTATTTTCCCATCAGAAAGAAGAATTAACCACAGGCTCAGCCTGCCCCCCGGAACCAGAACAGGGCCTGAAGCCATTCTGCGATTTTGTGGCCAGCTCCCATAAAAACGAGTTGTAAAATGGAGGTTCAGGGCACTGCAATTCACAAACCTGCCGAGTTATAAATGATAACTCTCGTCCACAAATATATTGAGGGAAGGCAAAGAAGAGGATTTGAAATCAAGGCAGAATTGCAGGAAACAGATTTCAGGAGGTAGATTCGAATCGCCTTTAAAGCACATGAAAAGCGGCAAAACGTTGACAATGATGCCCTTGGCCAAAAAGGGCGTATGCGTTTTTTCCTGAATATATTCAGGAAAAAACGCATACGCCCTTTTTGGCCAACCAAGCAACCTGGAAAGGCAAATCAGCGCTACAAACAAGTCTCGCTTCCCATCGGTCAAAAGGGCCATGATGAAAAAAGTGTCAAAACCAGAAATGCAGGACAGGCCATGGAGAAATGGGAGCCTTGCTACACTGATGGGCGGGATGTAAATTGCCAAGAGCCACTCTGGAGAAGTGTCCGGTGAGTCCTGAAACATCTGAAAAACACAGCTTACAGAGCATAGGGCACTTCCACTCATGGGGGTATAAATTGGGAAAATGAAAAATCAGCAAGACACAAGCACCCCAAAGTTTAGCGCTGCTCTGTTGACCAGGACCTCCACTTCATTCCACCTTCAATATCCCAGGAAAGAGAAAAATGGATAAAGAAGTTGTGGTCCTTATGTACAATGGAATATCACTCAGCCATGAAATCAATGTCGTAAGGTTAGTAGCAGCATGATGAGTGGATTTAGGTATGACGATTCTAAGTGAAATAAGTCACACAGAAAAGGACACTTCTCATAAGGTATCACTGATAGAGGGAATGTAAAAACCGTTACACTTGAACTGAATTACAAAACAGAACAGAGTCACACATGCAGAAAACACACTATGGCTGCTTAACGGGAAAGGTGAGGTGGGATGATACATAAAACAAGGGTATCAAATTAGCTCAGATATCGTTCCATAAACCCAATATGTAATAGACAAGACCTACTCCTTGCTCAGAGAACTGGACTCAACAAGCCCTATTCACCGCACAAGAATATATCTGACTAATAATAATCGTAAAACCTATGTATTGATATCTCTCTGTTAGTGTGTCAAGTGGGTATAAAGCGGCATAAACACAGCAGTGAAAAGCAGCTAAACCCCATTATAAAAATAAATTACTTTGAAAAACCCATGAAACAAAGACAGTGAAAGAGAGAGAAATTCTTACACAATGCGTTCAGGGGCTGTGATGCAACCTGGATTGACCATATCTAGACCCACAGTTGGATGAGACATAAGGGTGGACACTCTTGGGGCTGAGAGGTTTGGTGAGGTTGGGTGAGCAAACGCAGACCCTTTAAAGTAATACTGCATGGTATCCATCGAATGGGTCCCAAATCTCCAGGTTCAAGGGCATCTTCCTACATCAAAAACATGCATGAGAAACCCAGAAGATGGTACACCGTGTGATGGGGAAAGGTTTCTAAAACGCACCTCATTTCTCATCTCCTTGTGCCCGGGTTCGCCATTCCAGCCGCTTTACTAGCAAGCTCCCTACTTGGAGCATCAGCACCTTTAACCTCCTGTTCCATACAGGTTGCAATTTGTCCTGAGGATAAACGGGAAGACGTGGAACCAACGAGAGACTAGCTCTTGGTGTTGGGACAGGCACAGGTCACTCTATTTTCCCATCAGAAAGAAGAATTAACCACAGGCTCAGCCTGGCCCCCGGAACCAGAACAGGGCCTGAAGCCATTCTGCGATTTTGCGCCCAGCTCCCATAAAAACGAGTTGTAAAATGGAGGTTCAGGGCACTGCAATTCACAAACCTGCAGAGTTATTAATGATAACTCTCGTCCACAAATATATTGAGGGAAGGCAAAGAAAAGGATTTGAAATCAAGGCAGAATTGCAGGAAACAGATTTCAGGAGGTAGATACGAATCGCCTTTAAAGCACATGAAAAGCGGCAAAACGTTGACAATGAGGCCCTTGGCCAAAAAGAGCGCATGCGTTTTTTCCTGAATATATTCAGGAAAAAACGCATGCGCCATTTTTGGCCAACCAAGCAACCTGGAAAGGCAAATCAGCGCTACAAAGGAGTCTCGCTTCCCATCGGTCAAAAAGGCCATGCTGAAAAAAGTGTCAAAACCAGAAATGCAGGACAGGCCATGGAGAAATGGGAGCCTTGCTACACTGATGGGCGGGATGTAAATTGCCAAGAGCCACTCTGGAGAAGTGTCCGGTGAGTCCTGAAACATCTGAAAAACACAGCTTACAGAGCATAGGGCACTTCCACTCATGGGGGTATAAATTGGGAAAATGAAAAATCAGCAAGACACAAGCACCCCAAAGTTTAGGGCTGCTCTGTTGACCAGGACCTCCACTTCATTCCACCTTCAATATCCCAGGAAAGAGAAAAATGGATAAAGAAGTTGTGGTCCTTATGTACAATGGAATATCACTCAGCCATGAAATCAATATCGTAAGGTTAGTAGCAGCATGATGAGTGGATTTAGGTATGACGATTCTAAGTGAAATAAGTCACACAGAAAAGGACACTTCTCATAAGGTATCACTGATAGAGGGAATGTAAAAACCGTTACACTTGAACTGAATTACAAAACAGAACAGAGTCACACATGCAGAAAACACACTATGGCTGCTTAACGGGAAAGGTGAGGTGGGGTGATACATAAAACAAGGGTATCAAATTAGCTCAGATATCGTTCCATAAACCCAATATGTAATAGACAAGACCTACTCCTTGCTCAGAGAACTGGACTCAACACGCCCTATTCACCGCACAAGAATATATCTGACTAATAATAATCGTAAAACCTATGTATTGCTAACTCTCTGTTAGTGTGTCAAGTGGGTATAAAGCGGCATAAACACAGCAGTGAAAAGCAGCTAAACCCCAATATAAAAATAAATTACTTTGAAACACCCATGAATAAAGACAGTGAAAGAGAGAGAAATTCTTACACAATGCGTTCAGGGGCTGTGATGCAACCTGGATTGACCATATCTAGACCCACAGCTGGATGAGACATAAGGGTGGACACTCTTGGGGCTGAGAGGTTTGGTGAGGTTGGGTGAGCAAACGCAGACCCTTTAAAGTAATACTGCGTGGTACCCATCGCATGGGTCCCAAATCTCCAGGTTCAAGGGCATCTTCCTACATCAAAAACATGCATGAGAAACCCAGAAGATGGTACACCGTGTGATGGGGAAAGGTTTCTAAAACGCACTTCATTTCTCATCTCCTTGTGCCCGGGTTCGCCATTCCAGCCGCTTTACTAGCAAGCTCCCTACTTGGAGCATCAGCACCTTTAACCTCCTGTTCCATACAGGTTGCAATTTGTCCTGAGGATAAACGGGAAGACGTGGAACCAACGAGAGACTAGCTCTTGGTGTTGGGACAGGCACAGGTCACTCTATTTTCCCATCAGAAAGAAGAATTAACCACAGGCTCAGCCTGCCCCCCGGAACCAGAACAGGGCCTGAAGCCATTCTGCGATTTTGCGGCCAGCTCCCATAAAAACGAGTTGTAAAATGGAGGTTCAGGGCACTGCAATTCACAAACCTGCAGAGTTATAAATGATAACTCTCGTCCACAAATATATTGAGGGAAGGCAAAGAAGAGGATTTGAAATCAAGGCAGAATTGCAGGAAACAGATTTCAGGAGGTAGATTCGAATCGCCTTTAAAGCACATGAAAAGCGGCAAAACGTTGACAATGATGCCCTTGGCCAAAAAGGGCGTATGCGTTTTTTCCTGAATATATTCAGGAAAAAACGCATACGCCCTTTTTGGCCAACCAAGCCACCTGGAAAGGCAAATCAGTGCTACAAAGAAGTCTCGCTGCCCATCGGTCAAAAGGGCCATGCTGAAAAAAGTGTCAAAACCAGAAATGCAGGACAGGCCATGGAGAAATGGGAGCCTTGCTACACTGATGGGCGGGATGTAAATTGCCAAAAGCCACTCCGGAGAAGTGTCCGGTGAGTCCTGAAACATCTGAAAAACACAGCTTAGAGAGCATAGGGCACTTCCACTCATGGGGGTATAAATTGGGAAAATTAAAAATCAGCAAGACACAAGCACCCCAAAGTTTAGGGCTGCTCTGTTGACCAGGACCTCCACTTCATTCCACCTTAAATATCCCAGGAAAGAGAAAAATGGATAAAGAAGTTGTGGTCCTTATGTACAATGGAATACCACTCAGCCATGAAATCAATGTCGTAAGGTTAGTAGCAGCATGTTGAGTGGATTTAGGTACGACGATTCTAAGTGAAATAAGTCACACAGAAAAGGACACTTCTCATAAGGTATCACTGATAGAGGGAATGTAAAAACCGTTACACTTGAACTGAATTACAAAACAGAACAGAGTCACACATGCAGAAAACACACTATGGCTGCTTAACGGGAAAGGTGAGGTGGGGTGATACATAAAACAAGGGTATCAAATTAGCTCAGATACCGTTCCATAAACCCAATATGTAATAGACAAGACCTACTCCTTGCTCAGAGAACTGGACTCAACACGCCCTATTCACCGCACAAGAATATATCTGACTAATAATAATCGTAAAACCTATGTATTGATATCTCTCTGTTATTGTGTCAAGTGGGTGTAAAGCGGCATAAACACAGCAGTGAAAAGCAGCTAAACCCCATTATAAAAATAAATTACTTTGAAACACCCATGAAACAAAGACAGTGAAAGAGAGAGAAATTCTTACACAATGCGTTCAGGGGCTGTGATGCAACCTGGATTGACCATATCTAGACGCACAGCTGGATGAGACATAAGGGTGGACACTCTTGGGGCTGAGAGGTTTGGTGAGGTTGGGTGAGCAAACGCAGACCCTTTAAAGGAATACTGCGTGGTACCCATCGCATGGGTCCCAAATCTCCAGGTTCAAGGACATCTTCCTACATCGAAAACATGCATGAGAAACCCAGAAGATGGTACACCGTGTGATGGGGAAAGGTTTCTAAAACGCACCTCATTTCTCATCTCCTTGTGCCCGGGTTCGCCATTCCAGCCGCTTTACTAGCAAGCTCCCTACTTGGAGCATCAGCACCTTTAACCTCCTGTTCCATGCAGGTTGCAATTTGTCCTGAGGATAAACGGGAAGACGTGGAACCAACGAGAGACTAGCTCTTGGTGTTGGGACAGGCACAGGTCACTCTATTTTCCCATCAGAAAGAAGAATTAACCACAGGCTCAGCCTGACCCCCGGAACCAGAACAGGGCCTGAAGCCATTCTGCAATTTTGCGGCCAGTTCCCATAAAAACGAGTTGTAAAATGGAGGTTCAGGGCACTGCAATTCACAAACCTGCAGAGTTATAAATGATAACTCTCGTCCACAAATATATTGAGGGAAGGCAAAGAAGCGGATTTGAAATCAAGGCAGAATTGCAGGAAACAGATTTCAGGAGGTAGATACGAATCGCCTTTAAAGCACATGAGAAGCGGCAAAACGTTGACAATGATGCCCTTGGCCAAAAAGGGCGTATGCGTTTTTTCCTGAATATATTCAGGAAAAAACGCATACGCCCTTTTTGGCCAACCAAGCAACCTGGAAAGGCAAATCAGCGCTACAAACAAGTCTCGCTTCCCATCGGTCAAAAGGGCCATGCTGAAAAAAGTGTCAAAACCAGAAATGCAGGACAGGCCATGGAGAAATGGGAGCCTTGCTACACTGATGGGCGGGATGTAAATTGCCAAGAGCCACTCCGGAGAAGTGTCTGGTGAGTCCTGAAACATCTGAAAAACACAGCTTAGAGAGCATAGGGCACTTCCACTCATGGGGGTATAAATTGGGAAAATTAAAAATCAGCAAGACACAAGCACCCCAAAGTTTAGGGCTGCTCTGTTGACCAGGACCTCCACTTCATTCCACCTTAAATATCCCAGGAAAGAGAAAAATGGATAAAGAAGTTGTGGTCCTTATGTACAATGGAATATCACTCAGCCATGAAATCAATGTCATAAGGTTAGTAGCAGCATGATGAGTGGATTTAGGTACGACGATTCTAAGTGAAATAAGTCACACAGAAAAGGACACTTCTCATAAGGTATCACTGATAGAGGGAATGTAAAAACCGTTACACTTGAACTGAATTACAAAACAGAACAGAGTCACACATGCAGAAAACACACTATGGCTGCTTAACGGGAAAGGTGAGGTGGGGTGATACATAAAACAAGGGTATCAAATTAGCTCAGATACCGTTCCATAAACCCAATATGTAATAGACAAGACCTACTCCTTGCTCAGAAAACTGGACTCAACACGCCCTATTCACCGAACAAGAATATATCTGACTAATAATAATCGTAAAACCTATGTATTGATATCTCTCTGTTAGTGTGTCAAGTGGGTGTAAAGCGGCATAAACACAGCAGTGAAAAGCAGCTAAACCCCATTATAAAAATAAATTACTTTGAAACACCCATGAAACAAAGACAGTGAAAGAGAGAGAAATTCTTACACAATGCGTTCAGGGGCTGTGATGCAACCTGGATTGACCATATCTAGATGCACAGCTGGATGAGACATAAGGGTGGACACTCTTGGGGCTGAGAGGTTTGGTGAGGTTGGGTGAGCAAACGCAGACCCTTTAAAGTAATACTGCGTGGTACCCATCGCATGGGTCCCAAATCTCCAGGTTCAAGGGCATCTTCCTACATCAAAAACATGCATGAGAAACCCAGAAGATGGTACACCGTGTGATGGGGAAAGGTTTCTAAAACGCACCTCATTTCTCATCTCCTTGTGCCCGGGTTCGCCATTCCAGCCGCTTTACTAGCAAGCTCCCTACTTGGAGCATCAGCACCTTTAACCTCCTGTTCCGTACAGGTTGCAATTTGTCCTGAGGATAAACGGGAAGACGTGGAACCAACGAGAGACTAGCTCTTGGTGTTGGGACAGGCACAGGTCACTCTATTTTCCCATCAGAAAGAAGAATTAACCACAGGCTCAGCCTGCCCCCCGGAACCAGAACAGGGCCTGAAGCCATTCTGCAATTTTGCGGCCAGCTCCCATAAAAACGAGTTGTAAAATGGAGGTTCAGGGCACTGCAATTCACAAACCTGCAGAGTTATTAATGATAACTCTCGTCCACAAATATATTGAGGGAAGGCAAAGAAGAGGATTTGAAATCAAGGCAGAATTGCTGGAAACAGATTTCAGGAGGTAGATACGAATCGCCTTTAAAGCACATGAAAAGCGGCAAAACGTTGACAATGATGCCCTTGGCCAAAAAGGGCGTATGCGTTTTTTCCTGAATATATTCAGGAAAAAACGCATACGCCCTTTTTGGCCAACCAAGCAACCTGGAAAGGCAAATCAGCGCTACAAAGAAGTCTCGCTTCCCATCGGTCAAAAGGGCCATGCTGAAAAAAGTGTCAAAACCAGAAATGCAGGACAGGCCATGGAGAAATGGGAGCCTTGCTACACTGATGGGCGGGATGTAAATTGCCAAGAGCCACTCTGGAGAAGTGTCCGGTGAGTCCTGAAACATCTGAAAAACACAGCTCAGAGAGCATAGGGCACTTCCACTCATGGGGGTATAAATTGGGAAAATTAAAAATCAGGAAAACACAAGCACCCCAAAGTTTAGGGCTGCTCTGTTGACCAGGACCTCCACTTCATTCCACCTTCAATATCCCAGGAAAGAGAAAAATGGATAAAGAAGTTGTGGTCCTTATGTACAATGGAATATCACTCAGCCAGGAAATCAATGTCGTAAGGTTAGTAGCAGCATGATGAGTGGATTTAGGTATGACGATTCTAAGTGAAATAAGTCACACAGAAAAGGACACTTCTCATAAGGTATCACTGATAGAGGGAATGTAAAAACCGTTACACTTGAACTGAATTACAAAACAGAACAGAGTCACACATGCAGAAAACACACTATGGCTGCTTAACGGGAAAGGTGAGGTGGGGTGATACATAAAACAAGGGTATCAAATTAGCTCAGATATCGTTCCATAAACCCAATATGTAATAGACAAGACCTACTCCTTGCTCAGAGAACTGGACTCAACACGCCCTATTCACCGCACAAGAATATATCTGACTAATAATAATCGTAAAACCTATGTATTGATATCTCTCTGTTAGTGTGTCAAGTGGGTATAAAGCGGCATAAACACAGCAGTGAAAAGCAGCTAAACCCCATTATAAAAATAAATTACTTTGAAAAACCCATGAAACAAAGACAGTGAAAGAGAGAGAAATTCTTACACAATGCGTTCAGGGGCTGTGATGCAACCTGGATTGACCATATCTAGACCCACAGTTGGATGAGACATAAGGGTGGACACTCTTGGGGCTGAGAGGTTTGGTGAGGTTGGGTGAGCAAACGCAGACCCTTTAAAGTAATACTGCATGGTATCCATCGAATGGGTCCCAAATCTCCAGGTTCAAGGGCATCTTCCTACATCAAAAACATGCATGAGAAACCCAGAAGATGGTACACCGTGTGATGGGGAAAGGTTTCTAAAACGCACCTCATTTCTCATCTCCTTGTGCCCGGGTTCGCCATTCCAGCCGCTTTACTAGCAAGCTCCCTACTTGGAGCATCAGCACCTTTAACCTCCTGTTCCATACAGGTTGCAATTTGTCCTGAGGATAAACGGGAAGACGTGGAACCAACGAGAGACTAGCTCTTGGTGTTGGGACAGGCACAGGTCACTCTATTTTCCCATCAGAAAGAAGAATTAACCACAGGCTCAGCCTGGCCCCCGGAACCAGAACAGGGCCTGAAGCCATTCTGCGATTTTGCGCCCAGCTCCCATAAAAACGAGTTGTAAAATGGAGGTTCAGGGCACTGCAATTCACAAACCTGCAGAGTTATTAATGATAACTCTCGTCCACAAATATATTGAGGGAAGGCATAGAAAAGGATTTGAAATCAAGGCAGAATTGCAGGAAACAGATTTCAGGAGGTAGATACGAATCGCCTTTAAAGCACATGAAAAGCGGCAAAACGTTGACAATGAGGCCCTTGGCCAAAAAGAGCGCATGCGTTTTTTCCTGAATATATTCAGGAAAAAATGCATGCGCCATTTTTGGCCAACCAAGCAACCTGGAAAGGCAAATCAGCGCTACAAAGGAGTCTCGCTTCCCATCGGTCAAAAGGGCCATGCTGAAAAAAGTGTCAAAACCAGAAATGCAGGACAGGCCATGGAGAAATGGGAGCCTTGCTACACTGATGGGCGGGATGTAAATTGCCAAGAGCCACTCTGGAGAAGTGTCCGGTGAGTCCTGAAACATCTGAAAAACACAGCTTAGAGAGCATAGGGCACTTCCACTCATGGGGGTATAAATTGGGAAAATGAAAAATCAGCAAGACACAAGCACCCCAAAGTTTAGGGCTGCTCTGTTGACCAGGACCTCCACTTCATTCCACCTTCAATATCCCAGGAAAGAGAAAAATGGATAAAGAAGTTGTGGTCCTTATGTACAATGGAATATCACTCAGCCATGAAATCAATATCGTAAGGTTAGTAGCAGCATGATGAGTGGATTTAGGTATGACGATTCTAAGTGAAATAAGTCACACAGAAAAGGACACTTCTCATAAGGTATCACTGATAGAGGGAATGTAAAAACCGTTATACTTGAACTGAATTACAAAACAGAACAGAGTCACACATGCAGAAAACACACTATGGCTGCTTAACGGGAAAGGTGAGGTGGGATGAAACATAAAACAAGGGTATCAAATTAGCTCAGATATCGTTCCATAAACCCAATATGTAATAGACAAGACCTACTCCTTGCTCAGAGAACTGGACTCAACACGCCCTATTCACCGCACAAGAATATATCTGACTAGTAATAATCGTAAAACCTATGTATTGATATCTCTCTGTTAGTGTGTCAATTGGGTGTAAAGCGGCATAAACACAGCAGTGAAAAGCAGCTAAACCCCATTATAAAAATAAATTACTTTGAAACACCCATGAAACAAAGACAGTGAAAGAGAGAGAAATTCTTACACAATGCGTTCAGGGGCTGTGATGCAACCTGGATTGACCATATCTAGACCCACAGTTGGATGAGACATAAGGGTGGACACTCTTGGGGCTGAGAGGTTTGGTGAGGTTGGGTGAGCAAACGCAGACCCTTTAAAGTAATACTGCATGGTATCCATCGAATGGGTCCCAAATCTCCAGGTTCAAGGGCATCTTCCTACATCAAAAACATGCATGAGAAACCCAGAAGATGGTACACCGTGTGATGGGGAAAGGTTTCTAAAACGCACCTCATTTCTCATCTCCTTGTGCCCGGGTTCGCCATTCCAGCCGCTTTACTAGCAAGCTCCCTACTTGGAGCATCAGCACCTTTAACCTCCTGTTCCATACAGGTTGCAATTTGTCCTGAGGATAAACGGGAAGACGTGGAACCAACGAGAGACTAGCTCTTGGTGTTGGGACAGGCACAGGTCACTCTATTTTCCCATCAGAAAGAAGAATTAACCACAGGCTCAGCCTGGCCCCCGGAACCAGAACAGGGCCTGAAGCCATTCTGCGATTTTGCGCCCAGCTCCCATAAAAACGAGTTGTAAAATGGAGGTTCAGGGCACTGCAATTCACAAACCTGCAGAGTTATTAATGATAACTCTCGTCCACAAATATATTGAGGGAAGGCAAAGAAAAGGATTTGAAATCAAGGCAGAATTGCAGGAAACAGATTTCAGGAGGTAGATACGAATCGCCTTTAAAGCACATGAAAAGCGGCAAAACGTTGACAATGAGGCCCTTGGCCAAAAAGAGCGCATGCGTTTTTTCCTGAATATATTCAGGAAAAAACGCATGCGCCATTTTTGGCCAACCAAGCAACCTGGAAAGGCAAATCAGCGCTACAAAGGAGTCTCGCTTCCCATCGGTCAAAAGGGCCATGCTGAAAAAAGTGGCAAAACCAGAAATGCAGGACAGGCCATGGAGAAATGGGAGCCTTGCTACACTGATGGGCGGGATGTAAATTGCCAAGAGCCACTCTGGAGAAGTGTCCGGTGAGTCCTGAAACATCTGAAAAACACAGCTTAGAGAGCATAGGGCACTTCCACTCATGGGGGTATAAATTGGGAAAATGAAAAATCAGCAAGACACAAGCACCCCAAAGTTTAGGGCTGCTCTGTTGACCAGGACCTCCACTTCATTCCACCTTCAATATCCCAGGAAAGAGAAAAATGGATAAAGAAGTTGTGGTCCTTATGTACAATGGAATATCACTCAGCCATGAAATCAATATCGTAAGGTTAGTAGCAGCATGATGAGTGGATTTAGGTATGACGATTCTAAGTGAAATAAGTCACACAGAAAAGGACACTTCTCATAAGGTATCACTGATAGAGGGAATGTAAAAACCGTTACACTTGAACTGAATTACAAAACAGAACAGAGTCACACATGCAGAAAACACACTATGGCTGCTTAACGGGAAAGGTGAGGTGGGGTGATACATAAAACAAGGGTATCAAATTAGCTCAGATATCGTTCCATAAACCCAATATGTAATAGACAAGACCTACTCCTTGCTCAGAGAACTGGACTCAACACGCCCTATTCACCGCACAAGAATATATCTGACTAATAATAATCGTAAAACCTATGTATTGCTATCTCTCTGTTAGTGTGTCAAGTGGGTATAAAGCGGCATAAACACAGCAGTGAAAAGCAGCTAAACCCCATTATAAAAATAAATTACTTTGAAACACCCATGAATAAAGACAGTGAAAGAGAGAGAAATTCTTACACAATGCGTTCAGGGGCTGTCATGCAACCTGGATTGACCATATCTAGACCCACAGCTGGATGAGACATAAGGGTGGACACTCTTGGGGCTGAGAGGTTTGGTGAGGTTGGGTGAGCAAACGCAGACCCTTTAAAGTAATACTGCGTGGTACCCATCGCATGGGTCCCAAATCTCCAGGTTCAAGGGCATCTTCCTACATCAAAAACATGCATGAGAAACCCAGAAGATGGTACACCGTGTGATGGGGAAAGGTTTCTAAAACGCACTTCATTTCTCATCTCCTTGTGCCCGGGTTCGCCATTCCAGCCGCTTTACTAGCAAGCTCCCTACTTGGAGCATCAGCACCTTTAACCTCCTGTTCCATACAGGTTGCAATTTGTCCTGAGGATAAACGGGAAGACGTGGAACCAACGAGAGACTAGCTCTTGGTGTTGGGACAGGCACAGGTCACTCTATTTTCCCATCAGAAAGAAGAATTAACCACAGGCTCAGCCTGCCCCCCGGAACCAGAACAGGGCCTGAAGCCATTCTGCGATTTTGCCGCCAGCTCCCATAAAAACGAGTTGTAAAATGGAGGTTCAGGGCACTGCAATTCACAAACCTGCAGAGTTATAAATGATAACTCTCGTCCACAAATATATTGAGGGAAGGCAAAGAAGAGGATTTGAAATCAAGGCAGAATTGCAGGAAAGAGATTTCAGGAGGTAGATTCGAATCACCTTTAAAGCACATGAAAAGCGGCAAAACGTTGACAATGATGCCCTTGGCCAAAAAGGGCGTATGCGTTTTTTCCTGAATATATTCAGGAAAAAACGCATACGCCCTTTTGGCCAACCAAGCAACCTGGAAAGGCAAATCAGTGCTACAAAGAAGTCTCGCTGCCCATCGGTCAAAAGGGCCATGCTGAAAAAAGTGTCAAAACCAGAAATGCAGGACAAGCCATGGAGAAATGGGAGCCTTGCTACACTGATGGGCGGGATGTAAATTGCCAACAGCCACTCTGGAAAAGTGTCCGGTGAGTCCTGAAACATCTGAAAAACACAGCTTAGAGAGCATAGGGCACTTCCACTCATGGGGGTATAAATTGGGAAAATTAAAAATCAGCAAGACACAAGCACCCCAAAGTTTAGGGCTGCTCTGTTGACCAGGACCTCCACTTCATTCCACCTTAAATATCCCAGGAAAGAGAAAAATGGATAAAGAAGTTGTGGTCCTTATGTACAATGGAATATCACTCAGCCATGAAATCAATGTCGTAAGGTTAGTAGCAGCATGATGAGTGGATTTAGGTACGACGATTCTAAGTGAAATAAGTCACACAGAAAAGGACACTTCTCATAAGGTATCACTGATAGAGGGAATGTAAAAACCGTTACACTTGAACTGAATTACAAAACAGAACAGAGTCACACATGCAGAAAACACACTATGGCTGCTTAACGGGAAAGGTGAGGTGGGGTGATACATAAAACAAGGGTATCAAATTAGCTCAGATACCGTTCCATAAACCCAATATGTAATAGACAAGACCTACTCCTTGCTCAGAAAACTGGACTCAACACGCCCTATTCACCGAACAAGAATATATCTGACTAATAATAATCGTAAAACCTATGTATTGATATCTCTCTGTTAGTGTGTCAAGTGGGTGTAAAGCGGCATAAACACAGCAGTGAAAAGCAGCTAAACCCCATTATAAAAATAAATTACTTTGAAACACCCATGAAACAAAGACAGTGAAAGAGAGAGAAATTCTTACACAATGCGTTCAGGGGCTGTGATGCAACCTGGATTGACCATATCTAGATGCACAGCTGGATGAGACATAAGGGTGGACACTCTTGGGGCTGAGAGGTTTGGTGAGGTTGGGTGAGCAAACGCAGACCCTTTAAAGGAATACTGCGTGGTACCCATCGCATGGGTCCCAAATCTCCAGGTTCAAGGGCATCTTCCTACATCAAAAACATGCATGAGAAACCCAGAAGATGGTACACCGTGTGATGGGGAAAGGTTTCTAAAACGCACCTCATTTCTCATCTCCTTGTGCCCGGGTTCGCCATTCCAGCCGCTTTACTAGCAAGCTCCCTACTTGGAGCATCAGCACCTTTAACCTCCTGTTCCGTACAGGTTGCAATTTGTCCTGAGGATAAACGGGAAGACGTGGAACCAACGAGAGACTAGCTCTTGGTGTTGGGACAGGCACAGGTCACTCTATTTTCCCATCAGAAAGAAGAATTAACCACAGGCTCAGCCTGCCCCCCGGAACCAGAACAGGGCCTGAAGCCATTCTGCAATTTTGCGGCCAGCTCCCATAAAAACGAGTTGTAAAATGGAGGTTCAGGGCACTGCAATTCACAAACCTGCAGAGTTATTAATGATAACTCTCGTCCACAAATATATTGAGGGAAGGCAAAGAAGAGGATTTGAAATCAAGGCAGAATTGCCGGAAACAGATTTCAGGAGGTAGATACGAATCGCCTTTAAAGCACATGAAAAGCGGCAAAACGTTGACAATGATGCCCTTGGCCAAAAAGGGCGTATGCGTTTTTTCCTGAATATATTCAGGAAAAAACGCATACGCCCTTTTTGGCCAACCAAGCCACCTGGAAAGGCAAATCAGCGCTACAAAGAAGTCTCGCTTCCCATCGGTCAAAAGGGCCATGCTGAAAAAAGTGTCAAAACCAGAAATGCAGGACAGGCCATGGAGAAATGGGAGCCTTGCTACACTGATGGGCGGGATGTAAATTGCCAAGAGCCACTCTGGAGAAGTGTCCGGTGAGTCCTGAAACATCTGAAAAACACAGCTCAGAGAGCATAGGGCACTTCCACTCATGGGGGTATAAATTGGGAAAATTAAAAATCAGGAAAACACAAGCACCCCAAAGTTTAGGGCTGCTCTGTTGACCAGGACCTCCACTTCATTCCACCATAAATATCCCAGGAAAGAGAAAAATGGATAAATAAGTTGTGGTCCTTATGTACAATGGAATATCACTCAGCCAGGAAATCAATGTCGTAAGGTTAGTAGCAGCATGATGAGTGGATTTAGGTACGACGATTCTAAGTGCAATAAGTCACACAGAAAAGGACACTTCTCATAAGGTATCACTGATAGAGGGAATGTAAAAACCTTTACACATGAACTGAATTACAAAACAGAACAGAGTCACACATGCAGAAAACACACTATGGCTGCTTAACGGGAAAGGTGAGGTGGGGTGATACATAAAACAAGGGTATCAAATTAGCTCAGATACCATTCCATAAACCCGATATGTAATAGACAAGACCTACTCCTTGCTCAGAGAACTGGACTCAACACGCCCTATTCACCGCACAAGAATATATCTGACTAGTAATAATCGTAAAACCTATGTATTGATATCTCTCTGTTAGTGTGTCAATTGGGTGTAAAGCGGCATAAACACAGCAGTGAAAAGCAGCTAAACCCCATTATAAAAATAAATTACTTTGAAACACCCATGAAACAAAGACAGTGAAAGAGAGAGAAATTCTTACACAATGCGTTCAGGGGCTCTGATGCAACCTGGATGGACCATATCTAGACGCACAGCTGGATGAGACATAAGGGTGGACACTCTTGGGGCTGAGAGGTTTGGTGAGGTTGGGTGAGCAAACGCAGACCCTTTAAAGTAATACTGCGTGGTACCCATCGCATGGGTCCCAAATCTCCAGGTTCAAGGGCATCTTCTTACATCAAAAACATGCATGAGAAACCCAGTAGACGGTACACAATGTGATGGGTAAAGGTTTCTAAAACGCACCTCATTTCTCATCTCCTTGTGCCCGGGTTCGCCATTCCAGCCGCTTTACTAGCAAGCTCCCTACTTGGAGCATCAGCACCTTTAACCTCCTGTTCCATACAGGTTGCAATTTGTCCTGAGGATAAACGGGAAGACGTGGAACCAACGAGAGACTAGCTCTTGGTGTTGGGACAGGCACAGGTCACTCTATTTTCCCATCAGAAAGAAGAATTAACCACAGGCTCAGCCTGCCCCCCGGAACCAGAACAGGGCCTGAAGCCATTCTGCGATTTTGTGGCCAGCTCCCATAAAAACGAGTTGTAAAATGGAGGTTCAGGGCACTGCAATTCACAAACCTGCCGAGTTATAAATGATAACTCTCGTCCACAAATATATTGAGGGAAGGCAAAGAAGAGGATTTGAAATCAAGGCAGAATTGCAGGAAACAGATTTCAGGAGGTAGATTCGAATCGCCTTTAAAGCACATGAAAAGCGGCAAAACGTTGACAATGATGCCCTTGGCCAAAAAGGGCGTATGCGTTTTTTCCTGAATATATTCAGGAAAAAACGCATACGCCCTTTTTGGCCAACCAAGCAACCTGGAAAGGCAAATCAGCGCTACAAAGAAGTCTCGCTTCCCATCGGTCAAAAGGGCCATGCTGAAAAAAGTGTCAAAACCAGAAATGCAGGACAGGCCATGGAGAAATGGGAGCCTTGCTACACTGATGGGCGGGATGTAAATTGCCAAGAGCCACTCTGGAGAAGTGTCCGGTGAGTCCTGAAACATCTGAAAAACACAGCTTAGAGAGCATAGGGCACTTCCACTCATGGGGGTATAAATTGGGAAAATTAAAAATCAGCAAGACACAAGCACCCCAAAGTTTAGGGCTGCTCTGTTGACCAGGACCTCCACTTCATTCCACCTTCAATATCCCAGGAAAGAGAAAAATGGATAAAGAAGTTGTGGTCCTTATGTACAATGGAATATCACTCAGCCATGAAATCAATGTCGTAAGGTTAGTAGCAGCATGATGAGTGGATTTAGGTATGACGATTCTAAGTGAAATAAGTCACACAGAAAAGGACACTTCTCATAAGGTATCACTGATAGAGGGAATGTAAAAACCTTTACACATGAACTGAATTACAAAACAGAACAGAGTCACACATGCAGAAAACACACTATGGCTGCTTAACGGGAAAGGTGAGGTGGGATGATACATAAAACAAGGGTATCAAATTAGCTCAGATATCGTTCCATAAACCCAATATGTAATAGACAAGACCTACTCCTTGCTCAGAGAACTGGACTCAACACGCCCTATTCACCGCACAAGAATATATCTGACTAATAATAATCGTAAAACCTATGTATTGATATCTCTCTGTTAGTGTGTCAAGTGGGTATAAAGCGGCATAAACACAGCAGTGAAAAGCAGCTAAACCCCATTATAAAAATAAATTACTTTGAAAAACCCATGAAACAAAGACAGTGAAAGAGAGGCAAATTCTTACACAATGCGTTCAGGGGCTGTGATGCAACCTGGATTGACCATATCTAGACCCACAGTTGGATGAGACATAAGGGTGGACACTCTTGGGGCTGAGAGGTTTGGTGAGGTTGGGTGAGCAAACGCAGACCCTTTAAAGTAATACTGCATGGTATCCATCGAATGGGTCCCAAATCTCCAGGTTCAAGGGCATCTTCCTACATCAAAAACATGCATGAGAAACCCAGAAGATGGTACACCGTGTGATGGGGAAAGGTTTCTAAAACGCACCTCATTTCTCATCTCCTTGTGCCCGGGTTCGCCATTCCAGCCGCTTTACTAGCAAGCTCCCTACTTGGAGCATCAGCACCTTTAACCTCCTGTTCCATACAGGTTGCAATTTGTCCTGAGGATAAACGGGAAGACGTGGA
Source organism: Balaenoptera borealis (assembly GCF_965194805.1). Taxonomy (NCBI): domain Eukaryota; kingdom Metazoa; phylum Chordata; class Mammalia; order Artiodactyla; family Balaenopteridae; genus Balaenoptera; species Balaenoptera borealis. The sequence continues at coordinate 1,068,404 of NW_028123997.1, forward strand.
ACCAACGAGAGACTAGCTCTTGGTGTTGGGACAGGCACAGGTCACTCTATTTTCCCATCAGAAAGAAGAATTAACCACAGGCTCAGCCTGGCCCCCGGAACCAGAACAGGGCCTGAAGCCATTCTGCGATTTTGCGCCCAGCTCCCATAAAAACGAGTTGTAAAATGGAGGTTCAGGGCACTGCAATTCACAAACCTGCAGAGTTATTAATGATAACTCTCGTCCACAAATATATTGAGGGAAGGCAAAGAAAAGGATTTGAAATCAAGGCAGAATTGCAGGAAACAGATTTCAGGAGGTAGATACGAATCGCCTTTAAAGCACATGAAAAGCGGCAAAACGTTGACAATGAGGCCCTTGGCCAAAAAGAGCGCATGCGTTTTTTCCTGAAAATATTCAGGAAAAAGCTCATGCGCCATTTTTGGCCAACCAAGCAACCTGGAAAGGCAAATCAGCGCTACAAAGGAGTCTCGCTTCCCATCGGTCAAAAGGGCCATGCTGAAAAAAGTGTCAAAACCAGAAATGCAGGACAGGCCATGGAGAAATGGGAGCCTTGCTACACTGATGGGCGGGATGTAAATTGCCAAGAGCCACTCTGGAGAAGTGTCCGGTGAGTCCTGAAACATCTGAAAAACACAGCTTAGAGAGCATAGGGCACTTCCACTCATGGGGGTATAAATTGGGAAAATTAAAAATCAGCAAGACACAAGCACCCCAAAGTTTAGGGCTGCTCTGTTGACCAGGACCTCCACTTCATTCCACCTTCAATATCCCAGGAAAGAGAAAAATGGATAAAGAAGTTGTGGTCCTTATGTACAATGGAATATCACTCAGCCATGAAATCAATGTCGTAAGGTTAGTAGCAGCATGATGAGTGGATTTAGGTATGACGATTCTAAGTGAAATAAGTCACACAGAAAAGGACACTTCTCATAAGGTATCACTGATAGAGGGAATGTAAAAACCGTTACACATGAACTGAATTACAAAACAGAACAGAGTCACACATGCAGAAAACACACTATGGCTGCTTAACGGGAAAGGTGAGGTGGGATGATACATAAAACAAGGGTATCAAATTAGCTCAGATATCGTTCCATAAACCCAATATGTAATAGACAAGACCTACTCCTTGCTCAGAGAACTGGACTCAACACGCCCTATTCACCGCACAAGAATATATCTGACTAATAATAATCGTAAAACCTATGTATTGATATCTCTCTGTTAGTGTGTCAAGTGGGTATAAAGCGGCATAAACACAGCAGTGAAAAGCAGCTAAACCCCATTATAAAAATAAATTACTTTGAAAAACCCATGAAACAAAGACAGTGAAAGAGAGGCAAATTCTTACACAATGCGTTCAGGGGCTGTGATGCAACCTGGATTGACCATATCTAGACCCACAGTTGGATGAGACATAAGGGTGGACACTCTTGGGGCTGAGAGGTTTGGTGAGGTTGGGTGAGCAAACGCAGACCCTTTAAAGTAATACTGCATGGTATCCATCGAATGGGTCCCAAATCTCCAGGTTCAAGGGCATCTTCCTACATCAAAAACATGCATGAGAAACCCAGAAGATGGTACACCGTGTGATGGGGAAAGGTTTCTAAAACGCACCTCATTTCTCATCTCCTTGTGCCCGGGTTCGCCATTCCAGCCGCTTTACTAGCAAGCTCCCTACTTGGAGCATCAGCACCTTTAACCTCCTGTTCCATACAGGTTGCAATTTGTCCTGAGGATAAACGGGAAGACGTGGAACCAACGAGAGACTAGCTCTTGGTGTTGGGACAGGCACAGGTCACTCTATTTTCCCATCAGAAAGAAGAATTAACCACAGGCTCAGCCTGGCCCCCGGAACCAGAACAGGGCCTGAAGCCATTCTGCGATTTTGCGCCCAGCTCCCATAAAAACGAGTTGTAAAATGGAGGTTCAGGGCACTGCAATTCACAAACCTGCAGAGTTATTAATGATAACTCTCGTCCACAAATATATTGAGGGAAGGCAAAGAAAAGGATTTGAAATCAAGGCAGAATTGCAGGAAACAGATTTCAGGAGGTAGATACGAATCGCCTTTAAAGCACATGAAAAGCGGCAAAACGTTGACAATGAGGCCCTTGGCCAAAAAGAGCGCATGCGTTTTTTCCTGAAAATATTCAGGAAAAAACGCATGCGCCATTTTTGGCCAACCAAGCAACCTGGAAAGGCAAATCAGCGCTACAAAGGAGTCTCGCTTCCCATCGGTCAAAAGGGCCATGCTGAAAAAAGTGTCAAAACCAGAAATGCAGGACAGGCCATGGAGAAATGGGAGCCTTGCTACACTGATGGGCGGGATGTAAATTGCCAAGAGCCACTCTGGAGAAGTGTCCGGTGAGTCCTGAAACATCTGAAAAACACAGCTTAGAGAGCATAGGGCACTTCCACTCATGGGGGTATAAATTGGGAAAATGAAAAATCAGCAAGACACAAGCACTCCAAAGTTTAGGGCTGCTCTGTTGACCAGGACCTCCACTTCATTCCACCTTCAATATCCCAGGAAAGAGAAAAATGGATAAAGAAGTTGTGGTCCTTATGTACAATGGAATATCACTCAGCCATGAAATCAATATCGTAAGGTTAGTAGCAGCATGATGAGTGGATTTAGGTATGACGATTCTAAGTGAAATAAGTCACACAGAAAAGGACACTTCTCATAAGGTATCACTGATAGAGGGAATGTAAAAACCGTTACACTTCAACTGAATTACAAAACAGAACAGAGTCACACATGCAGAAAACACACTATGGCTGCTGAACGGGAAAGGTGAGGTGGGGTGATACATAAAACAAGGGTTTCAAATTAGCTCAGATACCGTTCCATAAACCCAATATGTAATAGACAAGACCTACTCCTTGCTCAGAGAACTGGACTCAACACGCCCTATTCACCGCACAAGAATATATCTGACTAGTAATAATCGTAAAGCCTATGTATTGATATCTCTCTGTTAGTGTGTCAAGTGGGTGTAAAGCGGCATAAACACAGCAGTGAAAAGCAGCTAAATCCCATTATGAAAATAAATTACTTTGAAAAACCCATGAAACAAAGACAGTGAAAGAGAGAGGAATTCTTACACAATGCGTTCAGGGGCTGTGATGCAAACTGGATCGACCATATCTAGACCCACAGCTGGATGAGACATAAGGGTGGACACTCTTGGGGCTGAGAGGTTTGGTGAGGTTGGGTGAGCAAACGCAGACCCTTTAAAGTAATACTGCATGGTACCCATCGCATGGGTCCCAAATCTCCAGCTTCAAGGGCATCTTCCTACATCAAAAACATGCATGAGAAACCCAGAAGATGGTACACCGTGTGATGGGGAAAGGTTTCTAAAACGCACCTCATTTCTCATCTCCTTGTGCCCGGGTTCGCCATTCCAGCCGCTTTACTAGCAAGCTCCCTACTTGGAGCATCAGCACCTTTAACCTCCTGTTCCGTACAGGTTGCAATTTGTCCTGAGGATAAACGGGAAGACGTGGAACCAACGAGAGACTAGCTCTTGGTGTTGGGACAGGCACAGGTCACTCTATTTTCCCATCAGAAAGAAGAATTAACCACAGGCTCAGCCTGCCCCCCGGAACCAGAACAGGGCCTGAAGCCATTCTGCAATTTTGCGGCCAGCTCCCATAAAAACGAGTTGTAAAATGGAGGTTCAGGGCACTGCAATTCACAAACCTGCAGAGTTATTAATGATAACTCTCGTCCACAAATATATTGAGGGAAGGCAAAGAAGAGGATTTGAAATAAAGGCAGAATTGCCGGAAACAGATTTCAGGAGGTAGATACGAATCGCCTTTAAAGCACATGAAAAGCGGCAAAACGTTGACAATGATGCCCTTGGCCAAAAAGGGCGTATGCGTTTTTTCCTGAATATATTCAGGAAAAAACGCATACGCCCTTTTTGGCCAACCAAGCCACCTGGAAAGGCAAATCAGCGCTACAAAGAAGTCTCGCTTCCCATCGGTCAAAAGGGCCATGCTGAAAAAAGTGTCAAAACCAGAAATGCAGGACAGGCCATGGAGAAATGGGAGCCTTGCTACACTGATGGGCGGGATGTAAATTGCCAAGAGCCACTCTGGAGAAGTGTCCGGTGAGTCCTGAAACATCTGAAAAACACAGCTAAGAGAGCATAGGGCACTTCCACTCATGGGGGTATAAATTGGGAAAATTAAAAATCAGGAAAACACAAGCACCCCAAAGTTTAGGGCTGCTCTGTTGACCAGGACCTCCACTTCATTCCACCTTAAATATCCCAGGAAAGAGAAAAATGGATAAAGAAGTTGTGGTCCTTATGTACAATGGAATATCACTCAGCCATGAAATCAATGTCGTAAGGTTAGTAGCAGCATGATGAGTGGATTTAGGTACGACGATTCTAAGTGCAATAAGTCACACAGAAAAGGACACTTCTCATAAGGTATCACTGATAGAGGGAATGTAAAAACCGTTACACATGAACTGAATTACAAAACAGAACAGAGTCACACATGCAGAAAACACACTATGGCTGCTTAACGGGAAAGGTGAGGTGGGATGATACATAAAACAAGGGTATCAAATTAGCTCAGATATCGTTCCATAAACCCAATATGTAATAGACAAGACCTACTCCTTGCTCAGAGAACTGGACTCAACACGCCCTATTCACCGCACAAGAATATATCTGACTAATAATAATCGTAAAACCTATGTATTGATATCTCTCTGTTAGTGTGTCAAGTGGGTATAAAGCGGCATAAACACAGCAGTGAAAAGCAGCTAAACCCCATTATAAAAATAAATTACTTTGAAAAACCCATGAAACAAAGACAGTGAAAGAGAGGCAAATTCTTACACAATGCGTTCAGGGGCTGTGATGCAACCTGGATTGACCATATCTAGACCCACAGTTGGATGAGACATAAGGGTGGACACTCTTGGGGCTGAGAGGTTTGGTGAGGTTGGGTGAGCAAACGCAGACCCTTTAAAATAATACTGCATGGTATCCATCGAATGGGTCCCAAATCTCCAGGTTCAAGGGCATCTTCCTACATCAAAAACATGCATGAGAAACCCAGATGGTACACCGTGTGATGGGGAAAGGTTTCTAAAACGCACCTCATTTCTCATCTCCTTGTGCCCGGGTTCGCCATTCCAGCCGCTTTACTAGCAAGCTCCCTACTTGGAGCATCAGCACCTTTAACCTCCTGTTCCATACAGGTTGCAATTTGTCCTGAGGATAAACGGGAAGACGTGGAACCAACGAGAGACTAGCTCTTGGTGTTGGGACAGGCACAGGTCACTCTATTTTCCCATCAGAAAGAAGAATTAACCACAGGCTCAGCCTGGCCCCCGGAACCAGAACAGGGCCTGAAGCCATTCTGCGATTTTGCGCCCAGCTCCCATAAAAACGAGTTGTAAAATGGAGGTTCAGGGCACTGCAATTCACAAACCTGCAGAGTTATTAATGATAACTCTCGTCCACAAATATATTGAGGGAAGGCAAAGAAAAGGATTTGAAATCAAGGCAGAATTGCAGGAAACAGATTTCAGGAGGTAGATACGAATCGCCTTTAAAGCACATGAAAAGCGGCAAAACGTTGACAATGAGGCCCTTGGCCAAAAAGAGCGCATGCGTTTTTTCCTGAAAATATTCAGGAAAAAACGCATGCGCCATTTTTGGCCAACCAAGCAACCTGGAAAGGCAAATCAGCGCTACAAAGGAGTCTCGCTTCCCATCGGTCAAAAGGGCCATGCTGAAAAAAGTGTCAAAACCAGAAATGCAGGACAGGCCATGGAGAAATGGGAGCCTTGCTACACTGATGGGCGGGATGTAAATTGCCAAGAGCCACTCTGGAGAAGTGTCCGGTGAGTCCTGAAACATCTGAAAAACACAGCTTAGAGAGCATAGGGCACTTCCACTCATGGGGGTATAAATTGGGAAAATGAAAAATCAGCAAGACACAAGCACTCCAAAGTTTAGGGCTGCTCTGTTGACCAGGACCTCCACTTCATTCCACCTTCAATATCCCAGGAAAGAGAAAAATGGATAAAGAAGTTGTGGTCCTTATGTACAATGGAATATCACTCAGCCATGAAATCAATATCGTAAGGTTAGTAGCAGCATGATGAGTGGATTTAGGTATGACGATTCTAAGTGAAATAAGTCACACAGAAAAGGACACTTCTCATAAGGTATCACTGATAGAGGGAATGTAAAAACCGTTACACTTCAACTGAATTACAAAACAGAACAGAGTCACACATGCAGAAAACACACTATGGCTGCTGAACGGGAAAGGTGAGGTGGGGTGATACATAAAACAAGGGTTTCAAATTAGCTCAGATACCGTTCCATAAACCCAATATGTAATAGACAAGACCTACTCCTTGCTCAGAGAACAGGACTCAACACGCCCTATTCACCGCACAAGAATATATCTGACTAGTAATAATCGTAAAGCCTATGTATTGATATCTCTCTGTTAGTGTGTCAAGTGGGTGTAAAGCGGCATAAACACAGCAGTGAAAAGCAGCTAAATCCCATTATGAAAATAAATTACTTTGAAAAACCCATGAAACAAAGACAGTGAAAGAGAGAGGAATTCTTACACAATGCGTTCAGGGGCTGTGATGCAAACTGGATCGACCATATCTAGACCCACAGCTGGATGAGACATAAGGGTGGACACTCTTGGGGCTGAGAGGTTTGGTGAGGTTGGGTGAGCAAACGCAGACCCTTTAAAGTAATACTGCATGGTACCCATCGCATGGGTCCCAAATCTCCAGCTTCAAGGGCATCTTCCTACATCAAAAACATGCATGAGAAACCCAGAAGATGGTACACCGTGTGATGGGGAAAGGTTTCTAAAACGCACCTCATTTCTCATCTCCTTGTGCCCGGGTTCGCCATTCCAGCCGCTTTACTAGCAAGCTCCCTACTTGGAGCATCAGCACCTTTAACCTCCTGTTCCGTACAGGTTGCAATTTGTCCTGAGGATAAACGGGAAGACGTGGAACCAACGAGAGACTAGCTCTTGGTGTTGGGACAGGCACAGGTCACTCTATTTTCCCATCAGAAAGAAGAATTAACCACAGGCTCAGCCTGCCCCCCGGAACCAGAACAGGGCCTGAAGCCATTCTGCGATTTTGCGGCCAGCTCCCATAAAAACGAGTTGTAAAATGGAGGTTCAGGGCACTGCAATTCACAAACCTGCAGTTATAAATGATAACTCTCGTCCACAAATATATTGAGGGAAGGCAAAGAAGAGGATTTGAAATCAAGGCAGAATTGCAGGAAACAGATTTCAGGAGGTAGATTCGAATCGCCTTTAAAGCACATGAAAAGCGGCAAAACGTTGACAATGAGGCCCTTGGCCAAAAAGAGCGCATGCGTTTTTTCCTGAAAATATTCAGGAAAAAACGCATGCGCCATTTTTGGCCAACCAAGCAACCTGGAAAGGCAAATCAGCGCTACAAAGGAGTCTCGCTTCCCATCGGTCAAAAGGGCCATGCTGAAAAAAGTGTCAAAACCAGAAATGCAGGACAGGCCATGGAGAAATGGGAGCCTTGCTACACTGATGGGCGGGATGTAAATTGCCAAGAGCCACTCTGGAGAAGTGTCCGGTGAGTCCTGAAACATCTGAAAAACACAGCTTAGAGAGCATAGGGCACTTCCACTCATGGGGGTATAAATTGGGAAAATGAAAAATCAGCAAGACACAAGCACTCCAAAGTTTAGGGCTGCTCTGTTGACCAGGACCTCCACTTCATTCCACCTTCAATATCCCAGGAAAGAGAAAAATGGATAAAGAAGTTGTGGTCCTTATGTACAATGGAATATCACTCAGCCATGAAATCAATATCGTAAGGTTAGTAGCAGCATGATGAGTGGATTTAGGTATGACGATTCTAAGTGAAATAAGTCACACAGAAAAGGACACTTCTCATAAGGTATCACTGATAGAGGGAATGTAAAAACCGTTACACTTCAACTGAATTACAAAACAGAACAGAGTCACACATGCAGAAAACACACTATGGCTGCTGAACGGGAAAGGTGAGGTGGGGTGATACATAAAACAAGGGTTTCAAATTAGCTCAGATACCGTTCCATAAACCCAATATGTAATAGACAAGACCTACTCCTTGCTCAGAGAACAGGACTCAACACGCCCTATTCACCGCACAAGAATATATCTGACTAGTAATAATCGTAAAGCCTATGTATTGATATCTCTCTGTTAGTGTGTCAAGTGGGTGTAAAGCGGCATAAACACAGCAGTGAAAAGCAGCTAAATCCCATTATGAAAATAAATTACTTTGAAAAACCCATGAAACAAAGACAGTGAAAGAGAGAGGAATTCTTACACAATGCGTTCAGGGGCTGTGATGCAAACTGGATCGACCATATCTAGACCCACAGCTGGATGAGACATAAGGGTGGACACTCTTGGGGCTGAGAGGTTTGGTGAGGTTGGGTGAGCAAACGCAGACCCTTTAAAGTAATACTGCATGGTACCCATCGCATGGGTCCCAAATCTCCAGCTTCAAGGGCATCTTCCTACATCAAAAACATGCATGAGAAACCCAGAAGATGGTACACCGTGTGATGGGGAAAGGTTTCTAAAACGCACCTCATTTCTCATCTCCTTGTGCCCGGGTTCGCCATTCCAGCCGCTTTACTAGCAAGCTCCCTACTTGGAGCATCAGCACCTTTAACCTCCTGTTCCGTACAGGTTGCAATTTGTCCTGAGGATAAACGGGAAGACGTGGAACCAACGAGAGACTAGCTCTTGGTGTTGGGACAGGCACAGGTCACTCTATTTTCCCATCAGAAAGAAGAATTAACCACAGGCTCAGCCTGCCCCCCGGAACCAGAACAGGGCCTGAAGCCATTCTGCGATTTTGCGGCCAGCTCCCATAAAAACGAGTTGTAAAATGGAGGTTCAGGGCACTGCAATTCACAAACCTGCAGTTATAAATGATAACTCTCGTCCACAAATATATTGAGGGAAGGCAAAGAAGAGGATTTGAAATCAAGGCAGAATTGCAGGAAACAGATTTCAGGAGGTAGATTCGAATCGCCTTTAAAGCACATGAAAAGCGGCAAAACGTTGACAATGATGCCCTTGGCCAAAAAGGGCGTATGCGTTTTTTCCTGAATATATTCAGGAAAAAACGCATACGCCCTTTTTGGCCAACCAAGCAACCTGGAAAGGCAAATCAGTGCTACAAAGAAGTCTCACTGCCCATCGGTCAAAAGGGCCATGCTGAAAAAAGTGTCAAAACCAGAAATACAGGACAGGCCATGGAGTAATGGGAGCCTTGCTACACCGATGGGCGGGATGTAAATTGCCAACAGCCACTCTGGAGAAGTGTCCGGTGAGTCCTGAAACATCTGAAAAACACAGCTTAGAGAGCATAGGGCACTTCCACTCATGGGGGTATGAATTGGGAAAATGAAAAATCAGCAAGACACAAGCACCCCAAAGTTTAGGGCTGCTCTGTTGACAAGGACCTCCACTTCATTCCACCTTAAATATCCCAGGAAAGAGAAAAATGGATAAAGAAGTTGTGGTCCTTATGTACAATGGAATATCACTCAGCCATGAAATCAATGTCGTAAGGTTAGTAGCAGCATGATGAGTGGATTTAGGTACGACGATTCTAAGTGAAATAAGTCACACAGAAAAGGACACTTCTCATAAGGTATCACTGATAGAGGGAATGTAAAAACCGTTACACTTGAACTGAATTACAAAACAGAACAGAGTCACACATGCAGAAAACACACTATGGCTGCTTAACGGGAAAGGTGAGGTGGGGTGATACATAAAACAAGGGTATCAAATTAGCTCAGATACCTTTCCATAAGCCCAATATGTAATAGACAAGACCTACTCCTTGCTCAGAGAACTGGACTCAACACGCCCTATTCACTGCACAAGAATATATCTGACTAATAATAATCGTAAAACCTATGTATTGATATCTCTCTGTTAGTGTGTCAAGTGGGTGTAAAGCGGCATAAACACAGCAGTGAAAAGCAGCTAAACCCCATTATAAAAATAAATTACTTTGAAACACCCATGAAACAAAGACAGTGAAAGAGAGAGAAATTCTTACACAATGCGTTCGGGGGCTGTGATGCAACCTGGATTGACCATATCTAGACCCACAGCTGGATGAGACATAAGTGTGGACACTCTTGGGGCTGAGAGGTTTGGTGAGGTTGGGTGAGCAAATGCAGACCCTTTAAAGTAATACTGCGTGGTACCCATCGCATGGGTCCCAAATCTCCAGGTTCAAGGGCATCTTCCTACATCAAAAACATGCATGAGAAACCCAGAAGATGGTACACCATGTGATGGGGAAAGGTTTCTAAAACGCACCTCATTTCTCATCTCCTTGTGCCCGGGTTCACCATTCCAGCCGCTTTACTAGCAATCTCCCTACTTGGAGCATCAGCACCTTTAACCTCCTGTTCCGTACAGGTTGCAATTTGTCCTGAGGATAAACGGGAAGACGTGGAACCAACGAGAGACTAGCTCTTGGTGTTGGGACAGGCACAGGTCACTCTATTTTCCCATCAGAAAAAAGAATTAACCACAGGCTCAGCCTGCCCCCCGGAACCAGAACAGGGCCTGAAGCCATTCTGCGATTTTGCCGCCAGCTCCCATAAAAACGAGTTGTAAAATGGAGGTTCAGGGCACTGCAATTCACAAACCTGCAGAGTTATAAATGATAACTCTCGTCCACAAATATATTGAGGGAAGGCAAAGAAGAGGATTTGAAATCAAGGCAGAATTGCAGGAAAGAGATTTCAGGAGGTAGATTCGAATCGCCTTTAAAGCACATGAAAAGCGGCAAAACGTTGACAATGATGCCCTTGGCCAAAAAGGGCGTATGCGTTTTTTCCTGAATATATTCAGGAAAAAACGCATACGCCCTTTTGGCCAACCAAGCAACCTGGAAAGGCAAATCAGTGCTACAAAGAAGTCTCGCTGCCCATCGGTCAAAAGGGCCATGCTGAAAAAAGTGTCAAAACCAGAAATGCAGGACAAGCCATGGAGAAATGGGAGCCTTGCTACACTGATGGGCGGGATGTAAATTGCCAAGAGCCACTCTGGAAAAGTGTCCGGTGAGTCCTGAAACATCTGAAAAACACAGCTTAGAGAGCATAGGGCACTTCCACTCATGGGGGTATAAATTGGGAAAATTAAAAATCAGCAAGACACAAGCACCCCAAAGTTTAGGGCTGCTCTGTTGACCAGGACCTCCACTTCATTCCACCTTAAATATCCCAGGAAAGAGAAAAATGGATAAAGAATTGTGGTCCTTATGTACAATGGAATATCACTCAGCCATGAAATCAATGTCATAAGGTTAGTAGCAGCATGATGAGTGGATTTAGGTACGACGATTCTAAGTGCAATAAGTCACACAGAAAAGGACACTTCTCATAAGGTATCACTGATAGAGGGAATGTAAAAACCTTTACACATGAACTGAATTACAAAACAGAACAGAGTCACACATGCAGAAAACACACTATGGCTGCTTAACGGGAAAGGTGAGGTGGGGTGATACATAAAACAAGGGTATCAAATTAGCTCAGATACCATTCCATAAACCCGATATGTAATAGACAAGACCTACTCCTTGCTCAGAGAACTGGACTCAACACGCCCTATTCACCGCACAAGAATATATCTGACTAGTAATAATCGTAAAACCTATGTATTGATATCTCTCTGTTAGTGTGTCAATTGGGTGTAAAGCGGCATAAACACAGCAGTGAAAAGCAGCTAAACCCCATTATAAAAATAAATTACTTTGAAACACCCATGAAACAAAGACAGTGAAAGAGAGAGAAATTCTTACACAATGCGTTCAGGGGCTCTGATGCAACCTGGATGGACCATATCTAGACGCACAGCTGGATGAGACATAAGGGTGGACACTCTTGGGGCTGAGAGGTTTGGTGAGGTTGGGTGAGCAAACGCAGACCCTTTAAAGTAATACTGCGTGGTACCCATCGCATGGGTCCCAAATCTCCAGGTTCAAGGGCATCTTCTTACATCAAAAACATGCATGAGAAACCCAGTAGACGGTACACAATGTGATGGGTAAAGGTTTCTAAAACGCACCTCATTTCTCATCTCCTTGTGCCCGGGTTCGCCATTCCAGCCGCTTTACTAGCAAGCTCCCTACTTGGAGCATCAGCACCTTTAACCTCCTGTTCCATACAGGTTGCAATTTGTCCTGAGGATAAACGGGAAGACGTGGAACCAACGAGAGACTAGCTCTTGGTGTTGGGACAGGCACAGGTCACTCTATTTTCCCATCAGAAAGAAGAATTAACCACAGGCTCAGCCTGCCCCCCGGAACCAGAACAGGGCCTGAAGCCATTCTGCGATTTTGTGGCCAGCTCCCATAAAAACGAGTTGTAAAATGGAGGTTCAGGGCACTGCAATTCACAAACCTGCCGAGTTATAAATGATAACTCTCGTCCACAAATATATTGAGGGAAGGCAAAGAAGAGGATTTGAAATCAAGGCAGAATTGCAGGAAACAGATTTCAGGAGGTAGATTCGAATCGCCTTTAAAGCACATGAAAAGCGGCAAAACGTTGACAATGATGCCCTTGGCCAAAAAGGGCGTATGCGTTTTTTCCTGAATATATTCAGGAAAAAACGCATACGCCCTTTTTGGCCAACCAAGCAACCTGGAAAGGCAAATCAGCGCTACAAAGAAGTCTCGCTTCCCATCGGTCAAAAGGGCCATGCTGAAAAAAGTGTCAAAACCAGAAATGCAGGACAGGCCATGGAGAAATGGGAGCCTTGCTACACTGATGGGCGGGATGTAAATTGCCAAGAGCCACTCTGGAGAAGTGTCCGGTGAGTCCTGAAACATCTGAAAAACACAGCTTAGAGAGCATAGGGCACTTCCACTCATGGGGGTATAAATTGGGAAAATTAAAAATCAGCAAGACACAAGCACCCCAAAGTTTAGGGCTGCTCTGTTGACCAGGACCTCCACTTCATTCCACCTTCAATATCCCAGGAAAGAGAAAAATGGATAAAGAAGTTGTGGTCCTTATGTACAATGGAATATCACTCAGCCATGAAATCAATGTCGTAAGGTTAGTAGCAGCATGATGAGTGGATTTAGGTATGACGATTCTAAGTGAAATAAGTCACACAGAAAAGGACACTTCTCATAAGGTATCACTGATAGAGGGAATGTAAAAACCTTTACACATGAACTGAATTACAAAACAGAACAGAGTCACACATGCAGAAAACACACTATGGCTGCTTAACGGGAAAGGTGAGGTGGGATGATACATAAAACAAGGGTATCAAATTAGCTCAGATATCGTTCCATAAACCCAATATGTAATAGACAAGACCTACTCCTTGCTCAGAGAACTGGACTCAACACGCCCTATTCACCGCACAAGAATATATCTGACTAATAATAATCGTAAAACCTATGTATTGATATCTCTCTGTTAGTGTGTCAAGTGGGTATAAAGCGGCATAAACACAGCAGTGAAAAGCAGCTAAACCCCATTATAAAAATAAATTACTTTGAAAAACCCATGAACCAAAGACAGTGAAAGAGAGGCAAATTCTTACACAATGCGTTCAGGGGCTGTGATGCAACCTGGATTGACCATATCTAGACCCACAGTTGGATGAGACATAAGGGTGGACACTCTTGGGGCTGAGAGGTTTGGTGAGGTTGGGTGAGCAAACGCAGACCCTTTAAAATAATACTGCATGGTATTCATCGAATGGGTCCCAAATCTCCAGGTTCAAGGGCATCTTCCTACATCAAAAACATGCATGAGAAACCCAGAAGATGGTACACCGTGTGATGGGGAAAGGTTTCTAAAACGCACCTCATTTCTCATCTCCTTGTGCCCAGGTTCGCCATTCCAGCCGCTTTACTAGCAAGCTCCCTACTTGGAGCATCAGCACCTTTAACCTCCTGTTCCATACAGGTTGCAATTTGTCCTGAGGATAAACGGGAAGACGTGGAACCAACGAGAGACTAGCTCTTGGTGTTGGGACAGGCACAGGTCACTCTATTTTCCCATCAGAAAGAAGAATTAACCACAGGCTCAGCCTGGCCCCCGGAACCAGAACAGGGCCTGAAGCCATTCTGCGATTTTGCGCCCAGCTCCCATAAAAACGAGTTGTAAAATGGAGGTTCAGGGCACTGCAATTCACAAACCTGCAGAGTTATTAATGATAACTCTCGTCCACAAATATATTGAGGGAAGGCAAAGAAAAGGATTTGAAATCAAGGCAGAATTGCAGGAAACAGATTTCAGGAGGTAGATACGAATCGCCTTTAAAGCACATGAAAAGCGGCAAAACGTTGACAATGAGGCCCTTGGCCAAAAAGAGCGCATGCGTTTTTTCCTGAAAATATTCAGGAAAAAACGCATGCGCCATTTTTGGCCAACCAAGCAACCTGGAAAGGCAAATCAGCGCTACAAAGGAGTCTCGCTTCCCATCGGTCAAAAGGGCCATGCTGAAAAAAGTGTCAAAACCAGAAATGCAGGACAGGCCATGGAGAAATGGGAGCCTTGCTACACTGATGGGCGGGATGTAAATTGCCAAGAGCCACTCTGGAGAAGTGTCCGGTGAGTCCTGAAACATCTGAAAAACACAGCTTAGAGAGCATAGGGCACTTCCACTCATGGGGGTATAAATTGGGAAAATGAAAAATCAGCAAGACACAAGCACTCCAAAGTTTAGGGCTGCTCTGTTGACCAGGACCTCCACTTCATTCCACCTTCAATATCCCAGGAAAGAGAAAAATGGATAAAGAAGTTGTGGTCCTTATGTACAATGGAATATCACTCAGCCATGAAATCAATATCGTAAGGTTAGTAGCAGCATGATGAGTGGATTTAGGTATGACGATTCTAAGTGAAATAAGTCACACAGAAAAGGACACTTCTCATAAGGTATCACTGATAGAGGGAATGTAAAAACCGTTACACTTCAACTGAATTACAAAACAGAACAGAGTCACACATGCAGAAAACACACTATGGCTGCTGAACGGGAAAGGTGAGGTGGGGTGATACATAAAACAAGGGTTTCAAATTAGCTCAGATACCGTTCCATAAACCCAATATGTAATAGACAAGACCTACTCCTTGCTCAGAGAACTGGACTCAACACGCCCTATTCACCGCACAAGAATATATCTGACTAGTAATAATCGTAAAGCCTATGTATTGATATCTCTCTGTTAGTGTGTCAAGTGGGTGTAAAGCGGCATAAACACAGCAGTGAAAAGCAGCTAAATCCCATTATGAAAATAAATTACTTTGAAAAACCCATGAAACAAAGACAGTGAAAGAGAGAGGAATTCTTACACAATGCGTTCAGGGGCTGTGATGCAAACTGGATCGACCATATCTAGACCCACAGCTGGATGAGACATAAGGGTGGACACTCTTGGGGCTGAGAGGTTTGGTGAGGTTGGGTGAGCAAACGCAGACCCTTTAAAGTAATACTGCATGGTACCCATCGCATGGGTCCCAAATCTCCAGCTTCAAGGGCATCTTCCTACATCAAAAACATGCATGAGAAACCCAGAAGATGGTACACCGTGTGATGGGGAAAGGTTTCTAAAACGCACCTCATTTCTCATCTCCTTGTGCCCGGGTTCGCCATTCCAGCCGCTTTACTAGCAAGCTCCCTACTTGGAGCATCAGCACCTTTAACCTCCTGTTCCGTAGAGGTTGCAATTTGTCCTGAGGATAAACGGGAAGACGTGGAACCAACGAGAGACTAGCTCTTGGTGTTGGGACAGGCACAGGTCACTCTATTTTCCCATCAGAAAGAAGAATTAACCACAGGCTCAGCCTGCCCCCCGGAACCAGAACAGGGCCTGAAGCCATTCTGCGATTTTGCGGCCAGCTCCCATAAAAACGAGTTGTAAAATGGAGGTTCAGGGCACTGCAATTCACAAACCTGCAGTTATAAATGATAACTCTCGTCCACAAATATATTGAGGGAAGGCAAAGAAGAGGATTTGAAATCAAGGCAGAATTGCAGGAAACAGATTTCAGGAGGTAGATTCGAATCGCCTTTAAAGCACATGAAAAGCGGCAAAACGTTGACAATGATGCCCTTGGCCAAAAAGGGCGTATGCGTTTTTTCCTGAATATATTCAGGAAAAAACGCATACGCCCTTTTTGGCCAACCAAGCAACCTGGAAAGGCAAATCAGTGCTACAAAGAAGTCTCACTGCCCATCGGTCAAAAGGGCCATGCTGAAAAAAGTGTCAAAACCAGAAATACAGGACAGGCCATGGAGTAATGGGAGCCTTGCTACACCGATGGGCGGGATGTAAATTGCCAACAGCCACTCTGGAGAAGTGTCCGGTGAGTCCTGAAACATCTGAAAAACACAGCTTAGAGAGCATAGGACACTTCCACTCATGGGGGTATAAATTGGGAAAATTAAAAATCAGCAAGACACAAGCACCCCAAAGTTTAGGGCTGCTCTGTTGACCAGGACCTCCACTTCATTCCACCTTAAATATCCCAGGAAAGAGAAAAATGGATAAAGAAGTTGTGGTCCTTATGTACATTGGAATACCACTCAGCCATGAAATCAATGTCCTAAGGTTAGTAGCAGCATGATGAGTGGATTTAGGTACGACGATTCTAAGTGAAATAAGTCACACAGAAAAGGACACTTCTCATAAGGTATCACTGATAGAGGGAATGTAAAAACCGTTACACTTGAACTGAATTACAAAACAGAACAGAGTCACACATGCAGAAAACACACTATGGCTGCTTAACGGGAAAGGTGAGGTGGGGTGATACATAAAACAAGGGTATCAAATTAGCTCAGATACCTTTCCATAAGCCCAATATGTAATAGACAAGACCTACTCCTTGCTCAGAGAACTGGACTCAACACGCCCTATTCACTGCACAAGAATATATCTGACTAATAATAATCGTAAAACCTATGTATTGATATCTCTCTGTTAGTGTGTCAAGTGGGTGTAAAGCGGCATAAACACAGCAGTGAAAAGCAGCTAAACCCCATTATAAAAATAAATTACTTTGAAACACCCATGAAACAAAGACAGTGAAAGAGAGAGAAATTCTTACACAATGCGTTCGGGGGCTGTGATGCAACCTGGATTGACCATATCTAGACCCACAGCTGGATGAGACATAAGTGTGGACACTCTTGGGGCTGAGAGGTTTGGTGAGGTTGGGTGAGCAAATGCAGACCCTTTAAAGTAATACTGCGTGGTACCCATCGCATGGGTCCCAAATCTCCAGGTTCAAGGGCATCTTCCTACATCAAAAACATGCATGAGAAACCCAGAAGATGGTACACCATGTGATGGGGAAAGGTTTCTAAAACGCACCTCATTTCTCATCTCCTTGTGCCCGGGTTCACCATTCCAGCCGCTTTACTAGCAATCTCCCTACTTGGAGCATCAGCACCTTTAACCTCCTGTTCCGTACAGGTTGCAATTTGTCCTGAGGATAAACGGGAAGACGTGGAACCAACGAGAGACTAGCTCTTGGTGTTGGGACAGGCACAGGTCACTCTATTTTCCCATCAGAAAGAAGAATTAACCACAGGCTCAGCCTGCCCCCCGGAACCAGAACAGGGCCTGAAGCCATTCTGCGATTTTGCCGCCAGCTCCCATAAAAACGAGTTGTAAAATGGAGGTTCAGGGCACTGCAATTCACAAACCTGCAGAGTTATAAATGATAACTCTCGTCCACAAATATATTGAGGGAAGGCAAAGAAGAGGATTTGAAATCAAGGCAGAATTGCAGGAAAGAGATTTCAGGAGGTAGATTCGAATCGCCTTTAAAGCACATGAAAAGCGGCAAAACGTTGACAATGATGCCCTTGGCCAAAAAGGGCGTATGCGTTTTTTCCTGAATATATTCAGGAAAAAACGCATACGCCCTTTTGGCCAACCAAGCAACCTGGAAAGGCAAATCAGTGCTACAAAGAAGTCTCGCTGCCCATCGGTCAAAAGGGCCATGCTGAAAAAAGTGTCAAAACCAGAAATGCAGGACAAGCCATGGAGAAATGGGAGCCTTGCTACACTGATGGGCGGGATGTAAATTGCCAAGAGCCACTCTGGAAAAGTGTCCGGTGAGTCCTGAAACATCTGAAAAACACAGCTTAGAGAGCATAGGGCACTTCCACTCATGGGGGTATAAATTGGGAAAATTAAAAATCAGCAAGACACAAGCACCCCAAAGTTTAGGGCTGCTCTGTTGACCAGGACCTCCACTTCATTCCACCTTAAATATCCCAGGAAAGAGAAAAATGGATAAAGAATTGTGGTCCTTATGTACAATGGAATATCACTCAGCCATGAAATCAATGTCATAAGGTTAGTAGCAGCATGATGAGTGGATTTAGGTACGACGATTCTAAGTGCAATAAGTCACACAGAAAAGGACACTTCTCATAAGGTATCACTGATAGAGGGAATGTAAAAACCTTTACACATGAACTGAATTACAAAACAGAACAGAGTCACACATGCAGAAAACACACTATGGCTGCTTAACGGGAAAGGTGAGGTGGGGTGATACATAAAACAAGGGTATCAAATTAGCTCAGATACCATTCCATAAACCCGATATGTAATAGACAAGACCTACTCCTTGCTCAGAGAACTGGACTCAACACGCCCTATTCACCGCACAAGAATATATCTGACTAGTAATAATCGTAAAACCTATGTATTGATATCTCTCTGTTAGTGTGTCAATTGGGTGTAAAGCGGCATAAACACAGCAGTGAAAAGCAGCTAAACCCCATTATAAAAATAAATTACTTTGAAACACCCATGAAACAAAGACAGTGAAAGAGAGAGAAATTCTTACACAATGCGTTCAGGGGCTCTGATGCAACCTGGATGGACCATATCTAGACGCACAGCTGGATGAGACATAAGGGTGGACACTCTTGGGGCTGAGAGGTTTGGTGAGGTTGGGTGAGCAAACGCAGACCCTTTAAAGTAATACTGCGTGGTACCCATCGCATGGGTCCCAAATCTCCAGGTTCAAGGGCATCTTCTTACATCAAAAACATGCATGAGAAACCCAGTAGACGGTACACAATGTGATGGGTAAAGGTTTCTAAAACGCACCTCATTTCTCATCTCCTTGTGCCCGGGTTCGCCATTCCAGCCGCTTTACTAGCAAGCTCCCTACTTGGAGCATCAGCACCTTTAACCTCCTGTTCCATACAGGTTGCAATTTGTCCTGAGGATAAACGGGAAGACGTGGAACCAACGAGAGACTAGCTCTTGGTGTTGGGACAGGCACAGGTCACTCTATTTTCCCATCAGAAAGAAGAATTAACCACAGGCTCAGCCTGCCCCCCGGAACCAGAACAGGGCCTGAAGCCATTCTGCGATTTTGTGGCCAGCTCCCATAAAAACGAGTTGTAAAATGGAGGTTCAGGGCACTGCAATTCACAAACCTGCCGAGTTATAAATGATAACTCTCGTCCACAAATATATTGAGGGAAGGCAAAGAAGAGGATTTGAAATCAAGGCAGAATTGCAGGAAACAGATTTCAGGAGGTAGATTCGAATCGCCTTTAAAGCACATGAAAAGCGGCAAAACGTTGACAATGATGCCCTTGGCCAAAAAGGGCGTATGCGTTTTTTCCTGAATATATTCAGGAAAAAACGCATACGCCCTTTTTGGCCAACCAAGCAACCTGGAAAGGCAAATCAGCGCTACAAAGAAGTCTCGCTTCCCATCGGTCAAAAGGGCCATGCTGAAAAAAGTGTCAAAACCAGAAATGCAGGACAGGCCATGGAGAAATGGGAGCCTTGCTACACTGATGGGCGGGATGTAAATTGCCAAGAGCCACTCTGGAGAAGTGTCCGGTGAGTCCTGAAACATCTGAAAAACACAGCTTAGAGAGCATAGGGCACTTCCACTCATGGGGGTATAAATTGGGAAAATTAAAAATCAGCAAGACACAAGCACCCCAAAGTTTAGGGCTGCTCTGTTGACCAGGACCTCCACTTCATTCCACCTTCAATATCCCAGGAAAGAGAAAAATGGATAAAGAAGTTGTGGTCCTTATGTACAATGGAATATCACTCAGCCATGAAATCAATGTCGTAAGGTTAGTAGCAGCATGATGAGTGGATTTAGGTATGACGATTCTAAGTGAAATAAGTCACACAGAAAAGGACACTTCTCATAAGGTATCACTGATAGAGGGAATGTAAAAACCTTTACACATGAACTGAATTACAAAACAGAACAGAGTCACACATGCAGAAAACACACTATGGCTGCTTAACGGGAAAGGTGAGGTGGGATGATACATAAAACAAGGGTATCAAATTAGCTCAGATATCGTTCCATAAACCCAATATGTAATAGACAAGACCTACTCCTTGCTCAGAGAACTGGACTCAACACGCCCTATTCACCGCACAAGAATATATCTGACTAATAATAATCGTAAAACCTATGTATTGATATCTCTCTGTTAGTGTGTCAAGTGGGTATAAAGCGGCATAAACACAGCAGTGAAAAGCAGCTAAACCCCATTATAAAAATAAATTACTTTGAAAAACCCATGAAACAAAGACAGTGAAAGAGAGGCAAATTCTTACACAATGCGTTCAGGGGCTGTGATGCAACCTGGATTGACCATATCTAGACCCACAGTTGGATGAGACATAAGGGTGGACACTCTTGGGGCTGAGAGGTTTGGTGAGGTTGGGTGAGCAAACGCAGACCCTTTAAAATAATACTGCATGGTATCCATCGAATGGGTCCCAAATCTCCAGGTTCAAGGGCATCTTCCTACATCAAAAACATGCATGAGAAACCCAGAAGATGGTACACCGTGTGATGGGGAAAGGTTTCTAAAACGCACCTCATTTCTCATCTCCTTGTGCCCGGGTTCGCCATTCCAGCCGCTTTACTAGCAAGCTCCCTACTTGGAGCATCAGCACCTTTAACCTCCTGTTCCATACAGGTTGCAATTTGTCCTGAGGATAAACGGGAAGACGTGGAACCAACGAGAGACTAGCTCTTGGTGTTGGGACAGGCACAGGTCACTCTATTTTCCCATCAGAAAGAAGAATTAACCACAGGCTCAGCCTGGCCCCCGGAACCAGAACAGGGCCTGAAGCCATTCTGCGATTTTGCGCCCAGCTCCCATAAAAACGAGTTGTAAAATGGAGGTTCAGGGCACTGCAATTCACAAACCTGCAGAGTTATTAATGATAACTCTCGTCCACAAATATATTGAGGGAAGGCAAAGAAAAGGATTTGAAATCAAGGCAGAATTGCAGGAAACAGATTTCAGGAGGTAGATACGAATCGCCTTTAAAGCACATGAAAAGCGGCAAAACGTTGACAATGAGGCCCTTGGCCAAAAAGAGCGCATGCGTTTTTTCCTGAAAATATTCAGGAAAAAACGCATGCGCCATTTTTGGCCAACCAAGCAACCTGGAAAGGCAAATCAGCGCTACAAAGGAGTCTCGCTTCCCATCGGTCAAAAGGGCCATGCTGAAAAAAGTGTCAAAACCAGAAATGCAGGACAGGCCATGGAGAAATGGGAGCCTTGCTACACTGATGGGCGGGATGTAAATTGCCAAGAGCCACTCTGGAGAAGTGTCCGGTGAGTCCTGAAACATCTGAAAAACACAGCTTAGAGAGCATAGGGCACTTCCACTCATGGGGGTATAAATTGGGAAAATGAAAAATCAGCAAGACACAAGCACTCCAAAGTTTAGGGCTGCTCTGTTGACCAGGACCTCCACTTCATTCCACCTTCAATATCCCAGGAAAGAGAAAAATGGATAAAGAAGTTGTGGTCCTTATGTACAATGGAATATCACTCAGCCATGAAATCAATATCGTAAGGTTAGTAGCAGCATGATGAGTGGATTTAGGTATGACGATTCTAAGTGAAATAAGTCACACAGAAAAGGACACTTCTCATAAGGTATCACTGATAGAGGGAATGTAAAAACCGTTACACTTCAACTGAATTACAAAACAGAACAGAGTCACACATGCAGAAAACACACTATGGCTGCTGAACGGGAAAGGTGAGGTGGGGTGATACATAAAACAAGGGTTTCAAATTAGCTCAGATACCGTTCCATAAACCCAATATGTAATAGACAAGACCTACTCCTTGCTCAGAGAACTGGACTCAACACGCCCTATTCACCGCACAAGAATATATCTGACTAGTAATAATCGTAAAGCCTATGTATTGATATCTCTCTGTTAGTGTGTCAAGTGGGTGTAAAGCGGCATAAACACAGCAGTGAAAAGCAGCTAAATCCCATTATGAAAATAAATTACTTTGAAAAACCCATGAAACAAAGACAGTGAAAGAGAGAGGAATTCTTACACAATGCGTTCAGGGGCTGTGATGCAAACTGGATCGACCATATCTAGACCCACAGCTGGATGAGACATAAGGGTGGACACTCTTGGGGCTGAGAGGTTTGGTGAGGTTGGGTGAGCAAACGCAGACCCTTTAAAGTAATACTGCATGGTACCCATCGCATGGGTCCCAAATCTCCAGCTTCAAGGGCATCTTCCTACATCAAAAACATGCATGAGAAACCCAGAAGATGGTACACCGTGTGATGGGGAAAGGTTTCTAAAACGCACCTCATTTCTCATCTCCTTGTGCCCGGGTTCGCCATTCCAGCCGCTTTACTAGCAAGCTCCCTACTTGGAGCATCAGCACCTTTAACCTCCTGTTCCGTAGAGGTTGCAATTTGTCCTGAGGATAAACGGGAAGACGTGGAACCAACGAGAGACTAGCTCTTGGTGTTGGGACAGGCACAGGTCACTCTATTTTCCCATCAGAAAGAAGAATTAACCACAGGCTCAGCCTGCCCCCCGGAACCAGAACAGGGCCTGAAGCCATTCTGCGATTTTGCGGCCAGCTCCCATAAAAACGAGTTGTAAAATGGAGGTTCAGGGCACTGCAATTCACAAACCTGCAGTTATAAATGATAACTCTCGTCCACAAATATATTGAGGGAAGGCAAAGAAGAGGATTTGAAATCAAGGCAGAATTGCAGGAAACAGATTTCAGGAGGTAGATTCGAATCGCCTTTAAAGCACATGAAAAGCGGCAAAACGTTGACAATGATGCCCTTGGCCAAAAAGGGCGTATGCGTTTTTTCCTGAATATATTCAGGAAAAAACGCATACGCCCTTTTTGGCCAACCAAGCAACCTGGAAAGGCAAATCAGTGCTACAAAGAAGTCTCACTGCCCATCGGTCAAAAGGGCCATGCTGAAAAAAGTGTCAAAACCAGAAATACAGGACAGGCCATGGAGTAATGGGAGCCTTGCTACACCGATGGGCGGGATGTAAATTGCCAACAGCCACTCTGGAGAAGTGTCCGGTGAGTCCTGAAACATCTGAAAAACACAGCTTAGAGAGCATAGGGCACTTCCACTCATGGGGGTATGAATTGGGAAAATGAAAAATCAGCAAGACACAAGCACCCCAAAGTTTAGGGCTGCTCTGTTGACAAGGACCTCCACTTCATTCCACCTTAAATATCCCAGGAAAGAGAAAAATGGATAAAGAAGTTGTGGTCCTTATGTACAATGGAATATCACTCAGCCATGAAATCAATGTCGTAAGGTTAGTAGCAGCATGATGAGTGGATTTAGGTACGACGATTCTAAGTGAAATAAGTCACACAGAAAAGGACACTTCTCATAAGGTATCACTGATAGAGGGAATGTAAAAACCGTTACACTTGAACTGAATTACAAAACAGAACAGAGTCACACATGCAGAAAACACACTATGGCTGCTTAACGGGAAAGGTGAGGTGGGGTGATACATAAAACAAGGGTATCAAATTAGCTCAGATACCTTTCCATAAGCCCAATATGTAATAGACAAGACCTACTCCTTGCTCAGAGAACTGGACTCAACACGCCCTATTCACTGCACAAGAATATATCTGACTAATAATAATCGTAAAACCTATGTATTGATATCTCTCTGTTAGTGTGTCAAGTGGGTGTAAAGCGGCATAAACACAGCAGTGAAAAGCAGCTAAACCCCATTATAAAAATAAATTACTTTGAAACACCCATGAAACAAAGACAGTGAAAGAGAGAGAAATTCTTACACAATGCGTTCGGGGGCTGTGATGCAACCTGGATTGACCATATCTAGACCCACAGCTGGATGAGACATAAGTGTGGACACTCTTGGGGCTGAGAGGTTTGGTGAGGTTGGGTGAGCAAATGCAGACCCTTTAAAGTAATACTGCGTGGTACCCATCGCATGGGTCCCAAATCTCCAGGTTCAAGGGCATCTTCCTACATCAAAAACATGCATGAGAAACCCAGAAGATGGTACACCATGTGATGGGGAAAGGTTTCTAAAACGCACCTCATTTCTCATCTCCTTGTGCCCGGGTTCACCATTCCAGCCGCTTTACTAGCAATCTCCCTACTTGGAGCATCAGCACCTTTAACCTCCTGTTCCGTACAGGTTGCAATTTGTCCTGAGGATAAACGGGAAGACGTGGAACCAACGAGAGACTAGCTCTTGGTGTTGGGACAGGCACAGGTCACTCTATTTTCCCATCAGAAAGAAGAATTAACCACAGGCTCAGCCTGCCCCCCGGAACCAGAACAGGGCCTGAAGCCATTCTGCGATTTTGCCGCCAGCTCCCATAAAAACGAGTTGTAAAATGGAGGTTCAGGGCACTGCAATTCACAAACCTGCAGAGTTATAAATGATAACTCTCGTCCACAAATATATTGAGGGAAGGAAAAGAAGAGGATTTGAAATCAAGGCAGAATTGCAGGAAAGAGATTTCAGGAGGTAGATTCGAATCGCCTTTAAAGCACATGAAAAGCGGCAAAACGTTGACAATGATGCCCTTGGCCAAAAAGGGCGTATGCGTTTTTTCCTGAATATATTCAGGAAAAAACGCATACGCCCTTTTGGCCAACCAAGCAACCTGGAAAGGCAAATCAGTGCTACAAAGAAGTCTCGCTGCCCATCGGTCAAAAGGGCCATGCTGAAAAAAGTGTCAAAACCAGAAATGCAGGACAAGCCATGGAGAAATGGGAGCCTTGCTACACTGATGGGCGGGATGTAAATTGCCAAGAGCCACTCTGGAAAAGTGTCCGGTGAGTCCTGAAACATCTGAAAAACACAGCTTAGAGAGCATAGGGCACTTCCACTCATGGGGGTATAAATTGGGAAAATTAAAAATCAGCAAGACACAAGCACCCCAAAGTTTAGGGCTGCTCTGTTGACCAGGACCTCCACTTCATTCCACCTTAAATATCCCAGGAAAGAGAAAAATGGATAAAGAATTGTGGTCCTTATGTACAATGGAATATCACTCAGCCATGAAATCAATGTCATAAGGTTAGTAGCAGCATGATGAGTGGATTTAGGTACGACGATTCTAAGTGAAATAAGTCACACAGAAAAGGACACTTCTCATAAGGTATCACTGATAGAGGGAATGTAAAAACCTTTACACATGAACTGAATTACAAAACAGAACAGAGTCACACATGCAGAAAACACACTATGGCTGCTTAACGGGAAAGGTGAGGTGGGGTGATACATAAAACAAGGGTATCAAATTAGCTCAGATACCGTTCCATAAACCCAATATGAAATAGACAAGACCTACTCCTTGCTCAGAGAACTGGACTCAACACGCCCTATTCACCGCACAAGAATATATCTGACTAGTAATAATCGTAAAACCTATGTATTGATATCTCTCTGTTAGTGTGTCAAGTGGGTGTAAAGCGGCATAAACACAGCAGTGAAAAGCAGCTAAACCCCATTATAAAAATAAATTACTTTGAATCACCCATGAAACAAAGACAGTGAAAGAGAGAGAAATTCTTACACAATGCGTTCAGGGGCTGTGATGCAACCTGGATTGACCATATCTAGACCCATAGTTGGATGAGTCATAAGGGAGGACACTCTTGGGGCTGAGAGGTTTGGTGAGGTTGGGTGAGCAAACGCAGACCCTTTAAAGTAATACTGCGTGGTACCCATCGCATGGGTCCCAAATTTCCAGGTTCAAGGGCATCTTCCTACATCAAAAACATGCATGAGAAACCCAGTAGACGGTACACAATGTGATGGGTAAAGGTTTCTAAAACGCACCTCATTTCTCATCTCCTTGTGCCCGGTTTTGCCATTCCAGCCCCTTTACTAGCAAGCTCCCTACTTGGAGCATCAGCACCTTTAACCTCCTGTTCCGTAAAGGTTGCAATTTGTCCTGAGGATAAACGGGAAGACGTGGAACCAACGAGAGACTAGCTCTTGGTGTTGGGACAGGCACAGGTCACTCTATTTTCCCATCAGAAAGAAGAATTAACCACAGGCTCAGCCTGCCCCCCGGAACCAGAACAGGGCCTGAAGCCATTCTGCGATTTTGCCGCCAGCTCCCATAAAAACGAGTTGTAAAATGGAGGTTCAGGGCACTGCAATTCACAAACCTGCAGAGTTATTAATGATAACTCTCGTCCACAAATATATTGAGGGAAGGCAAAGAAAAGGATTTGAAATCAAGGCAGAATTGCAGGAAACAGATTTCAGGAGGTAGATACGAATCGCCTTTAAAGCACATGAAAAGCGGCAAAACGTTGACAATGAGGCCCTTGGCCAAAAAGAGCGCATGCGTTTTTTCCTGAAAATATTCAGGAAAAAACGCATGCGCCATTTTTGGCCAACCAAGCAACGTGGAAAGGCAAATCAGCGCTACAAAGGAGTCTCGCTTCCCATCGGTCAAAAGGGCCATGCTGAAAAAAGTGTCAAAACCAGAAATGCAGGACAGGCCATGGAGAAATGGGAGCCTTGCTACACTGATGGACGGGATGTAAATTGCCAAGAGCCACTCTGGAGAAGTGTCCGGTGAGTCCTGAAACATCTGAAAAACACAGCTTAGAGAGCATAGGGCACTTCCACTCATGGGGGTATAAATTGGGAAAATGAAAAATCAGCAAGACACAAGCACTCCAAAGTTTAGGGCTGCTCTGTTGACCAGGACCTCCACTTCATTCCACCTTCAATATCCCAGGAAAGAGAAAAATGGATAAAGAAGTTGTGGTCCTTATGTACAATGGAATATCACTCAGCCATGAAATCAATATCGTAAGGTTAGTAGCAGCATGATGAGTGGATTTAGGTATGACGATTCTAAGTGAAATAAGTCACACAGAAAAGGACACTTCTCATAAGGTATCACTGATAGAGGGAATGTAAAAACCGTTACACTTCAACTGAATTACAAAACAGAACAGAGTCACACATGCAGAAAACACACTATGGCTGCTGAACGGGAAAGGTGAGGTGGGGTGATACATAAAACAAGGGTTTCAAATTAGCTCAGATACCGTTCCATAAACCCAATATGTAATAGACAAGACCTACTCCTTGCTCAGAGAACTGGACTCAACACGCCCTATTCACCGCACAAGAATATATCTGACTAGTAATAATCGTAAAGCCTATGTATTGATATCTCTCTGTTAGTGTGTCAAGTGGGTGTAAAGCGGCATAAACACAGCAGTGAAAAGCAGCTAAATCCCATTATGAAAATAAATTACTTTGAAAAACCCATGAAACAAAGACAGTGAAAGAGAGAGGAATTCTTACACAATGCGTTCAGGGGCTGTGATGCAAACTGGATCGACCATATCTAGACCCACAGCTGGATGAGACATAAGGGTGGACACTCTTGGGGCTGAGAGGTTTGGTGAGGTTGGGTGAGCAAACGCAGACCCTTTAAAGTAATACTGCATGGTACCCATCGCATGGGTCCCAAATCTCCAGCTTCAAGGGCATCTTCCTACATCAAAAACATGCATGAGAAACCCAGAAGATGGTACACCGTGTGATGGGGAAAGGTTTCTAAAACGCACCTCATTTCTCATCTCCTTGTGCCCGGGTTCGCCATTCCAGCCGCTTTACTAGCAAGCTCCCTACTTGGAGCATCAGCACCTTTAACCTCCTGTTCCATACAGGTTGCAATTTGTCCTGAGGATAAACGGGAAGACGTGGAACCAACGAGAGACTAGCTCTTGGTGTTGGGACAGGCACAGGTCACTCTATTTTCCCATCAGAAAGAAGAATTAACCACAGGCTCAGCCTGCCCCCCGGAACCAGAACAGGGCCTGAAGCCATTCTGCGATTTTGCGGCCAGCTCCCATAAAAACGAGTTGTAAAATGGAGGTTCAGGGCACTGCAATTCACAAACCTGCAGTTATAAATGATAACTCTCGTCCACAAATATATTGAGGGAAGGCAAAGAAGAGGATTTGAAATCAAGGCAGAATTGCAGGAAACAGATTTCAGGAGGTAGATTCGAATCGCCTTTAAAGCACATGAAAAGCGGCAAAACGTTGACAATGATGCCCTTGGCCAAAAAGGGCGTATGCGTTTTTTCCTGAATATATTCAGGAAAAAACGCATACGCCCTTTTTGGCCAACCAAGCAACCTGGAAAGGCAAATCAGTGCTACAAAGAAGTCTCACTGCCCATCGGTCAAAAGGGCCATGCTGAAAAAAGTGTCAAAACCAGAAATACAGGACAGGCCATGGAGTAATGGGAGCCTTGCTACACCGATGGGCGGGATGTAAATTGCCAACAGCCACTCTGGAGAAGTGTCCGGTGAGTCCTGAAACATCTGAAAAACACAGCTTAGAGAGCATAGGGCACTTCCACTCATGGGGGTATGAATTGGGAAAATGAAAAATCAGCAAGACACAAGCACCCCAAAGTTTAGGGCTGCTCTGTTGACAAGGACCTCCACTTCATTCCACCTTAAATATCCCAGGAAAGAGAAAAATGGATAAAGAAGTTGTGGTCCTTATGTACAATGGAATATCACTCAGCCATGAAATCAATGTCGTAAGGTTAGTAGCAGCATGATGAGTGGATTTAGGTACGACGATTCTAAGTGAAATAAGTCACACAGAAAAGGACACTTCTCATAAGGTATCACTGATAGAGGGAATGTAAAAACCGTTACACTTGAACTGAATTACAAAACAGAACAGAGTCACACATGCAGAAAACACACTATGGCTGCTTAACGGGAAAGGTGAGGTGGGGTGATACATAAAACAAGGGTATCAAATTAGCTCAGATACCTTTCCATAAGCCCAATATGTAATAGACAAGACCTACTCCTTGCTCAGAGAACTGGACTCAACACGCCCTATTCACTGCACAAGAATATATCTGACTAATAATAATCGTAAAACCTATGTATTGATATCTCTCTGTTAGTGTGTCAAGTGGGTGTAAAGCGGCATAAACACAGCAGTGAAAAGCAGCTAAACCCCATTATAAAAATAAATTACTTTGAAACACCCATGAAACAAAGACAGTGAAAGAGAGAGAAATTCTTACACAATGCGTTCGGGGGCTGTGATGCAACCTGGATTGACCATATCTAGACCCACAGCTGGATGAGACATAAGTGTGGACACTCTTGGGGCTGAGAGGTTTGGTGAGGTTGGGTGAGCAAATGCAGACCCTTTAAAGTAATACTGCGTGGTACCCATCGCATGGGTCCCAAATCTCCAGGTTCAAGGGCATCTTCCTACATCAAAAACATGCATGAGAAACCCAGAAGATGGTACACCATGTGATGGGGAAAGGTTTCTAAAACGCACCTCATTTCTCATCTCCTTGTGCCCGGGTTCACCATTCCAGCCGCTTTACTAGCAATCTCCCTACTTGGAGCATCAGCACCTTTAACCTCCTGTTCCGTACAGGTTGCAATTTGTCCTGAGGATAAACGGGAAGACGTGGAACCAACGAGAGACTAGCTCTTGGTGTTGGGACAGGCACAGGTCACTCTATTTTCCCATCAGAAAGAAGAATTAACCACAGGCTCAGCCTGCCCCCCGGAACCAGAACAGGGCCTGAAGCCATTCTGCGATTTTGCCGCCAGCTCCCATAAAAACGAGTTGTAAAATGGAGGTTCAGGGCACTGCAATTCACAAACCTGCAGAGTTATAAATGATAACTCTCGTCCACAAATATATTGAGGGAAGGCAAAGAAAAGGATTTGAAATCAAGGCAGAATTGCAGGAAACAGATTTCAGGAGGTAGATACGAATCGCCTTTAAAGCACATGAAAAGCGGCAAAACGTTGACAATGAGGCCCTTGGCCAAAAAGAGCGCATGCGTTTTTTCCTGAAAATATTCAGGAAAAAACGCATGCGCCATTTTTGGCCAACCAAGCAACGTGGAAAGGCAAATCAGCGCTACAAAGGAGTCTCGCTTCCCATCGGTCAAAAGGGCCATGCTGAAAAAAGTGTCAAAACCAGAAATGCAGGACAGGCCATGGAGAAATGGGAGCCTTGCTACACTGATGGGCGGGATGTAAATTGCCAAGAGCCACTCTGGAGAAGTGTCCGGTGAGTCCTGAAACATCTGAAAAACACAGCTTAGAGAGCATAGGGCACTTCCACTCATGGGGGTATAAATTGGGAAAATGAAAAATCAGCAAGACACAAGCACTCCAAAGTTTAGGGCTGCTCTGTTGACCAGGACCTCCACTTCATTCCACCTTCAATATCCCAGGAAAGAGAAAAATGGATAAAGAAGTTGTGGTCCTTATGTACAATGGAATATCACTCAGCCATGAAATCAATATCGTAAGGTTAGTAGCAGCATGATGAGTGGATTTAGGTATGACGATTCTAAGTGAAATAAGTCACACAGAAAAGGACACTTCTCATAAGGTATCACTGATAGAGGGAATGTAAAAACCGTTACACTTCAACTGAATTACAAAACAGAACAGAGTCACACATGCAGAAAACACACTATGGCTGCTGAACGGGAAAGGTGAGGTGGGGTGATACATAAAACAAGGGTTTCAAATTAGCTCAGATACCGTTCCATAAACCCAATATGTAATAGACAAGACCTACTCCTTGCTCAGAGAACTGGACTCAACACGCCCTATTCACCGCACAAGAATATATCTGACTAGTAATAATCGTAAAGCCTATGTATTGATATCTCTCTGTTAGTGTGTCAAGTGGGTGTAAAGCGGCATAAACACAGCAGTGAAAAGCAGCTAAATCCCATTATGAAAATAAATTACTTTGAAAAACCCATGAAACAAAGACAGTGAAAGAGAGAGGAATTCTTACACAATGCGTTCAGGGGCTGTGATGCAAACTGGATCGACCATATCTAGACCCACAGCTGGATGAGACATAAGGGTGGACACTCTTGGGGCTGAGAGGTTTGGTGAGGTTGGGTGAGCAAACGCAGACCCTTTAAAGTAATACTGCATGGTACCCATCGCATGGGTCCCAAATCTCCAGCTTCAAGGGCATCTTCCTACATCAAAAACATGCATGAGAAACCCAGAAGATGGTACACCGTGTGATGGGGAAAGGTTTCTAAAACGCACCTCATTTCTCATCTCCTTGTGCCCGGGTTCGCCATTCCAGCCGCTTTACTAGCAAGCTCCCTACTTGGAGCATCAGCACCTTTAACCTCCTGTTCCGTAGAGGTTGCAATTTGTCCTGAGGATAAACGGGAAGACGTGGAACCAACGAGAGACTAGCTCTTGGTGTTGGGACAGGCACAGGTCACTCTATTTTCCCATCAGAAAGAAGAATTAACCACAGGCTCAGCCTGCCCCCCGGAACCAGAACAGGGCCTGAAGCCATTCTGCGATTTTGCCGCCAGCTCCCATAAAAACGAGTTGTAAAATGGAGGTTCAGGGCACTGCAATTCACAAACCTGCAGTTATAAATGATAACTCTCGTCCACAAATATATTGAGGGAAGGCAAAGAAGAGGATTTGAAATCAAGGCAGAATTGCAGGAAACAGATTTCAGGAGGTAGATTCGAATCGCCTTTAAAGCACATGAAAAGCGGCAAAACGTTGACAATGATGCCCTTGGCCAAAAAGGGCGTATGCGTTTTTTCCTGAATATATTCAGGAAAAAACGCATACGCCCTTTTTGGCCAACCAAGCAACCTGGAAAGGCAAATCAGTGCTACAAAGAAGTCTCACTGCCCATCGGCCAAAAGGGCCATGCTGAAAAAAGTGTCAAAACCAGAAATACAGGACAGGCCATGGAGTAATGGGAGCCTTGCTACACCGATGGGCGGGATGTAAATTGCCAACAGCCACTCTGGAGAAGTGTCCGGTGAGTCCTGAAACATCTGAAAAACACAGCTTAGAGAGCATAGGGCACTTCCACTCATGGGGGTATGAATTGGGAAAATGAAAAATCAGCAAGACACAAGCACCCCAAAGTTTAGGGCTGCTCTGTTGACAAGGACCTCCACTTCATTCCACCTTAAATATCCCAGGAAAGAGAAAAATGGATAAAGAAGTTGTGGTCCTTATGTACAATGGAATATCACTCAGCCATGAAATCAATGTCGTAAGGTTAGTAGCAGCATGATGAGTGGATTTAGGTACGACGATTCTAAGTGAAATAAGTCACACAGAAAAGGACACTTCTCATAAGGTATCACTGATAGAGGGAATGTAAAAACCGTTACACTTGAACTGAATTACAAAACAGAACAGAGTCACACATGCAGAAAACACACTATGGCTGCTTAACGGGAAAGGTGAGGTGGGGTGATACATAAAACAAGGGTATCAAATTAGCTCAGATACCTTTCCATAAGCCCAATATGTAATAGACAAGACCTACTCCTTGCTCAGAGAACTGGACTCAACACGCCCTATTCACTGCACAAGAATATATCTGACTAATAATAATCGTAAAACCTATGTATTGATATCTCTCTGTTAGTGTGTCAAGTGGGTGTAAAGCGGCATAAACACAGCAGTGAAAAGCAGCTAAACCCCATTATAAAAATAAATTACTTTGAAACACCCATGAAACAAAGACAGTGAAAGAGAGAGAAATTCTTACACAATGCGTTCGGGGGCTGTGATGCAACCTGGATTGACCATATCTAGACCCACAGCTGGATGAGACATAAGTGTGGACACTCTTGGGGCTGAGAGGTTTGGTGAGGTTGGGTGAGCAAATGCAGACCCTTTAAAGTAATACTGCGTGGTACCCATCGCATGGGTCCCAA
This sequence comes from Balaenoptera borealis, assembly GCF_965194805.1. Classification (NCBI taxonomy): domain Eukaryota; kingdom Metazoa; phylum Chordata; class Mammalia; order Artiodactyla; family Balaenopteridae; genus Balaenoptera; species Balaenoptera borealis. Next base: position 1,101,586 of record NW_028123997.1, read on the forward strand.
ATCTCCAGGTTCAAGGGCATCTTCCTACATCAAAAACATGCATGAGAAACCCAGAAGATGGTACACCATGTGATGGGGAAAGGTTTCTAAAACGCACCTCATTTCTCATCTCCTTGTGCCCGGGTTCACCATTCCAGCCGCTTTACTAGCAATCTCCCTAGTTGGAGCATCAGCACCTTTAACCTCCTGTTCCGTACAGGTTGCAATTTGTCCTGAGGATAAACGGGAAGACGTGGAACCAACGAGAGACTAGCTCTTGGTGTTGGGACAGGCACAGGTCACTCTATTTTCCCATCAGAAAGAAGAATTAACCACAGGCTCAGCCTGCCCCCCGGAACCAGAACAGGGCCTGAAGCCATTCTGTGATTTTGCCGCCAGCTCCCATAAAAACGAGTTGTAAAATGGAGGTTCAGGGCACTGCAATTCACAAACCTGCAGAGTTATAAATGATAACTCTCGTCCACAAATATATTGAGGGAAGGCAAAGAAGAGGATTTGAAATCAAGGCAGAATTGCAGGAAAGAGATTTCAGGAGGTAGATTCGAATCGCCTTTAAAGCACATGAAAAGCGGCAAAACGTTGACAATGATGCCCTTGGCCAAAAAGGGCGTATGCGTTTTTTCCTGAATATATTCAGGAAAAAACGCATACGCCCTTTTGGCCAACCAAGCAACCTGGAAAGGCAAATCAGTGCTACAAAGAAGTCTCGCTGCCCATCGGTCAAAAGGGCCATGCTGAAAAAAGTGTCAAAACCAGAAATGCAGGACAAGCCATGGAGAAATGGGAGCCTTGCTACACTGATGGGCGGGATGTAAATTGCCAAGAGCCACTCTGGAAAAGTGTCCGGTGAGTCCTGAAACATCTGAAAAACACAGCTTAGAGAGCATAGGGCACTTCCACTCATGGGGGTATAAATTGGGAAAATTAAAAATCAGCAAGACACAAGCACCCCAAAGTTTAGGGCTGCTCTGTTGACCAGGACCTCCACTTCATTCCACCTTAAATATCCCAGGAAAGAGAAAAATGGATAAAGAATTGTGGTCCTTATGTACAATGGAATATCACTCAGCCATGAAATCAATGTCATAAGGTTAGTAGCAGCATGATGAGTGGATTTAGGTACGACGATTCTAAGTGAAATAAGTCACACAGAAAAGGACACTTCTCATAAGGTATCACTGATAGAGGGAATGTAAAAACCTTTACACATGAACTGAATTACAAAACAGAACAGAGTCACACATGCAGAAAACACACTATGGCTGCTTAACGGGAAAGGTGAGGTGGGGTGATACATAAAACAAGGGTATCAAATTAGCTCAGATACCGTTCCATAAACCCAATATGAAATAGACAAGACCTACTCCTTGCTCAGAGAACTGGACTCAACACGCCCTATTCACCGCACAAGAATATATCTGACTAGTAATAATCGTAAAACCTATGTATTGATATCTCTCTGTTAGTGTGTCAAGTGGGTGTAAAGCGGCATAAACACAGCAGTGAAAAGCAGCTAAACCCCATTATAAAAATAAATTACTTTGAATCACCCATGAAACAAAGACAGTGAAAGAGAGAGAAATTCTTACACAATGCGTTCAGGGGCTGTGATGCAACCTGGATTGACCATATCTAGACCCACAGTTGGATGAGTCATAAGGGAGGACACTCTTGGGGCTGAGAGGTTTGGTGAGGTTGGGTGAGCAAACGCAGACCCTTTAAAGTAATACTGCGTGGTACCCATCGCATGGGTCCCAAATTTCCAGGTTCAAGGGCATCTTCCTACATCAAAAACATGCATGAGAAACCCAGTAGACGGTACACAATGTGATGGGTAAAGGTTTCTAAAACGCACCTCATTTCTCATCTCCTTGTGCCCGGTTTTGCCATTCCAGCCCCTTTACTAGCAAGCTCCCTACTTGGAGCATCAGCACCTTTAACCTCCTGTTCCGTAAAGGTTGCAATTTGTCCTGAGGATAAACGGGAAGACGTGGAACCAACGAGAGACTAGCTCTTGGTGTTGGGACAGGCACAGGTCACTCTATTTTCCCATCAGAAAGAAGAATTAACCACAGGCTCAGCCTGCCCCCCGGAACCAGAACAGGGCCTGAAGCCATTCTGCGATTTTGTGGCCAGCTCCCATAAAAACGAGTTGTAAAATGGAGGTTCAGGGCACTGCAATTCACAAACCTGCAGAGTTATAAATGATAACTCTCGTCCACAAATATATTGAGGGAAGGCAAAGAAGAGGATTTGAAATCAAGGCAGAATTGCAGGAAACAGATTTCAGGAGGTAGATTCGAATCGCCTTTAAAGCACATGAAAAGCGGCAAAACGTTGACAATGATGCCCTTGGCCAAAAAGGGCGTATGCGTTTTTTCCTGAATATATTCAGGAAAAAAGGCATACGCCCTTTTTGGCCAACCAAGCAACCTGGAAAGGCAAATCAGCGCTACAAAGAAGTCTCGCTTCCCATCGGTCAAAAGGGCCATGCTGGAAAAAGTGTCAAAACCAGAAATGCAGGACAGGCCATGGAGAAATGGGAGCCTTGCTACACTGATGGGCGGGATGTAAATTGCCAAGAGCCACTCTGGAGAAGTGTCCGGTGAGTCCTGAAACATCTGAAAAACACAGCTTAGAGAGCATAGGGCACTTCCACTCATGGGGGTATAAATTGGGAAAATTAAAAATCAGCAAGACACAAGCACCCCAAAGTATAGGGCTGCTCTGTTGACCAGGACCTCCACTTCATTCCACCTTAAATATCCCAGGAAAGAGAAAAATGGATAAAGAAGTTGTGGTCCTTATGTACAATGGAATATCACTCAGCCATGAAATCAATGTCATAAGGCTAGTAGCAGCATGATGAGTGGATTTAGGTACGACGATTCTAAGTGAAATAAGTCACACAGAAAAGGACACTTCTCATAAGGTATCACTGATAGAGGGAATGTAAAAACCGTTACACTTGAACTGAATTACAAAACAGAACAGAGTCACACATGCAGAAAACACACTATGGCTGCTTAACGGGAAAGGTGAGGTGGGGTGATACATAAAACAAGGGTTTCAAATTAGCTCAGATACCGTTCCATAAACCCAATATGTAATAGACAAGACCTACTCCTTGCTCAGAGAACTGGACTCAACACGCCCTATTCACCGCACAAGAATATATCTGACTAGTAATAATCGTAAAGCCTATGTATTGATATCTCTCTGTTAGTGTGTCAAGTGGGTGTAAAGCGGCATAAACACAGCAGTGAAAAGCAGCTAAATCCCATTATAAAAATAAATTACTTTGAAAAACCCATGAAACAAAGACAGTGAAAGAGAGAGGAATTCTTACACAATGCGTTCAGGGGCTGTGATGCAACCTGGATTGACCATATCTAGACCCACAGCTGGATCAGACATAAGGGTGGACACTCTTGGGGCTGAGAGGTTTGGTGAGGTTGGGTGAGCAAACGCAGACCCTTTAAAGTAATACTGCATGGTACCCATCGCATGGGTCCCAAATCTCCAGGTTCAAGGGCATCTTCCTACATCAAAAACATGCATGAGAAACCTAGAAGATGGTACAACGTGTGATGGGGAAAGGTTTCTAAAACGCACCTCATTTCTCATCTCCTTGTGCCCGGGTTCGCCATTCCAGCCGCTTTACTAGCAATCTCCCTACTTGGAGCATCAGCACCTTTAACCTCCTGTTCCGTAGAGGTTGCAATTTGTCCTGAGGATAAACGGGAAGACGTGGAACCAACGAGAGACTAGCTCTTGGTGTTGGGACAGGCACAGGTCACTCTATTTTCCCATCAGAAAGAAGAATTAACCACAGGCTCAGCCTGCCCCCCGGAACCAGAACAGGGCCTGAAGCCATTCTGCGATTTTGCGGCCAGCTCCCATAAAAACGAGTTGTAAAATGGAGGTTCAGGGCACTGCAATTCACAAACCTGCAGTTATAAATGATAACTCTCGTCCACAAATATATTGAGGGAAGGCAACGAAGAGGATTTGAAATCAAGGCAGAATTGCAGGAAACATATTTCAGGAAGTAGATTCGAATCGCATTTAAAGCACATGAAAAGCGGCAAAACGTTGACAATGATGCCCTTGGCCAAAAAGGGCGTATGCGTTTTTTCCTGAATATATTCAGGAAAAAACGCATACGCCCTTTTTGGCCAACCAAGCAACCTGGAAAGGCAAATCAGCACTACAAAGAAGTCTCGCTTCCCATCGGTCAAAAGGGCCATGCTGAAAAAAGTGTCAAAACCAGAAATGGAGGACAGGCCATGGAGAAATGGGAGCCTTGCTACACTGATGGGCGGGATGTAAATTGCCAACAGCCACTCTGGAGAAGTGTCCGGTGAGTCCTGAAACATCTGAAAAACAGAGCTTAGAGAGCATAGGGCACTTCCACTCATGGGGTTATGAATTGGGAAAATGAAAAATCAGCAAGACACAAGCACCCCAAAGTTTAGGGCTGCTCTGTTGACAAGGACCTCCACTTCATTCCACCTTAAATATCCCAGGAAAGAGAAAAATGGGTAAAGAAGTTGTGGTCCTTATGTACAATGGAATATCACTCAGCCATGAAATCAATGTCATAAGGCTAGTAGCAGCATGATGAGTGGATTTAGGTACGACGATTCTAAGTGAAATAAGTCACACAGAAAAGGACACTTCTCATAAGGTATCAGTGATAGAGGGAATGTAAAAACCGTTACACTTGAACTGAATTAAAAAACAGAACAGAGTCACACATGCAGAAAAAACATTATGGTTGCTTAACGGGAAAGGTGAGGTGGGGTGATACATAAAACAAGGGTATCAAATTAGCTCAGACACCATTCCATAAACCCAATATGTAATAGACAAGACCTACTCCTTGCTCAGAGAACTGGACTCAACACGCCCTATTCACCGCACAAGAATATATCTGACTAATAATAATCGTAAAACCTATGTATTGATATCTCTCTGTTAGTGTGTCAAGTGGGTGTAAAGCGGCATAAACACAGCAGTGAAAAGCAGCTAAACCCCATTATAAAAATAAATTACTTTGAAAAACCCATGAAACAAAGACAGTGAAAGAGAGAGAAATTCTTACACAATGCGTTCAGGGGCTGTGATGCAACCTGGATTGACCATATCTAGACCCACAGTTGGATGAGACATAAGGGTGGACACTCTTGGGGCTGAGAGGTTTGGTGAGGTTGGGTGAGCAAACGCAGACCCTTTAAAGTAATACTGCATGGTACCCATCGAATGGGTCACAAATCTCCAGGTTCAAGGGCATCTTCCTACATCAAAAACATGCATGAGAAACCCAGAAGATGGTACACCGTGTGATGGGGAAAGGTTTCTAAAACGCACCTCATTTCTCATCTCCTTGTGCCCGGGTTCGCCATTCCAGCCGCTTTACTAGCAATCTCCCTACTTGGAGCATCAGCACCTTTAACCTCCTGTTCCGTAGAGGTTGCAATTTGTCCTGAGGATAAACGGGAAGACGTGGAACCAACGAGAGACTAGCTCTTGGTGTTGGGACAGGCACAGGTCACTCTATTTTCCAATCAGAAAGAAGAATTAACCACAGGCTCAGCCTGCCCCCCGGAACCAGAACAGGGCCTGAAGCCATTCTGCGATTTTGCGGCCAGCTCCCATAAAAACGAGTTGTAAAATGGAAGTTCAGGGCACTGCAATTCACAAACCTGCAGAGTTATAAATGATAACTCTCGTCCACAAATATATTGAGGGAAGGCAAAGAAGAGGATTTGAAATCAAGGCAGAATTGCAGGAAACAGATTTCAGGAGGTAGATTCGAATCGCCTTTAAAGCACATGAAAAGCGGCAAAACGTTGACAATGATGCCCTTGGCCAAAAAGGGCGTATGCGTTTTTTCCTGAATATATTCAGGAAAAAACGCATACGCCCTTTTTGGCCAACCAAGCAACCTGGAAAGGCAAATCAGTGCTACAAAGAAGTCTCGCTGCCCATCGGTCAAAAGGGCCATGCTGAAAAAAGTGTCAAAACCAGAAATGCAGGACAGGCCATGGAGAAATGGGAGCCTTGCTACAATGATGGGCAGGATGTAAATTGCCAACAGCCATTCTGGAGAAGTGTCCGGTGAGTCCTGAAACATCTGAAAAACACAGCTTAGAGAGCATAGGGCACTTCCACTCATGGGGGTATAAATTGGGAAAATTAAAAATCAGCAAGACACAAGCACCCCAAAGTTTAGGGCTGCTCTGTTGACCAGGACCTCCACTTCATTCCACCTTAAATATCCCAGGAAAGAGAAAAATGGATAAAGAAGTTGTGGTCCTTATGTACAATGGAATATCACTCAGCCATGAAATCAATGTCGTAAGGTTAGTAGCAGCATGATGAGTGGATTTAGGTACGACGATTCTAAGTGAAATAAGTCACACAGAAAAGGACACTTCTCATAAGGTATCACTGATAGAGGGAATGTAAAAACCGTTACACTTGAACTGAATTACAAAACAGAACAGAGTCACACATGCAGAAAACACACTATGGCTGCTTAACGGGAAAGGTGAGGTGGGGTGATACATAAAACAAGGGTATCAAATTAGCTCAGATACCTTTCCATAAGCCCAATATGTAATAGACAAGACCTACTCCTTGCTCAGAGAACTGGACTCAACACGCCCTATTCACTGCACAAGAATATATCTGACTAATAATAATCGTAAAACCTATGTATTGATATCTCTCTGTTAGTGTGTCAAGTGGGTGTAAAGCGGCATAAACACAGCAGTGAAAAGCAGCTAAACCCCATTATAAAAATAAATTACTTTGAAACACCCATGAAACAAAGACAGTGAAAGAGAGAGAAATTCTTACACAATGCGTTCGGGGTCTGTGATGCAACCTGGATTGACCATATCTAGACCCACAGCTGGATGAGACATAAGTGTGGACACTCTTGGGGCTGAGAGGTTTGGTGAGGTTGGGTGAGCAAACGCAGACCCTTTAAAGTAATACTGCGTGGTACCCATCGCATGGGTCCCAAATCTCCAGGTTCAAGGGCATCTTCCTACATCAAAAACATGCATGAGAAACCCAGAAGATGGTACACCGTGTGATGGGGAAAGGTTTCTAAAACGCACCTCATTTCTCATCTCCTTGTGCCCGGGTTCGCCATTCCAGCCGCTTTACTAGCAATCTCCCTACTTGGAGCATCAGCACCTTTAACCTCCTGTTCCGTAGAGGTTGCAATTTGTCCTGAGGATAAACGGGAAGACGTGGAACCAACGAGAGACTAGCTCTTGGTGTTGGGACAGGCACAGGTCACTCTATTTTCCCATCAGAAAGAAGAATTAACCACAGGCTCAGCCTGCCCCCCGGAACCAGAACAGGGCCTGAAGCCATTCTGCGATTTTGCGGCCAGCTCCCATAAAAACGAGTTGTAAAATGGAGGTTCAGGGCACTGCAATTCACAAACCTGCAGTTATAAATGATAACTCTCGTCCACAAATATATTGAGGGAAGGCAAAGAAGAGGATTTGAAATCAAGGCAGAATTGCAGGAAACAGATTTCAGGAGGTAGATTCGAATCGCCTTTAAAGCACATGAAAAGCGGCAAAACGTTGACAATGATGCCCTTGGCCAAAAAGGGCGTATGCGTTTTTTCCTGAGTATATTCAGGAAAAAACGCATACGCCCTTTTTGGCCAACCAAGCAACCTGGAAAGGCAAATCAGTGCTACAAAGAAGTCTCACTGCCCATCGGTCAAAAGGGCCATGCTGAAAAAAGTGTCAAAACCAGAAATGCAGGACAGGCCATGGAGTAATGGGAGCCTTGCTACACCGATGGGTGGGATGTAAATTGCCAACAGCCACTCTGGAGAAGTGTCCGGTGAGTCCTGAAACATCTGAAAAACACAGCTTAGAGAGCATAGGGCACTTCCACTCATGGGGGTATGAATTGGGAAAATGAAAAATCAGCAAGACACAAGCACCCCAAAGTTTAGGGCTGCTCTGTTGACAAGGACCTCCACTTCATTCCACCTTAAATATCCCAGGAAAGAGAAAAATGGGTAAAGAAGTTGTGGTCCTTATGTACAATGGAATATCACTCAGCCATGAAATCAATGTCATAAGGCTAGTAGCAGCATGATGAGTGGATTTAGGTACGACGATTCTAAGTGAAATAAGTCACACAGAAAAGGACACTTCTCATAAGGTATCACTGACAGAGGGAATGTAAAAACCGTTACACTTCAACTGAATTAAAAAACAGAACAGAGTCACACATGCAGAAAAAACATTATGGCTGCTTAACGGGAAAGGTGAGGTGGGGTGATACATAAAACAAGGGTCAAATTAGCTCAGACACCATTCCATAAACCCAATATGTAATAGACAAGACCTACTCCTTGCTCAGAGAACTGGACTCAACACGCCCTATTCACCGCACAAGAATATATCTGACTAATAATAATCGTAAAACCTATGTATTGATATATCTCTGTTAGTGTGTCAAGTGGGTGTAAAGCGGCATAAACACAGCAGTGAAAAGCAGCTAAACCCCATTATAAAAATAAATTACTTTGGAACACCCATGAAACAAAGACAGTGAAAGAGAGAGAAATTCTTACACAATGCGTTCAGGGGCTGTGATGCAACCTGGATTGACCATATCTAGATTCACAGCTGGATCAGACATAAGAGTGGACACTCTTGGGGCTGAGAGGTTTGGTGAGGTTGGGTGAGCAAACGCAGACCCTTTAAAGTAATACTGCATGGTACCCATCGCATGGGTCCCAAATCTCCAGGTTCAAGGGTATCTTCCTACATCAAAAACATGCATGAGAAACCCAGAAGATGGTACACCGTGTGATGGGGAAAGGTTTCTAAAACGCACCTCATTTCTCATCGCCTTGTGCCCGGGTTCGCCATTCCAGCCGCTTTACTAGCAAGCTCCCTACTTGGAGCATCAGCACCTTTAACCTCCTGTTCCATACAGGTTGCAATTTGTCCTGAGGATAAACGGGAAGACGTGGAACCAACGAGAGACTAGCTCTTGGTGTTGGGACAGGCAGAGGTCACTCTATTTTCCCATCAGAAAGAAGAATTAACCACAGGCTCAGCCTGCCCCCCGGAACCAGAACAGGGCCTGAAGCCATTCTGCGATTTTGCCGCCAGCTCCCATAAAAACGAGTTGTAAAATGGAGGTTCAGGGCACTGCAATTCACAAACCTGCAGAGTTATAAATGATAACTCTCGTCCACAAATATATTGAGGGAAGGCAAAGAAGAGGATTTGAAATCAAGGCAGAATTGCAGGAAAGAGATTTCAGGAGGTAGATTCGAATCGCCTTTAAAGCACATGAAAAGCGGCAAAACGTTGACAATGATGCCCTTGGCCAAAAAGGGCGTATGCGTTTTTTCCTGAATATATTCAGGAAAAAACGCATACGCCCTTTTTGGCCAACCAAGCAACCTGGAAAGGCAAATCAGCGCTACAAAGAAGTCTCGCTTCCCATCGGTCAAAAGGGCCATGCTGAAAAAAGTGTCAAAACCAGAAATGCAGGACAGGCCATGGAGAAATGGGAGCCTTGCTACACTGATGGGCGGGATGTAAATTGCCAAGAGCCACTCCGGAGAAGTGTCCGGTGAGTCCTGAAACATCTGAAAAACACAGCTTAGAGAGCATAGGGCACTTCCACTCATGGGGGTATAAATTGGGAAAATTAAAAATCAGCAAGACACAAGCACCCCAAAGTTTAGGGCTGCTCTGTTGACCAGGACCTCCACTTCATTCCACCTTAAATATCCCAGGAAAGAGAAAAATGGATAAAGAAGTTGTGGTCCTTATGTACAATGGAATACCACTCAGCCATGAAATCAATGTCCTAAGGTTAGTAGCAGCATGATGAGTGGATTTAGGTACGACGATTCTAAGTGAAATAAGTCACACAGAAAAGGACACTTCTCATAAGGTATCACTGATAGAGGGAATGTAAAAACCGTTACACTTGAACTGAATTACAAAACAGAACAGAGTCACACATGCAGAAAACACACTATGGCTGCTTAACGGGAAAGGTGAGGTGGGGTGATACATAAAACAAGGGTATCAAATTAGCTCAGATACCGTTCCATAAACCCAATATGTAATAGACAAGACCTACTCCTTGCTCAGAGAACTGGACTCAACACGCCCTATTCACCGCACAAGAATATATCTGACTAATAATAATCGTAAAACCTATGTATTGATATCTCTCTGTTAGTGTGTCAAGTGGGTGTAAAGCGGCATAAAAACAGCAGTGAAAAGCAGCTAAACCCCATTATAAAAATAAATTACTTTGAAACACCCATGAAACAAAGACAGTGAAAGAGAGAGAAATTCTTACACAATGCGTTCAGGAGCTGTGATGCAAGCTGGATTGACCATATCTAGACGCACAGCTGGATGAGACATAAGGGTGGACACTCTTGGGCCTGAGAGGTTTGGTGAGGTTGGGTGAGCAAACGCAGACCCTTTAAAGGAATACTGCGTGGTACCCATCGCATGGGTCCCAAATCTCCAGGTTCAAGGGCATCTTCCTACATCAAAAACATGCATGAGAAACCCAGAAGATGGTACACCGTGTGATGGGGAAAGGTTTCTGAAACGCACCTCATTTCTCATCTCCTTGTGCCCGGGTTCGCCATTCCAGCCGCTTTACTAGCAAGCTCCCTACTTGGAGCATCAGCACCTTTAACCTCCTGTTCCATACAGGTTGCAATTTGTCCTGAGGATAAACGGGAAGACGTGGAACCAACGAGAGACTAGCTCTTGGTGTTGGGACAGGCACAGGTCACTCTATTTTCCCATCAGAAAGAAGAATTAACCACAGGCTCAGCCTGACCCCCGGAACCAGAACAGGGCCTGAAGCCATTCTGCGATTTTGCGGCCAGCTCCCATAAAAACGAGTTGTAAAATGGAGGTTCAGGGCACTGCAATTCACAAACCTGCAGAGTTATTAATGATAACTCTCATCCACAAATATATAGAGGGAAGGCAAAGAAGAGGATTTGAAATCAAGGCAGAATTGCAGGAAACAGATTTCAGGAGGTAGATACGAATCACCTTTAAAGCACATGAAAAGCGGCAAAACGTTGACAATGATGCCCTTGGCCAAAAAGGGCGTATGCGTTTTTTCCTGAATATATTCAGGAAAAAACGCATACGCCCTTTTTGGCCAACCAAGGAACCTGGAAAGGCAAATCAGCGCTACAAAGAAGTCTCGCTTCCCATCGGTCAAAAGGGCCATGCTGAAAAAAGTGTCAAAACCAGAAATGCAGGACAGGCCATGGAGAAATGGGAGCCTTGCTACACTGATGGGCGGGATGTAAATTGCCAAGAGCCACTCTGGAGAAGTGTCCGGTGAGTCCTGAAACATCTGAAAAACACAGCTTAGAGAGCATAGGGCACTTCCACTCATGGGGGTATAAATTGGGAAAATTAAAAATCAGCAAGACACAAGCACCCCAAAGTTTAGGGCTGCTCTGTTGACCAGGACCTCCACTTCATTCCACCTTAAATATCCCAGGAAAGAGAAAAATGGATAAAGAAGTTGTGGTCCTTATGTACAATGGAATATCACTCAGCCATGAAATCAATGTCGTAAGGTTAGTAGCAGCATGATGAGTGGATTTAGGTACGACGATTCTAAGTGAAATAAGTCACACAGAAAAGGACACTTCTCATAAGGTATCACTGATAGAGGGAATGTAAAAACCGTTACACTTGAACTGAATTACAAAACAGAACAGAGTCACACATGCAGAAAACACACTATGGCTGCTTAACGGGAAAGGTGAAGTGGGGTGATACATAAAACAAGGGTATCAAATTAGCTCAGATACCGTTCCATAAACCCAATATGTAATAGACAAGACCTACTCCTTGCTCAGAGAACTGGACTCAACATGCCCTATTCACCGCACAAGAATATATCTGACTAATAATAATCGTAAAACCTATGTATTGATATCTCTCTGTTAGTGTGTCAAGTGGGTGTAAAGCGGCATAAACACAGCAGTGAAAAGCAGCTAAACCCCATTATAAAAATAAATTACTTTGAAACACCCATGAAACAAAGACAGTGAAAGAGAGAGAAATTCTTACACAATGCGTTCAGGGGCTGTGATGCAACCTGGATTGACCATATCTAGACCCACAGCTGGATGAGACATAAGGGTGGACACTCTTGGGGCTGAGAGGTTTGGTGAGGTTGGGTGAGCAAACGCAGACCCTTTAAAGGAATACTGCGTGGTACCCATCGCATGGGTCCGAAATCTCCAGGTTCAAGGGCATCTTCCTACATCAAAAACATGCATGAGGAACCCAGAAGATGGTACACCGTGTGATGGGGAAAGGTTTCTAAAACGCACCTCATTTCTCATCTCCTTGTGCCCGGGTTCGCCATTCCAGCCGCTTTACTAGCAAGCTCCCTACTTGGAGCATCAGCACCTTTAACCTCCTGTTCCATACAGGTTGCAATTTGTCCTGAGGATAAACGGGAAGACGTGGAACCAACGAGAGACTAGCTCTTGGTGTTGGGACAGGCACAGGTCACTCTATTTTCCCATCAAAAAGAAGAATTAACCACAGGCTCAGCCTGCCCCCCGGAACCAGAACAGGGCCTGAAGCCATTCTGCGATTTTGGGGCCAACTCCCATAAAAACGAGTTGTAAAATGGAGGTTCAGGGCACTGCAATTCACAAACCTGCAGAGTTATAAATGATAAGTCCCGTCCACAAATATATTCAGGGAAGGCAAAGAAGAGGATTTGAAATCAAGGCAGAATTGCAGGAAACAGATTTCAGGAGGTAGATACGAATCGCCTTTAAAGCACATGAAAAGCGGCAAAACGTTGACAATGATGCCCTTGGCCAAAAAGGGCGTATGCGTTTTTTCCTGAATATATTCAGGAAAAAACGCATACGCCCTTTTTGGCCAACCAAGCAACCTGGAAAGGCAAATCAGCACTACAAAGAAGTCTCGCTTCCCATCGGTCAAAAGGGCCATGCTGAAAAAAGTGTCAAAACCAGAAACGCAGGACAGGCCATGGAGAAATGGGAGCCTTGCTTCACTGATGGGTGGGATGTAAATTGCCAAGAGCCACTCCGGAGAAGTGTCCGGTGAGTCCTGAAACATCTGAAAAACACAGCTTAGAGAGCATAGGGCACTTCCACTCATGGGGGTATAAATTGGGAAAATTAAAAATCAGCAAGACACAAGCACCCCAAAGTTTAGGGCTGCTCTGTTGACCAGGACCTCCACTTCATTCCACCTTAAATATCCCAGGAAAGAGAAAAATGGATAAAGAAGTTGTGGTCCTTATGTACAATGGAATACCACTCAGCCATGAAATCAATGTCCTAAGGTTAGTAGCAGCATGATGAGTGGATTTAGGTACGACGATTCTAAGTGAAATAAGTCACACAGAAAAGGACACTTCTCATAAGGTATCACTGATAGAGGGAATGTAAAAACCGTTACACTTGAACTGAATTACAAAACAGAACAGAGTCACACATGCAGAAAACAGACTATGGCTGCTTAACGGGAAAGGTGAGGTGGGGTGATACATAAAAGAAGGGTATCAAATTAGCTCAGATACCGTTCCATAAACCCAATATGTAATAGACAATACCTACTCCTGGCTCAGAGAACTGGACTCAACACGCCCTATTCACCGCACAAGAATATATCTGACTAATAATAATCTTAAAACCTATGTATTGATATCTCTCTGTTAGTGTGTCAAGTGGGTGTAAAGCGGCATAAACACAGCAGTGAAAAGCAGCTAAACCCCATTATAAAAATAAATTACTTTGAAACACCCATGAAACAAAGACAGTGAAAGAGAGAGAAATTCTTACACAATGCGTTCAGGGGCTGTGATGCAACCTGGATTGACCATATCTAGACGCACAGCTGGATGAGACATAAGGGTGGACACTCTTGGGGCTGAGAGGTTTGGTGAGGTTGGGTGAGCAAACGCAGACCCTTTAAAGGAATACTGCGTGGTACCCATCGCATGGGTCCCAAATCTCCAGGTTCAAGGGCATCTTCCTACATCAAAAACATGCATGAGAAACCCAGAAGATGGTACACCGTGTGATGGGGAAAGGTTTCTAAAACGCACCTCATTTCTCATCGCCTTGTGCCCGGGTTCGCCATTCCAGCCGCTTTACTAGCAAGCTCCCTACTTGGAGCATCAGCACCTTTAACCTCCTGTTCCATGCAGGTTGCAATTTGTCCTGAGGATAAACGGGAAGACGTGGAACCAACGAGAGACTAGCTCTTGGTGTTGGGACAGGCACAGGTCACTCTATTTTCCCATCAGAAAGAAGAATTAACCACAGGCTCAGCCTGCTCCCCGGAACCAGAACAGGGCCTGAAGCCATTCTGCGATTTTGCGGCCAGCTCCCATAAAAACGAGTTGTAAAATGGAGGTTCAGGGCACTGCAATTCACAAACCTGCAGAGTTATAAATGATAACTCCCGTCCACAAATATATTGAGGGAAGGCAAAGAAGAGGATTTGAAATCAAGGCAGAATTGCAGGAAACAGATTTCAGGAGGTAGATACGAATCGCCTTTAAAGCACATGAAAAGCGGCAAAACGTTGACAATGATGCCCTTGGCCAAAAAGGGCGTATGCGTTTTTTCCTGAATATATTCAGGAAAAAACGCATACGCCCTTTTTGGCCAACCAAGCCACCTGGAAAGGCAAATGAGCGCTACAAAGAAGTCTCGCTTCCCATCGGTCAAAAGGGCCATGCTGAAAAAAGTGTCAAAACCAGAAATGCAGGACAGGCCATGGAGAAATGGGAGCCTTGCTACACTGATGGGCGGGATGTAAATTGCCAAGAGCCACTCCGGAGAAGTGTCCGGTGAGTCCTGAAACATCTGAAAAACACAGCTTAGAGAGCATAGGGCACTTCCACTCATGGGGGTATAAATTGGGAAAATTAAAAATCAGCAAGACACAAGCACCCCAAAGTTTAGGGCTGCTCTGTTGACCAGGACCTCCACTTCATTCCACCTTAAATATCCCAGGAAAGAGAAAAATGGATAAAGAAGTTGTGGTCCTTATGTACAATGGAATACCACTCAGCCATGAAATCAATGTCGTAAGGTTAGTAGCAGCATGATGAGTGGATTTAGGTACGACGATTCTAAGTGAAATAAGTCACACAGAAAAGGACACTTCTCATAAGGTATCACTGATAGAGGGAATGTAAAAACCGTTACACTTGAACTGAATTACAAAACAGAACAGAGTCACACATGCAGAAAACAGACTATGGCTGCTTAACGGGAAAGGTGAGGTGGGGTGATACATAAAACAAGGGTATCAAATTAGCTCAGATACCGTTCCATAAACCCAATATGTAATAGACAAGACCTATTCCTTGCTCAGAGAACTGGACTCAACACGCCCTATTCACCGCACAAGAATATATCTGACTAATAATAATCGTAAAACCTATGTATTGATATCTCTCTGTTAGTGTGTCAAGTGGGTGTAAAGCGGCATAAACACAGCAGTGAAAAGCAGCTAAACCCCATTATAAAAATAAATTACTTTGAAACACCCATGAAACAAAGACAGTGAAAGAGAGAGAAATTCTTACACAATGCGTTCAGGGGCTGTGATGCAACCTGGATTGACCATATCTAGACGCACAGCTGGATGAGACATAAGGGTGGACACTCTTGGGGCTGAGAGGTTTGGTGAGGTTGGGTGAGCAAACGCAGACCCTTTAAAGGAATACTGCATGGTACCCATCGCATGGGTCCCAAATCTCCAGGTTCAAGGGCATCTTCCTACATCAAAAACATGCATGAGGAACCCAGAAGATGGTACACCGTGTGATGGGGAAAGGTTTCTAAAACGCACCTCATTTCTCATCTCCTTGTGCCCGGGTTCGCCATTCCAGCCGCTTTACTAGCAAGCTCCCTACTTGGAGCATCAGCACCTTTAACCTCCTGTTCCATACAGGTTGCAATTTGTCCTGAGGATAAACGGGAAGACGTGGAACCAACGAGAGACTAGCTCTTGGTGTTGGGACAGGCACAGGTCACTCTATTTTCCCATCAAAAAGAAGAATTAACCACAGGCTCAGCCTGCCCCCCGGAACCAGAACAGGGCCTGAAGCCATTCTGCGATTTTGGGGCCAACTCCCATAAAAACGAGTTGTAAAATGGAGGTTCAGGGCACTGCAATTCACAAACCTGCAGAGTTATAAATGATAAGTCCCGTCCACAAATATATTCAGGGAAGGCAAAGAAGAGGATTTGAAATCAAGGCAGAATTGCAGGAAACAGATTTCAGGAGGTAGATACGAATCGCCTTTAAAGCACATGAAAAGCGGCAAAACGTTGACAATGATGCCCTTGGCCAAAAAGGGCGTATGCGTTTTTTCCTGAATATATTCAGGAAAAAACGCATACGCCCTTTTTGGCCAACCAAGCAACCTGGAAAGGCAAATCAGCACTACAAAGAAGTCTCGCTTCCCATCGGTCAAAAGGGCCATGCTGAAAAAAGTGTCAAAACCAGAAACGCAGGACAGGCCATGGAGAAATGGGAGCCTTGCTTCACTGATGGGTGGGATGTAAATTGCCAAGAGCCACTCCGGAGAAGTGTCCGGTGAGTCCTGAAACATCTGAAAAACACAGCTTAGAGAGCATAGGGCACTTCCACTCATGGGGGTATAAATTGGGAAAATTAAAAATCAGCAAGACACAAGCACCCCAAAGTTTAGGGCTGCTCTGTTGACCAGGACCTCCACTTCATTCCACCTTAAATATCCCAGGAAAGAGAAAAATGGATAAAGAAGTTGTGGTCCTTATGTACAATGGAATACCACTCAGCCATGAAATCAATGTCCTAAGGTTAGTAGCAGCATGATGAGTGGATTTAGGTACGACGATTCTAAGTGAAATAAGTCACACAGAAAAGGACACTTCTCATAAGGTATCACTGATAGAGGGAATGTAAAAACCGTTACACTTGAACTGAATTACAAAACAGAACAGAGTCACACATGCAGAAAACACACTATGGCTGCTTAACGGGAAAGGTGAGGTGGGGTGATACATAAAACAAGGGTATCAAATTAGCTCAGATACCGTTCCATAAACCCAATATGTAATAGACAAGACCTACTCCTTGCTCAGAGAACTGGACTCAACACGCCCTATTCACCGCACAAGAATATATCTGACTAATAATAATCGTAAAACCTATGTATTGATATCTCTCTGTTAGTGTGTCAAGTGGGTGTAAAGCGGCATAAAAACAGCAGTGAAAAGCAGCTAAACCCCATTATAAAAATAAATTACTTTGAAACACCCATGAAACAAAGACAGTGAAAGAGAGAGAAATTCTTACACAATGCGTTCAGGAGCTGTGATGCAAGCTGGATTGACCATATCTAGACGCACAGCTGGATGAGACATAAGGGTGGACACTCTTGGGCCTGAGAGGTTTGGTGAGGTTGGGTGAGCAAACGCAGACCCTTTAAAGGAATACTGCGTGGTACCCATCGCATGGGTCCCAAATCTCCAGGTTCAAGGGCATCTTCCTACATCAAAAACATGCATGAGAAACCCAGAAGATGGTACACCGTGTGATGGGGAAAGGTTTCTGAAACGCACCTCATTTCTCATCTCCTTGTGCCCGGGTTCGCCATTCCAGCCGCTTTACTAGCAAGCTCCCTACTTGGAGCATCAGCACCTTTAACCTCCTGTTCCATACAGGTTGCAATTTGTCCTGAGGATAAACGGGAAGACGTGGAACCAACGAGAGACTAGCTCTTGGTGTTGGGACAGGCACAGGTCACTCTATTTTCCCATCAGAAAGAAGAATTAACCACAGGCTCAGCCTGACCCCCGGAACCAGAACAGGGCCTGAAGCCATTCTGCGATTTTGCGGCCAGCTCCCATAAAAACGAGTTGTAAAATGGAGGTTCAGGGCACTGCAATTCACAAACCTGCAGAGTTATTAATGATAACTCTCATCCACAAATATATAGAGGGAAGGCAAAGAAGAGGATTTGAAATCAAGGCAGAATTGCAGGAAACAGATTTCAGGAGGTAGATACGAATCACCTTTAAAGCACATGAAAAGCGGCAAAACGTTGACAATGATGCCCTTGGCCAAAAAGGGCGTATGCGTTTTTTCCTGAATATATTCAGGAAAAAACGCATACGCCCTTTTTGGCCAACCAAGGAACCTGGAAAGGCAAATCAGCGCTACAAAGAAGTCTCGCTTCCCATCGGTCAAAAGGGCCATGCTGAAAAAAGTGTCAAAACCAGAAATGCAGGACAGGCCATGGAGAAATGGGAGCCTTGCTACACTGATGGGCGGGATGTAAATTGCCAAGAGCCACTCTGGAGAAGTGTCCGGTGAGTCCTGAAACATCTGAAAAACACAGCTTAGAGAGCATAGGGCACTTCCACTCATGGGGGTATAAATTGGGAAAATTAAAAATCAGCAAGACACAAGCACCCCAAAGTTTAGGGCTGCTCTGTTGACCAGGACCTCCACTTCATTCCACCTTAAATATCCCAGGAAAGAGAAAAATGGATAAAGAAGTTGTGGTCCTTATGTACAATGGAATATCACTCAGCCATGAAATCAATGTCGTAAGGTTAGTAGCAGCATGATGAGTGGATTTAGGTACGACGATTCTAAGTGAAATAAGTCACACAGAAAAGGACACTTCTCATAAGGTATCACTGATAGAGGGAATGTAAAAACCGTTACACTTGAACTGAATTACAAAACAGAACAGAGTCACACATGCAGAAAACACACTATGGCTGCTTAACGGGAAAGGTGAAGTGGGGTGATACATAAAAGAAGGGTATCAAATTAGCTCAGATACCGTTCCATAAACCCAATATGTAATAGACAAGACCTACTCCTTGCTCAGAGAACTGGACTCAACATGCCCTATTCACCGCACAAGAATATATCTGACTAATAATAATCGTAAAACCTATGTATTGATATCTCTCTGTTAGTGTGTCAAGTGGGTGTAAAGCGGCATAAACACAGCAGTGAAAAGCAGCTAAACCCCATTATAAAAATAAATTACTTTGAAACACCCATGAAACAAAGACAGTGAAAGAGAGAGAAATTCTTACACAATGCGTTCAGGGGCTGTGATGCAACCTGGATTGACCATATCTAGACCCACAGCTGGATGAGACATAAGGGTGGACACTCTTGGGGCTGAGAGGTTTGGTGAGGTTGGGTGAGCAAACGCAGACCCTTTAAAGGAATACTGCGTGGTACCCATCGCATGGGTCCGAAATCTCCAGGTTCAAGGGCATCTTCCTACATCAAAAACATGCATGAGGAACCCAGAAGATGGTACACCGTGTGATGGGGAAAGGTTTCTAAAACGCACCTCATTTCTCATCTCCTTGTGCCCGGGTTCGCCATTCCAGCCGCTTTACTAGCAAGCTCCCTACTTGGAGCATCAGCACCTTTAACCTCCTGTTCCATACAGGTTGCAATTTGTCCTGAGGATAAACGGGAAGACGTGGAACCAACGAGAGACTAGCTCTTGGTGTTGGGACAGGCACAGGTCACTCTATTTTCCCATCAAAAAGAAGAATTAACCACAGGCTCAGCCTGCCCCCCGGAACCAGAACAGGGCCTGAAGCCATTCTGCGATTTTGGGGCCAACTCCCATAAAAACGAGTTGTAAAATGGAGGTTCAGGGCACTGCAATTCACAAACCTGCAGAGTTATAAATGATAAGTCCCGTCCACAAATATATTCAGGGAAGGCAAAGAAGAGGATTTGAAATCAAGGCAGAATTGCAGGAAACAGATTTCAGGAGGTAGATACGAATCGCCTTTAAAGCACATGAAAAGCGGCAAAACGTTGACAATGATGCCCTTGGCCAAAAAGGGCGTATGCGTTTTTTCCTGAATATATTCAGGAAAAAACGCATACGCCCTTTTTGGCCAACCAAGCAACCTGGAAAGGCAAATCAGCACTACAAAGAAGTCTCGCTTCCCATCGGTCAAAAGGGCCATGCTGAAAAAAGTGTCAAAACCAGAAACGCAGGACAGGCCATGGAGAAATGGGAGCCTTGCTTCACTGATGGGTGGGATGTAAATTGCCAAGAGCCACTCCGGAGAAGTGTCCGGTGAGTCCTGAAACATCTGAAAAACACAGCTTAGAGAGCATAGGGCACTTCCACTCATGGGGGTATAAATTGGGAAAATTAAAAATCAGCAAGACACAAGCACCCCAAAGTTTAGGGCTGCTCTGTTGACCAGGACCTCCACTTCATTCCACCTTAAATATCCCAGGAAAGAGAAAAATGGATAAAGAAGTTGTGGTCCTTATGTACAATGGAATACCACTCAGCCATGAAATCAATGTCCTAAGGTTAGTAGCAGCATGATGAGTGGATTTAGGTACGACGATTCTAAGTGAAATAAGTCACACAGAAAAGGACACTTCTCATAAGGTATCACTGATAGAGGGAATGTAAAAACCGTTACACTTGAACTGAATTACAAAACAGAACAGAGTCACACATGCAGAAAACAGACTATGGCTGCTTAACGGGAAAGGTGAGGTGGGGTGATACATAAAAGAAGGGTATCAAATTAGCTCAGATACCGTTCCATAAACCCAATATGTAATAGACAATACCTACTCCTGGCTCAGAGAACTGGACTCAACACGCCCTATTCACCGCACAAGAATATATCTGACTAATAATAATCTTAAAACCTATGTATTGATATCTCTCTGTTAGTGTGTCAAGTGGGTGTAAAGCGGCATAAACACAGCAGTGAAAAGCAGCTAAACCCCATTATAAAAATAAATTACTTTGAAACACCCATGAAACAAAGACAGTGAAAGAGAGAGAAATTCTTACACAATGCGTTCAGGGGCTGTGATGCAACCTGGATTGACCATATCTAGACGCACAGCTGGATGAGACATAAGGGTGGACACTCTTGGGGCTGAGAGGTTTGGTGAGGTTGGGTGAGCAAACGCAGACCCTTTAAAGGAATACTGCGTGGTACCCATCGCATGGGTCCCAAATCTCCAGGTTCAAGGGCATCTTCCTACATCAAAAACATGCATGAGAAACCCAGAAGATGGTACACCGTGTGATGGGGAAAGGTTTCTAAAACGCACCTCATTTCTCATCGCCTTGTGCCCGGGTTCGCCATTCCAGCCGCTTTACTAGCAAGCTCCCTACTTGGAGCATCAGCACCTTTAACCTCCTGTTCCATGCAGGTTGCAATTTGTCCTGAGGATAAACGGGAAGACGTGGAACCAACGAGAGACTAGCTCTTGGTGTTGGGACAGGCACAGGTCACTCTATTTTCCCATCAGAAAGAAGAATTAACCACAGGCTCAGCCTGCTCCCCGGAACCAGAACAGGGCCTGAAGCCATTCTGCGATTTTGCGGCCAGCTCCCATAAAAACGAGTTGTAAAATGGAGGTTCAGGGCACTGCAATTCACAAACCTGCAGAGTTATAAATGATAACTCCCGTCCACAAATATATTGAGGGAAGGCAAAGAAGAGGATTTGAAATCAAGGCAGAATTGCAGGAAACAGATTTCAGGAGGTAGATACGAATCGCCTTTAAAGCACATGAAAAGCGGCAAAACGTTGACAATGATGCCCTTGGCCAAAAAGGGCGTATGCGTTTTTTCCTGAATATATTCAGGAAAAAACGCATACGCCCTTTTTGGCCAACCAAGCCACCTGGAAAGGCAAATGAGCGCTACAAAGAAGTCTCGCTTCCCATCGGTCAAAAGGGCCATGCTGAAAAAAGTGTCAAAACCAGAAATGCAGGACAGGCCATGGAGAAATGGGAGCCTTGCTACACTGATGGGCGGGATGTAAATTGCCAAGAGCCACTCCGGAGAAGTGTCCGGTGAGTCCTGAAACATCTGAAAAACACAGCTTAGAGAGCATAGGGCACTTCCACTCATGGGGGTATAAATTGGGAAAATTAAAAATCAGCAAGACACAAGCACCCCAAAGTTTAGGGCTGCTCTGTTGACCAGGACCTCCACTTCATTCCACCTTAAATATCCCAGGAAAGAGAAAAATGGATAAAGAAGTTGTGGTCCTTATGTACAATGGAATACCACTCAGCCATGAAATCAATGTCGTAAGGTTAGTAGCAGCATGATGAGTGGATTTAGGTACGACGATTCTAAGTGAAATAAGTCACACAGAAAAGGACACTTCTCATAAGGTATCACTGATAGAGGGAATGTAAAAACCGTTACACTTGAACTGAATTACAAAACAGAACAGAGTCACACATGCAGAAAACAGACTATGGCTGCTTAACGGGAAAGGTGAGGTGGGGTGATACATAAAACAAGGGTATCAAATTAGCTCAGATACCGTTCCATAAACCCAATATGTAATAGACAAGACCTATTCCTTGCTCAGAGAACTGGACTCAACACGCCCTATTCACCGCACAAGAATATATCTGACTAATAATAATCGTAAAACCTATGTATTGATATCTCTCTGTTAGTGTGTCAAGTGGGTGTAAAGCGGCATAAACACAGCAGTGAAAAGCAGCTAAACCCCATTATAAAAATAAATTACTTTGAAACACCCATGAAACAAAGACAGTGAAAGAGAGAGAAATTCTTACACAATGCGTTCAGGGGCTGTGATGCAACCTGGATTGACCATATCTAGACGCACAGCTGGATGAGACATAAGGGTGGACACTCTTGGGGCTGAGAGGTTTGGTGAGGTTGGGTGAGCAAACGCAGACCCTTTAAAGGAATACTGCATGGTACCCATCGCATGGGTCCCAAATCTCCAGGTTCAAGGGCATCTTCCTACATCAAAAACATGCATGAGGAACCCAGAAGATGGTACACCGTGTGATGGGGAAAGGTTTCTAAAACGCACCTCATTTCTCATCTCCTTGTGCCCGGGTTCGCCATTCCAGCCGCTTTACTAGCAAGCTCCCTACTTGGAGCATCAGCACCTTTAACCTCCTGTTCCATACAGGTTGCAATTTGTCCTGAGGATAAACGGGAAGACGTGGAACCAACGAGAGACTAGCTCTTGGTGTTGGGACAGGCACAGGTCACTCTATTTTCCCATCAAAAAGAAGAATTAACCACAGGCTCAGCCTGCCCCCCGGAACCAGAACAGGGCCTGAAGCCATTCTGCGATTTTGGGGCCAACTCCCATAAAAACGAGTTGTAAAATGGAGGTTCAGGGCACTGCAATTCACAAACCTGCAGAGTTATAAATGATAAGTCCCGTCCACAAATATATTCAGGGAAGGCAAAGAAGAGGATTTGAAATCAAGGCAGAATTGCAGGAAACAGATTTCAGGAGGTAGATACGAATCGCCTTTAAAGCACATGAAAAGCGGCAAAACGTTGACAATGATGCCCTTGGCCAAAAAGGGCGTATGCGTTTTTTCCTGAATATATTCAGGAAAAAACGCATACGCCCTTTTTGGCCAACCAAGCAACCTGGAAAGGCAAATCAGCACTACAAAGAAGTCTCGCTTCCCATCGGTCAAAAGGGCCATGCTGAAAAAAGTGTCAAAACCAGAAACGCAGGACAGGCCATGGAGAAATGGGAGCCTTGCTTCACTGATGGGTGGGATGTAAATTGCCAAGAGCCACTCCGGAGAAGTGTCCGGTGAGTCCTGAAACATCTGAAAAACACAGCTTAGAGAGCATAGGGCACTTCCACTCATGGGGGTATAAATTGGGAAAATTAAAAATCAGCAAGACACAAGCACCCCAAAGTTTAGGGCTGCTCTGTTGACCAGGACCTCCACTTCATTCCACCTTAAATATCCCAGGAAAGAGAAAAATGGATAAAGAAGTTGTGGTCCTTATGTACAATGGAATACCACTCAGCCATGAAATCAATGTCCTAAGGTTAGTAGCAGCATGATGAGTGGATTTAGGTACGACGATTCTAAGTGAAATAAGTCACACAGAAAAGGACACTTCTCATAAGGTATCACTGATAGAGGGAATGTAAAAACCGTTACACTTGAACTGAATTACAAAACAGAACAGAGTCACACATGCAGAAAACACACTATGGCTGCTTAACGGGAAAGGTGAGGTGGGGTGATACATAAAAGAAGGGTATCAAATTAGCTCAGATACCGTTCCATAAACCCAATATGTAATAGACAATACCTACTCCTGGCTCAGAGAACTGGACTCAACACGCCCTATTCACCGCACAAGAATATATCTGACTAATAATAATCTTAAAACCTATGTATTGATATCTCTCTGTTAGTGTGTCAAGTGGGTGTAAAGCGGCATAAACACAGCAGTGAAAAGCAGCTAAACCCCATTATAAAAATAAATTACTTTGAAACACCCATGAAACAAAGACAGTGAAAGAGAGAGAAATTCTTACACAATGCGTTCAGGGGCTGTGATGCAACCTGGATTGACCATATCTAGACGCACAGCTGGATGAGACATAAGGGTGGACACTCTTGGGGCTGAGAGGTTTGGTGAGGTTGGGTGAGCAAACGCAGACCCTTTAAAGGAATACTGCGTGGTACCCATCGCATGGGTCCCAAATCTCCAGGTTCAAGGGCATCTTCCTACATCAAAAACATGCATGAGAAACCCAGAAGATGGTACACCGTGTGATGGGGAAAGGTTTCTAAAACGCACCTCATTTCTCATCGCCTTGTGCCCGGGTTCGCCATTCCAGCCGCTTTACTAGCAAGCTCCCTACTTGGAGCATCAGCACCTTTAACCTCCTGTTCCATGCAGGTTGCAATTTGTCCTGAGGATAAACGGGAAGACGTGGAACCAACGAGAGACTAGCTCTTGGTGTTGGGACAGGCACAGGTCACTCTATTTTCCCATCAGAAAGAAGAATTAACCACAGGCTCAGCCTGCTCCCCGGAACCAGAACAGGGCCTGAAGCCATTCTGCGATTTTGCGGCCAGCTCCCATAAAAACGAGTTGTAAAATGGAGGTTCAGGGCACTGCAATTCACAAACCTGCAGAGTTATAAATGATAACTCCCGTCCACAAATATATTGAGGGAAGGCAAAGAAGAGGATTTGAAATCAAGGCAGAATTGCAGGAAACAGATTTCAGGAGGTAGATACGAATCGCCTTTAAAGCACATGAAAAGCGGCAAAACGTTGACAATGATGCCCTTGGCCAAAAAGGGCGTATGCGTTTTTTCCTGAATATATTCAGGAAAAAACGCATACGCCCTTTTTGGCCAACCAAGCCACCTGGAAAGGCAAATGAGCGCTACAAAGAAGTCTCGCTTCCCATCGGTCAAAAGGGCCATGCTGAAAAAAGTGTCAAAACCAGAAATGCAGGACAGGCCATGGAGAAATGGGAGCCTTGCTACACTGATGGGCGGGATGTAAATTGCCAAGAGCCACTCCGGAGAAGTGTCCGGTGAGTCCTGAAACATCTGAAAAACACAGCTTAGAGAGCATAGGGCACTTCCACTCATGGGGGTATAAATTGGGAAAATTAAAAATCAGCAAGACACAAGCACCCCAAAGTTTAGGGCTGCTCTGTTGACCAGGACCTCCACTTCATTCCACCTTAAATATCCCAGGAAAGAGAAAAATGGATAAAGAAGTTGTGGTCCTTATGTACAATGGAATACCACTCAGCCATGAAATCAATGTCGTAAGGTTAGTAGCAGCATGATGAGTGGATTTAGGTACGACGATTCTAAGTGAAATAAGTCACACAGAAAAGGACACTTCTCATAAGGTATCACTGATAGAGGGAATGTAAAAACCGTTACACTTGAACTGAATTACAAAACAGAACAGAGTCACACATGCAGAAAACAGACTATGGCTGCTTAACGGGAAAGGTGAGGTGGGGTGATACATAAAACAAGGGTATCAAATTAGCTCAGATACCGTTCCATAAACCCAATATGTAATAGACAAGACCTATTCCTTGCTCAGAGAACTGGACTCAACACGCCCTATTCACCGCACAAGAATATATCTGACTAATAATAATCGTAAAACCTATGTATTGATATCTCTCTGTTAGTGTGTCAAGTGGGTGTAAAGCGGCATAAACACAGCAGTGAAAAGCAGCTAAACCCCATTATAAAAATAAATTACTTTGAAACACCCATGAAACAAAGACAGTGAAAGAGAGAGAAATTCTTACACAATGCGTTCAGGGGCTGTGATGCAACCTGGATTGACCATATCTAGACGCACAGCTGGATGAGACATAAGGGTGGACACTCTTGGGGCTGAGAGGTTTGGTGAGGTTGGGTGAGCAAACGCAGACCCTTTAAAGGAATACTGCATGGTACCCATCGCATGGGTCCCAAATCTCCAGGTTCAAGGGCATCTTCCTACATCAAAAACATGCATGAGGAACCCAGAAGATGGTACACCGTGTGATGGGGAAAGGTTTCTAAAACGCACCTCATTTCTCATCTCCTTGTGCCCGGGTTCGCCATTCCAGCCGCTTTACTAGCAAGCTCCCTACTTGGAGCATCAGCACCTTTAACCTCCTGTTCCATACAGGTTGCAATTTGTCCTGAGGATAAACGGGAAGACGTGGAACCAACGAGAGACTAGCTCTTGGTGTTGGGACAGGCACAGGTCACTCTATTTTCCCATCAAAAAGAAGAATTAACCACAGGCTCAGCCTGCCCCCCGGAACCAGAACAGGGCCTGAAGCCATTCTGCGATTTTGGGGCCAACTCCCATAAAAACGAGTTGTAAAATGGAGGTTCAGGGCACTGCAATTCACAAACCTGCAGAGTTATAAATGATAAGTCCCGTCCACAAATATATTCAGGGAAGGCAAAGAAGAGGATTTGAAATCAAGGCAGAATTGCAGGAAACAGATTTCAGGAGGTAGATACGAATCGCCTTTAAAGCACATGAAAAGCGGCAAAACGTTGACAATGATGCCCTTGGCCAAAAAGGGCGTATGCGTTTTTTCCTGAATATATTCAGGAAAAAACGCATACGCCCTTTTTGGCCAACCAAGCAACCTGGAAAGGCAAATCAGCACTACAAAGAAGTCTCGCTTCCCATCGGTCAAAAGGGCCATGCTGAAAAAAGTGTCAAAACCAGAAACGCAGGACAGGCCATGGAGAAATGGGAGCCTTGCTTCACTGATGGGTGGGATGTAAATTGCCAAGAGCCACTCCGGAGAAGTGTCCGGTGAGTCCTGAAACATCTGAAAAACACAGCTTAGAGAGCATAGGGCACTTCCACTCATGGGGGTATAAATTGGGAAAATTAAAAATCAGCAAGACACAAGCACCCCAAAGTTTAGGGCTGCTCTGTTGACCAGGACCTCCACTTCATTCCACCTTAAATATCCCAGGAAAGAGAAAAATGGATAAAGAAGTTGTGGTCCTTATGTACAATGGAATACCACTCAGCCATGAAATCAATGTCCTAAGGTTAGTAGCAGCATGATGAGTGGATTTAGGTACGACGATTCTAAGTGAAATAAGTCACACAGAAAAGGACACTTCTCATAAGGTATCACTGATAGAGGGAATGTAAAAACCGTTACACTTGAACTGAATTACAAAACAGAACAGAGTCACACATGCAGAAAACACACTATGGCTGCTTAACGGGAAAGGTGAGGTGGGGTGATACATAAAAGAAGGGTATCAAATTAGCTCAGATACCGTTCCATAAACCCAATATGTAATAGACAATACCTACTCCTGGCTCAGAGAACTGGACTCAACACGCCCTATTCACCGCACAAGAATATATCTGACTAATAATAATCTTAAAACCTATGTATTGATATCTCTCTGTTAGTGTGTCAAGTGGGTGTAAAGCGGCATAAACACAGCAGTGAAAAGCAGCTAAACCCCATTATAAAAATAAATTACTTTGAAACACCCATGAAACAAAGACAGTGAAAGAGAGAGAAATTCTTACACAATGCGTTCAGGGGCTGTGATGCAACCTGGATTGACCATATCTAGACGCACAGCTGGATGAGACATAAGGGTGGACACTCTTGGGGCTGAGAGGTTTGGTGAGGTTGGGTGAGCAAACGCAGACCCTTTAAAGGAATACTGCGTGGTACCCATCGCATGGGTCCCAAATCTCCAGGTTCAAGGGCATCTTCCTACATCAAAAACATGCATGAGAAACCCAGAAGATGGTACACCGTGTGATGGGGAAAGGTTTCTAAAACGCACCTCATTTCTCATCGCCTTGTGCCCGGGTTCGCCATTCCAGCCGCTTTACTAGCAAGCTCCCTACTTGGAGCATCAGCACCTTTAACCTCCTGTTCCATGCAGGTTGCAATTTGTCCTGAGGATAAACGGGAAGACGTGGAACCAACGAGAGACTAGCTCTTGGTGTTGGGACAGGCACAGGTCACTCTATTTTCCCATCAGAAAGAAGAATTAACCACAGGCTCAGCCTGCTCCCCGGAACCAGAACAGGGCCTGAAGCCATTCTGCGATTTTGCGGCCAGCTCCCATAAAAACGAGTTGTAAAATGGAGGTTCAGGGCACTGCAATTCACAAACCTGCAGAGTTATAAATGATAACTCCCGTCCACAAATATATTGAGGGAAGGCAAAGAAGAGGATTTGAAATCAAGGCAGAATTGCAGGAAACAGATTTCAGGAGGTAGATACGAATCGCCTTTAAAGCACATGAAAAGCGGCAAAACGTTGACAATGATGCCCTTGGCCAAAAAGGGCGTATGCGTTTTTTCCTGAATATATTCAGGAAAAAACGCATACGCCCTTTTTGGCCAACCAAGCCACCTGGAAAGGCAAATGAGCGCTACAAAGAAGTCTCGCTTCCCATCGGTCAAAAGGGCCATGCTGAAAAAAGTGTCAAAACCAGAAATGCAGGACAGGCCATGGAGAAATGGGAGCCTTGCTACACTGATGGGCGGGATGTAAATTGCCAAGAGCCACTCCGGAGAAGTGTCCGGTGAGTCCTGAAACATCTGAAAAACACAGCTTAGAGAGCATAGGGCACTTCCACTCATGGGGGTATAAATTGGGAAAATTAAAAATCAGCAAGACACAAGCACCCCAAAGTTTAGGGCTGCTCTGTTGACCAGGACCTCCACTTCATTCCACCTTAAATATCCCAGGAAAGAGAAAAATGGATAAAGAAGTTGTGGTCCTTATGTACAATGGAATACCACTCAGCCATGAAATCAATGTCGTAAGGTTAGTAGCAGCATGATGAGTGGATTTAGGTACGACGATTCTAAGTGAAATAAGTCACACAGAAAAGGACACTTCTCATAAGGTATCACTGATAGAGGGAATGTAAAAACCGTTACACTTGAACTGAATTACAAAACAGAACAGAGTCACACATGCAGAAAACAGACTATGGCTGCTTAACGGGAAAGGTGAGGTGGGGTGATACATAAAACAAGGGTATCAAATTAGCTCAGATACCGTTCCATAAACCCAATATGTAATAGACAAGACCTATTCCTTGCTCAGAGAACTGGACTCAACACGCCCTATTCACCGCACAAGAATATATCTGACTAATAATAATCGTAAAACCTATGTATTGATATCTCTCTGTTAGTGTGTCAAGTGGGTGTAAAGCGGCATAAACACAGCAGTGAAAAGCAGCTAAACCCCATTATAAAAATAAATTACTTTGAAACACCCATGAAACAAAGACAGTGAAAGAGAGAGAAATTCTTACACAATGCGTTCAGGGGCTGTGATGCAACCTGGATTGACCATATCTAGACGCACAGCTGGATGAGACATAAGGGTGGACACTCTTGGGGCTGAGAGGTTTGGTGAGGTTGGGTGAGCAAACGCAGACCCTTTAAAGGAATACTGCATGGTACCCATCGCATGGGTCCCAAATCTCCAGGTTCAAGGGCATCTTCCTACATCAAAAACATGCATGAGAAACCCAGAAGATGGTACACCGTGTGATGGGGAAAGGTTTCTAAAACGCACCTCATTTCTCATCTCCTTGTGCCCGGGTTCGCCATTCCAGCCACTTTACTAGCAAGCTCCCTACTTGGAGCATCAGCACCTTTAACCTCCTGTTCCATACAGGTTGCAATTTGTCCTGAGGATAAACGGGAAGACGTGGAACCAACGAGAGACTAGCTCTTGGTGTTGGGACAGGCACAGGTCACTCTATTTTCCCATCAGAAAGAAGAATTAACCACAGGCTCAGCCTGCCCCCCGGAACCAGAACAGGGCCTGAAGCCATTCTGCGATTTTGCGGCCAGCTCCCATAAAAACGAGTTGTAAAATGGAGGTTCAGGGCACTGCAATTCACAAACCTGCAGAGTTATTAATGATAACTCTCGTCCACAAATATATTGAGGGAAGGCAAAGAATAGGATTTGAAATCAAGGCAGAATTGCAGGAAACAGATTTCAGGAGGTAGATACGAATCGCCTTTGAAGCACATGAAAAGCGGCAAAACGTTGACAATGATGCCCTTGGCCAAAAAGGGCGTATGCGTTTTTTCCTGAATATATTCAGGAAAAATCGCATACGCCCTTTTTGGCCAACCAAGCAACCTGGAAAGGCAAATCAGCGCTACAAAGAAGTCTCGCTTCCCATCGGTCAAAAGGGCCATGCTGAAAAAAGTGTCAAAACCAGAAATGCAGGACAGGCCATGGAGAAATGGGAGCCTTGCTACACTGATGGGCGGGATGTAAATTGCCAAGAGCCACTCCGGAGAAGTGTCCGGTGAGTCCTGAAACATCTGAAAAACACAGCTTAGAGAGCATAGGGCACTTCCACTCATGGGGGTATAAATTGGGAAAATTAAAAATCAGCAAGACACAAGCACCCCAAAGTTTAGGGCTGCTCTGTTGACCAGGACCTCCACTTCATTCCACCTTAAATATCCCAGGAAAGAGAAAAATGGATAAAGAAGTTGTGGTCCTTATGTACAATGGAATACCACTCAGCCATGAAATCAATGTCGTAAGGTTAGTAGCAGCATGATGAGTGGATTTAGGTACGACGATTCTAAGTGAAATAAGTCACACAGAAAAGGACACTTCTCATAAGGTATCACTGATAGAGGGAATGTAAAAACCGTTACACTTGAACTGAATTACAAAAGAGAACAGAGTCACACATGCAGAAAACACACTATGGCTGCTTAACGGGAAAGGTGAGGTGGGGTGATACATAAAACAAGGGTATCAAATTAGCTCAGATACCGTTCCATAAACCCAATATGTAATAGACAAGACCTACTCCTGGCTCAGAGAACTGGACTCAACACGCCCTATTCACCGCACAAGAATATATCTGACTAATAATAATCGTAAAACCTATGTATTGATATCTCTCTGTTAGTGTGTCAAGTGGGTGTAAAGCGGCATAAACACAGCAGTGAAAAGCAGCTAAACCCCATTATAAAAATAAATTACTTTGAAACACCCATGAAACAAAGACAGTGAAAGAGAGAGAAATTCTTACACAATGCGTTCAGGGGCTGTGATGCAACCTGGATTGACCATATCTAGACGCACAGCTGGATGAGACATAAGGGTGGACACTCTTGGGGCTGAGAGGTTTGGTGAGGTTGGGTGAGCAAACGCAGACCCTTTAAAGGAATACTGCGTGGTACCCATCGCATGGGTCCCAAATCTCCAGGTTCAAGGGCATCTTCCTACATCAAAAACATGCATGAGAAACCCAGAAGATGGTACACCGTGTGATGGGGAAAGGTTTCTAAAACGCACCTCATTTCTCATCGCCTTGTGCCCGGGTTCGCCATTCCAGCCGCTTTACTAGCAAGCTCCCTACTTGGAGCATCAGCACCTTTAACCTCCTGTTCCATGCAGGTTGCAATTTGTCCTGAGGATAAACGGGAAGACGTGGAACCAACGAGAGACTAGCTCTTGGTGTTGGGACAGGCACAGGTCACTCTATTTTCCCATCAGAAAGAAGAATTAACCACAGGCTCAGCCTGCTCCCCGGAACCAGAACAGGGCCTGAAGCCATTCTGCGATTTTGCGGCCAGCTCCCATAAAAACGAGTTGTAAAATGGAGGTTCAGGGCACTGCAATTCACAAACCTGCAGAGTTATAAATGATAACTCCCGTCCACAAATATATTGAGGGAAGGCAAAGAAGAGGATTTGAAATCAAGGCAGAATTGCAGGAAACAGATTTCAGGAGGTAGATACGAATCGCCTTTAAAGCACATGAAAAGCGGCAAAACGTTGACAATGATGCCCTTGGCCAAAAAGGGCGTATGCGTATTTTCCTGAATATATTCAGGAAAAAACGCATACGCCCTTTTTGGCCAACCAAGCCACCTGGAAAGGCAAATGAGCGCTACAAAGAAGTCTCGCTTCCCATCGGTCAAAAGGGCCATGCTGAAAAAAGTGTCAAAACCAGAAATGCAGGACAGGCCATGGAGAAATGGGAGCCTTGCTACACTGATGGGCGGGATGTAAATTGCCAAGAGCCACTCCGGAGAAGTGTCCGGTGAGTCCTGAAACATCTGAAAAACACAGCTTAGAGAGCATAGGGCACTTCCACTCATGGGGGTATAAATTGGGAAAATTAAAAATCAGCAAGACACAAGCACCCCAAAGTTTAGGGCTGCTCTGTTGACCAGGACCTCCACTTCATTCCACCTTAAATATCCCAGGAAAGAGAAAAATGGATAAAGAAGTTGTGGTCCTTATGTACAATGGAATACCACTCAGCCATGAAATCAATGTCGTAAGGTTAGTAGCAGCATGATGAGTGGATTTAGGTACGACGATTCTAAGTGAAATAAGTCACACAGAAAAGGACACTTCTCATAAGGTATCACTGATAGAGGGAATGTAAAAACCGTTACACTTGAACTGAATTACAAAACAGAACAGAGTCACACATGCAGAAAACAGACTATGGCTGCTTAACGGGAAAGGTGAGGTGGGGTGATACATAAAACAAGGGTATCAAATTAGCTCAGATACCGTTCCATAAACCCAATATGTAATAGACAAGACCTACTCCTTGCTCAGAGAACTGGACTCAACACGCCCTATTCACCGCACAAGAATATATCTGACGAATAATAATCGTAAAACCTATGTATTGATATCTCTCTGTTAGTGTGTCAAGTGGGTGTAAAGCGGCATAAACACAGCAGTGAAAAGCAGCTAAACCCCATTATAAAAATAAATTACTTTGAAACACCCATGAAACAAAGACAGTGAAAGAGAGAGAAATTCTTACACAATGCGTTCAGGGGCTGTGATGCAACCTGGATTGACCATATCTAGACGCACAGCTGGATGAGACATAAGGGTGGACACTCTTGGGGCTGAGAGGTTTGGTGAGGTTGGGTGAGCAAACGCAGACCCTTTAAAGGAATACTGCGTGGTACCCATCGCATGGGTCCCAAATCTCCAGGTTCAAGGGCATCTTCCTACATCAAAAACATGCATGAGAAACCCAGAAGATGGTACACCGTGTGATGGGGAAAGGTTTCTAAAACGCACCTCATTTCTCCTCTCCTTGTGCCCGGGTTCGCCATTCCAGCCACTTTACTAGCAAGCTCCCTACTTGGAGCATCAGCACCTTTAACCTCCTGTTCCATACAGGTTGCAATTTGTCCTGAGGATAAACGGGAAGACGTGGAACCAACGAGAGACTAGCTCTTGGTGTTGGGACAGGCACAGGTCACTCTATTTTCCCATCAGAAAGAAGAATTAACCACAGGCTCAGCCTGCCCCCCGGAACCAGAACAGGGCATGAAGCCAT
This sequence comes from Balaenoptera borealis, assembly GCF_965194805.1. Lineage (NCBI taxonomy): Eukaryota > Metazoa > Chordata > Mammalia > Artiodactyla > Balaenopteridae > Balaenoptera > Balaenoptera borealis. The sequence continues at coordinate 1,135,377 of NW_028123997.1, forward strand.
TCTGCGATTTTGCGGCCAGCTCCCATAAAAACGAGTTGTAAAATGGAGGTTCAGGGCACTGCAATTCACAAACCTGCAGAGTTATTAATGATAACTCTCGTCCACAAATATATTGAGGGAAGGCAAAGAATAGGATTTGAAATCAAGGCAGAATTGCAGGAAACAGATTTCAGGAGGTAGATACGAATCGCCTTTGAAGCACATGAAAAGCGGCAAAACGTTGACAATGATGCCCTTGGCCAAAAAGGGCGTATGCGTTTTTTCCTGAATATATTCAGGAAAAATCGCATACGCCCTTTTTGGCCAACCAAGCAACCTGGAAAGGCAAATCAGCGCTACAAAGAAGTCTCGCTTCCCATCGGTCAAAAGGGCCATGCTGAAAAAAGTGTCAAAACCAGAAATGCAGGACAGGCCATGGAGAAATGGGAGCCTTGCTACACTGATGGGCGGGATGTAAATTGCCAAGAGCCACTCCGGAGAAGTGTCCGGTGAGTCCTGAAACATCTGAAAAACACAGCTTAGAGAGCATAGGGCACTTCCACTCATGGGGGTATAAATTGGGAAAATTAAAAATCAGCAAGACACAAGCACCCCAAAGTTTAGGGCTGCTCTGTTGACCAGGACCTCCACTTCATTCCACCTTAAATATCCCAGGAAAGAGAAAAATGGATAAAGAAGTTGTGGTCCTTATGTACAATGGAATACCACTCAGCCATGAAATCAATGTCGTAAGGTTAGTAGCAGCATGATGAGTGAATTTAGGTACGACGATTCTAAGTGAAATAAGTCACACAGAAAAGGACACTTCTCATAAGGTATCACTGATAGAGGGAATGTAAAAACCGTTACACTTGAACTGAATTACAAAACAGAACAGAGTCACACATGCAGAAAACAGACTATGGCTGCTTAACGGGAAAGGTGAGGTGGGGTGATACATAAAACAAGGGTATCAAATTAGCTCAGATACCGTTCCATAAACCCAATATGTAATAGACAAGACCTACTCCTTGCTCAGAGAACTGGACTCAAAACGCCCTATTCACCGCACAAGAATATATCTAACTAATAATAATCGTAAAACCTATGTATTGATATCTCTCTGTTAGTGTGTCAAGTGGGTGTAAAGCGGCATAAACACAGCAGTGAAAAGCAGCTAAACCCCATTATAAAAATAAATTACTTTGAAACACCCATGAAACAAAGACAGTGAAAGAGAGAGAAATTCTTACACAATGCGTTCAGGGGCTGTGATGCAACCTGGATGGACCATATCTAGACGCACAGCTGGATGAGACATAAGGGTGGACACTCTTGGGGCTGAGAGGTTTGGTGAGGTTGGGTGAGCAAACGCAGACCCTTTAAAGGAATACTGCGTGGTACCCATCGCATGGGTCCCAAATCTCCAGGTTCAAGGGCATCTTCCTACATCAAAAACATGCATGAGAAACCCAGAAGATGGTACACCGTGTGATGGGGAAAGGTTTCTAAAACGCACCTCATTTCTCATCGCCTTGTGCCCGGGTTCGCCATTCCAGCCGCTTTACTAGCAAGCTCCCTACTTGGAGCATCAGCACCTTTAACCTCCTGTTCCATACAGGTTGCAATTTGTCCTGAGGATAAACGGGAAGACGTGGAACCAACGAGAGACTAGCTCTTGGTGTTGGGACAGGCACAGGTCACTCTATTTTCCCATCAGAAAGAAGAATTAACCACAGGCTCAGCCTGCTCCCCGGAACCAGAACAGGGCCTGAAGCCATTCTGCGATTTTGCGGCCAGCTCCCATAAAAACGAGTTGTAAAATGGAGGTTCAGGGCACTGCAATTCACAAACCTGCAGAGTTATAAATGATAACTCCCGTCCACAAATATATTGAGGGAAGGCAAAGAAGAGGATTTGAAATCAAGGCAGAATTGCAGGAAACAGATTTCAGGAGGTAGATACGAATCGCCTTTAAAGCACATGAAAAGCGGCAAAACGTTGACAATGATGCCCTTGGCCAAAAAGGGCGTATGCGTTTTTTCCTGAATATATTCAGGAAAAAACGCATACGCCCTTTTTGGCCAACCAAGCCACCTGGAAAGGCAAATGAGCGCTACAAAGAAGTCTCGCTTCCCATCGGTCAAAAGGGCCATGCTGAAAAAAGTGTCAAAACCAGAAATGCAGGACAGGCCATGGAGAAATGGGAGCCTTGCTACACTGATGGGCGGGATGTAAATTGCCAAGAGCCACTCCGGAGAAGTGTCCGGTGAGTCCTGAAACATCTGAAAAACACAGCTTAGAGAGCATAGGGCACTTCCACTCATGGGGGTATAAATTGGGAAAATTAAAAATCAGCAAGACACAAGCACCCCAAAGTTTAGGGCTGCTCTGTTGACCAGGACCTCCACTTCATTCCACCTTAAATATCCCAGGAAAGAGAAAAATGGATAAAGAAGTTGTGGTCCTTATGTACAATGGAATACCACTCAGCCATGAAATCAATGTCGTAAGGTTAGTAGCAGCATGATGAGTGGATTTAGGTACGACGATTCTAAGTGAAATAAGTCACACAGAAAAGGACACTTCTCATAAGGTATCACTGATAGAGGGAATGTAAAAACCGTTACACTTGAACTGAATTACAAAACAGAACAGAGTCACACATGCAGAAAACAGACTATGGCTGCTTAACGGGAAAGGTGAGGTGGGGTGATACATAAAACAAGGGTATCAAATTAGCTCAGATACCGTTCCATAAACCCAATATGTAATAGACAAGACCTACTCCTTGCTCAGAGAACTGGACTCAACACGCCCTATTCACCGCACAAGAATATATCTGACGAATAATAATCGTAAAACCTATGTATTGATATCTCTCTGTTAGTGTGTCAAGTGGGTGTAAAGCGGCATAAACACAGCAGTGAAAAGCAGCTAAACCCCATTATAAAAATAAATTACTTTGAAACACCCATGAAACAAAGACAGTGAAAGAGAGAGAAATTCTTACACAATGCGTTCAGGGGCTGTGATGCAACCTGGATTGACCATATCTAGACGCACAGCTGGATGAGACATAAGGGTGGACACTCTTGGGGCTGAGAGGTTTGGTGAGGTTGGGTGAGCAAACGCAGACCCTTTAAAGGAATACTGCGTGGTACCCATCGCATGGGTCCCAAATCTCCAGGTTCAAGGGCATCTTCCTACATCAAAAACATGCATGAGAAACCCAGAAGATGGTACACCGTGTGATGGGGAAAGGTTTCTAAAACGCACCTCATTTCTCATCTCCTTGTGCCCGGGTTCGCCATTCCAGCCACTTTACTAGCAAGCTCCCTACTTGGAGCATCAGCACCTTTAACCTCCTGTTCCATACAGGTTGCAATTTGTCCTGAGGATAAACGGGAAGACGTGGAACCAACGAGAGACTAGCTCTTGGTGTTGGGACAGGCACAGGTCACTCTATTTTCCCATCAGAAAGAAGAATTAACCACAGGCTCAGCCTGCCCCCCGGAACCAGAACAGGGCATGAAGCCATTCTGCGATTTTGCGGCCAGCTCCCATAAAAACGAGTTGTAAAATGGAGGTTCAGGGCACTGCAATTCACAAACCTGCAGAGTTATTAATGATAACTCTCGTCCACAAATATATTGAGGGAAGGCAAAGAATAGGATTTGAAATCAAGGCAGAATTGCAGGAAACAGATTTCAGGAGGTAGATACGAATCGCCTTTGAAGCACATGAAAAGCGGCAAAACGTTGACAATGATGCCCTTGGCCAAAAAGGGCGTATGCGTTTTTTCCTGAATATATTCAGGAAAAATCGCATACGCCCTTTTTGGCCAACCAAGCAACCTGGAAAGGCAAATCAGCGCTACAAAGAAGTCTCGCTTCCCATCGGTCAAAAGGGCCATGCTGAAAAAAGTGTCAAAACCAGAAATGCAGGACAGGCCATGGAGAAATGGGAGCCTTGCTACACTGATGGGCGGGATGTAAATTGCCAAGAGCCACTCCGGAGAAGTGTCCGGTGAGTCCTGAAACATCTGAAAAACACAGCTTAGAGAGCATAGGGCACTTCCACTCATGGGGGTATAAATTGGGAAAATTAAAAATCAGCAAGACACAAGCACCCCAAAGTTTAGGGCTGCTCTGTTGACCAGGACCTCCACTTCATTCCACCTTAAATATCCCAGGAAAGAGAAAAATGGATAAAGAAGTTGTGGTCCTTATGTACAATGGAATACCACTCAGCCATGAAATCAATGTCGTAAGGTTAGTAGCAGCATGATGAGTGAATTTAGGTACGACGATTCTAAGTGAAATAAGTCACACAGAAAAGGACACTTCTCATAAGGTATCACTGATAGAGGGAATGTAAAAACCGTTACACTTGAACTGAATTACAAAACAGAACAGAGTCACACATGCAGAAAACACACTATGGCTGCTTAACGGGAAAGGTGAGGTGGGGTGATACATAAAACAAGGGTATCAAATTAGCTCAGATACCGTTCCATAAACCCAATATGTAATAGACAAGACCTACTCCTTGCTCAGAGAACTGGACTCAAAACGCCCTATTCACCGCACAAGAATATATCTAACTAATAATAATCGTAAAACCTATGTATTGATATCTCTCTGTTAGTGTGTCAAGTGGGTGTAAAGCGGCATAAACACAGCAGTGAAAAGCAGCTAAACCCCATTATAAAAATAAATTACTTTGAAACACCCATGAAACAAAGACAGTGAAAGAGAGAGAAATTCTTACACAATGCGTTCAGGGGCTGTGATGCAACCTGGATGGACCATATCTAGACGCACAGCTGGATGAGACATAAGGGTGGACACTCTTGGGGCTGAGAGGTTTGGTGAGGTTGGGTGAGCAAACGCAGACCCTTTAAAGGAATACTGCGTGGTACCCATCGCATGGGTCCCAAATCTCCAGGTTCAAGGGCATCTTCCTACATCAAAAACATGCATGAGAAACCCAGAAGATGGTACACCGTGTGATGGGGAAAGGTTTCTAAAACGCACCTCATTTCTCATCGCCTTGTGCCCGGGTTCGCCATTCCAGCCGCTTTACTAGCAAGCTCCCTACTTGGAGCATCAGCACCTTTAACCTCCTGTTCCATACAGGTTGCAATTTGTCCTGAGGATAAACGGGAAGACGTGGAACCAACGAGAGACTAGCTCTTGGTGTTGGGACAGGCACAGGTCACTCTATTTTCCCATCAGAAAGAAGAATTAACCACAGGCTCAGCCTGACCCCCGGAACCAGAACAGGGCCTGAAGCCATTCTGCGATTTTGCCGCCAGCTCCCATAAAAACGAGTTGTAAAATGGAGGTTCAGGGCACTGCAATTCACAAACCTGCAGAGTTATTAATGATAACTCTCGTCCACAAATATATTGAGGGAAGGCAAAGAAGAGGATTTGAAATCAAGGCAGAATTGCAGGAAACAGATTTCAGGAGGTAGATACGAATCGCCTTTAAAGCACATGAAAAGCGGCAAAACGTTGACAATGATGCCCTTGGCCAAAAAGGGCGTATGCGTTTTTTCCTGAATATATTCAGGAAAAATCGCATACGCCCTTTTTGGCCAACCAAGCAACCTGGAAAGGCAAATCAGCGCTACAAAGAAGTCTCGCTTCCCATCGGTCAAAAGGGCCATGCTGAAAAAAGTGTCAAAACCAGAAATGCAGGACAGGCCATGGAGAAATGGGAGCCTTGCTACACTGATGGGCGGGATGTAAATTGCCAAAAGCCACTCCGGAGAAGTGTCCGGTGAGTCCTGAAACATCTGAAAAACACAGCTTAGAGAGCATAGGGCACTTCCACTCATGGGGGTATAAATTGGGAAAATTAAAAATCAGCAAGACACAAGCACCCCAAAGTTTAGGGCTGCTCTGTTGACCAGGACCTCCACTTCATTCCACCTTAAATATCCCAGGAAAGAGAAAAATGGATAAAGAAGTTGTGGTCCTTATGTACAATGGAATACCACTCAGCCATGAAATCAATGTCGTAAGGTTAGTAGCAGCATGATGAGTGGATTTAGGTACGACGATTCTAAGTGAAATAAGTCACACAGAAAAGGACACTTCTCATAAGGTATCACTGATAGAGGGAATGTAAAAACCGTTACACTTGAACTGAATTACAAAACAGAACAGAGTCACACATGCAGAAAACACACTATGGCTGCTTAACGGGAAAGGTGAGGTGGGGTGATACATAAAACAAGGGTATCAAATTAGCTCAGATACCGTTCCATAAACCCAATATGTAATAGACAAGACCTACTCCTTGCTCAGAGAACTGGACTCAACACGCCCTATTCACCGCACAAGAATATATCTGACTAATAATAATCGTAAAACCTATGTATTGATATCTCTCTGTTATTGTGTCAAGTGGGTGTAAAGCGGCATAAACACAGCAGTGAAAAGCAGCTAAACCCCATTATAAAAATAAATTACTTTGAAACACCCATGAAACAAAGACAGTGAAAGAGAGAGAAATTCTTACACAATGCGTTCAGGGGCTGTGATGCAACCTGGATTGACCATATCTAGACGCACAGCTGGATGAGACATAAGGGTGGACACTCTTGGGGCTGAGAGGTTTGGTGAGGTTGGGTGAGCAAACGCAGACCCTTTAAAGGAATACTGCGTGGTACCCATCGCATGGGTCCCAAATCTCCAGGTTCAAGGGCATCTTCCTACATCAAAAACATGCATGAGAAACCCAGAAGATGGTACACCGTGTGATGGGGAAAGGTTTCTAAAACGCACCTCATTTCTCATCGCCTTGTGCCCGGGTTCGCCATTCCAGCCGCTTTACTAGCAAGCTCCCTACTTGGAGCATCAGCACCTTTAACCTCCTGTTCCATGCAGGTTGCAATTTGTCCTGAGGATAAACGGGAAGACGTGGAACCAACGAGAGACTAGCTCTTGGTGTTGGGACAGGCACAGGTCACTCTATTTTCCCATCAGAAAGAAGAATTAACCACAGGCTCAGCCTGCTCCCCGGAACCAGAACAGGGCCTGAAGCCATTCTGCGATTTTGCGGCCAGCTCCCATAAAAACGAGTTGTAAAATGGAGGTTCAGGGCACTGCAATTCACAAACCTGCAGAGTTATAAATGATAACTCCCGTCCACAAATATATTGAGGGAAGGCAAAGAAGAGGATTTGAAATCAAGGCAGAATTGCAGGAAACAGATTTCAGGAGGTAGATACGAATCGCCTTTAAAGCACATGAAAAGCGGCAAAACGTTGACAATGATGCCCTTGGCCAAAAAGGGCGTATGCGTTTTTTCCTGAATATATTCAGGAAAAAACGCATACGCCCTTTTTGGCCAACCAAGCAACCTGGAAAGGCAAATCAGCGCTACAAAGAAGTCTCGCTTCCCATCGGTCAAAAGGGCCATGCTGAAAAAAGTGTCAAAACCAGAAATGCAGGACAGGCCATGGAGAAATGGGAGCCTTGCTACACTGATGGGCGGGATGTAAATTGCCAAGAGCCACTCCGGAGAAGTGTCCGGTGAGTCCTGAAACATCTGAAAAACACAGCTTAGAGAGCATAGGGCACTTCCACTCATGGGGGTATAAATTGGGAAAATTAAAAATCAGCAAGACACAAGCACCCCAAAGTTTAGGGCTGCTCTGTTGACCAGGACCTCCACTTCATTCCACCTTAAATATCCCAGGAAAGAGAAAAATGGATAAAGAAGTTGTGGTCCTTATGTACAATGGAATACCACTCAGCCATGAAATCAATGTCGTAAGGTTAGTAGCAGCATGATGAGTGGATTTAGGTACGACGATTCTAAGTGAAATAAGTCACACAGAAAAGGACACTTCTCATAAGGTATCACTGATAGAGGGAATGTAAAAACCGTTACACTTGAACTGAATTACAAAACAGAACAGAGTCACACATGCAGAAAACAGACTATGGCTGCTTAACGGGAAAGGTGAGGTGGGGTGATACATAAAACAAGGGTATCAAATTAGCTCAGATACCGTTCCATAAACCCAATATGTAATAGACAAGACCTACTCCTTGCTCAGAGAACTGGACTCAACACGCCCTATTCACCGCACAAGAATATATCTGACGAATAATAATCGTAAAACCTATGTATTGATATCTCTCTGTTAGTGTGTCAAGTGGGTGTAAAGCGGCATAAACACAGCAGTGAAAAGCAGCTAAACCCCATTATAAAAATAAATTACTTTGAAACACCCATGAAACAAAGACAGTGAAAGAGAGAGAAATTCTTACACAATGCGTTCAGGGGCTGTGATGCAACCTGGATTGACCATATCTAGACGCACAGCTGGATGAGACATAAGGGTGGACACTCTTGGGGCTGAGAGGTTTGGTGAGGTTGGGTGAGCAAACGCAGACCCTTTAAAGGAATACTGCGTGGTACCCATCGCATGGGTCCCAAATCTCCAGGTTCAAGGGCATCTTCCTACATCAAAAACATGCATGAGAAACCCAGAAGATGGTACACCGTGTGATGGGGAAAGGTTTCTAAAACGCACCTCATTTCTCATCTCCTTGTGCCCGGGTTCGCCATTCCAGCCACTTTACTAGCAAGCTCCCTACTTGGAGCATCAGCACCTTTAACCTCCTGTTCCATACAGGTTGCAATTTGTCCTGAGGATAAACGGGAAGACGTGGAACCAACGAGAGACTAGCTCTTGGTGTTGGGACAGGCACAGGTCACTCTATTTTCCCATCAGAAAGAAGAATTAACCACAGGCTCAGCCTGCCCCCCGGAACCAGAACAGGGCCTGAAGCCATTCTGCGATTTTGCGGCCAGCTCCCATAAAAACGAGTTGTAAAATGGAGGTTCAGGGCACTGCAATTCACAAACCTGCAGAGTTATTAATGATAACTCTCGTCCACAAATATATTGAGGGAAGGCAAAGAATAGGATTTGAAATCAAGGCAGAATTGCAGGAAACAGATTTCAGGAGGTAGATACGAATCGCCTTTGAAGCACATGAAAAGCGGCAAAACGTTGACAATGATGCCCTTGGCCAAAAAGGGCGTATGCGTTTTTTCCTGAATATATTCAGGAAAAATCGCATACGCCCTTTTTGGCCAACCAAGCAACCTGGAAAGGCAAATCAGCGCTACAAAGAAGTCTCGCTTCCCATCGGTCAAAAGGGCCATGCTGAAAAAAGTGTCAAAACCAGAAATGCAGGACAGGCCATGGAGAAATGGGAGCCTTGCTACACTGATGGGCGGGATGTAAATTGCCAAGAGCCACTCCGGAGAAGTGTCCGGTGAGTCCTGAAACATCTGAAAAACACAGCTTAGAGAGCATAGGGCACTTCCACTCATGGGGGTATAAATTGGGAAAATTAAAAATCAGCAAGACACAAGCACCCCAAAGTTTAGGGCTGCTCTGTTGACCAGGACCTCCACTTCATTCCACCTTAAATATCCCAGGAAAGAGAAAAATGGATAAAGAAGTTGTGGTCCTTATGTACAATGGAATACCACTCAGCCATGAAATCAATGTCGTAAGGTTAGTAGCAGCATGATGAGTGAATTTAGGTACGACGATTCTAAGTGAAATAAGTCACACAGAAAAGGACACTTCTCATAAGGTATCACTGATAGAGGGAATGTAAAAACCGTTACACTTGAACTGAATTACAAAACAGAACAGAGTCACACATGCAGAAAACACACTATGGCTGCTTAACGGGAAAGGTGAGGTGGGGTGATACATAAAACAAGGGTATCAAATTAGCTCAGATACCGTTCCATAAACCCAATATGTAATAGACAAGACCTACTCCTTGCTCAGAGAACTGGACTCAACACGCCCTATTCACCGCACAAGAATATATCTGACTAATAATAATCGTAAAACCTATGTATTGATATCTCTCTGTTAGTGTGTCAAGTGGGTGTAAAGCGGCATAAACACAGCAGTGAAAAGCAGCTAAACCCCATTATAAAAATAAATTACTTTGAAACACCCATGAAACAAAGACAGTGAAAGAGAGAGAAATTCTTACACAATGCGTTCAGGGGCTGTGATGCAACCTGGATTCACCATATCTAGACGCACAGCTGGATGAGACATAAGGGTGGACACTCTTGGGGCTGAGAGGTTTGGTGAGGTTGGGTGAGCAAACGCAGACCCTTTAAAGGAATACTGCGTGGTACCCATCGCATGGGTCCCAAATCTCCAGGTTCAAGGGCATCTTCCTACATCAAAAACATGCATGAGAAACCCAGAAGATGGTACACCGTGTGATGGGGAAAGGTTTCTAAAACGCACCTCATTTCTCATCGCCTTGTGCCCGGGTTCGCCATTCCAGCCGCTTTACTAGCAAGCTCCCTACTTGGAGCATCAGCACCTTTAACCTCCTGTTCCATACAGGTTGCAATTTGTCCTGAGGATAAACGGGAAGACGTGGAACCAACGAGAGACTAGCTCTTGGTGTTGGGACAGGCACAGGTCACTCTATTTTCCCATCAGAAAGAAGAATTAACCACAGGCTCAGCCTGACCCCCGGAACCAGAACAGGGCCTGAAGCCATTCTGCGATTTTGCCGCCAGCTCCCATAAAAACGAGTTGTAAAATGGAGGTTCAGGGCACTGCAATTCACAAACCTGCAGAGTTATTAATGATAACTCTCGTCCACAAATATATTGAGGGAAGGCAAAGAAGAGGATTTGAAATCAAGGCAGAATTGCAGGAAACAGATTTCAGGAGGTAGATACGAATCGCCTTTAAAGCACATGAAAAGCGGCAAAACGTTGACAATGATGCCCTTGGCCAAAAAGGGCGTATGCGTTTTTTCCTGAATATATTCAGGAAAAATCGCATACGCCCTTTTTGGCCAACCAAGCAACCTGGAAAGGCAAATCAGCGCTACAAAGAAGTCTCGCTTCCCATCGGTCAAAAGGGCCATGCTGAAAAAAGTGTCAAAACCAGAAATGCAGGACAGGCCATGGAGAAATGGGAGCCTTGCTACACTGATGGGCGGGATGTAAATTGCCAAAAGCCACTCCGGAGAAGTGTCCGGTGAGTCCTGAAACATCTGAAAAACACAGCTTAGAGAGCATAGGGCACTTCCACTCATGGGGGTATAAATTGGGAAAATTAAAAATCAGCAAGACACAAGCACCCCAAAGTTTAGGGCTGCTCTGTTGACCAGGACCTCCACTTCATTCCACCTTAAATATCCCAGGAAAGAGAAAAATGGATAAAGAAGTTGTGGTCCTTATGTACAATGGAATACCACTCAGCCATGAAATCAATGTCGTAAGGTTAGTAGCAGCATGATGAGTGGATTTAGGTACGACGATTCTAAGTGAAATAAGTCACACAGAAAAGGACACTTCTCATAAGGTATCACTGATAGAGGGAATGTAAAAACCGTTACACTTGAACTGAATTACAAAACAGAACAGAGTCACACATGCAGAAAACACACTATGGCTGCTTAACGGGAAAGGTGAGGTGGGGTGATACATAAAACAAGGGTATCAAATTAGCTCAGATACCGTTCCATAAACCCAATATGTAATAGACAAGACCTACTCCTTGCTCAGAGAACTGGACTCAACACGCCCTATTCACCGCACAAGAATATATCTGACTAATAATAATCGTAAAACCTATGTATTGATATCTCTCTGTTATTGTGTCAAGTGGGTGTAAAGCGGCATAAACACAGCAGTGAAAAGCAGCTAAACCCCATTATAAAAATAAATTACTTTGAAACACCCATGAAACAAAGACAGTGAAAGAGAGAGAAATTCTTACACAATGCGATCAGGGGCTGTGATGCAACCTGGATTGACCATATCTAGACGCACAGCTGGATGAGACATAAGGGTGGACACTCTTGGGGCTGAGAGGTTTGGTGAGGTTGGGTGAGCAAACGCAGACCCTTTAAAGTAATACTGCGTGGTACCCATCGCATGGGTCCCAAATCTCCAGGTTCAAGGGCATCTTCCTACATCAAAAACATGCATGAGAAACCCAGAAGATGGTACACCGTGTGATGGGGAAAGGTTTCTAAAACGCACCTCATTTCTCATCTCCTTGTGCCCGGGTTCGCCATTCCAGCTGCTTTACTAGCAAGCTCCCTACTTGGAGCATCAGCACCTTTAACCTCCTGTTCCATACAGGTTGCAATTTGTCCTGAGGATAAACGGGAAGACGTGGAACCAACGAGAGACTAGCTCTTGGTGTTGGGACAGGCACAGGTCACTCTATTTTCCCATCAGAAAGAAGAATTAACCACAGGCTCAGCCTGCCCCCCGGAACCAGAACAGGGCCTGAAGCCATTCTGCGATTTTGCCGCCAGCTCCCATAAAAACGAGTTGTAAAATGGAGGTTCAGGGCACTGCAATTCACAAACCTGCAGAGTTATAAATGATAACTCTCGTCCACAAATATATTGAGGGAAGGCAAAGAAGAGGATTTGAAATCAAGGCAGAATTGCAGGAAACAGATTTCAGGAGGTAGATACGAATCGCCTTTAAAGCACATGAAAAGCGGCAAAACGTTGACAATGATGCCCTTGGCCAAAAAGGGCGTATGCGTTTTTTCCTGAATATATTCAGGAAAAAACGCATACGCCCTTTTTGGCCAACCAAGCAACCTGGAAAGGCAAATCAGCGCTACAAAGAAGTCTCGCTTCCCATCGGTCAAAAGGGCCATGCTGAAAAAAGTGTCAAAACCAGAAATGCAGGACAGGCCATGGAGAAATGGGAGCCTTGCTACACTGATGGGCGGGATGTAAATTGCCAAAAGCCACTCCGGAGAAGTGTCCGGTGAGTCCTGAAACATCTGAAAAACACAGCTTAGAGAGCATAGGGCACTTCCACTCATGGGGGTATAAATTGGGAAAATTAAAAATCAGCAAGACACAAGCACCCCAAAGTTTAGGGCTGCTCTGTTGACCAGGACCTCCACTTCATTCCACCTTAAATATCCCAGGAAAGAGAAAAATGGATAAAGAAGTTGTGGTCCTTATGTACAATGGAATACCACTCAGCCATGAAATCAATGTCGTAAGGTTAGTAGCAGCATGATGAGTGGATTTAGGTACGACGATTCTAAGTGAAATAAGTCACACAGAAAAGGACACTTCTCATAAGGTATCACTGATAGAGGGAATGTAAAAACCGTTACACTTGAACTGAATTACAAAACAGAACAGAGTCACACATGCAGAAAACACACTATGGCTGCTTAACGGGAAAGGTGAGGTGGGGTGATACATAAAACAAGGGTATCAAATTAGCTCAGATACCGTTCCATAAACCCAATATGTAATAGACAAGACCTACTCCTTGCTCAGAGAACTGGACTCAACACGCCCTATTCACCGCACAAGAATATATCTGACTAATAATAATCGTAAAACCTATGTATTGATATCTCTCTGTTATTGTGTCAAGTGGGTGTAAAGCGGCATAAACACAGCAGTGAAAAGCAGCTAAACCCCATTATAAAAATAAATTACTTTGAAACACCCATGAAACAAAGACAGTGAAAGAGAGAGAAATTCTTACACAATGCGATCAGGGGCTGTGATGCAACCTGGATTGACCATATCTAGACGCACAGCTGGATGAGACATAAGGGTGGACACTCTTGGGGCTGAGAGGTTTGGTGAGGTTGGGTGAGCAAACGCAGACCCTTTAAAGTAATACTGCGTGGTACCCATCGCATGGGTCCCAAATCTCCAGGTTCAAGGGCATCTTCCTACATCAAAAACATGCATGAGAAACCCAGAAGATGGTACACCGTGTGATGGGGAAAGGTTTCTAAAACGCACCTCATTTCTCATCTCCTTGTGCCCGGGTTCGCCATTCCAGCCGCTTTACTAGCAAGCTCCCTACTTGGAGCATCAGCACCTTTAACCTCCTGTTCCATACAGGTTGCAATTTGTCCTGAGGATAAACGGGAAGACGTGGAACCAACGAGAGACTAGCTCTTGGTGTTGGGACAGGCACAGGTCACTCTATTTTCCCATCAGAAAGAAGAATTAACCACAGGCTCAGCCTGCCCCCCGGAACCAGAACAGGGCCTGAAGCCATTCTGCGATTTTGCGGCCAGCTCCCATAAAAACGAGTTGTAAAATGGAGGTTCAGGGCACTGCAATTCACAAACCTGCAGAGTTATAAATGATAACTCTCGTCCACAAATATATTGAGGGAAGGCAAAGAAGCGGATTTGAAATCAAGGCAGAATTGCAGGAAACAGATTTCAGGAGGTAGATACGAATCGCCTTTAAAGCACATGAAAAGCGGCAAAACGTTGACAATGATGCCCTTGGCCAAAAAGGGCGTATGCGTTTTTTCCTGAATATATTCAGGAAAAATCGCATACGCCCTTTTTGGCCAACCAAGCAACCTGGAAAGGCAAATCAGCGCTACAAAGAAGTCTCGCTTCCCATCGGTCAAAAGGGCCATGCTGAAAAAAGTGTCAAAACCAGAAATGCAGGACAGGCCATGGAGAAATGGGAGCCTTGCTACACTGATGGGCGGGATGTAAATTGCCAAGAGCCACTCCGGAGAAGTGTCCGGTGAGTCCTGAAACATCTGAAAAACACAGCTTAGAGAGCATAGGGCACTTCCACTCATGGGGGTATAAATTGGGAAAATTAAAAATCAGCAAGACACAAGCACCCCAAAGTTTAGGGCTGCTCTGTTGACCAGGACCTCCACTTCATTCCACCTTAAATATCCCAGGAAAGAGAAAAATGGATAAAGAAGTTGTGGTCCTTATGTACAATGGAATACCACTCAGCCATGAAATCAATGTCGTAAGGTTAGTAGCAGCATGATGAGTGAATTTAGGTACGACGATTCTAAGTGAAATAAGTCACACAGAAAAGGACACTTCTCATAAGGTATCACTGATAGAGGGAATGTAAAAACCGTTACACTTGAACTGAATTACAAAACAGAACAGAGTCACACATGCAGAAAACACACTATGGCTGCTTAACGGGAAAGGTGAGGTGGGGTGATACATAAAACAAGGGTATCAAATTAGCTCAGATACCGTTCCATAAACCCAATATGTAATAGACAAGACCTACTCCTTGCTCAGAGAACTGGACTCAACACGCCCTATTCACCGCACAAGAATATATCTGACTAATAATAATCGTAAAACCTATGTATTGATATCTCTCTGTTATTGTGTCAAGTGGGTGTAAAGCGGCATAAACACAGCAGTGAAAAGCAGCTAAACCCCATTATAAAAATAAATTACTTTGAAACACCCATGAAACAAAGACAGTGAAAGAGAGAGAAATTCTTACACAATGCGTTCAGGGGCTGTGATGCAACCTGGATTGACCATATCTAGACGCACAGCTGGATGAGACATAAGGGTGGACACTCTTGGGGCTGAGAGGTTTGGTGAGGTTGGGTGAGCAAACGCAGACCCTTTAAAGTAATACTGCGTGGTACCCATCGCATGGGTCCCAAATCTCCAGGTTCAAGGACATCTTCCTACATCAAAAACATGCATGAGAAACCCAGAAGATGGTACACCGTGTGATGGGGAAAGGTTTCTAAAACGCACCTCATTTCTCATCTCCTTGTGCCCGGGTTCGCCATTCCAGCCGCTTTACTAGCAAGCTCCCTACTTGGAGCATCAGCACCTTTAACCTCCTGTTCCATACAGGTTGCAATTTGTCCTGAGGATAAACGGGAAGACGTGGAACCAACGAGAGACTAGCTCTTGGTGTTGGGACAGGCACAGGTCACTCTATTTTCCCATCAGAAAGAAGAATTAACCACAGGCTCAGCCTGACCCCCGGAACCAGAACAGGGCCTGAAGCCATTCTGCGATTTTGCCGCCAGCTCCCATAAAAACGAGTTGTAAAATGGAGGTTCAGGGCACTGCAATTCACAAACCTGCAGAGTTATTAATGATAACTCTCGTCCACAAATATATTGAGGGAAGGCAAAGAAGAGGATTTGAAATCAAGGCAGAATTGCAGGAAACAGATTTCAGGAGGTAGATACGAATCGCCTTTAAAGCACATGAAAAGCGGCAAAACGTTGACAATGATGCCCTTGGCCAAAAAGGGCGTATGCGTTTTTTCCTGAATATATTCAGGAAAAATCGCATACGCCCTTTTTGGCCAACCAAGCAACCTGGAAAGGCAAATCAGCGCTACAAAGAAGTCTCGCTTCCCATCGGTCAAAAGGGCCATGCTGAAACAAGTGTCAAAATCAGAAATGCAGGACAGGCTATGGAGAAATGGGAGCCTTGCTACACTGATGGGCGGGATGTAAATTGCCAAAAGCCACTCCGGAGAAGTGTCCGGTGAGTCCTGAAACATCTGAAAAACACAGCTTAGAGAGCATAGGGCACTTCCACTCATGGGGGTATAAATTGGGAAAATTAAAAATCAGCAAGACACAAGCACCCCAAAGTTTAGGGCTGCTCTGTTGACCAGGACCTCCACTTCATTCCACCTTAAATATCCCAGGAAAGAGAAAAATGGATAAAGAAGTTGTGGTCCTTATGTACAATGGAATACCACTCAGCCATGAAATCAATGTCGTAAGGTTAGTAGCAGCATGATGAGTGGATTTAGGTACGATGATTCTAAGTGAAATAAGTCACACAGAAAAGGACACTTCTCATAAGGTATCACTG
The DNA here is from genome assembly GCF_965194805.1 of Balaenoptera borealis. NCBI lineage: Eukaryota > Metazoa > Chordata > Mammalia > Artiodactyla > Balaenopteridae > Balaenoptera > Balaenoptera borealis. Next base: position 1,152,041 of record NW_028123997.1, read on the forward strand.
ATAGAGGGAATGTAAAAACCGTTACACTTGAACTGAATTACAAAACAGAACAGAGTCACACATGCAGAAAACACACTATGGCTGCTTAACGGGAAAGGTGAGGTGGGGTGATACATAAAACAAGGGTATCAAATTAGCTCAGATACCGTTCCATAAACCCAATATGTAATAGACAAGACCTACTCCTTGCTCAGAGAACTGGACTCAACACGCCCTATTCACCGCACAAGAATATATCTGACTAATAATAATCGTAAAACCTATGTATTGATATCTCTCTGTTAGTGTGTCAAGTGGGTGTAAAGCGGCATAAACACAGCAGTGAAAAGCAGCTAAACCCCATTATAAAAATAAATTACTTTGAAACACCCATGAAACAAAGACAGTGAAAGAGAGAGAAATTCTTACACAATGCGTTCAGGGGCTGTGATGCAACCTGGATTGACCATATCTAGACGCACAGCTGGATGAGACATAAGGGTGGACACTCTTGGGGCTGAGAGGTTTGGTGAGGTTGGGTGAGCAAACGCAGACCCTTTAAAGGAATACTGCGTGGTACCCATCGCATGGGTCCCAAATCTCCAGGTTCAAGGGCATCTTCCTACATCAAAAACATGCATGAGAAACCCAGAAGATGGTACACCGTGTGATGGGGAAAGGTTTCTAAAACGCACCTCATTTCTCATCTCCTTGTGCCCGGGTTCGCCATTCCAGCCGCTTTACTAGCAAGCTCCCTACTTGGAGCATCAGCACCTTTAACCTCCTGTTCCTTGCAGGTTGCAATTTGTCCTGAGGATAAACGGGAAGACGTGGAACCAACGAGAGACTAGCTCTTGGTGTTGGGACAGGCACAGGTCACTCTATTTTCCCATCAGAAAGAAGAATTAACCACAGGCTCAGCCTGCCCCCCGGAACCAGAACAGGGCCTGAAGCCATTCTGCGATTTTGCGGCCAGCTCCCATAAAAACGAGTTGTAAAATGGAGGTTCAGGGCACTGCAATTCACAAACCTGCAGAGTTATTAATGATAACTCTCGTCCACAAATATATTGAGGGAAGGCAAAGAAGAGGATTTGAAATCAAGGCAGAATTGCAGGAAACAGATTTCAGGAGGTAGATACGAATCGCCTTTAAAGCACATGAAAAGCGGCAAAACGTTGACAATGATGCCCTTGGCCAAAAAGGGCGTATGCGTTTTTTCCTGAATATATTCAGGAAAAAACGCATACGCCCTTTTTGGCCAACCAAGCAACCTGGAAAGGCAAATCAGCGCTACAAATAAGTCTCGCTTCCCATCGGTCAAAAGGGCCATGCTGAAAAAAGTGTCAAAACCAGAAATGCAGGACAGGCCATGGAGAAATGGGAGCCTTGCTACACTGATGGGCGGGATGTAAATTGCCAAGAGCCACTCCGGAGAAGTGTCCGGTGAGTCCTGAAACATCTGAAAAACACAGCTTAGAGAGCATAGGGCACTTCCACTCATGGGGGTATAAATTGGGAAAATTAAAAATCAGCAAGACACAAGCACCCCAAAGTTTAGGGCTGCTCTGTTGACCAGGACCTCCACTTCATTCCACCTTAAATATCCCAGGAAAGAGAAAAATGGATAAAGAAGTTGTGGTCCTTATGTACAATGGAATACCACTCAGCCATGAAATCAATGTCGTAAGGTTAGTAGCAGCATGATGAGTGGATTTAGGTACGACGATTCTAAGTGAAATAAGTCACACAGAAAAGGACACTTCTCATAAGGTATCACTGATAGAGGGAATGTAAAAACCGTTACACTTGAACTGAATTACAAAACAGAACAGAGTCACACATGCAGAAAACACACTATGGCTGCTTAACGGGAAAGGTGAGGTGGGGTGATACATAAAACAAGGGTATCAAATTAGCTCAGATACCGTTCCATAAACCCAATATGTAATAGACAAGACCTACTCCTTGCTCAGAGAACTGGACTCAACACGCCCTATTCACCGCACAAGAATATATCTGACTAATAATAATCGTAAAACCTATGTATTGATATCTCTCTGTTAGTGTGTCAAGTGGGTGTAAAGCGGCATAAACACAGCAGTGAAAAGCAGCTAAACCCCATTATAAAAATAAATTACTTTGAAACACCCATGAAACAAAGACAGTGAAAGAGAGAGAAATTCTTACACAATGCGTTCAGGGGCTGTGATGCAACCTGGATTGACCATATCTAGACGCACAGCTGGATGAGACATAAGGGTGGACACTCTTGGGGCTGAGAGGTTTGGTGAGGTTGGGTGAGCAAACGCAGACCCTTTAAAGTAATACTGCGTGGTACCCATCGCATGGGTCCCAAATCTCCAGGTTCAAGGGCATCTTCCTACATCAAAAACATGCATGAGAAACCCAGAAGATGGTACACCGTGTGATGGGGAAAGGTTTCTAAAACGCACCTCATTTCTCATCTCCTTGTGCCCGGGTTCGCCATTCCAGCTGCTTTACTAGCAAGCTCCCTACTTGGAGCATCAGCACCTTTAACCTCCTGTTCCATACAGGTTGCAATTTGTCCTGAGGATAAACGGGAAGACGTGGAACCAACGAGAGACTAGCTCTTGGTGTTGGGACAGGCACAGGTCACTCTATTTTCCCATCAGAAAGAAGAATTAACCACAGGCTCAGCCTGCCCCCCGGAACCAGAACAGGGCCTGAAGCCATTCTGCGATTTTGCGGCCAGCTCCCATAAAAACGAGTTGTAAAATGGAGGTTCAGGGCACTGCAATTCACAAACCTGCAGAGTTATAAATGATAACTCTCGTCCACAAATATATTGAGGGAAGGCAAAGAAGAGGATTTGAAATCAAGGCAGAATTGCAGGAAACAGATTTCAGGAGGTAGATACGAATCGCCTTTAAAGCACATGAAAAGCGGCAAAACGTTGACAATGATGCCCTTGGCCAAAAAGGGCGTATGCGTTTTTTCCTGAATATATTCAGGAAAAAACGCATACGCCCTTTTTGGCCAACCAAGCAACCTGGAAAGGCAAATCAGCGCTACAAAGAAGTCTCGCTTCCCATCGGTCAAAAGGGCCATGCTGAAAAAAGTGTCAAAACCAGAAATGCAGGACAGGCCATGGAGAAATGGGAGCCTTGCTACACTGATGGGCGGGATGTAAATTGCCAAAAGCCACTCCGGAGAAGTGTCCGGTGAGTCCTGAAACATCTGAAAAACACAGCTTAGAGAGCATAGGGCACTTCCACTCATGGGGGTATAAATTGGGAAAATTAAAAATCAGCAAGACACAAGCACCCCAAAGTTTAGGGCTGCTCTGTTGACCAGGACCTCCACTTCATTCCACCTTAAATATCCCAGGAAAGAGAAAAATGGATAAAGAAGTTGTGGTCCTTATGTACAATGGAATACCACTCAGCCATGAAATCAATGTCGTAAGGTTAGTAGCAGCATGATGAGTGGATTTAGGTACGACGATTCTAAGTGAAATAAGTCACACAGAAAAGGACACTTCTCATAAGGTATCACTGATAGAGGGAATGTAAAAACCGTTACACTTGAACTGAATTACAAAACAGAACAGAGTCACACATGCAGAAAACACACTATGGCTGCTTAACGGGAAAGGTGAGGTGGGGTGATACATAAAACAAGGGTATCAAATTAGCTCAGATACCGTTCCATAAACCCAATATGTAATAGACAAGACCTACTCCTTGCTCAGAGAACTGGACTCAACACGCCCTATTCACCGCACAAGAATATATCTGACTAATAATAATCATAAAACCTATGTATTGATATCTCTCTGTTAGTGTGTCAAGTGGGTGTAAAGCGGCATAAACACAGCAGTGAAAAGCAGCTAAACCCCATTATAAAAATAAATTACTTTGAAACACCCATGAAACAAAGACAGTGAAAGAGAGAGAAATTCTTACACAATGCGTTCAGGGGCTGTGATGCAACCTGGATTGACCATATCTAGACGCACAGCTGGATGAGACATAAGGGTGGACACTCTTGGGGCTGAGAGGTTTGGTGAGGTTGGGTGAGCAAACGCAGACCCTTTAAAGTAATACTGCGTGGTACCCATCGCATGGGTCCCAAATCTCCAGGTTGAAGGACATCTTCCTACATCGAAAACATGCATGAGAAACCCAGAAGATGGTACACCGTGTGATGGGGAAAGGTTTCTAAAACGCACCTCATTTCTCATCTCCTTGTGCCCGGGTTCGCCATTCCAGCCGCTTTACTAGCAAGCTCCCTACTTGGAGCATCAGCACCTTTAACCTCCTGTTCCATGCAGGTTGCAATTTGTCCTGAGGATAAACGGGAAGACGTGGAACCAACGAGAGACTAGCTCTTGGTGTTGGGACAGGCACAGGTCACTCTATTTTCCCATCAGAAAGAAGAATTAACCACAGGGTCAGCCTGCCCCCCGGAACCAGAACAGGGCCTGAAGCCATTCTGCGATTTTGCGGCCAGCTCCCATAAAAACGAGTTGTAAAATGGAGGTTCAGGGCACTGCAATTCACAAACCTGCAGAGTTATTAATGATAACTCTCGTCCACAAATATATTGAGGGAAGGCAAAGAAGAGGATTTGAAATCAAGGCAGAATTGCAGGAAACAGATTTCAGGAGGTAGATACGAATCGCCTTTAAAGCACATGAAAAGCGGCAAAACGTTGACAATGATGCCCTTGGCCAAAAAGGGCGTATGCGTTTTTTCCTGAATATATTCAGGAAAAAACGCATACGCCCTTTTTGGCCAACCAAGCAACCTGGAAAGGCAAATCAGCGCTACAAAGAAGTCTCGCTTCCCATCGGTCAAAAGGGCCATGCTGAAAAAAGTGTCAAAACCAGAAATGCAAGACAGGCCATGGAGAAATGGGAGCCTTGCTACACTGATGGGTGGGATGTAAATTGCCAAGAGCGACTCTGGGGAAGTGTCCGGTGAGTCCTGAAACATCTGAAAAACACAGCTTAGAGAGCATAGGGCACTTCCACTCATGGGGGTATAAATTGGGAAAATTAAAAATCAGCAAGACACAAGCACCCCAAAGTTTAGGGCTGCTCTGTTGACCAGGACCTCCACTTCATTCCACCTTAAATATCCCAGGAAAGAGAAAAATGGATAAAGAAGTTGTGGTCCTTATGTACAATGGAATACCACTCAGCCATGAAATCAATGTCGTAAGGTTAGTAGCAGCATGATGAGTGGATTTAGGTACGACGATTCTAAGTGAAATAAGTCACACAGAAAAGGACACTTCTCATAAGGTATCACTGATAGAGGGAATGTAAAAACCGTTACACTTGAACTGAATTACAAAACAGAACAGAGTCACACATGCAGAAAACACACTATGGCTGCTTAACGGGAAAGGTGAGGTGGGGTGATACATAAAACAAGGGTATCAAATTAGCTCAGATACCGTTCCATAAACCCAATATGTAATAGACAAGACCTACTCCTTGCTCAGAGAACTGGACTCAACACGCCCTATTCACCGCACAAGAATATATCTGACTAATAATAATCGTAAAACCTATGTATTGATATCTCTCTGTTATTGTGTCAAGTGGGTGTAAAGCGGCATAAACACAGCAGTGAAAAGCAGCTAAACCCCATTATAAAAATAAATTACTTTGAAACACCCATGAAACAAAGACAGTGAAAGAGAGAGAAATTCTTACACAATGCGATCAGGGGCTGTGATGCAACCTGGATTGACCATATCTAGACGCACAGCTGGATGAGACATAAGGGTGGACACTCTTGGGGCTGAGAGGTTTGGTGAGGTTGGGTGAGCAAACGCAGACCCTTTAAAGTAATACTGCGTGGTACCCATCGCATGGGTCCCAAATCTCCAGGTTCAAGGGCATCTTCCTACATCAAAAACATGCATGAGAAACCCAGAAGATGGTACACCATGTGATGGGGAAAGGTTTCTAAAACGCACCTCATTTCTCATCTCCTTGTGCCCGGGTTCGCCATTCCAGCTGCTTTACTAGCAAGCTCCCTACTTGGAGCATCAGCACCTTTAACCTCCTGTTCCATACAGGTTGCAATTTGTCCTGAGGATAAACGGGAAGACGTGGAACCAACGAGAGACTAGCTCTTGGTGTTGGGACAGGCACAGGTCACTCTATTTTCCCATCAGAAAGAAGAATTAACCACAGGCTCAGCCTGCCCCCCGGAACCAGAACAGGGCCTGAAGCCATTCTGCGATTTTGCCGCCAGCTCCCATAAAAACGAGTTGTAAAATGGAGGTTCAGGGCACTGCAATTCACAAACCTGCAGAGTTATAAATGATAACTCTCGTCCACAAATATATTGAGGGAAGGCAAAGAAGAGGATTTGAAATCAAGGCAGAATTGCAGGAAACAGATTTCAGGAGGTAGATACGAATCGCCTTTAAAGCACATGAAAAGCGGCAAAACGTTGACAATGATGCCCTTGGCCAAAAAGGGCGTATGCGTTTTTTCCTGAATATATTCAGGAAAAAACGCATACGCCCTTTTTGGCCAACCAAGCAACCTGGAAAGGCAAATCAGCGCTACAAAGAAGTCTCGCTTCCCATCGGTCAAAAGGGCCATGCTGAAAAAAGTGTCAAAACCAGAAATGCAGGACAGGCCATGGAGAAATGGGAGCCTTGCTACACTGATGGGCGGGATGTAAATTGCCAAAAGCCACTCCGGAGAAGTGTCCGGTGAGTCCTGAAACATCTGAAAAACACAGCTTAGAGAGCATAGGGCACTTCCACTCATGGGGGTATAAATTGGGAAAATTAAAAATCAGCAAGACACAAGCACCCCAAAGTTTAGGGCTGCTCTGTTGACCAGGACCTCCACTTCATTCCACCTTAAATATCCCAGGAAAGAGAAAAATGGATAAAGAAGTTGTGGTCCTTATGTACAATGGAATACCACTCAGCCATGAAATCAATGTCGTAAGGTTAGTAGCAGCATGATGAGTGGATTTAGGTACGACGATTCTAAGTGAAATAAGTCACACAGAAAAGGACACTTCTCATAAGGTATCACTGATAGAGGGAATGTAAAAACCGTTACACTTGAACTGAATTACAAAACAGAACAGAGTCACACATGCAGAAAACACACTATGGCTGCTTAACGGGAAAGGTGAGGTGGGGTGATACATAAAACAAGGGTATCAAATTAGCTCAGATACCGTTCCATAAACCCAATATGTAATAGACAAGACCTACTCCTTGCTCAGAGAACTGGACTCAACACGCCCTATTCACCGCACAAGAATATATCTGACTAATAATAATCGTAAAACCTATGTATTGATATCTCTCTGTTATTGTGTCAAGTGGGTGTAAAGCGGCATAAACACAGCAGTGAAAAGCAGCTAAACCCCATTATAAAAATAAATTACTTTGAAACACCCATGAAACAAAGACAGTGAAAGAGAGAGAAATTCTTACACAATGCGATCAGGGGCTGTGATGCAACCTGGATTGACCATATCTAGACGCACAGCTGGATGAGACATAAGGGTGGACACTCTTGGGGCTGAGAGGTTTGGTGAGGTTGGGTGAGCAAACGCAGACCCTTTAAAGTAATACTGCGTGGTACCCATCGCATGGGTCCCAAATCTCCAGGTTCAAGGGCATCTTCCTACATCAAAAACATGCATGAGAAACCCAGAAGATGGTACACCGTGTGATGGGGAAAGGTTTCTAAAACGCACCTCATTTCTCATCTCCTTGTGCCCGGGTTCGCCATTCCAGCTGCTTTACTAGCAAGCTCCCTACTTGGAGCATCAGCACCTTTAACCTCCTGTTCCATACAGGTTGCAATTTGTCCTGAGGATAAACGGGAAGACGTGGAACCAACGAGAGACTAGCTCTTGGTGTTGGGACAGGCACAGGTCACTCTATTTTCCCATCAGAAAGAAGAATTAACCACAGGCTCAGCCTGCCCCCCGGAACCAGAACAGGGCCTGAAGCCATTCTGCGATTTTGCCGCCAGCTCCCATAAAAACGAGTTGTAAAATGGAGGTTCAGGGCACTGCAATTCACAAACCTGCAGAGTTATAAATGATAACTCTCGTCCACAAATATATTGAGGGAAGGCAAAGAAGAGGATTTGAAATCAAGGCAGAATTGCAGGAAACAGATTTCAGGAGGTAGATACGAATCGCCTTTAAAGCACATGAAAAGCGGCAAAACGTTGACAATGATGCCCTTGGCCAAAAAGGGCGTATGCGTTTTTTCCTGAATATATTCAGGAAAAAACGCATACGCCCTTTTTGGCCAACCAAGCAACCTGGAAAGGCAAATCAGCGCTACAAAGAAGTCTCGCTTCCCATCGGTCAAAAGGGCCATGCTGAAAAAAGTGTCAAAACCAGAAATGCAGGACAGGCCATGGAGAAATGGGAGCCTTGCTACACTGATGGGCGGGATGTAAATTGCCAAAAGCCACTCCGGAGAAGTGTCCGGTGAGTCCTGAAACATCTGAAAAACACAGCTTAGAGAGCATAGGGCACTTCCACTCATGGGGGTATAAATTGGGAAAATTAAAAATCAGCAAGACACAAGCACCCCAAAGTTTAGGGCTGCTCTGTTGACCAGGACCTCCACTTCATTCCACCTTAAATATCCCAGGAAAGAGAAAAATGGATAAAGAAGTTGTGGTCCTTATGTACAATGGAATACCACTCAGCCATGAAATCAATGTCGTAAGGTTAGTAGCAGCATGATGAGTGGATTTAGGTACGACGATTCTAAGTGAAATAAGTCACACAGAAAAGGACACTTCTCATAAGGTATCACTGATAGAGGGAATGTAAAAACCGTTACACTTGAACTGAATTACAAAACAGAACAGAGTCACACATGCAGAAAACACACTATGGCTGCTTAACGGGAAAGGTGAGGTGGGGTGATACATAAAACAAGGGTATCAAATTAGCTCAGATACCGTTCCATAAACCCAATATGTAATAGACAAGACCTACTCCTTGCTCAGAGAACTGGACTCAACACGCCCTATTCACCGCACAAGAATATATCTGACTAATAATAATCGTAAAACCTATGTATTGATATCTCTCTGTTATTGTGTCAAGTGGGTGTAAAGCGGCATAAACACAGCAGTGAAAAGCAGCTAAACCCCATTATAAAAATAAATTACTTTGAAACACCCATGAAACAAAGACAGTGAAAGAGAGAGAAATTCTTACACAATGCGTTCAGGGGCTGTGATGCAACCTGGATTGACCATATCTAGACGCACAGCTGGATGAGACATAAGGGTGGACACTCTTGGGGCTGAGAGGTTTGGTGAGGTTGGGTGAGCAAACGCAGACCCTTTAAAGTAATACTGCGTGGTACCCATCGCATGGGTCCCAAATCTCCAGGTTCAAGGACATCTTCCTACATCAAAAACATGCATGAGAAACCCAGAAGATGGTACACCGTGTGATGGGGAAAGGTTTCTAAAACGCACCTCATTTCTCATCTCCTTGTGCCCGGGTTCGCCATTCCAGCCGCTTTACTAGCAAGCTCCCTACTTGGAGCATCAGCACCTTTAACCTCCTGTTCCATACAGGTTGCAATTTGTCCTGAGGATAAACGGGAAGACGTGGAACCAACGAGAGACTAGCTCTTGGTGTTGGGACAGGCACAGGTCACTCTATTTTCCCATCAGAAAGAAGAATTAACCACAGGCTCAGCCTGACCCCCGGAACCAGAACAGGGCCTGAAGCCATTCTGCGATTTTGCCGCCAGCTCCCATAAAAACGAGTTGTAAAATGGAGGTTCAGGGCACTGCAATTCACAAACCTGCAGAGTTATTAATGATAACTCTCGTCCACAAATATATTGAGGGAAGGCAAAGAAGAGGATTTGAAATCAAGGCAGAATTGCAGGAAACAGATTTCAGGAGGTAGATACGAATCGCCTTTAAAGCACATGAAAAGCGGCAAAACGTTGACAATGATGCCCTTGGCCAAAAAGGGCGTATGCGTTTTTTCCTGAATATATTCAGGAAAAATCGCATACGCCCTTTTTGGCCAACCAAGCAACCTGGAAAGGCAAATCAGCGCTACAAAGAAGTCTCGCTTCCCATCGGTCAAAAGGGCCATGCTGAAACAAGTGTCAAAATCAGAAATGCAGGACAGGCTATGGAGAAATGGGAGCCTTGCTACACTGATGGGCGGGATGTAAATTGCCAAAAGCCACTCCGGAGAAGTGTCCGGTGAGTCCTGAAACATCTGAAAAACACAGCTTAGAGAGCATAGGGCACTTCCACTCATGGGGGTATAAATTGGGAAAATTAAAAATCAGCAAGACACAAGCACCCCAAAGTTTAGGGCTGCTCTGTTGACCAGGACCTCCACTTCATTCCACCTTAAATATCCCAGGAAAGAGAAAAATGGATAAAGAAGTTGTGGTCCTTATGTACAATGGATACCACTCAGCCATGAAATCAATGTCGTAAGGTTAGTAGCAGCATGATGAGTGGATTTAGGTACGATGATTCTAAGTGAAATAAGTCACACAGAAAAGGACACTTCTCATAAGGTATCACTGATAGAGGGAATGTAAAAACCGTTACACTTGAACTGAATTACAAAACAGAACAGAGTCACACATGCAGAAAACACACTATGGCTGCTTAACGGGAAAGGTGAGGTGGGGTGATACATAAAACAAGGGTATCAAATTAGCTCAGATACCGTTCCATAAACCCAATATGTAATAGACAAGACCTACTCCTTGCTCAGAGAACTGGACTCAACACGCCCTATTCACCGCACAAGAATATATCTGACTAATAATAATCGTAAAACCTATGTATTGATATCTCTCTGTTAGTGTGTCAAGTGGGTGTAAAGCGGCATAAACACAGCAGTGAAAAGCAGCTAAACCCCATTATAAAAATAAATTACTTTGAAACACCCATGAAACAAAGACAGTGAAAGAGAGAGAAATTCTTACACAATGCGTTCAGGGGCTGTGATGCAACCTGGATTGACCATATCTAGACGCACAGCTGGATGAGACATAAGGGTGGACACTCTTGGGGCTGAGAGGTTTGGTGAGGTTGGGTGAGCAAACGCAGACCCTTTAAAGGAATACTGCGTGGTACCCATCGCATGGGTCCCAAATCTCCAGGTTCAAGGGCATCTTCCTACATCAAAAACATGCATGAGAAACCCAGAAGATGGTACACCGTGTGATGGGGAAAGGTTTCTAAAACGCACCTCATTTCTCATCTCCTTGTGCCCGGGTTCGCCATTCCAGCCGCTTTACTAGCAAGCTCCCTACTTGGAGCATCAGCACCTTTAACCTCCTGTTCCTTGCAGGTTGCAATTTGTCCTGAGGATAAACGGGAAGACGTGGAACCAACGAGAGACTAGCTCTTGGTGTTGGGACAGGCACAGGTCACTCTATTTTCCCATCAGAAAGAAGAATTAACCACAGGCTCAGCCTGCCCCCCGGAACCAGAACAGGGCCTGAAGCCATTCTGCGATTTTGCGGCCAGCTCCCATAAAAACGAGTTGTAAAATGGAGGTTCAGGGCACTGCAATTCACAAACCTGCAGAGTTATTAATGATAACTCTCGTCCACAAATATATTGAGGGAAGGCAAAGAAGAGGATTTGAAATCAAGGCAGAATTGCAGGAAACAGATTTCAGGAGGTAGATACGAATCGCCTTTAAAGCACATGAAAAGCGGCAAAACGTTGACAATGATGCCCTTGGCCAAAAAGGGCGTATGCGTTTTTTCCTGAATATATTCAGGAAAAAACGCATACGCCCTTTTTGGCCAACCAAGCAACCTGGAAAGGCAAATCAGCGCTACAAATAAGTCTCGCTTCCCATCGGTCAAAAGGGCCATGCTGAAAAAAGTGTCAAAACCAGAAATGCAGGACAGGCCATGGAGAAATGGGAGCCTTGCTACACTGATGGGCGGGATGTAAATTGCCAAGAGCCACTCCGGAGAAGTGTCCGGTGAGTCCTGAAACATCTGAAAAACACAGCTTAGAGAGCATAGGGCACTTCCACTCATGGGGGTATAAATTGGGAAAATTAAAAATCAGCAAGACACAAGCACCCCAAAGTTTAGGGCTGCTCTGTTGACCAGGACCTCCACTTCATTCCACCTTAGATATCCCAGGAAAGAGAAAAATGGATAAAGAAGTTGTGGTCCTTATGTACAATGGAATACCACTCAGCCATGAAATCAATGTCGTAAGGTTAGTAGCAGCATGATGAGTGGATTTAGGTACGACGATTCTAAGTGAAATAAGTCACACAGAAAAGGACACTTCTCATAAGGTATCACTGATAGAGGGAATGTAAAAACCGTTACACTTGAACTGAATTACAAAACAGAACAGAGTCACACATGCAGAAAACACACTATGGCTGCTTAACGGGAAAGGTGAGGTGGGGTGATACATAAAACAAGGGTATCAAATTAGCTCAGATACCGTTCCATAAACCCAATATGTAATAGACAAGACCTACTCCTTGCTCAGAGAACTGGACTCAACACGCCCTATTCACCGCACAAGAATATATCTGACTAATAATAATCGTAAAACCTATGTATTGATATCTCTCTGTTAGTGTGTCAAGTGGGTGTAAAGCGGCATAAACACAGCAGTGAAAAGCAGCTAAACCCCATTATAAAAATAAATTACTTTGAAACACCCATGAAACAAAGACAGTGAAAGAGAGAGAAATTCTTACACAATGCGTTCAGGGGCTGTGATGCAACCTGGATTGACCATATCTAGACGCACAGCTGGATGAGACATAAGGGTGGACACTCTTGGGGCTGAGAGGTTTGGTGAGGTTGGGTGAGCAAACGCAGACCCTTTAAAGTAATACTGCGTGGTACCCATCGCATGGGTCCCAAATCTCCAGGTTCAAGGGCATCTTCCTACATCAAAAACATGCATGAGAAACCCAGAAGATGGTACACCGTGTGATGGGGAAAGGTTTCTAAAACGCACCTCATTTCTCATCTCCTTGTGCCCGGGTTCGCCATTCCAGCTGCTTTACTAGCAAGCTCCCTACTTGGAGCATCAGCACCTTTAACCTCCTGTTCCATACAGGTTGCAATTTGTCCTGAGGATAAACGGGAAGACGTGGAACCAACGAGAGACTAGCTCTTGGTGTTGGGACAGGCACAGGTCACTCTATTTTCCCATCAGAAAGAAGAATTAACCACAGGCTCAGCCTGCCCCCCGGAACCAGAACAGGGCCTGAAGCCATTCTGCGATTTTGCGGCCAGCTCCCATAAAAACGAGTTGTAAAATGGAGGTTCAGGGCACTGCAATTCACAAACCTGCAGAGTTATAAATGATAACTCTCGTCCACAAATATATTGAGGGAAGGCAAAGAAGAGGATTTGAAATCAAGGCAGAATTGCAGGAAACAGATTTCAGGAGGTAGATACGAATCGCCTTTAAAGCACATGAAAAGCGGCAAAACGTTGACAATGATGCCCTTGGCCAAAAAGGGCGTATGCGTTTTTTCCTGAATATATTCAGGAAAAAACGCATACGCCCTTTTTGGCCAACCAAGCAACCTGGAAAGGCAAATCAGCGCTACAAAGAAGTCTCGCTTCCCATCGGTCAAAAGGGCCATGCTGAAAAAAGTGTCAAAACCAGAAATGCAGGACAGGCCATGGAGAAATGGGAGCCTTGCTACACTGATGGGCGGGATGTAAATTGCCAAAAGCCACTCCGGAGAAGTGTCCGGTGAGTCCTGAAACATCTGAAAAACACAGCTTAGAGAGCATAGGGCACTTCCACTCATGGGGGTATAAATTGGGAAAATTAAAAATCAGCAAGACACAAGCACCCCAAAGTTTAGGGCTGCTCTGTTGACCAGGACCTCCACTTCATTCCACCTTAAATATCCCAGGAAAGAGAAAAATGGATAAAGAAGTTGTGGTCCTTATGTACAATGGAATACCACTCAGCCATGAAATCAATGTCGTAAGGTTAGTAGCAGCATGATGAGTGGATTTAGGTACGACGATTCTAAGTGAAATAAGTCACACAGAAAAGGACACTTCTCATAAGGTATCACTGATAGAGGGAATGTAAAAACCGTTACACTTGAACTGAATTACAAAACAGAACAGAGTCACACATGCAGAAAACACACTATGGCTGCTTAACGGGAAAGGTGAGGTGGGGTGATACATAAAACAAGGGTATCAAATTAGCTCAGATACCGTTCCATAAACCCAATATGTAATAGACAAGACCTACTCCTTGCTCAGAGAACTGGACTCAACACGCCCTATTCACCGCACAAGAATATATCTGACTAATAATAATCATAAAACCTATGTATTGATATCTCTCTGTTAGTGTGTCAAGTGGGTGTAAAGCGGCATAAACACAGCAGTGAAAAGCAGCTAAACCCCATTATAAAAATAAATTACTTTGAAACACCCATGAAACAAAGACAGTGAAAGAGAGAGAAATTCTTACACAATGCGTTCAGGGGCTGTGATGCAACCTGGATTGACCATATCTAGACGCACAGCTGGATGAGACATAAGGGTGGACACTCTTGGGGCTGAGAGGTTTGGTGAGGTTGGGTGAGCAAACGCAGACCCTTTAAAGTAATACTGCGTGGTACCCATCGCATGGGTCCCAAATCTCCAGGTTGAAGGACATCTTCCTACATCGAAAACATGCATGAGAAACCCAGAAGATGGTACACCGTGTGATGGGGAAAGGTTTCTAAAACGCACCTCATTTCTCATCTCCTTGTGCCCGGGTTCGCCATTCCAGCCGCTTTACTAGCAAGCTCCCTACTTGGAGCATCAGCACCTTTAACCTCCTGTTCCATGCAGGTTGCAATTTGTCCTGAGGATAAACGGGAAGACGTGGAACCAACGAGAGACTAGCTCTTGGTGTTGGGACAGGCACAGGTCACTCTATTTTCCCATCAGAAAGAAGAATTAACCACAGGGTCAGCCTGCCCCCCGGAACCAGAACAGGGCCTGAAGCCATTCTGCGATTTTGCGGCCAGCTCCCATAAAAACGAGTTGTAAAATGGAGGTTCAGGGCACTGCAATTCACAAACCTGCAGAGTTATTAATGATAACTCTCGTCCACAAATATATTGAGGGAAGGCAAAGAAGAGGATTTGAAATCAAGGCAGAATTGCAGGAAACAGATTTCAGGAGGTAGATACGAATCGCCTTTAAAGCACATGAAAAGCGGCAAAACGTTGACAATGATGCCCTTGGCCAAAAAGGGCGTATGCGTTTTTTCCTGAATATATTCAGGAAAAAACGCATACGCCCTTTTTGGCCAACCAAGCAACCTGGAAAGGCAAATCAGCGCTACAAAGAAGTCTCGCTTCCCATCGGTCAAAAGGGCCATGCTGAAAAAAGTGTCAAAACCAGAAATGCAAGACAGGCCATGGAGAAATGGGAGCCTTGCTACACTGATGGGTGGGATGTAAATTGCCAAGAGCGACTCTGGGGAAGTGTCCGGTGAGTCCTGAAACATCTGAAAAACACAGCTTAGAGAGCATAGGACACTTCCACTCATGGGGGTATAAATTGGGAAAATTAAAAATCAGCAAGACACAAGCACCCCAAAGTTTAGGGCTGCTCTGTTGACCAGGACCTCCACTTCATTCCACCTTAAATATCCCAGGAAAGAGAAAAATGGATAAAGAAGTTGTGGTCCTTATGTACAATGGAATATCACTCAGCCATGAAATCAATGTCGTAAGGTTAGTAACAGCATGATGAGTGGATTTAGGTACGACGATTCTAAGTGAAATAAGTCACACAGAAAAGGACACTTCTCATAAGGTATCACTGATAGAGGGAATGTAAAAACCGTTACACTTGAACTGAATTACAAAACAGAACAGAGTCACACATGCAGAAAACACACTATGGCTGCTTAACGGGAAAGGTGAGGTGGGGTGATACATAAAACAAGGGTATCAAATTAGCTCAGATACCGTTCCATAAACCCAATATGTAATAGACAAGACCTACTCCTTGCTCAGAGAACTGGACTCAACACGCCCTATTCACCGCACAAGAATATATCTGACTAATAATAATCGTAAAACCTATGTATTGATATCTCTCTGTTAGTGTGTCAAGTGGGTGTAAAGCGGCATAAACACAGCAGTGAAAAGCAGCTAAACCCCATTATAAAAATAAATTACTTTGAAACACCCATGAAACAAAGACAGTGAAAGAGAGAGAAATTCTTACACAATGCGTTCAGGGGCTGTGATGCAACCTGGATTGACCATATCTAGACGCACAGCTGGATGAGACATAAGGGTGGACACTCTTGGGGCTGAGAGGTTTGGTGAGGTTGGGTGAGCAAACGCAGACCCTTTAAAGTAATACTGCGTGGTACCCATCGCATGGGTCCCAAATCTCCAGGTTCAAGGGCATCTTCCTACATCAAAAACATGCATGAGAAACCCAGAAGATGGTACACCGTGTGATGGGGAAAGGTTTCTAAAACGCACCTCATTTCTCATCTCCTTGTGCCCGGGTTCGCCATTCCAGCCGCTTTACTAGCAAGCTCCCTACTTGGAGCATCAGCACCTTTAACCTCCTGTTCCGTACAGGTTGCAATTTGTCCTGAGGATAAACGGGAAGACGTGGAACCAACGAGAGACTAGCTCTTGGTGTTGGGACAGGCACAGGTCACTCTATTTTCCCATCAGAAAGAAGAATTAACCACAGGCTCAGCCTGCCCCCCGGAACCAGAACAGGGCCTGAAGCCATTCTGCGATTTTGCCGCCAGCTCCCATAAAAACGAGTTGTAAAATGGAGGTTCAGGGCACTGCAATTCACAAACCTGCAGAGTTATAAATGATAACTCTCGTCCACAAATATATTGAGGGAAGGCAAAGAAGAGGATTTGAAATCAAGGCAGAATTGCAGGAAACAGATTTCAGGAGGTAGATACGAATCGCCTTTAAAGCACATGAAAAGCGGCAAAACGTTGACAATGATGCCCTTGGCCAAAAAGGGCGTATGCGTTTTTTCCTGAATATATTCAGGAAAAAACGCATACGCCCTTTTTGGCCAACCAAGCAACCTGGAAAGGCAAATCAGCGCTACAAAGAAGTCTCGCTTCCCATCGGTCAAAAGGGCCATGCTGAAAAAAGTGTCAAAACCAGAAATGCAGGACAGGCCATGGAGAAATGGGAGCCTTGCTACACTGATGGGCGGGATGTAAATTGCCAAAAGCCACTCCGGAGAAGTGTCCGGTGAGTCCTGAAACATCTGAAAAACACAGCTTAGAGAGCATAGGGCACTTCCACTCATGGGGGTATAAATTGGGAAAATTAAAAATCAGCAAGACACAAGCACCCCAAAGTTTAGGGCTGCTCTGTTGACCAGGACCTCCACTTCATTCCACCTTAAATATCCCAGGAAAGAGAAAAATGGATAAAGAAGTTGTGGTCCTTATGTACAATGGAATACCACTCAGCCATGAAATCAATGTCGTAAGGTTAGTAGCAGCATGATGAGTGGATTTAGGTACGACGATTCTAAGTGAAATAAGTCACACAGAAAAGGACACTTCTCATAAGGTATCACTGATAGAGGGAATGTAAAAACCGTTACACTTGAACTGAATTACAAAACAGAACAGAGTCACACATGCAGAAAACACACTATGGCTGCTTAACGGGAAAGGTGAGGTGGGGTGATACATAAAACAAGGGTATCAAATTAGCTCAGATACCGTTCCATAAACCCAATATGTAATAGACAAGACCTACTCCTTGCTCAGAGAACTGGACTCAACACGCCCTATTCACCGCACAAGAATATATCTGACTAATAATAATCATAAAACCTATGTATTGATATCTCTCTGTTAGTGTGTCAAGTGGGTGTAAAGCGGCATAAACACAGCAGTGAAAAGCAGCTAAACCCCATTATAAAAATAAATTACTTTGAAACACCCATGAAACAAAGACAGTGAAAGAGAGAGAAATTCTTACACAATGCGTTCAGGGGCTGTGATGCAACCTGGATTGACCATATCTAGACGCACAGCTGGATGAGACATAAGGGTGGACACTCTTGGGGCTGAGAGGTTTGGTGAGGTTGGGTGAGCAAACGCAGACCCTTTAAAGTAATACTGCGTGGTACCCATCGCATGGGTCCCAAATCTCCAGGTTGAAGGACATCTTCCTACATCGAAAACATGCATGAGAAACCCAGAAGATGGTACACCGTGTGATGGGGAAAGGTTTCTAAAACGCACCTCATTTCTCATCTCCTTGTGCCCGGGTTCGCCATTCCAGCCGCTTTACTAGCAAGCTCCCTACTTGGAGCATCAGCACCTTTAACCTCCTGTTCCATGCAGGTTGCAATTTGTCCTGAGGATAAACGGGAAGACGTGGAACCAACGAGAGACTAGCTCTTGGTGTTGGGACAGGCACAGGTCACTCTATTTTCCCATCAGAAAGAAGAATTAACCACAGGGTCAGCCTGCCCCCCGGAACCAGAACAGGGCCTGAAGCCATTCTGCGATTTTGCGGCCAGCTCCCATAAAAACGAGTTGTAAAATGGAGGTTCAGGGCACTGCAATTCACAAACCTGCAGAGTTATTAATGATAACTCTCGTCCACAAATATATTGAGGGAAGGCAAAGAAGAGGATTTGAAATCAAGGCAGAATTGCAGGAAACAGATTTCAGGAGGTAGATACGAATCGCCTTTAAAGCACATGAAAAGCGGCAAAACGTTGACAATGATGCCCTTGGCCAAAAAGGGCGTATGCGTTTTTTCCTGAATATATTCAGGAAAAAACGCATACGCCCTTTTTGGCCAACCAAGCAACCTGGAAAGGCAAATCAGCGCTACAAAGAAGTCTCGCTTCCCATCGGTCAAAAGGGCCATGCTGAAAAAAGTGTCAAAACCAGAAATGCAGGACAGGCCATGGAGAAATGGGAGCCTTGCTACACTGATGGGCGGGATGTAAATTGCCAAAAGCCACTCCGGAGAAGTGTCCGGTGAGTCCTGAAACATCTGAAAAACACAGCTTAGAGAGCATAGGGCACTTCCACTCATGGGGGTATAAATTGGGAAAATTAAAAATCAGCAAGACACAAGCACCCCAAAGTTTAGGGCTGCTCTGTTGACCAGGACCTCCACTTCATTCCACCTTAAATATCCCAGGAAAGAGAAAAATGGATAAAGAAGTTGTGGTCCTTATGTACAATGGAATACCACTCAGCCATGAAATCAATGTCGTAAGGTTAGTAGCAGCATGATGAGTGGATTTAGGTACGACGATTCTAAGTGAAATAAGTCACACAGAAAAGGACACTTCTCATAAGGTATCACTGATAGAGGGAATGTAAAAACCGTTACACTTGAACTGAATTACAAAACAGAACAGAGTCACACATGCAGAAAACACACTATGGCTGCTTAACGGGAAAGGTGAGGTGGGGTGATACATAAAACAAGGGTATCAAATTAGCTCAGATACCGTTCCATAAACCCAATATGTAATAGACAAGACCTACTCCTTGCTCAGAGAACTGGACTCAACACGCCCTATTCACCGCACAAGAATATATCTGACTAATAATAATCATAAAACCTATGTATTGATATCTCTCTGTTAGTGTGTCAAGTGGGTGTAAAGCGGCATAAACACAGCAGTGAAAAGCAGCTAAACCCCATTATAAAAATAAATTACTTTGAAACACCCATGAAACAAAGACAGTGAAAGAGAGAGAAATTCTTACACAATGCGTTCAGGGGCTGTGATGCAACCTGGATTGACCATATCTAGACGCACAGCTGGATGAGACATAAGGGTGGACACTCTTGGGGCTGAGAGGTTTGGTGAGGTTGGGTGAGCAAACGCAGACCCTTTAAAGTAATACTGCGTGGTACCCATCGCATGGGTCCCAAATCTCCAGGTTGAAGGACATCTTCCTACATCGAAAACATGCATGAGAAACCCAGAAGATGGTACACCGTGTGATGGGGAAAGGTTTCTAAAACGCACCTCATTTCTCATCTCCTTGTGCCCGGGTTCGCCATTCCAGCCGCTTTACTAGCAAGCTCCCTACTTGGAGCATCAGCACCTTTAACCTCCTGTTCCATGCAGGTTGCAATTTGTCCTGAGGATAAACGGGAAGACGTGGAACCAACGAGAGACTAGCTCTTGGTGTTGGGACAGGCACAGGTCACTCTATTTTCCCATCAGAAAGAAGAATTAACCACAGGGTCAGCCTGCCCCCCGGAACCAGAACAGGGCCTGAAGCCATTCTGCGATTTTGCGGCCAGCTCCCATAAAAACGAGTTGTAAAATGGAGGTTCAGGGCACTGCAATTCACAAACCTGCAGAGTTATTAATGATAACTCTCGTCCACAAATATATTGAGGGAAGGCAAAGAAGAGGATTTGAAATCAAGGCAGAATTGCAGGAAACAGATTTCAGGAGGTAGATACGAATCGCCTTTAAAGCACATGAAAAGCGGCAAAACGTTGACAATGATGCCCTTGGCCAAAAAGGGCGTATGCGTTTTTTCCTGAATATATTCAGGAAAAAACGCATACGCCCTTTTTGGCCAACCAAGCAACCTGGAAAGGCAAATCAGCGCTACAAAGAAGTCTCGCTTCCCATCGGTCAAAAGGGCCATGCTGAAAAAAGTGTCAAAACCAGAAATGCAAGACAGGCCATGGAGAAATGGGAGCCTTGCTACACTGATGGGTGGGATGTAAATTGCCAAGAGCGACTCTGGGGAAGTGTCCGGTGAGTCCTGAAACATCTGAAAAACACAGCTTAGAGAGCATAGGACACTTCCACTCATGGGGGTATAAATTGGGAAAATTAAAAATCAGCAAGACACAAGCACCCCAAAGTTTAGGGCTGCTCTGTTGACCAGGACCTCCACTTCATTCCACCTTAAATATCCCAGGAAAGAGAAAAATGGATAAAGAAGTTGTGGTCCTTATGTACAATGGAATATCACTCAGCCATGAAATCAATGTCGTAAGGTTAGTAACAGCATGATGAGTGGATTTAGGTACGACGATTCTAAGTGAAATAAGTCACACAGAAAAGGACACTTCTCATAAGGTATCACTGATAGAGGGAATGTAAAAACCGTTACACTTGAACTGAATTACAAAACAGAACAGAGTCACACATGCAGAAAACACACTATGGCTGCTTAACGGGAAAGGTGAGGTGGGGTGATACATAAAACAAGGGTATCAAATTAGCTCAGATACCGTTCCATAAACCCAATATGTAATAGACAAGACCTACTCCTTGCTCAGAGAACTGGACTCAACACGCCCTATTCACCGCACAAGAATATATCTGACTAATAATAATCGTAAAACCTATGTATTGATATCTCTCTGTTAGTGTGTCAAGTGGGTGTAAAGCGGCATAAACACAGCAGTGAAAAGCAGCTAAACCCCATTATAAAAATAAATTACTTTGAAACACCCATGAAACAAAGACAGTGAAAGAGAGAGAAATTCTTACACAATGCGTTCAGGGGCTGTGATGCAACCTGGATTGACCATATCTAGACGCACAGCTGGATGAGACATAAGGGTGGACACTCTTGGGGCTGAGAGGTTTGGTGAGGTTGGGTGAGCAAACGCAGACCCTTTAAAGTAATACTGCGTGGTACCCATCGCATGGGTCCCAAATCTCCAGGTTCAAGGGCATCTTCCTACATCAAAAACATGCATGAGAAACCCAGAAGATGGTACACCGTGTGATGGGGAAAGGTTTCTAAAACGCACCTCATTTCTCATCTCCTTGTGCCCGGGTTCGCCATTCCAGCCGCTTTACTAGCAAGCTCCCTACTTGGAGCATCAGCACCTTTAACCTCCTGTTCCGTACAGGTTGCAATTTGTCCTGAGGATAAACGGGAAGACGTGGAACCAACGAGAGACTAGCTCTTGGTGTTGGGACAGGCACAGGTCACTCTATTTTCCCATCAGAAAGAAGAATTAACCACAGGCTCAGCCTGCCCCCCGGAACCAGAACAGGGCCTGAAGCCATTCTGCGATTTTGCCGCCAGCTCCCATAAAAACGAGTTGTAAAATGGAGGTTCAGGGCACTGCAATTCACAAACCTGCAGAGTTATAAATGATAACTCTCGTCCACAAATATATTGAGGGAAGGCAAAGAAGAGGATTTGAAATCAAGGCAGAATTGCAGGAAACAGATTTCAGGAGGTAGATACGAATCGCCTTTAAAGCACATGAAAAGCGGCAAAACGTTGACAATGATGCCCTTGGCCAAAAAGGGCGTATGCGTTTTTTCCTGAATATATTCAGGAAAAAACGCATACGCCCTTTTTGGCCAACCAAGCAACCTGGAAAGGCAAATCAGCGCTACAAAGAAGTCTCGCTTCCCATCGGTCAAAAGGGCCATGCTGAAAAAAGTGTCAAAACCAGAAATGCAGGACAGGCCATGGAGAAATGGGAGCCTTGCTACACTGATGGGCGGGATGTAAATTGCCAAAAGCCACTCCGGAGAAGTGTCCGGTGAGTCCTGAAACATCTGAAAAACACAGCTTAGAGAGCATAGGGCACTTCCACTCATGGGGGTATAAATTGGGAAAATTAAAAATCAGCAAGACACAAGCACCCCAAAGTTTAGGGCTGCTCTGTTGACCAGGACCTCCACTTCATTCCACCTTAAATATCCCAGGAAAGAGAAAAATGGATAAAGAAGTTGTGGTCCTTATGTACAATGGAATACCACTCAGCCATGAAATCAATGTCGTAAGGTTAGTAGCAGCATGATGAGTGGATTTAGGTACGACGATTCTAAGTGAAATAAGTCACACAGAAAAGGACACTTCTCATAAGGTATCACTGATAGAGGGAATGTAAAAACCGTTACACTTGAACTGAATTACAAAACAGAACAGAGTCACACATGCAGAAAACACACTATGGCTGCTTAACGGGAAAGGTGAGGTGGGGTGATACATAAAACAAGGGTATCAAATTAGCTCAGATACCGTTCCATAAACCCAATATGTAATAGACAAGACCTACTCCTTGCTCAGAGAACTGGACTCAACACGCCCTATTCACCGCACAAGAATATATCTGACTAATAATAATCATAAAACCTATGTATTGATATCTCTCTGTTAGTGTGTCAAGTGGGTGTAAAGCGGCATAAACACAGCAGTGAAAAGCAGCTAAACCCCATTATAAAAATAAATTACTTTGAAACACCCATGAAACAAAGACAGTGAAAGAGAGAGAAATTCTTACACAATGCGTTCAGGGGCTGTGATGCAACCTGGATTGACCATATCTAGACGCACAGCTGGATGAGACATAAGGGTGGACACTCTTGGGGCTGAGAGGTTTGGTGAGGTTGGGTGAGCAAACGCAGACCCTTTAAAGTAATACTGCGTGGTACCCATCGCATGGGTCCCAAATCTCCAGGTTGAAGGACATCTTCCTACATCGAAAACATGCATGAGAAACCCAGAAGATGGTACACCGTGTGATGGGGAAAGGTTTCTAAAACGCACCTCATTTCTCATCTCCTTGTGCCCGGGTTCGCCATTCCAGCCGCTTTACTAGCAAGCTCCCTACTTGGAGCATCAGCACCTTTAACCTCCTGTTCCATGCAGGTTGCAATTTGTCCTGAGGATAAACGGGAAGACGTGGAACCAACGAGAGACTAGCTCTTGGTGTTGGGACAGGCACAGGTCACTCTATTTTCCCATCAGAAAGAAGAATTAACCACAGGGTCAGCCTGCCCCCCGGAACCAGAACAGGGCCTGAAGCCATTCTGCGATTTTGCGGCCAGCTCCCATAAAAACGAGTTGTAAAATGGAGGTTCAGGGCACTGCAATTCACAAACCTGCAGAGTTATTAATGATAACTCTCGTCCACAAATATATTGAGGGAAGGCAAAGAAGAGGATTTGAAATCAAGGCAGAATTGCAGGAAACAGATTTCAGGAGGTAGATACGAATCGCCTTTAAAGCACATGAAAAGCGGCAAAACGTTGACAATGATGCCCTTGGCCAAAAAGGGCGTATGCGTTTTTTCCTGAATATATTCAGGAAAAAACGCATACGCCCTTTTTGGCCAACCAAGCAACCTGGAAAGGCAAATCAGCGCTACAAAGAAGTCTCGCTTCCCATCGGTCAAAAGGGCCATGCTGAAAAAAGTGTCAAAACCAGAAATGCAAGACAGGCCATGGAGAAATGGGAGCCTTGCTACACTGATGGGTGGGATGTAAATTGCCAAGAGCGACTCTGGGGAAGTGTCCGGTGAGTCCTGAAACATCTGAAAAACACAGCTTAGAGAGCATAGGGCACTTCCACTCATGGGGGTATAAATTGGGAAAATTAAAAATCAGCAAGACACAAGCACCCCAAAGTTTAGGGCTGCTCTGTTGACCAGGACCTCCACTTCATTCCACCTTAAATATCCCAGGAAAGAGAAAAATGGATAAAGAAGTTGTGGTCCTTATGTACAATGGAATACCACTCAGCCATGAAATCAATGTCGTAAGGTTAGTAGCAGCATGATGAGTGGATTTAGGTACGACGATTCTAAGTGAAATAAGTCACACAGAAAAGGACACTTCTCATAAGGTATCACTGATAGAGGGAATGTAAAAACCGTTACACTTGAACTGAATTACAAAACAGAACAGAGTCACACATGCAGAAAACACACTATGGCTGCTTAACGGGAAAGGTGAGGTGGGGTGATACATAAAACAAGGGTATCAAATTAGCTCAGATACCGTTCCATAAACCCAATATGTAATAGACAAGACCTACTCCTTGCTCAGAGAACTGGACTCAACACGCCCTATTCACCGCACAAGAATATATCTGACTAATAATAATCGTAAAACCTATGTATTGATATCTCTCTGTTATTGTGTCAAGTGGGTGTAAAGCGGCATAAACACAGCAGTGAAAAGCAGCTAAACCCCATTATAAAAATAAATTACTTTGAAACACCCATGAAACAAAGACAGTGAAAGAGAGAGAAATTCTTACACAATGCGATCAGGGGCTGTGATGCAACCTGGATTGACCATATCTAGACGCACAGCTGGATGAGACATAAGGGTGGACACTCTTGGGGCTGAGAGGTTTGGTGAGGTTGGGTGAGCAAACGCAGACCCTTTAAAGTAATACTGCGTGGTACCCATCGCATGGGTCCCAAATCTCCAGGTTCAAGGGCATCTTCCTACATCAAAAACATGCATGAGAAACCCAGAAGATGGTACACCGTGTGATGGGGAAAGGTTTCTAAAACGCACCTCATTTCTCATCTCCTTGTGCCCGGGTTCGCCATTCCAGCTGCTTTACTAGCAAGCTCCCTACTTGGAGCATCAGCACCTTTAACCTCCTGTTCCATACAGGTTGCAATTTGTCCTGAGGATAAACGGGAAGACGTGGAACCAACGAGAGACTAGCTCTTGGTGTTGGGACAGGCACAGGTCACTCTATTTTCCCATCAGAAAGAAGAATTAACCACAGGCTCAGCCTGCCCCCCGGAACCAGAACAGGGCCTGAAGCCATTCTGCGATTTTGCCGCCAGCTCCCATAAAAACGAGTTGTAAAATGGAGGTTCAGGGCACTGCAATTCACAAACCTGCAGAGTTATAAATGATAACTCTCGTCCACAAATATATTGAGGGAAGGCAAAGAAGAGGATTTGAAATCAAGGCAGAATTGCAGGAAACAGATTTCAGGAGGTAGATACGAATCGCCTTTAAAGCACATGAAAAGCGGCAAAACGTTGACAATGATGCCCTTGGCCAAAAAGGGCGTATGCGTTTTTTCCTGAATATATTCAGGAAAAAACGCATACGCCCTTTTTGGCCAACCAAGCAACCTGGAAAGGCAAATCAGCGCTACAAAGAAGTCTCGCTTCCCATCGGTCAAAAGGGCCATGCTGAAAAAAGTGTCAAAACCAGAAATGCAGGACAGGCCATGGAGAAATGGGAGCCTTGCTACACTGATGGGCGGGATGTAAATTGCCAAAAGCCACTCCGGAGAAGTGTCCGGTGAGTCCTGAAACATCTGAAAAACACAGCTTAGAGAGCATAGGGCACTTCCACTCATGGGGGTATAAATTGGGAAAATTAAAAATCAGCAAGACACAAGCACCCCAAAGTTTAGGGCTGCTCTGTTGACCAGGACCTCCACTTCATTCCACCTTAAATATCCCAGGAAAGAGAAAAATGGATAAAGAAGTTGTGGTCCTTATGTACAATGGAATACCACTCAGCCATGAAATCAATGTCGTAAGGTTAGTAGCAGCATGATGAGTGGATTTAGGTACGACGATTCTAAGTGAAATAAGTCACACAGAAAAGGACACTTCTCATAAGGTATCACTGATAGAGGGAATGTAAAAACCGTTACACTTGAACTGAATTACAAAACAGAACAGAGTCACACATGCAGAAAACACACTATGGCTGCTTAACGGGAAAGGTGAGGTGGGGTGATACATAAAACAAGGGTATCAAATTAGCTCAGATACCGTTCCATAAACCCAATATGTAATAGACAAGACCTACTCCTTGCTCAGAGAACTGGACTCAACACGCCCTATTCACCGCACAAGAATATATCTGACTAATAATAATCGTAAAACCTATGTATTGATATCTCTCTGTTATTGTGTCAAGTGGGTGTAAAGCGGCATAAACACAGCAGTGAAAAGCAGCTAAACCCCATTATAAAAATAAATTACTTTGAAACACCCATGAAACAAAGACAGTGAAAGAGAGAGAAATTCTTACACAATGCGTTCAGGGGCTGTGATGCAACCTGGATTGACCATATCTAGACGCACAGCTGGATGAGACATAAGGGTGGACACTCTTGGGGCTGAGAGGTTTGGTGAGGTTGGGTGAGCAAACGCAGACCCTTTAAAGTAATACTGCGTGGTACCCATCGCATGGGTCCCAAATCTCCAGGTTCAAGGACATCTTCCTACATCAAAAACATGCATGAGAAACCCAGAAGATGGTACACCGTGTGATGGGGAAAGGTTTCTAAAACGCACCTCATTTCTCATCTCCTTGTGCCCGGGTTCGCCATTCCAGCCGCTTTACTAGCAAGCTCCCTACTTGGAGCATCAGCACCTTTAACCTCCTGTTCCATACAGGTTGCAATTTGTCCTGAGGATAAACGGGAAGACGTGGAACCAACGAGAGACTAGCTCTTGGTGTTGGGACAGGCACAGGTCACTCTATTTTCCCATCAGAAAGAAGAATTAACCACAGGCTCAGCCTGACCCCCGGAACCAGAACAGGGCCTGAAGCCATTCTGCGATTTTGCCGCCAGCTCCCATAAAAACGAGTTGTAAAATGGAGGTTCAGGGCACTGCAATTCACAAACCTGCAGAGTTATTAATGATAACTCTCGTCCACAAATATATTGAGGGAAGGCAAAGAAGAGGATTTGAAATCAAGGCAGAATTGCAGGAAACAGATTTCAGGAGGTAGATACGAATCGCCTTTAAAGCACATGAAAAGCGGCAAAACGTTGACAATGATGCCCTTGGCCAAAAAGGGCGTATGCGTTTTTTCCTGAATATATTCAGGAAAAATCGCATACGCCCTTTTTGGCCAACCAAGCAACCTGGAAAGGCAAATCAGCGCTACAAAGAAGTCTCGCTTCCCATCGGTCAAAAGGGCCATGCTGAAACAAGTGTCAAAATCAGAAATGCAGGACAGGCTATGGAGAAATGGGAGCCTTGCTACACTGATGGGCGGGATGTAAATTGCCAAAAGCCACTCCGGAGAAGTGTCCGGTGAGTCCTGAAACATCTGAAAAACACAGCTTAGAGAGCATAGGGCACTTCCACTCATGGGGGTATAAATTGGGAAAATTAAAAATCAGCAAGACACAAGCACCCCAAAGTTTAGGGCTGCTCTGTTGACCAGGACCTCCACTTCATTCCACCTTAAATATCCCAGGAAAGAGAAAAATGGATAAAGAAGTTGTGGTCCTTATGTACAATGGATACCACTCAGCCATGAAATCAATGTCGTAAGGTTAGTAGCAGCATGATGAGTGGATTTAGGTACGATGATTCTAAGTGAAATAAGTCACACAGAAAAGGACACTTCTCATAAGGTATCACTGATAGAGGGAATGTAAAAACCGTTACACTTGAACTGAATTACAAAACAGAACAGAGTCACACATGCAGAAAACACACTATGGCTGCTTAACGGGAAAGGTGAGGTGGGGTGATACATAAAACAAGGGTATCAAATTAGCTCAGATACCGTTCCATAAACCCAATATGTAATAGACAAGACCTACTCCTTGCTCAGAGAACTGGACTCAACACGCCCTATTCACCGCACAAGAATATATCTGACTAATAATAATCGTAAAACCTATGTATTGATATCTCTCTGTTAGTGTGTCAAGTGGGTGTAAAGCGGCATAAACACAGCAGTGAAAAGCAGCTAAACCCCATTATAAAAATAAATTACTTTGAAACACCCATGAAACAAAGACAGTGAAAGAGAGAGAAATTCTTACACAATGCGTTCAGGGGCTGTGATGCAACCTGGATTGACCATATCTAGACGCACAGCTGGATGAGACATAAGGGTGGACACTCTTGGGGCTGAGAGGTTTGGTGAGGTTGGGTGAGCAAACGCAGACCCTTTAAAGGAATACTGCGTGGTACCCATCGCATGGGTCCCAAATCTCCAGGTTCAAGGGCATCTTCCTACATCAAAAACATGCATGAGAAACCCAGAAGATGGTACACCGTGTGATGGGGAAAGGTTTCTAAAACGCACCTCATTTCTCATCTCCTTGTGCCCGGGTTCGCCATTCCAGCCGCTTTACTAGCAAGCTCCCTACTTGGAGCATCAGCACCTTTAACCTCCTGTTCCTTGCAGGTTGCAATTTGTCCTGAGGATAAACGGGAAGACGTGGAACCAACGAGAGACTAGCTCTTGGTGTTGGGACAGGCACAGGTCACTCTATTTTCCCATCAGAAAGAAGAATTAACCACAGGCTCAGCCTGCCCCCCGGAACCAGAACAGGGCCTGAAGCCATTCTGCGATTTTGCGGCCAGCTCCCATAAAAACGAGTTGTAAAATGGAGGTTCAGGGCACTGCAATTCACAAACCTGCAGAGTTATTAATGATAACTCTCGTCCACAAATATATTGAGGGAAGGCAAAGAAGAGGATTTGAAATCAAGGCAGAATTGCAGGAAACAGATTTCAGGAGGTAGATACGAATCGCCTTTAAAGCACATGAAAAGCGGCAAAACGTTGACAATGATGCCCTTGGCCAAAAAGGGCGTATGCGTTTTTTCCTGAATATATTCAGGAAAAAACGCATACGCCCTTTTTGGCCAACCAAGCAACCTGGAAAGGCAAATCAGCGCTACAAATAAGTCTCGCTTCCCATCGGTCAAAAGGGCCATGCTGAAAAAAGTGTCAAAACCAGAAATGCAGGACAGGCCATGGAGAAATGGGAGCCTTGCTACACTGATGGGCGGGATGTAAATTGCCAAGAGCCACTCCGGAGAAGTGTCCGGTGAGTCCTGAAACATCTGAAAAACACAGCTTAGAGAGCATAGGGCACTTCCACTCATGGGGGTATAAATTGGGAAAATTAAAAATCAGCAAGACACAAGCACCCCAAAGTTTAGGGCTGCTCTGTTGACCAGGACCTCCACTTCATTCCACCTTAGATATCCCAGGAAAGAGAAAAATGGATAAAGAAGTTGTGGTCCTTATGTACAATGGAATACCACTCAGCCATGAAATCAATGTCGTAAGGTTAGTAGCAGCATGATGAGTGGATTTAGGTACGACGATTCTAAGTGAAATAAGTCACACAGAAAAGGACACTTCTCATAAGGTATCACTGATAGAGGGAATGTAAAAACCGTTACACTTGAACTGAATTACAAAACAGAACAGAGTCACACATGCAGAAAACACACTATGGCTGCTTAACGGGAAAGGTGAGGTGGGGTGATACATAAAACAAGGGTATCAAATTAGCTCAGATACCGTTCCATAAACCCAATATGTAATAGACAAGACCTACTCCTTGCTCAGAGAACTGGACTCAACACGCCCTATTCACCGCACAAGAATATATCTGACTAATAATAATCGTAAAACCTATGTATTGATATCTCTCTGTTAGTGTGTCAAGTGGGTGTAAAGCGGCATAAACACAGCAGTGAAAAGCAGCTAAACCCCATTATAAAAATAAATTACTTTGAAACACCCATGAAACAAAGACAGTGAAAGAGAGAGAAATTCTTACACAATGCGTTCAGGGGCTGTGATGCAACCTGGATTGACCATATCTAGACGCACAGCTGGATGAGACATAAGGGTGGACACTCTTGGGGCTGAGAGGTTTGGTGAGGTTGGGTGAGCAAACGCAGACCCTTTAAAGTAATACTGCGTGGTACCCATCGCATGGGTCCCAAATCTCCAGGTTCAAGGGCATCTTCCTACATCAAAAACATGCATGAGAAACCCAGAAGATGGTACACCGTGTGATGGGGAAAGGTTTCTAAAACGCACCTCATTTCTCATCTCCTTGTGCCCGGGTTCGCCATTCCAGCTGCTTTACTAGCAAGCTCCCTACTTGGAGCATCAGCACCTTTAACCTCCTGTTCCATACAGGTTGCAATTTGTCCTGAGGATAAACGGGAAGACGTGGAACCAACGAGAGACTAGCTCTTGGTGTTGGGACAGGCACAGGTCACTCTATTTTCCCATCAGAAAGAAGAATTAACCACAGGCTCAGCCTGCCCCCCGGAACCAGAACAGGGCCTGAAGCCATTCTGCGATTTTGCGGCCAGCTCCCATAAAAACGAGTTGTAAAATGGAGGTTCAGGGCACTGCAATTCACAAACCTGCAGAGTTATAAATGATAACTCTCGTCCACAAATATATTGAGGGAAGGCAAAGAAGAGGATTTGAAATCAAGGCAGAATTGCAGGAAACAGATTTCAGGAGGTAGATACGAATCGCCTTTAAAGCACATGAAAAGCGGCAAAACGTTGACAATGATGCCCTTGGCCAAAAAGGGCGTATGCGTTTTTTCCTGAATATATTCAGGAAAAAACGCATACGCCCTTTTTGGCCAACCAAGCAACCTGGAAAGGCAAATCAGCGCTACAAAGAAGTCTCGCTTCCCATCGGTCAAAAGGGCCATGCTGAAAAAAGTGTCAAAACCAGAAATGCAGGACAGGCCATGGAGAAATGGGAGCCTTGCTACACTGATGGGCGGGATGTAAATTGCCAAAAGCCACTCCGGAGAAGTGTCCGGTGAGTCCTGAAACATCTGAAAAACACAGCTTAGAGAGCATAGGGCACTTCCACTCATGGGGGTATAAATTGGGAAAATTAAAAATCAGCAAGACACAAGCACCCCAAAGTTTAGGGCTGCTCTGTTGACCAGGACCTCCACTTCATTCCACCTTAAATATCCCAGGAAAGAGAAAAATGGATAAAGAAGTTGTGGTCCTTATGTACAATGGAATACCACTCAGCCATGAAATCAATGTCGTAAGGTTAGTAGCAGCATGATGAGTGGATTTAGGTACGACGATTCTAAGTGAAATAAGTCACACAGAAAAGGACACTTCTCATAAGGTATCACTGATAGAGGGAATGTAAAAACCGTTACACTTGAACTGAATTACAAAACAGAACAGAGTCACACATGCAGAAAACACACTATGGCTGCTTAACGGGAAAGGTGAGGTGGGGTGATACATAAAACAAGGGTATCAAATTAGCTCAGATACCGTTCCATAAACCCAATATGTAATAGACAAGACCTACTCCTTGCTCAGAGAACTGGACTCAACACGCCCTATTCACCGCACAAGAATATATCTGACTAATAATAATCATAAAACCTATGTATTGATATCTCTCTGTTAGTGTGTCAAGTGGGTGTAAAGCGGCATAAACACAGCAGTGAAAAGCAGCTAAACCCCATTATAAAAATAAATTACTTTGAAACACCCATGAAACAAAGACAGTGAAAGAGAGAGAAATTCTTACACAATGCGTTCAGGGGCTGTGATGCAACCTGGATTGACCATATCTAGACGCACAGCTGGATGAGACATAAGGGTGGACACTCTTGGGGCTGAGAGGTTTGGTGAGGTTGGGTGAGCAAACGCAGACCCTTTAAAGTAATACTGCGTGGTACCCATCGCATGGGTCCCAAATCTCCAGGTTGAAGGACATCTTCCTACATCGAAAACATGCATGAGAAACCCAGAAGATGGTACACCGTGTGATGGGGAAAGGTTTCTAAAACGCACCTCATTTCTCATCTCCTTGTGCCCGGGTTCGCCATTCCAGCCGCTTTACTAGCAAGCTCCCTACTTGGAGCATCAGCACCTTTAACCTCCTGTTCCATGCAGGTTGCAATTTGTCCTGAGGATAAACGGGAAGACGTGGAACCAACGAGAGACTAGCTCTTGGTGTTGGGACAGGCACAGGTCACTCTATTTTCCCATCAGAAAGAAGAATTAACCACAGGGTCAGCCTGCCCCCCGGAACCAGAACAGGGCCTGAAGCCATTCTGCGATTTTGCGGCCAGCTCCCATAAAAACGAGTTGTAAAATGGAGGTTCAGGGCACTGCAATTCACAAACCTGCAGAGTTATTAATGATAACTCTCGTCCACAAATATATTGAGGGAAGGCAAAGAAGAGGATTTGAAATCAAGGCAGAATTGCAGGAAACAGATTTCAGGAGGTAGATACGAATCGCCTTTAAAGCACATGAAAAGCGGCAAAACGTTGACAATGATGCCCTTGGCCAAAAAGGGCGTATGCGTTTTTTCCTGAATATATTCAGGAAAAAACGCATACGCCCTTTTTGGCCAACCAAGCAACCTGGAAAGGCAAATCAGCGCTACAAAGAAGTCTCGCTTCCCATCGGTCAAAAGGGCCATGCTGAAAAAAGTGTCAAAACCAGAAATGCAAGACAGGCCATGGAGAAATGGGAGCCTTGCTACACTGATGGGTGGGATGTAAATTGCCAAGAGCGACTCTGGGGAAGTGTCCGGTGAGTCCTGAAACATCTGAAAAACACAGCTTAGAGAGCATAGGACACTTCCACTCATGGGGGTATAAATTGGGAAAATTAAAAATCAGCAAGACACAAGCACCCCAAAGTTTAGGGCTGCTCTGTTGACCAGGACCTCCACTTCATTCCACCTTAAATATCCCAGGAAAGAGAAAAATGGATAAAGAAGTTGTGGTCCTTATGTACAATGGAATATCACTCAGCCATGAAATCAATGTCGTAAGGTTAGTAACAGCATGATGAGTGGATTTAGGTACGACGATTCTAAGTGAAATAAGTCACACAGAAAAGGACACTTCTCATAAGGTATCACTGATAGAGGGAATGTAAAAACCGTTACACTTGAACTGAATTACAAAACAGAACAGAGTCACACATGCAGAAAACACACTATGGCTGCTTAACGGGAAAGGTGAGGTGGGGTGATACATAAAACAAGGGTATCAAATTAGCTCAGATACCGTTCCATAAACCCAATATGTAATAGACAAGACCTACTCCTTGCTCAGAGAACTGGACTCAACACGCCCTATT
This sequence comes from Balaenoptera borealis, assembly GCF_965194805.1. Classification (NCBI taxonomy): domain Eukaryota; kingdom Metazoa; phylum Chordata; class Mammalia; order Artiodactyla; family Balaenopteridae; genus Balaenoptera; species Balaenoptera borealis. The sequence continues at coordinate 1,185,698 of NW_028123997.1, forward strand.
CACCGCACAAGAATATATCTGACTAATAATAATCGTAAAACCTATGTATTGATATCTCTCTGTTAGTGTGTCAAGTGGGTGTAAAGCGGCATAAACACAGCAGTGAAAAGCAGCTAAACCCCATTATAAAAATAAATTACTTTGAAACACCCATGAAACAAAGACAGTGAAAGAGAGAGAAATTCTTACACAATGCGTTCAGGGGCTGTGATGCAACCTGGATTGACCATATCTAGACGCACAGCTGGATGAGACATAAGGGTGGACACTCTTGGGGCTGAGAGGTTTGGTGAGGTTGGGTGAGCAAACGCAGACCCTTTAAAGTAATACTGCGTGGTACCCATCGCATGGGTCCCAAATCTCCAGGTTCAAGGGCATCTTCCTACATCAAAAACATGCATGAGAAACCCAGAAGATGGTACACCGTGTGATGGGGAAAGGTTTCTAAAACGCACCTCATTTCTCATCTCCTTGTGCCCGGGTTCGCCATTCCAGCCGCTTTACTAGCAAGCTCCCTACTTGGAGCATCAGCACCTTTAACCTCCTGTTCCGTACAGGTTGCAATTTGTCCTGAGGATAAACGGGAAGACGTGGAACCAACGAGAGACTAGCTCTTGGTGTTGGGACAGGCACAGGTCACTCTATTTTCCCATCAGAAAGAAGAATTAACCACAGGCTCAGCCTGCCCCCCGGAACCAGAACAGGGCCTGAAGCCATTCTGCGATTTTGCCGCCAGCTCCCATAAAAACGAGTTGTAAAATGGAGGTTCAGGGCACTGCAATTCACAAACCTGCAGAGTTATAAATGATAACTCTCGTCCACAAATATATTGAGGGAAGGCAAAGAAGAGGATTTGAAATCAAGGCAGAATTGCAGGAAACAGATTTCAGGAGGTAGATACGAATCGCCTTTAAAGCACATGAAAAGCGGCAAAACGTTGACAATGATGCCCTTGGCCAAAAAGGGCGTATGCGTTTTTTCCTGAATATATTCAGGAAAAAACGCATACGCCCTTTTTGGCCAACCAAGCAACCTGGAAAGGCAAATCAGCGCTACAAAGAAGTCTCGCTTCCCATCGGTCAAAAGGGCCATGCTGAAAAAAGTGTCAAAACCAGAAATGCAGGACAGGCCATGGAGAAATGGGAGCCTTGCTACACTGATGGGCGGGATGTAAATTGCCAAAAGCCACTCCGGAGAAGTGTCCGGTGAGTCCTGAAACATCTGAAAAACACAGCTTAGAGAGCATAGGGCACTTCCACTCATGGGGGTATAAATTGGGAAAATTAAAAATCAGCAAGACACAAGCACCCCAAAGTTTAGGGCTGCTCTGTTGACCAGGACCTCCACTTCATTCCACCTTAAATATCCCAGGAAAGAGAAAAATGGATAAAGAAGTTGTGGTCCTTATGTACAATGGAATACCACTCAGCCATGAAATCAATGTCGTAAGGTTAGTAGCAGCATGATGAGTGGATTTAGGTACGACGATTCTAAGTGAAATAAGTCACACAGAAAAGGACACTTCTCATAAGGTATCACTGATAGAGGGAATGTAAAAACCGTTACACTTGAACTGAATTACAAAACAGAACAGAGTCACACATGCAGAAAACACACTATGGCTGCTTAACGGGAAAGGTGAGGTGGGGTGATACATAAAACAAGGGTATCAAATTAGCTCAGATACCGTTCCATAAACCCAATATGTAATAGACAAGACCTACTCCTTGCTCAGAGAACTGGACTCAACACGCCCTATTCACCGCACAAGAATATATCTGACTAATAATAATCATAAAACCTATGTATTGATATCTCTCTGTTAGTGTGTCAAGTGGGTGTAAAGCGGCATAAACACAGCAGTGAAAAGCAGCTAAACCCCATTATAAAAATAAATTACTTTGAAACACCCATGAAACAAAGACAGTGAAAGAGAGAGAAATTCTTACACAATGCGTTCAGGGGCTGTGATGCAACCTGGATTGACCATATCTAGACGCACAGCTGGATGAGACATAAGGGTGGACACTCTTGGGGCTGAGAGGTTTGGTGAGGTTGGGTGAGCAAACGCAGACCCTTTAAAGTAATACTGCGTGGTACCCATCGCATGGGTCCCAAATCTCCAGGTTGAAGGACATCTTCCTACATCGAAAACATGCATGAGAAACCCAGAAGATGGTACACCGTGTGATGGGGAAAGGTTTCTAAAACGCACCTCATTTCTCATCTCCTTGTGCCCGGGTTCGCCATTCCAGCCGCTTTACTAGCAAGCTCCCTACTTGGAGCATCAGCACCTTTAACCTCCTGTTCCATGCAGGTTGCAATTTGTCCTGAGGATAAACGGGAAGACGTGGAACCAACGAGAGACTAGCTCTTGGTGTTGGGACAGGCACAGGTCACTCTATTTTCCCATCAGAAAGAAGAATTAACCACAGGGTCAGCCTGCCCCCCGGAACCAGAACAGGGCCTGAAGCCATTCTGCGATTTTGCGGCCAGCTCCCATAAAAACGAGTTGTAAAATGGAGGTTCAGGGCACTGCAATTCACAAACCTGCAGAGTTATTAATGATAACTCTCGTCCACAAATATATTGAGGGAAGGCAAAGAAGAGGATTTGAAATCAAGGCAGAATTGCAGGAAACAGATTTCAGGAGGTAGATACGAATCGCCTTTAAAGCACATGAAAAGCGGCAAAACGTTGACAATGATGCCCTTGGCCAAAAAGGGCGTATGCGTTTTTTCCTGAATATATTCAGGAAAAAACGCATACGCCCTTTTTGGCCAACCAAGCAACCTGGAAAGGCAAATCAGCGCTACAAAGAAGTCTCGCTTCCCATCGGTCAAAAGGGCCATGCTGAAAAAAGTGTCAAAACCAGAAATGCAAGACAGGCCATGGAGAAATGGGAGCCTTGCTACACTGATGGGTGGGATGTAAATTGCCAAGAGCGACTCTGGGGAAGTGTCCGGTGAGTCCTGAAACATCTGAAAAACACAGCTTAGAGAGCATAGGGCACTTCCACTCATGGGGGTATAAATTGGGAAAATTAAAAATCAGCAAGACACAAGCACCCCAAAGTTTAGGGCTGCTCTGTTGACCAGGACCTCCACTTCATTCCACCTTAAATATCCCAGGAAAGAGAAAAATGGATAAAGAAGTTGTGGTCCTTATGTACAATGGAATACCACTCAGCCATGAAATCAATGTCGTAAGGTTAGTAGCAGCATGATGAGTGGATTTAGGTACGACGATTCTAAGTGAAATAAGTCACACAGAAAAGGACACTTCTCATAAGGTATCACTGATAGAGGGAATGTAAAAACCGTTACACTTGAACTGAATTACAAAACAGAACAGAGTCACACATGCAGAAAACACACTATGGCTGCTTAACGGGAAAGGTGAGGTGGGGTGATACATAAAACAAGGGTATCAAATTAGCTCAGATACCGTTCCATAAACCCAATATGTAATAGACAAGACCTACTCCTTGCTCAGAGAACTGGACTCAACACGCCCTATTCACCGCACAAGAATATATCTGACTAATAATAATCGTAAAACCTATGTATTGATATCTCTCTGTTATTGTGTCAAGTGGGTGTAAAGCGGCATAAACACAGCAGTGAAAAGCAGCTAAACCCCATTATAAAAATAAATTACTTTGAAACACCCATGAAACAAAGACAGTGAAAGAGAGAGAAATTCTTACACAATGCGATCAGGGGCTGTGATGCAACCTGGATTGACCATATCTAGACGCACAGCTGGATGAGACATAAGGGTGGACACTCTTGGGGCTGAGAGGTTTGGTGAGGTTGGGTGAGCAAACGCAGACCCTTTAAAGTAATACTGCGTGGTACCCATCGCATGGGTCCCAAATCTCCAGGTTCAAGGGCATCTTCCTACATCAAAAACATGCATGAGAAACCCAGAAGATGGTACACCGTGTGATGGGGAAAGGTTTCTAAAACGCACCTCATTTCTCATCTCCTTGTGCCCGGGTTCGCCATTCCAGCTGCTTTACTAGCAAGCTCCCTACTTGGAGCATCAGCACCTTTAACCTCCTGTTCCATACAGGTTGCAATTTGTCCTGAGGATAAACGGGAAGACGTGGAACCAACGAGAGACTAGCTCTTGGTGTTGGGACAGGCACAGGTCACTCTATTTTCCCATCAGAAAGAAGAATTAACCACAGGCTCAGCCTGCCCCCCGGAACCAGAACAGGGCCTGAAGCCATTCTGCGATTTTGCCGCCAGCTCCCATAAAAACGAGTTGTAAAATGGAGGTTCAGGGCACTGCAATTCACAAACCTGCAGAGTTATAAATGATAACTCTCGTCCACAAATATATTGAGGGAAGGCAAAGAAGAGGATTTGAAATCAAGGCAGAATTGCAGGAAACAGATTTCAGGAGGTAGATACGAATCGCCTTTAAAGCACATGAAAAGCGGCAAAACGTTGACAATGATGCCCTTGGCCAAAAAGGGCGTATGCGTTTTTTCCTGAATATATTCAGGAAAAAACGCATACGCCCTTTTTGGCCAACCAAGCAACCTGGAAAGGCAAATCAGCGCTACAAAGAAGTCTCGCTTCCCATCGGTCAAAAGGGCCATGCTGAAAAAAGTGTCAAAACCAGAAATGCAGGACAGGCCATGGAGAAATGGGAGCCTTGCTACACTGATGGGCGGGATGTAAATTGCCAAAAGCCACTCCGGAGAAGTGTCCGGTGAGTCCTGAAACATCTGAAAAACACAGCTTAGAGAGCATAGGGCACTTCCACTCATGGGGGTATAAATTGGGAAAATTAAAAATCAGCAAGACACAAGCACCCCAAAGTTTAGGGCTGCTCTGTTGACCAGGACCTCCACTTCATTCCACCTTAAATATCCCAGGAAAGAGAAAAATGGATAAAGAAGTTGTGGTCCTTATGTACAATGGAATACCACTCAGCCATGAAATCAATGTCGTAAGGTTAGTAGCAGCATGATGAGTGGATTTAGGTACGACGATTCTAAGTGAAATAAGTCACACAGAAAAGGACACTTCTCATAAGGTATCACTGATAGAGGGAATGTAAAAACCGTTACACTTGAACTGAATTACAAAACAGAACAGAGTCACACATGCAGAAAACACACTATGGCTGCTTAACGGGAAAGGTGAGGTGGGGTGATACATAAAACAAGGGTATCAAATTAGCTCAGATACCGTTCCATAAACCCAATATGTAATAGACAAGACCTACTCCTTGCTCAGAGAACTGGACTCAACACGCCCTATTCACCGCACAAGAATATATCTGACTAATAATAATCGTAAAACCTATGTATTGATATCTCTCTGTTATTGTGTCAAGTGGGTGTAAAGCGGCATAAACACAGCAGTGAAAAGCAGCTAAACCCCATTATAAAAATAAATTACTTTGAAACACCCATGAAACAAAGACAGTGAAAGAGAGAGAAATTCTTACACAATGCGATCAGGGGCTGTGATGCAACCTGGATTGACCATATCTAGACGCACAGCTGGATGAGACATAAGGGTGGACACTCTTGGGGCTGAGAGGTTTGGTGAGGTTGGGTGAGCAAACGCAGACCCTTTAAAGTAATACTGCGTGGTACCCATCGCATGGGTCCCAAATCTCCAGGTTCAAGGGCATCTTCCTACATCAAAAACATGCATGAGAAACCCAGAAGATGGTACACCGTGTGATGGGGAAAGGTTTCTAAAACGCACCTCATTTCTCATCTCCTTGTGCCCGGGTTCGCCATTCCAGCTGCTTTACTAGCAAGCTCCCTACTTGGAGCATCAGCACCTTTAACCTCCTGTTCCATACAGGTTGCAATTTGTCCTGAGGATAAACGGGAAGACGTGGAACCAACGAGAGACTAGCTCTTGGTGTTGGGACAGGCACAGGTCACTCTATTTTCCCATCAGAAAGAAGAATTAACCACAGGCTCAGCCTGCCCCCCGGAACCAGAACAGGGCCTGAAGCCATTCTGCGATTTTGCCGCCAGCTCCCATAAAAACGAGTTGTAAAATGGAGGTTCAGGGCACTGCAATTCACAAACCTGCAGAGTTATAAATGATAACTCTCGTCCACAAATATATTGAGGGAAGGCAAAGAAGAGGATTTGAAATCAAGGCAGAATTGCAGGAAACAGATTTCAGGAGGTAGATACGAATCGCCTTTAAAGCACATGAAAAGCGGCAAAACGTTGACAATGATGCCCTTGGCCAAAAAGGGCGTATGCGTTTTTTCCTGAATATATTCAGGAAAAAACGCATACGCCCTTTTTGGCCAACCAAGCAACCTGGAAAGGCAAATCAGCGCTACAAAGAAGTCTCGCTTCCCATCGGTCAAAAGGGCCATGCTGAAAAAAGTGTCAAAACCAGAAATGCAGGACAGGCCATGGAGAAATGGGAGCCTTGCTACACTGATGGGCGGGATGTAAATTGCCAAAAGCCACTCCGGAGAAGTGTCCGGTGAGTCCTGAAACATCTGAAAAACACAGCTTAGAGAGCATAGGGCACTTCCACTCATGGGGGTATAAATTGGGAAAATTAAAAATCAGCAAGACACAAGCACCCCAAAGTTTAGGGCTGCTCTGTTGACCAGGACCTCCACTTCATTCCACCTTAAATATCCCAGGAAAGAGAAAAATGGATAAAGAAGTTGTGGTCCTTATGTACAATGGAATACCACTCAGCCATGAAATCAATGTCGTAAGGTTAGTAGCAGCATGATGAGTGGATTTAGGTACGACGATTCTAAGTGAAATAAGTCACACAGAAAAGGACACTTCTCATAAGGTATCACTGATAGAGGGAATGTAAAAACCGTTACACTTGAACTGAATTACAAAACAGAACAGAGTCACACATGCAGAAAACACACTATGGCTGCTTAACGGGAAAGGTGAGGTGGGGTGATACATAAAACAAGGGTATCAAATTAGCTCAGATACCGTTCCATAAACCCAATATGTAATAGACAAGACCTACTCCTTGCTCAGAGAACTGGACTCAACACGCCCTATTCACCGCACAAGAATATATCTGACTAATAATAATCGTAAAACCTATGTATTGATATCTCTCTGTTATTGTGTCAAGTGGGTGTAAAGCGGCATAAACACAGCAGTGAAAAGCAGCTAAACCCCATTATAAAAATAAATTACTTTGAAACACCCATGAAACAAAGACAGTGAAAGAGAGAGAAATTCTTACACAATGCGATCAGGGGCTGTGATGCAACCTGGATTGACCATATCTAGACGCACAGCTGGATGAGACATAAGGGTGGACACTCTTGGGGCTGAGAGGTTTGGTGAGGTTGGGTGAGCAAACGCAGACCCTTTAAAGTAATACTGCGTGGTACCCATCGCATGGGTCCCAAATCTCCAGGTTCAAGGGCATCTTCCTACATCAAAAACATGCATGAGAAACCCAGAAGATGGTACACCGTGTGATGGGGAAAGGTTTCTAAAACGCACCTCATTTCTCATCTCCTTGTGCCCGGGTTCGCCATTCCAGCTGCTTTACTAGCAAGCTCCCTACTTGGAGCATCAGCACCTTTAACCTCCTGTTCCATACAGGTTGCAATTTGTCCTGAGGATAAACGGGAAGACGTGGAACCAACGAGAGACTAGCTCTTGGTGTTGGGACAGGCACAGGTCACTCTATTTTCCCATCAGAAAGAAGAATTAACCACAGGCTCAGCCTGCCCCCCGGAACCAGAACAGGGCCTGAAGCCATTCTGCGATTTTGCCGCCAGCTCCCATAAAAACGAGTTGTAAAATGGAGGTTCAGGGCACTGCAATTCACAAACCTGCAGAGTTATAAATGATAACTCTCGTCCACAAATATATTGAGGGAAGGCAAAGAAGAGGATTTGAAATCAAGGCAGAATTGCAGGAAACAGATTTCAGGAGGTAGATACGAATCGCCTTTAAAGCACATGAAAAGCGGCAAAACGTTGACAATGATGCCCTTGGCCAAAAAGGGCGTATGCGTTTTTTCCTGAATATATTCAGGAAAAAACGCATACGCCCTTTTTGGCCAACCAAGCAACCTGGAAAGGCAAATCAGCGCTACAAAGAAGTCTCGCTTCCCATCGGTCAAAAGGGCCATGCTGAAAAAAGTGTCAAAACCAGAAATGCAGGACAGGCCATGGAGAAATGGGAGCCTTGCTACACTGATGGGCGGGATGTAAATTGCCAAAAGCCACTCCGGAGAAGTGTCCGGTGAGTCCTGAAACATCTGAAAAACACAGCTTAGAGAGCATAGGGCACTTCCACTCATGGGGGTATAAATTGGGAAAATTAAAAATCAGCAAGACACAAGCACCCCAAAGTTTAGGGCTGCTCTGTTGACCAGGACCTCCACTTCATTCCACCTTAAATATCCCAGGAAAGAGAAAAATGGATAAAGAAGTTGTGGTCCTTATGTACAATGGAATACCACTCAGCCATGAAATCAATGTCGTAAGGTTAGTAGCAGCATGATGAGTGGATTTAGGTACGACGATTCTAAGTGAAATAAGTCACACAGAAAAGGACACTTCTCATAAGGTATCACTGATAGAGGGAATGTAAAAACCGTTACACTTGAACTGAATTACAAAACAGAACAGAGTCACACATGCAGAAAACACACTATGGCTGCTTAACGGGAAAGGTGAGGTGGGGTGATACATAAAACAAGGGTATCAAATTAGCTCAGATACCGTTCCATAAACCCAATATGTAATAGACAAGACCTACTCCTTGCTCAGAGAACTGGACTCAACACGCCCTATTCACCGCACAAGAATATATCTGACTAATAATAATCGTAAAACCTATGTATTGATATCTCTCTGTTATTGTGTCAAGTGGGTGTAAAGCGGCATAAACACAGCAGTGAAAAGCAGCTAAACCCCATTATAAAAATAAATTACTTTGAAACACCCATGAAACAAAGACAGTGAAAGAGAGAGAAATTCTTACACAATGCGTTCAGGGGCTGTGATGCAACCTGGATTGACCATATCTAGACGCACAGCTGGATGAGACATAAGGGTGGACACTCTTGGGGCTGAGAGGTTTGGTGAGGTTGGGTGAGCAAACGCAGACCCTTTAAAGTAATACTGCGTGGTACCCATCGCATGGGTCCCAAATCTCCAGGTTCAAGGACATCTTCCTACATCAAAAACATGCATGAGAAACCCAGAAGATGGTACACCGTGTGATGGGGAAAGGTTTCTAAAACGCACCTCATTTCTCATCTCCTTGTGCCCGGGTTCGCCATTCCAGCCGCTTTACTAGCAAGCTCCCTACTTGGAGCATCAGCACCTTTAACCTCCTGTTCCATACAGGTTGCAATTTGTCCTGAGGATAAACGGGAAGACGTGGAACCAACGAGAGACTAGCTCTTGGTGTTGGGACAGGCACAGGTCACTCTATTTTCCCATCAGAAAGAAGAATTAACCACAGGCTCAGCCTGACCCCCGGAACCAGAACAGGGCCTGAAGCCATTCTGCGATTTTGCCGCCAGCTCCCATAAAAACGAGTTGTAAAATGGAGGTTCAGGGCACTGCAATTCACAAACCTGCAGAGTTATTAATGATAACTCTCGTCCACAAATATATTGAGGGAAGGCAAAGAAGAGGATTTGAAATCAAGGCAGAATTGCAGGAAACAGATTTCAGGAGGTAGATACGAATCGCCTTTAAAGCACATGAAAAGCGGCAAAACGTTGACAATGATGCCCTTGGCCAAAAAGGGCGTATGCGTTTTTTCCTGAATATATTCAGGAAAAATCGCATACGCCCTTTTTGGCCAACCAAGCAACCTGGAAAGGCAAATCAGCGCTACAAAGAAGTCTCGCTTCCCATCGGTCAAAAGGGCCATGCTGAAACAAGTGTCAAAATCAGAAATGCAGGACAGGCTATGGAGAAATGGGAGCCTTGCTACACTGATGGGCGGGATGTAAATTGCCAAAAGCCACTCCGGAGAAGTGTCCGGTGAGTCCTGAAACATCTGAAAAACACAGCTTAGAGAGCATAGGGCACTTCCACTCATGGGGGTATAAATTGGGAAAATTAAAAATCAGCAAGACACAAGCACCCCAAAGTTTAGGGCTGCTCTGTTGACCAGGACCTCCACTTCATTCCACCTTAAATATCCCAGGAAAGAGAAAAATGGATAAAGAAGTTGTGGTCCTTATGTACAATGGATACCACTCAGCCATGAAATCAATGTCGTAAGGTTAGTAGCAGCATGATGAGTGGATTTAGGTACGATGATTCTAAGTGAAATAAGTCACACAGAAAAGGACACTTCTCATAAGGTATCACTGATAGAGGGAATGTAAAAACCGTTACACTTGAACTGAATTACAAAACAGAACAGAGTCACACATGCAGAAAACACACTATGGCTGCTTAACGGGAAAGGTGAGGTGGGGTGATACATAAAACAAGGGTATCAAATTAGCTCAGATACCGTTCCATAAACCCAATATGTAATAGACAAGACCTACTCCTTGCTCAGAGAACTGGACTCAACACGCCCTATTCACCGCACAAGAATATATCTGACTAATAATAATCGTAAAACCTATGTATTGATATCTCTCTGTTAGTGTGTCAAGTGGGTGTAAAGCGGCATAAACACAGCAGTGAAAAGCAGCTAAACCCCATTATAAAAATAAATTACTTTGAAACACCCATGAAACAAAGACAGTGAAAGAGAGAGAAATTCTTACACAATGCGTTCAGGGGCTGTGATGCAACCTGGATTGACCATATCTAGACGCACAGCTGGATGAGACATAAGGGTGGACACTCTTGGGGCTGAGAGGTTTGGTGAGGTTGGGTGAGCAAACGCAGACCCTTTAAAGGAATACTGCGTGGTACCCATCGCATGGGTCCCAAATCTCCAGGTTCAAGGGCATCTTCCTACATCAAAAACATGCATGAGAAACCCAGAAGATGGTACACCGTGTGATGGGGAAAGGTTTCTAAAACGCACCTCATTTCTCATCTCCTTGTGCCCGGGTTCGCCATTCCAGCCGCTTTACTAGCAAGCTCCCTACTTGGAGCATCAGCACCTTTAACCTCCTGTTCCTTGCAGGTTGCAATTTGTCCTGAGGATAAACGGGAAGACGTGGAACCAACGAGAGACTAGCTCTTGGTGTTGGGACAGGCACAGGTCACTCTATTTTCCCATCAGAAAGAAGAATTAACCACAGGCTCAGCCTGCCCCCCGGAACCAGAACAGGGCCTGAAGCCATTCTGCGATTTTGCGGCCAGCTCCCATAAAAACGAGTTGTAAAATGGAGGTTCAGGGCACTGCAATTCACAAACCTGCAGAGTTATTAATGATAACTCTCGTCCACAAATATATTGAGGGAAGGCAAAGAAGAGGATTTGAAATCAAGGCAGAATTGCAGGAAACAGATTTCAGGAGGTAGATACGAATCGCCTTTAAAGCACATGAAAAGCGGCAAAACGTTGACAATGATGCCCTTGGCCAAAAAGGGCGTATGCGTTTTTTCCTGAATATATTCAGGAAAAAACGCATACGCCCTTTTTGGCCAACCAAGCAACCTGGAAAGGCAAATCAGCGCTACAAATAAGTCTCGCTTCCCATCGGTCAAAAGGGCCATGCTGAAAAAAGTGTCAAAACCAGAAATGCAGGACAGGCCATGGAGAAATGGGAGCCTTGCTACACTGATGGGCGGGATGTAAATTGCCAAGAGCCACTCCGGAGAAGTGTCCGGTGAGTCCTGAAACATCTGAAAAACACAGCTTAGAGAGCATAGGGCACTTCCACTCATGGGGGTATAAATTGGGAAAATTAAAAATCAGCAAGACACAAGCACCCCAAAGTTTAGGGCTGCTCTGTTGACCAGGACCTCCACTTCATTCCACCTTAAATATCCCAGGAAAGAGAAAAATGGATAAAGAAGTTGTGGTCCTTATGTACAATGGAATACCACTCAGCCATGAAATCAATGTCGTAAGGTTAGTAGCAGCATGATGAGTGGATTTAGGTACGACGATTCTAAGTGAAATAAGTCACACAGAAAAGGACACTTCTCATAAGGTATCACTGATAGAGGGAATGTAAAAACCGTTACACTTGAACTGAATTACAAAACAGAACAGAGTCACACATGCAGAAAACACACTATGGCTGCTTAACGGGAAAGGTGAGGTGGGGTGATACATAAAACAAGGGTATCAAATTAGCTCAGATACCGTTCCATAAACCCAATATGTAATAGACAAGACCTACTCCTTGCTCAGAGAACTGGACTCAACACGCCCTATTCACCGCACAAGAATATATCTGACTAATAATAATCGTAAAACCTATGTATTGATATCTCTCTGTTAGTGTGTCAAGTGGGTGTAAAGCGGCATAAACACAGCAGTGAAAAGCAGCTAAACCCCATTATAAAAATAAATTACTTTGAAACACCCATGAAACAAAGACAGTGAAAGAGAGAGAAATTCTTACACAATGCGTTCAGGGGCTGTGATGCAACCTGGATTGACCATATCTAGACGCACAGCTGGATGAGACATAAGGGTGGACACTCTTGGGGCTGAGAGGTTTGGTGAGGTTGGGTGAGCAAACGCAGACCCTTTAAAGTAATACTGCGTGGTACCCATCGCATGGGTCCCAAATCTCCAGGTTCAAGGGCATCTTCCTACATCAAAAACATGCATGAGAAACCCAGAAGATGGTACACCGTGTGATGGGGAAAGGTTTCTAAAACGCACCTCATTTCTCATCTCCTTGTGCCCGGGTTCGCCATTCCAGCTGCTTTACTAGCAAGCTCCCTACTTGGAGCATCAGCACCTTTAACCTCCTGTTCCATACAGGTTGCAATTTGTCCTGAGGATAAACGGGAAGACGTGGAACCAACGAGAGACTAGCTCTTGGTGTTGGGACAGGCACAGGTCACTCTATTTTCCCATCAGAAAGAAGAATTAACCACAGGCTCAGCCTGCCCCCCGGAACCAGAACAGGGCCTGAAGCCATTCTGCGATTTTGCGGCCAGCTCCCATAAAAACGAGTTGTAAAATGGAGGTTCAGGGCACTGCAATTCACAAACCTGCAGAGTTATAAATGATAACTCTCGTCCACAAATATATTGAGGGAAGGCAAAGAAGAGGATTTGAAATCAAGGCAGAATTGCAGGAAACAGATTTCAGGAGGTAGATACGAATCGCCTTTAAAGCACATGAAAAGCGGCAAAACGTTGACAATGATGCCCTTGGCCAAAAAGGGCGTATGCGTTTTTTCCTGAATATATTCAGGAAAAAACGCATACGCCCTTTTTGGCCAACCAAGCAACCTGGAAAGGCAAATCAGCGCTACAAAGAAGTCTCGCTTCCCATCGGTCAAAAGGGCCATGCTGAAAAAAGTGTCAAAACCAGAAATGCAGGACAGGCCATGGAGAAATGGGAGCCTTGCTACACTGATGGGCGGGATGTAAATTGCCAAAAGCCACTCCGGAGAAGTGTCCGGTGAGTCCTGAAACATCTGAAAAACACAGCTTAGAGAGCATAGGGCACTTCCACTCATGGGGGTATAAATTGGGAAAATTAAAAATCAGCAAGACACAAGCACCCCAAAGTTTAGGGCTGCTCTGTTGACCAGGACCTCCACTTCATTCCACCTTAAATATCCCAGGAAAGAGAAAAATGGATAAAGAAGTTGTGGTCCTTATGTACAATGGAATACCACTCAGCCATGAAATCAATGTCGTAAGGTTAGTAGCAGCATGATGAGTGGATTTAGGTACGACGATTCTAAGTGAAATAAGTCACACAGAAAAGGACACTTCTCATAAGGTATCACTGATAGAGGGAATGTAAAAACCGTTACACTTGAACTGAATTACAAAACAGAACAGAGTCACACATGCAGAAAACACACTATGGCTGCTTAACGGGAAAGGTGAGGTGGGGTGATACATAAAACAAGGGTATCAAATTAGCTCAGATACCGTTCCATAAACCCAATATGTAATAGACAAGACCTACTCCTTGCTCAGAGAACTGGACTCAACACGCCCTATTCACCGCACAAGAATATATCTGACTAATAATAATCATAAAACCTATGTATTGATATCTCTCTGTTAGTGTGTCAAGTGGGTGTAAAGCGGCATAAACACAGCAGTGAAAAGCAGCTAAACCCCATTATAAAAATAAATTACTTTGAAACACCCATGAAACAAAGACAGTGAAAGAGAGAGAAATTCTTACACAATGCGTTCAGGGGCTGTGATGCAACCTGGATT